>NC_066579.1:341096956-341759456 GCF_024323335.1 Lathyrus oleraceus
TATGTTGTGCTGGAGAATCTCCATTGTATAAAGAGAATATGGTATTGGATTTCAAGTTGAGTGTACTCATAAATGGAACTGGGCAATTCACTTGTTCATGTAACTACATATTTTCTGCAGAAAGGGTATCAGATCAAATACTTATGTGTGATTTAGACTGCAAAGTGGAAAGATTGTTTTTAGAGCATGAATGGAATCAAGTAGATATTTTATATGAGTTGAAGTACCCAATGCCATATGGCTCTGAAAGGATAATGGCCACACATAACAGGACCACAGCAACAAATCTATGTTGGTCCCTCACTTATGTGTATGAAGAAAACAAAGAGGATGTCAAATTTCTGTCTGAGTTTCTCGAATGCAAAGAGGTTCGGAGAAGAAAGAAAACACTGTTGGATTTTGACTCTATATGCTCAAGGTTTATGGATTAATTTGGCTCGGGTTTTGATAGAAAAAATCAAGTGATCTAAATTTTTTTTCTTAAAATACTTCTCAATTACTTTGATTCAAAATGTAAAGTCCATCTAATTCAATTGAAGTTGTGTTTAAGTTTTTTCTTTTTGAAGTTATTTTTATTCCCTTCTTTCCATATTGATCACCCCTGCAATCTCCTCATACACAAAATGTTGGGAGAAGGAAATATGTTAAGATTTAATGTTTCTAGTCCCTGCAAGTCTCGGAAGTAGGAGTCCTGATATCGTAATAAACTATTTTAATAAATATTTATGTATAGAATGTATATCCATCCGTAAAAGGATTTTAATCAATACACTAATATATTGTTTAGTCTATTTCCCTAACTACAAACAATCAACCAAACCGGAATTGATCCATTCAGTTTTACAGACTCAAAGAAAGTTAGTAGTGTAATTCCGTGGTTGTTTGTTGATTGAAGAAAGACTCGTTGATATCAACTTTCTCAAACACGGATTGGAGGCCTGCAGCTTGTGAAAAAAACATTACTATCATGTAACAGATATACAACAGATTCATGGCACAGCAAATTGTTGCTTCCTATGAGATTGATGAGCACGATAGTGACCGTAATAACGAAAAATGTTTAATATGCTGGGAGACTTTGATATAAGTTTGTGAAACATTGTGCCTGCTCTCACAATTTTTTATGCTCATTAGAGTTGAAATATTGATATAAGTTTGTGAAACATTGTGCCTGCTCTCACAATTTTTGATGCTCGTTAAAGTTGAAATGATCTATTCAATGCTTGTGGCTGCTGCTTCTTGGATTATGATGTTTTTCATAATAATCAGAACTCTTTTCACTTCTATGATATGAATGCTTTTTCCTGCTCTGTTTGCTCATATCATGCCCAGGATGTTCAGAACCCTCATGTGTACCGTGATGTTTTTCTTTGATCCTTCTACTTTGACCATCCTTTTCAACATCAAAATCATCAGAAGAATAAGAATGCCCAGCTCTACTCTTCTGACTTCCATGTTTTTCTTTCATCCTTCTACTTCGACCATCTTTTTCAACATCAGAATCATCGGAAGAATAAGAATGTTTGGCTCTGCTCTTCTGACTTCCATGTTTTTCTTTGATCCTTGTACTTCGACCATCCTTTTCAACATCAGATTCATGAGAAGAATAAGGCTCAGCTCTGCTCTTTTGACTTTCATGGTTTTCCTTGATCCTTCTACTTCGATCATTCTTTTCAACACCAAAATCATTGGAAGAACAAGAATGATCAGTCCTACTCTTCTGACTTCCACCACGGTACCGATCATGACTAAAACTTACGTGATGCCTCTGAAAATCGGAATGGATTGTTGATGAGTACTTGTGGCTGCTCCTTTTATCCTCGGGTTGTCGTTGATGATTATGATCATCTGGTTTATAAGAATGCTCATCTCTACCCTTGTGTTTTACATGATAATCGGCAGGACCAGAATCCTTCTCATCAGAATAAGAATGTATTTTTCTGCTATGTTTCCTCTGGTGCTTTTGTATATTCTTTCTACCTCGATCATCTCTTTCACTGTCAGAATCTTCGGATGAATACGAATGCTTATCCCTATTCTTATAGTTTCCATCATAACCATCAGAGGCAGACTCCTCAGATGAAAAGGAATGCCTTCGCTTACCATGTTTACTCCTACCGGGCCTAGAACGGTCATAACCTTTGGGCGAAAGTGAACGTTCTCGTCGTTTAGTCCTTCTACTTCGATCATTTTTGTCACTGTCAGAATCATCCAAATGCTTATGTCTGTTCTTTCCATGATCTTTTTCAGAGGCAGAAGAGCCTGAAGAACTTGACTCTTTATAGTCTCGCTTCTTTTTATTTGCCTTAACTTTTTTTTTCTTAGATCTACTCTCTCCATCATCAGAAGATGTTTCACTTTCTGAATGGACTAGCTTCTGCTTTTTGTGTTTTTTCTTTTTGGACTTCTTTGGTTTTTTAGATAAGTTGGTCAATAATAAATCAGGGATATCACCCATATTGAGAAAACCTGTAAAATCGGGAGTAGTTATGGTTGATTTGGACAAACATCTAAGGCGTCAATGACAAGGCATACAAATCACTTAAAAAATAAGAGCTGCTAGCAGATACCTCCATATTCATCAAAAATGTCCTCATCCTCAGCAACTATCTGCTGGTTGGGATCATCTGGTTTAAACCCTCCACGAGGGGGACTGATTCCTGGCTTCTGCTTGAGTTCCCATTTTAGAGGCTGTGTCATTCCCAAACAAAACAACAAAATGAATATCAACTTATCAATATTACCAACTTTTGGGGGAATGGGTATTATAGATGTTCGCATCTAGACTATATAATTTACAGGAAATCCAGGCAAAATCTCCCTCCACAATATTTTTGTTTTCAGCTTTACTAAAGTTAAATAAGCCTACCCAAACACAAACTCATCAGAGAATGTGCATTGCCTGTACACTGTTGAAGCAAAACTACAAAGGGAAAAAATGCAAGGAATTATGGGCATGTGAAGCATTTTCCCTGGGATTGTACAATAATTGCTAGAAACAGGTGGAAAATAACCAATTGCCTACTTAAATTCTCTCACACCCAATTACTGATTGCAAGTGAATTAGAGTCCAAGTGATCTTAAGATAGTTAAAGATTGAGACTGACGGCGGAAGACAGGAATAAATGGTATTCTTGGAAATGCAAATCTCACTAAATGTGATCAGTTTCTACACAGATGTAAGCCGGCCCATTATGATACTCAGCATATTTTCTTATCAGGAGGTCATAGAGTATTAATTGATAAGTTTGTGGACAGACTAGTCACTTCAAAATTTAATTGAGTTGAATTATAGCATATTAAATATTTAATGGAAGTGTGATAAACAGCTACCGAGCAACATGTATACTCACATAATTAAACAAGTAAATTTGTCCACAAACAGTAAAAATACATAAACATTCAATTAAACCAAACTCTATGCAGGCATAAGTGTATCAATCCACGATGTCAAGGACAAAATTATAAAATTTCTCAAACAATAATTCAATAAAAAGAATAGCTGACCTCAGAGAGATCTGTATGGGCAAGAATGGCATTCAAAGGGTCGTCTCTCTTCAATCTACTTTCCTCATTTGGCATTATAGCATCCTTCAAGGGACATTCACGATCACCACTTTGGTGACCATAGCTCCCACATCTTAAACATTTAACATTGCGAATTTCAACTCCAAAAGGTTTTGCCCTTGCAGCAACTCCTGTTTCCAGCCTAAAAAATATTCAGTTACTAAAAGTAAAATTCACAATAACTCATGGGGTTTCACAGCAGCAATTTTAACTTCAAGACCACATTGTCATGTCAGGCTATAGAGAGTGGAATTCCACTTACCCAAATTCAATAATACAAGGTAAATAATCTATGGTAATCAGGCGAAACGATATCCCTACATTCTATCACCAAAAAAAGGGATCTAGGCTGGACCTCATTATACAAATTTCAGTCACTTTCAAAACCTATATTGGACTACCTATCTACCGTCCATGATAAACAGATATTTTCCTCCCTCCCTTGCTCTCTATATGGGTTTGAAGTTGTACTCCTAGTTGGTATGTATGTATGTATTTAGTTAGTTAGAGAGTTAGGGTATGATGTATATAAAATAAGAGGAAAGAATTAGACGGGGGCTGCTAGTCACTTGAGTAAATTGAGGCATTTGGGCATTTAAGAGGTGCAGACCCTGACATCTGTAATTCATACTGTAATCAAGGAATTTGTCCATAGTTCTTTCTGATAAAGATACCAATTTCTATCAGATCGGTATTAGAGCTTCATACAGCAGCAGTATGTATCAAATCGGTATTAAAATATATAACATGTATCTCTACAGAAAGTGAAACCAAAGGTGAGGGGAAATTTTCCTTCTTCTAATATATTATTATATGCAACACGGGCAACCCAACTAATCAGAAATGCCATGATAAAAACTTATCCTAGCAAGAAAACAATAACAAAAATACTAATTGGCATACCTTGGTGCATTTTTAAGAACTTCAAATTCTTCTTCAGTTGGTAGAGCGCGGCCAAAAACATCTTTTGGCCTTGGTTTTTTCTTCTCTCCATGTGGTGGCCTAGGAATTAAGTGATTCACAAGCACATTCAATGACACGAGAAATGAAAACAAGTGATGGAAAATTAAGACAACTGGGAAAAGAAAATAACAAGGCAAAGTGAGGAGGAAGTACAATGAAGAGGAAGGTCCATCGGGATTGGTTTGTGTAGGCTCCTTATTCACCATATCTTCTTTTTTCTTCTCATCATTCATCTCTGCAGCTTTGGCACTTTCAGGATTGTAACCAGGAGGACGAACATACATAAAGCTAACAGCTTGCATAAGCTCCACCTACCCACACACAAAACACAAAGATTTAAAAAACTGCAGCCCACAAAGGGGAAACGAATAAGAAGAAAAGTGTGAGCTGCAAAATGGAACCTTTTCCTTGTCCTTCTTGGAAATGAGAGCTGTCTGGCGATAAAACTCTTGCTCCTGAGCATACTGCAAAATGCAATGAGAAGGTTATGGAATTGGAATTCTAATTGAATTGAGTGAAGGCGAAGAGGAAGCAGGAAAGCTACCTACCTCACGAGCAACCTCTTCAGTTCGGCGTTCACGATGGGCATGGGTCTGTTCAGCAATCCACTTGCGGCGCTGGTTGGGGTAAGAGAGAGGATGCCATGGTTTTTGGTTGAGGAAATTGTGACTCCACGCAGTGCCGGATTTGGTCTTATAATCAACCTCTCCTCCACCCTTGTCATCAAATCTCTTGCTCAGCCTCAAACCACCTCCCTCCTCACCTTCCATCTTCTCTTTCTCCACACCACAGTGTCAAACCAACACCCCTCTCAATCAATAATCTTCAAATGAAATCCATCAAGAAAAAACATGAATCAATCTTCAGTACAAAAAGTTATTTTTCACAAAATTACACTCTAGCCAAACAGAATAGTCCAACATCATTCATTTAGAGAAAATAATGAGCGGGGATTTTTGTCAAACAAGTGATGTGCAATTAAACGTGAATGAAATAATTCTTCAAAAATCAAAACAGTGGAGAATCACGAATGAATCGAAGAAACGGGGAAAGAAATAACCTTAAATAATTGAAAATTTTCGAAGAGTCCTATACGCTCGAAAAGAAGGGTTCCCTGTTTTCTTGTCGGACGCACGAGAACTGATTGAAAAATTGGCATCAATATCATATCAGCCTTAGGTTATTGCCAGTTGCTCCTTTTTGTTTACTGTTATTTAGTTTTTATTTTGTTATCTTATTTTTAATCTCTTAATTTAGATCTTTTGAATAATTATCTCCTATTATAAAATCAATTATTTTGTTTTTTTTTCTTAAATTTTGATGATCTTTGAATATTTTTTTTGTTCTCCATCCAAATTCAAATTAACTATTGTTAACTCATAATTTCGACGCCTATTAAGAATTATCAAAAAAATAAATTATATGTATAATTGTTTTTCGATCAGGAGGTGATATTCGATCAGATGGAGGTGATTCGACTGGATAAGGGTAATAAGGGTCAGTATGCAGTTGAGACTCCAGAAATATCTCTTAAAAAGGGAGGGAATTTCGCCCTTATCTAAAACCATTGAGAGTACACGTGGAGCATAATGGATACTTGCATTCATGCAAGGCGCCATGTGTCTCGACGTGATTGAAGAACCGTCAGAAACGGTTATCTCGATCCAGTATAAATATAGGGTCTTAGTGTTAGAAAAAGGGGTGTCAAAGTGTGTTCAAAAATTTGTAAATTTATCAAGTACTCGTGTGAAGAAGAATCGTAAATCACAGAATGTACGTTTGTTTACACCATTGTTAGTTACTTCAAAGCAATACAAATTTAGCTTTACCTTTTTCTTCCAGAAATACACTTCTTTATTTCTTCATTCCAAACACTCTTCTTTTACTTCGTCATTTACAATCTTAAGATTTCCTTGCTTTCAACATTTACTTTTGTCAGTTGTTTATTGTTAAAAGTCCTTTACAATTTCTCTAATTTATATTAACATTTTCTTATTAGTTTTCAAACTCTAATTTTACGCTTACTATTGGAGTGTTCGTTATTACCAAAACTCATTTTCAAAACAATTAGCACATGTCCTATGATCAATCTGATCGATCCTGCAAGTAACCAAATTTAGAAATTTGGAAGATCAGCGGTTGTTTACCAATTTTCAAGGTAAACAAATTGGCACACCTGGTGGGACTAGTGCTAACGTTACGAATTGTATGTAGTTCTGGTTGTTAAGTTCTTTTTGGGAAAAGATTTGTTGTATGTTATTAAGAAGTGGTAAAGTAGCCATAAATAACGAACAACGAACAGGGAGAGAATCCCATACGAGGATGGAAAATGTGAATGTGCCAGATATCCAAAACTCTCAAAATCCATCAACCAGTAACATAACGCCCCCTTCTTCTTCGATAGGGGCAAACACGGCCACAGTGCATGTGTCCGAAGTAGTTTTATCTATGGTGAGTTCGATGCCTACGCATTTGATCTCCCATGCTGAACCAATTTTAACCTACATTGGACCTATGGGACCTCTTCATACTCCCCCACCAATTAGAGATATTCCAAATAGGTCGTTGATACCCCCTGGTTTCTCAATACCATTTGGTAGTCGAGAACAACCATATGGAATGCCAACTTCAGTGATGGCCAATTTACACAATGCTGGTTCTACTTTTTCAGAACCAGTGGTTAACATAAATTCTCCAGTACAAGGGTCTGGAGTTAACACGGGTCGAACTAACCAATCTTCAGGTTTAAGGCACCCGATACAACTACCTACTCTTACCAATAACTCTGTGGCCGCATGGAGGCAACAGATGGACGAAAGTAACCATGAAATGGTTCAGATGTTGACCCGAACCTTGACCACCGTATTGAATCCTCTAATTCAAAATACGACTCAGTCGAATCAACAGATGACAGCGCATGTGGCGCGAATGTCTGAATTTCTTGGTATACCGCAGCACCAACGAGACCATCTTGGGGATTGGGTAAGAGAAAATCAGGAGGCCACCTTTGAATAAGACCTCACTATCAACCAGATCCCACAAAACCAAGGGGGGGGGGAATAGTACCCCCTAGGATCGAACCACAAATACCCAGGGAACCAAGGGTATTAATGGTGAATAGAAACCAAAATGTCGATGATATCATATGGCAAGTTCGACAGGATGATGTGGCAGCAAATAATAATATAACAGCCATGGTCGAGAGAATTATGGTTCAAAATGGGGTAAATTTCGGCCTTCGAAGGCCAAATTATACGTCACTTTTGTCAGAGTATATCTTGCAGGCAAAAGCGCCCTTAGAACCAAGATCCCCAAATTCACTAAGTTTTTTGGGGATACCACTGAATCCACTGTCGAGCACGTGGCTAGATATTTAATTGAGGCAGGAGATATGTCAAACAATGAGAGCCTTAGGATAAAAAAATTCCAAGTTCCCTCACAAAGAATTCTTTCACATGGTTCACCAATTTGCCCCAAAGTTCAATCCACACTTTGAACCAACTGGAGAGAATGTTCCATGAGCAATTTTACATGGGACAAACGAAGATAAGTTTGAAGGAATTGGCTAGTATCAAGTGAAAGTTTACTGAGCCAATTGATGACTATCTAAATAGGTTTCGATTGCTCAAAAATAGGTATTTTACACAAATACCAGAGCATGGGCTGGTCGAAATGGCCGTTAGGGGCCTCGACTATTCGATTAGGAAGAAACTAGATACTCAATACCTGAGATATATGGCCCAATTGGCTGATAGGGTTCGACAGTTGGAACGTTTGAATAAAGAAAAGGCCAGGGTAAATAAAGGTAAAAGGGTAGCCTATGTCGATTTCAGAAATGATGATGAAGGTTCCTGTCATGGACTTTCAGACTTCGACGATAATGAGACCGACCTTACTGAATTGACACAAGAGCCACCATATGCGTGTAAAGTTTTAGCAGCTTCGAGTGGGAGAAATTCTGTCGGACCAGAAAAGAGTGACAAATTTCCCATGAATTTCGACATTAAAAAATATGACGAAATTTTTGACTTGTTAGTCAAAGATGGTTAAATGATAGTACCTTTGTGTGCTAAAGTACCTCCTTTAGAGCAAAGAAAGAAAAGAGGGTTTTGCAAATACCATGGTTTTCTAGGTCATAAAACGTCTCAATGTTTTCTTTTCAGGGATCTTGTGCAAAATGCCATCCAGGAAGGAAGACTCAAATTCGGAGACAAAACACGGAGCCAGGTGAATATCGACTCTGATCCTCTACAAGTTGCTAAGGCCCATTATACTGAACCTGAAGAAGTGAACCTTATTGAAGTCGCTGAAGATTTCAACATGACTGAAGTCACTGAGGACTTCGTCAATGGACCTGTTATGGCGAAGGTTTATGAATACTTCTAGCAGAAGCCTCTTGATGATTTCGATCAAAAGGATGTGGGAGATATCACCAACAAAAATGTTGATGCCTCCGACGCTGAGGATGCTGAAAGTTCAAAGCTAATGATAATCACCAAAGAAACCGTTGATCGTTTCGTAGAGATGGACAAGGCCAATGAGGGCCTTCAAATACAATTCCAAAGGTTAGATATCATTGAAGATATCCACATGGAGGTCAATATGGTCGAGGTATCCCAGGAGACCTCTATGGAAGTCGACGATGAATGTCAATAGGAGGAGTATAACAAAATCACCTTCCCTCAAGAGGAAGAAACGTTATCTGACTTCCTCCGAAGGTGTCAGAAAAAGAAGTCGGAAGTCATGTTGTGCCCTCGGTGCAGTGTTGTATTCGACAAGAAGGCATCTCAAAATCTTGAAGGGGTTAGGAGAGTGAATCATCGTGATGGTCGCAAAGCCGTTCAAAATCACCAGGTTGTTAAGCCAAGAAGGGCTTTCGACCCCAAGAGATATCCAGATCCAAGACGGCTAATGGTAAGACTTGGCGAAGCCAAGCAAGCGGGGCCGGATATTAAACCCATTTCCTTCAAACCTAGTGTCGAAGGGTCAAATGGAAAGTGGGTTAAGCCAACTGATGGCAGGAAACACGGTCATGAAAAATGGCAGAAGTTCGAGGTAGAAAGAGGTTCGTCATTGGCTTACCGCAAGGAGTTTCGGGTTGACAAAAGAACCTCCCATGTGTTTGAGAACTATAAGGGAAAAAACCTTATGACCAAATCTCAATGGAGGAGAGAACAAAGAAGAAGAAAAGCCCAGAGAGAGGCTGGTGAAAGAGACCAAGCTGAGTCAAGTACCAATGTGACTGCAAAGAAAAGGGAAGACTCAAACTTCGTCAAAAGAAAGCTCAATAATCCAGTTGAAACGGCTTGAGAAAGACACAATCAAGTGGCCGCTGAAGATGAAATGTTGACTGACAACTTCGACTCAGGGTCGGAAGCCTCCTTATATATCCTAGTCGGGGTGGTATCTGTGATGCCAAGGGAATTCGATCGAATTACTACAGTCGAAGACACCGACAACATCACAGAGAGAGAGAGAGAGAGAGAGAGATGCTCACAAGCCAGTATGTTACTATGTGATGAATAACGACTGTGTTGAAGAGAGCAAAATGTCTTATTTGAGAGGCCCAGTGAAGCCATGAGGAGCCACCTTAAACCCCTCTCTATCACTGGAAAAGTCAAAGATGTCCCCGTTAATAAAATATTGGTGAATTATGGAGCGACTGTGAATTTAATGTCTCACCGCATGTTGAGAAAAATTGGCAAGTATGATACCGATGCCAAACCTCATAATATGGTGCTTACCAACTATGAAGGTAAATTGGATTCCACTATGGGAGTCATCCAAGTAGAATTAACAGTATGGATAGTCACAAGATCCATAATGTTTGTGATTGTGGAAACAAAGGCTAACTACAATTTGTTGCTTGGAAGGGAGTGGATACATGGGGTCGGAGTTGTCCCATCCTCAATGCACCAGAGGATAATAATTTGGCGTCTAGATGGTATCATCGAAAACATAGAGGCATATCAAGGGTACTTCAAAACCCCTATCAATCATGTCGACAAACGCTAATTTGAAAAGCATTTGGCCACCGTAGCTCCCTGTGATTCGGCTGAGTTTGCATTCACCCCTGATGACAACATTTATTGTTCCCTGTCATTGCACCCTCATTATGGTTTTCGTTGGGACAGAGAAATAGTATGCGAAGACGACTTCGGATATTTGGGAGCGTCTGGAATCGAGCCTATAGGATGGGGAAGTGAATTCAATAATGATGATTAAGTTTACAATGCTAAAAATGATTTCGGCTTACATAGTCGAAAGTAAGCAAAAATTGGCCTTAGAGGTCGAAGTCAAAAGTATGGTTGTTGAAGCCAGTGAATTTTTTCAATCAATAGGTCCTGGAAAGGACTTTGACCTAATACCACCTGACAAGGTTCAAAATGAAGAGCAAGACCAAAGGCTCGATGCTATCTACGACGATGAGCCTTTAGGTTTTGAGAAGGATCCGCTAGCAACAAACATTAAAATGTTGGCTCGGGATCCCCTCGAAGAAGTATACTTGGGAGAGGGAGTGATAAAAAGGCCAACTTACATTAGTGCCAATATTCATTCTCAATTCAAAGTCGAAATGATCCAGTTGCTGAGAGAGTTCAAGGACTGTTTCGCATGGGACTATGATGAAATGCCTGGTTTGAGCAGAGAGATGGTCGAATTGAAGTTGCCAATCAAGCCTGGAAAGAAGCTTGTGAAGCAGAACCCAAAGCGATTTGCCCCAGCAATACTTTCGAAGGTTAAAGAAGAAGTCAAAAGGCTCCTTCGCTGCAATTTCATTCGCACAGTCAGGTATGTCGAATGGTTAGCTAATATTGTGCCAGTTGTAAAAACTAATGGTACTTTAAGGGTTTGCATATATTTTAGAGACTTAAATACTGCAACCTCAAAAACGAATATTCAATGCCAGTGGCAGAAATGCTAGTCGATTCCCCTGCAGGCTATGAATATTTAAGAATGCTTGACGGGTATTCTGGGTATAATCAAATATTTATTGCTAAAGAGGATGTCCCGAAAACAACATTTTGATGCCCTTGAGCCTTAGGCACCTACGAATGGGTGGTGATGCCTTTTGGTTTAAAAGATGCTGGGGCAACCTACCAAAGAGCGATGAATTCGATCTTCCATGATTTTATAGAGACTTTTATGCAAATCTATATAGATGATATTGTCATTAAGTATGTTTTAGGGAAGAATCAGATAGACCATATTCGAATATCTTTTGAGAGGATGAGAAAGCATGGTCTAAAAATGAACCCTTTAAAATGAGCTTTTTATGTGTAAGCTGGGGATTTCTTAGGCTTTGTGATCCACAAAAAGGGGATCGAAATAAACCAGAATAAGACCAAGGCCATCATGGAAGTGAAAGAGCCATCAATGAAGAAAGGTTTGCAATCACTATTAGGCAAGATCAATTTCCTAAGGAGATTCATCTCAAACCTTAGTGGGAAGACACAAGTGTTTTCACCATTGCTTCGACTCAACAAGGAAGGGTTCGAATGGGGGCAGGCTCAACAAGAAGCATTTGATAAGATTAAAGCATACTTGAGTCATCCATCAATCTTGACACCACCTTGTATAAATAAAAGTATGAGATTGTATATATCTGCATCTGACAAAACTTTAGGGAGCATGTTGGCTCAAGAGGATGATAATGGTGTCGAAAGAGCCATCTATTACCTCAATAGAGTTTTAAATGATGCAGAAACTAGGTATAGCATAGTTGAAAAATTGTGTTTATGCTTGTATTTCTCTTGTACAAAATTGAAGCATTATATAAAACATGTTGATGTTTATGTTTCATCTCATTTCGACGTTATTAAACATATGTTATCCAAACCAATTTTGCATAGTCGAATTGGGAAATGGGCGTTAGCATTAACCGAATTTTATTTAATGTACATGTCATTAAGGGCTATTAAAGCACAAGTGGTAGCAGATTTTATAGTCGACCACTCCATAGATGCAAATGCACTGGACTATCTCGAATTGGAACCTTGGGAGTTATACTCCGATGGGTCTAGTCACAAGGATGGTACAAGCATAGGGGTTGTAATTATTTCTCCTAATAAAATTCCAACAAGATTCAAGTACAGAGTAGAGGGTATCTGCTCAAGCAATGAGGCTGAATATGAAGCCCTCATAGCAGGACTTGAAATATTGTTGGAATTGAGGGCAACTCGAGTCGAAATAATGGGTGACCCAGAGTTAGTCATAAAGCAGATCACAAAGGAATATAGATGTATTAAGGAGAATTTAATTATGTACTTCATAATAGCCAATCGACTGCTAAAAATATTTGAAATGGCTACTATTCGACACATACCTCGACTAGAAAATCAAGTGGCTAACGATTTAGCTCAGATTGCATCTGGGTATAAAATTTCAAAAGAAAATTTGCAAAAAGTCATCGAAGTCAGAGGAAAGGTCGTGGAAACCAGATTAACACCTATAGACTTATAAATGATAAAGTTGGAATATGCTGACGAAGGGAACTTCGAAATATTGGCAATAGACAATTTGACAGATGAAGATTTGAGGAAACCAATAGTGGTGTATATGTAGAATCCAATGGCGTCTACTGATCGAAAACCAGGTATAGAGCATTTAGTTATGTTCTTTTGGATATAGACTTGTTTAAAAAGTCTCCTGAGGGAATTCTGCTTAAGTGCCTCAGTGAATCAGAGGCGTACTTAGCCCTTTCGACTGTCCATAGTGGAGCGTGTGGGGCATACCAAGTTGGTCATAAGATGAAATGGATTTTATTTCGCCAAGGGATGTATTGGCCTACTATGTTAAAAGATTGCATTGAATTTGTAAAGGAATGCCAATAATGTTAGATACGTGCAGGCATACAACAAGTTCCTGCAGGTGAATTACATTCTATCATCAAGCCTTGGCCATTTAGAGGTTGGGCTTTAGATTTGATTGGGGAAATTCGACCCCCGTCATCTAAAAGTTAAAGATATATATTGGTGGGAGTTGATTATTTTACGAAGTGGATTGAAGTTATACCCTTACCAAAATATGAATCAAGAGGATGTGATCAAATTTATCCAGAAGCCCATTATTTACAGATTTGGAATCCCAGAGACTGTTACAACAGATTAAGGGTTAGTATTCACTGGTCGGAAAATGCAAGAATTTACTAAAGAAATGGGTTTCAAACTATTAACTTCGACGCCTTACTATGCTCGGGTTAATGGACAAGTCGAAGCTGCCAATAAAGTGATCATTGGATTGATTAAAAAACATGTGGGGAAGAAGCATATAAATTGGCACAAAACTCTAGATCAAATTTGATAGGCATGTCGTACCTCTCCCAAAGAGGCCACTAAATCGACCCCTTTTTCGGTTAACTTTTGGTCACGATGTTGTTCTACCAGTAGAAGTTCACCTACAATCTATAAGGATTCAAAGGCACCATGAACTTCCAGCAGAGTCATATTGGAGCATGATGTTGGATGAATTGGTCGACTTAGATGAAGAGAGATTAAATGCCTTATAATTATAACGACAAAAGAAAAGAATATAAATCTCTTATAACAAAAGGGTAAAAGTCAAAATTTTTTCGCCTAAAGACTTGGTCTGGAAAGTGATCCTTCAAATGGATCGAAAGGACACAACCTTAGGAAAGTGGTCCCCAAAGTGGGAAGGCCCTTTTCAAATTTTTCAAGTTTTTTCTAACGGGGCCTATGAAATCAAAATGGAAACGAAAAAAAAACTAGAAAGGAAGGTTGACCTTAATTTGAAGGTACTTGGCTTTAAGAAGTTCCAGGCATTTCTCGCATAAAGAACACTTCGATCGAAGGAGTTTTAGGTCAGACTCAAGTCATCGAGCATGTTCGACAAACTCCATGCCAAATGATAGCTCTTTAGCCATTAAAGCATCATCAAACTCTAAGAGCTGATTTTTACTTCTCTATGCATCAAAAATCTTCGTCTGGAGTTCTTCTATTTGCTTCCTTCAAGAAGCAATGTCTCGATCATGGCCTTCGATCTTTTCTTTATTCTTTTGTTTGGTCTGCTCCAATTCCATTGCCTTGTTGGTAGATTCGGTGGCAGCATCCCATGCAGCAGAATCAAAACCATACTTCTTCTCAATTTCTCTTGTGAACTGAGGTAACAACTTATGATCTGCGACAGCTTGGTCGATCATAGTACCTATCTCCAATATAACATTGGCAACTTTAGGAGAAGTTTCCAACAGGTCGACTAGGTTAAGAAGAGCCTTTAGAGTCAATGGGGCAGAGGGATCAGCCAACAACAACAAGAACAAGTCACCTTTGAAGACTTTGTCTTTAATCTTAGAAAGTATTTCATCTACAGAAGTGGTCGAAGGTTTATCTTCAGACACCGAAGTGTTAAGGCTTTTGTTAGAGGAACTTTCCTTGAAGCTTAACATAACCTTCAAATACTCAAGGGGTTGGCTTTGTTTCAGAATAGCCAGTCTTTCGGCAGAAAGACCCCCAGTACTACTTGTCAAAACTCCGTCTGTTGGAACAACTGTCATAGTTGGAGTGACAAGAGTTTGAGTTTGAGCCCGCTCTTCGCTTGCGTCAGCCTCCATTCCTTCAAAGCCTTCGTCATCGTCAAGGAATGGGATTGGGTTACCTTCGTTCTCCTCCTCCATAACTGTATCTTCGACATCTCCACCTTTTCCCTGAGGATTGTTTATTCCTTCAAAGTTATGTAAATCATCCTCAGAAGCATCTTCGTCTTCAACTAATTCATCCACAACCATGGGTTCGAGATTACCTCCAGCCTCGCCTTCTTCGATTGAAACAGTTTCGTGATCGGAGTCACTGGTGTGAGAATGTTGAGTAGCAGTCTTTGGTGGTGAAGCGTCAAGGTCACCAGAAGGAGGTTGGTTAATCTCACTTATAGACCCGTTTTTAGATGATGGTCGATAAGTGGGTTCACCAGCACTATTTAAAACATCTGGTACACAGACAAGCGCAGAAGAGGTTGTAGTCTTGGTTTGAATGAAAATGCTTACGCCACCCTGAAATCAATACAATCGAAACCATAAATGGAGAAATACGGTAAACAAATTATGTAAGGTAGAGAGAAGTTTGTTATACCTTGTTACCTTCGACCCCGGGGTTGGAGTTGTCGCTCTCACTCTGGGCCGCTGCTATCTTCGCCATTTCTTCAGGAGTATGTTCTTGGATAATAAGTGCAGCAGGTCTCTTCCTTGGAAGTTTTGCTGGAGGCTGGCTCAAAGTATCGGTGGCCTTTGGTTGTTGCTTCCTCTTCCTAAAAGTTAGGTCGAGATCTGGCGACAAATCCTCTTCGTCAGATTCTATTATGACGGGGATATCAGCAGGTTTTTGGATTTGTATGGGGCTTACTGGAGGTTTTCGAGCAGCCTGAGTTAAGAATGGGAATACCAGCATCATTAAACACAACAAAAGCAAAAGAAATGAGAAATCAAAAGTATACCTTTATAGGCTTGCTGCCTCCCTCAATCCTCGATTCGACTGGTCTCTTGGTGGTGGGTTTTTTAGGTGGAAACCTGATGGCTAAATAAGAACAACATAAAACAGATAGTGTTAGCTAAGAGTAAATGGCTTGAAAAGGGAAGATACTTCGAGGAAAAAACCTTTTGTGTCACACCTTCATATATGTCCGATTCGATTCAGACATCCTCGATCCCTATATGAAGATGTCATTTGAAACTGTGTAGAGTATACTTAGTCGCAACCACCCGCTGAGATTTTTTATGAGATTGTTGTCGAAGTATTTTAATGGAATCTCCACAAATAAAACAATCTAGAAATGAAGGGGCAATGGTCACTCCGAAGTCAGCATTAGGCAGTGGAGGAAACTTTGGGGGAAACAATTCAAGAGCCATTTCATAGTGTTTCTCATAAAGAACGTATGAAGGAATCTTTAAGGTTTCCATTTTCTTTAAAAAAAATCTTTAAGCGTGACAGCTGCTTCGCGGATGGTTCGACTAAGATCATCAGGCTTATAGGCAATTTCAAAGTAGTTTTGAAAAGCTTGGATTTCTTTTATAAGCGTGTAAGTACCTCTTCTGGTCTTTTCCTGCACAAGAAGAAAAGTTTTGTCAAAAAGTTGAATGAAAGAAGTGACATCACATCATTCTTGGACTTAATATTTAGTCCATCATTTCCCAAACTCTCAACTGCATAGGAAGTTGGGCTCAAAGTTAAACGGAGTAAGTTGGGTTCTGCCAGTGTATCTGGCTATTTGTTTGAAGGTAGTAGCTTCGCTATAGAGTGCATTGTGGAGGAGGATACTACCCTTTTTGTCATACAGGCACTTTGGAAGACCCTGCACTAACCCAAATTGTCGAGCGACAAGGTTGGGTTGATAGGTTATCAAAGTAACCCGAACCTTCAAAGGGTTGAGTCGAAGGGTTAGAATCCTGGGGGTCAATAAGGCTTCTCAAATCAACAAAGATTATGTTTTCTATTTCTTGGATGGAGATGGGGAGGTCCTGGTAAACCATTTGGGACCGTACTTTCTGAATACAAATGGGGCCATGCTCGAAGTGAAAACATGGCATTTAGCAAACATCATTATGTAGCCCATGAAAGTCGGTTAAAGGGATTGTCCTTCATCATTAGGAGTCAGTTGAGCTATCCTCGTTCCTTCGACCCTTCTGTTCTTGATCTCCTCAGCATCTTCGTCACCGAGGCCTTTGTTCTGCAGGCTAGCCTCGAAAGTGGCATTTAGCCAAAGTTGCAATAGCCAGAAAGGGCCTGACAGGAGAAGGTTCCCTTTGTCGCCCAAATTATTCAATTGAGCCACCCCATCGCTCAATGATTCATAAAGACTTGCCAAGATCATCTCACTTAAACAAATATCATGCTCAGCGTGTAGTTGATTCGCCAAAGTGAGATATTTCTTGACAACTTGTAGGGATTTCGAACAAAAAATAGAATGGGACAACCACAAGGCCAAAAAAGCTATATGCTCCACGTCGAAGACGACATAAGTATCTTTATCATGATAATGAGCAATGTGCGTCGAATATGTTGCTCTGGTGGTCGAAATGGAGATGGTGTCCATAACGTCAATTTCGGGATCATAAGTGTGTCCAGTAGGCTATAGCCCTTTGATAGCGGCCAGGTCGAAAAGGGTTGGCGTGGCCATACCACAAGGAATGTGGAAAGTGTAGTGTGTATTGTCCCAGAAGTACAACGAAGAAATCAACATAGGAGTGTTGTACTATAAATTCAACTTCGACAGCATAATCAGGTCATAAATGCCTATGTCTTCCCAAGCCCGAGCCTTAACTTTCTATACTTTATCTAACCAGTCTAGATAATCAGTAGGATCTTTAAAGGTGGGAGTAGCACACAAATCTTTGAAACCATTATTCATAAATCTTAGATCTATAATATCACCAGCCTTAGGGTTTTCATTGAGGGTGATGTCAGTTCTAGGGTTTCTTGCTTGCTTTATGGGTTTACATTTGTGATAAGAAGGAAAAAATTCTCTAAGTTTACTAGAATCAGCATCTAAATCAGCTAGGGGTCCAGATAATGCATAGTTCTTTCCAAAAACAGAGACGAGAATGAGTACCTGGGAAGCGTAAATTTTGCGATGTTCTTCTGGTTTGGGCTCTGGTATGTATTGTCGGTTGCCAATCACGAGTGGAGCAGACGACGTGGCGAACGGAGGAAGCTCTGAGATCTTCTTCGGAGCTTTTGTCTTGGTGGCAGTGGTTTTGATGGATACACATGTTTCCTTAAGGGTTTTGCTTGAAGTTGCCATTATTAGAGAATGAAAGAAATCTGAGTTTAGTTGAAGAATGAAAGGAAAGCTAGAGTATTTGGAAATTCATAAGGCGTAAAAATGTGAAATGGGTAGGTTTGTGGGTTTTATAGGCGTGCTTGGAAGAGAAAGCGTTTCAAATCAGTATTAATGGTTGACAAGTTAGTGGGCCACGTGTCTTCCTTGGGCAGTGTGATGAAGATGTCAATTAATGCTTCAGCCCATGATTTCCTAAAGTATATGAAACGTGATGAGTGAAAAGATTCGGTTGTGGGCTGAAAAGACGTGGTTAGGAAAAAGATAATGATGACTCTAATGTCACCAGACAATTGGAGAAACTGAAAAGTTTTACTAATATTAGGACACTTAACACAATGTCAGAGTTGTTAAGGTGTCGAAACAAGGTCTCAAAAAATGTCTTTTTCTCACAAATGTCGAAAATAACATTTTTGGGGGGTAATTTGTTAGCTCATATTTTCGACGCCCATTAAGAATTACCAAAAAAGGAAATCATATGTATAGCTCCTTTTCGACCAGGAGCTGATATTCAACCAGATGGGGGTGATTCGACTGGATAAGGGTAATAAGGGTCAATATGCAGTTGAGACTCCAGAAATATCTCTTAAAAAATGGTTGAAGACAGTTTTCAACTAAAGATTCAAAATTCAAATAAGGGAGGGAACTTCGCCCTTATCTGAAACCGTTGCGAGTACATGTGGAGCATAATGGGTAGTTGCATCCATGCAAGGCGCCATGTATCTCGACGTGATTGAAGAACCATCAGAAATGGTTATCTTGATCCAATATAAATATAGGGTCTTAGTGTTAGAAAAAGGTGTGTCAAAGTGTGTACAAAAATCTGTAAATTTACCAAGTACTCGTGTGAAGAAGAATCATAAATCACAGAATGTACATTTGTTTACACCATTGTTAGTTACTTCAAAGCAATTAGCTTTACCTTTTTCTTCCAGAAATACACTTCTTTACTTCTTTATTCCAAACACTTTTCTTTTACTTCGTCATTTACAGTCTTAAGATTTCCTTGCTTTCAACATTTACTTTTATCATTTGTTTATTGTTACAAGTCCTTTACAATTTCTCTAATTCATATTAGCCTTTTTTTATTAGTTTTCAAACTCTAATTTTACGCTTACTATTGAAGTGTTTGTTATTACCAAAACTCATTTTCAAAACAATTAGCACATGCCCTAGGATCAATCGAATCGATCCTGCAAGTAACCAAATTTAGAAATTTGAAAGATCAGCGGTCGTTTACCAATTTTCAAGGTAAACAAATATGTTATCTTTATTAATGACATGACACAACAGTTAGGGTAACTTCAGCATCTTTTATATATTTTTTTAATAATTATATTTAAGATTATTTTAAATTTTAGAATTAAATAATTAAATCTTTTCATATTTTTTCTGAATAAATTAATAACCATGTTAATTTAAATTTTCTTTAAGTTAATTAAATGTTTTTAAAAAAAAATTTATGGGCCTATTTATCTATATCAATCCAATTCACTAAATCACTAGTTTAAATACGTTTGACTTTTATAAACTCTGACATAACTGACAAATAAATCGATGTGAGACTTGTATTATACTATCAAATACAATTCTTTTATTATACTATCAAATGAGACATTATGTTACTTACATTACACTCTATTGCTTCATTTCTCTTACTGAGAAGAAAGAGGAACTTGGTTCATGAGTCTTGTAAGTTAGTATACTGAAATCTCCCACAACCACACTAACACAAGTGTGGACACAAATCCTCACATTCTTTGTATATTTTATTCACATAGAAAACATAATCATGTCCATAAAAAATTAACATAAGGTAAAGCTAGAAACCTTGACTTGTGAGTCTTGTTACCACATGAAAGTTGAAAATTAGGTTTGCATCCTTGATGATAATCTTGATAATTAATCCAAACATAACCACGTAAACAAGAACATTTTGTATACTATTTATTAGAATTACTACAAGTACTATTTGGTCCACAAATCCCATGAACGAAACAAGGTTGTTGTTTAAATTGACCAAAAACAAACCAACTTTGTTTCTCATCTTTTCTGTTATAAGTGCAGACGTTACCATCATGGTTTAATCAACATTTTCTTTCAGAAGGCCAGTTTGGTTGAAAAAGAGTTCTAATGTCATCACAGTCCAGTTCAGTTTTATTATGTTCACATAAGTTATGTATAATACCTTGTAGAAGATGATTATTAATTGTATTAGTAAATGGTAAGAAAATTAATGAATTAAAGAGACCAATAATGTTGTCACAATTGTAGCCCAAATCCTGGAAATTTATGAGAGTTGTATGTTAAATTACATGTTGAATGTTGTCCATTTCATAGAGATAGAGACGTATGAATCTATGTTGAATTGCAGAGTCCCACATCGTTTTTTCCTGATATAATATAAGGGTTTATAAAGCTTGAACATGTGGAGGTTATTGCATAAGTGTGTTGAGATGAAAGTGGACCTATGAGAATTCAACATATGCTACAATTAAAATGGGCTCTAGGCCCTTAATGCTTTATAATATTTTAAGGCAATTTCTTAATGCATTCCATATGCTTCTTATGCACCATGCAAAATTCCAAAAATGTCTCTAGTTTTCGGAGATGCATCTTCGGACGCACCAAAAGGTTTGTTAACATTAAAATATTTGCATCTCTGGAACATTTTGGAGGTTAAGTCGCGCCAGACTATTCTCCTTCCTCATTTCACATTATTCAAACTTAACTCTACTTAAACCTCTTCAAATTTCTTCTTTACACCAAGCCAAATTTAATTCAATAATGTTAAAGGGAAATCAAGGGAAAATTCTGGAGATGCATCTCTGGAATTTTTCAATGGTTTAGATTTCTAGTAAAAGGAGATACATCTCCGAAATTTTTCAGCGGTTTAGTTTCCCAGGAACCGGAGATGCATCTCCGGAAATTTCTCAGTCTTTTTTTTTTATATTCTTACTTGTGTTGTTTGCATGCACTAATGATATATATTACATTAACTTACATGCATAATGGCTGATATACATGACAGATTGAGGCATGGCAGGGTTGCTTAGCATGCATCCGTTCTGTGGGAGAAGAGTTAGCAAGTTCCAGAGGCTTCTGGCCCCTCTGGTCAGGAAGAGCCAACTACTTATGGGGCTCGTACTTCTCCTCATGCAACTACATCTTCCTCTTCCCGTAGGATATGGGATTTACCATCTAACACATCACTCACCCCATCCTCCTGTAGGTGTAAAGTTTCACAAGTGCCACCTCCTACTGTAGATATTGTTAATCCACCCCCACCTCCTACTATTGATGTTAATGATCTATTCCCACCTCTTACTATTGTGCATGCAGATCCAGTGCCACCACTAGAGGGTGAGGCTGTTGCGGATACTGAGCGAGAGGCTTTTGGAGGTGGCCCAATTGATTTTTCCTTTCTACCTATGTATCCAAACCATGCTACCAGACATATCTAGGACAGAGAGGTAGCATTAGTTTGATTCTTTATTTATTTTTACGTTAATTTTAATTTCTAACATTGATTATTTTGACAAATTTCAGGAGCGTGATCCGCATAAGTTTCTTAACCACATGAGGAAGATTGTTGCATTGCCTCAGCCGAATGAGGAATGGTTTCAGTCGGTTTTATCATTATATGGCCTGAAGGACTTGTGCATGACCGGTTATACTACAGTTAACCACTGGATTCTTAATGCATTTATGGAGAGATGGCACCCAGAGACCTCGTCATTTCATCTTCCGCATAGTGAGATGTGTATCACACTCGACGATGTCTCGTATTTGCTACCACTTCCAATAAGGGGGAGATTTCTAGATCATGGGAGGATGACCAAAGACGAGAAACTCAAGATGATGGTATAGTATTTGGAGGCTGATCCAGGGGAGATGGTGAATGAGTTGGATAAGACCAGGAGTACTCATGCTAGATTTGTATATCTGGAGAAGGTATATGAAGATACGCTTCTGAGTGCACATCAGGCTGATGGTGATTATGAGCATGTGTGTCATACGGTGAACAGACTTTAATGTGTTCTTAATCGCAATGTCGCGGTTAGCAAGAGTCGCCACCGACTTTTCTTTTATCCAATAAGGAAAGGTGGAAAAGAACAGGAAAGACCTTAATTTAGATTTTGGGTTCGGGAGGTACATTATACAAAGGGAAGGTGTTAGCACCCTTTGTATCCATGGTTATCCATGGGCTCTTAATTGCTTGATCACTTATGGTTGTCTGGAAAAAGTGGTTGTGAATTGTTTAGAAAATGTTTTGAAAAGAGAATTTAACTTTGTAATGATTCTTGTATGAATGTATACAAAGCGGTTATCTCGTTTAGTTTTGAAAGTTATTTAGAAAAATATAACTTGACAATGATTCTAGTACGAATGTATGCCAAGTGGTGATTTTCTAATGGAGGTTTTGAAAAGTGTGAGGTGTGAAAAGTAGTTTTAGTTGTGAGCAAGCATTTAGGAGTTATACCTACCCAAGGTCTTTATGGGCATTTCCTATCCTTATGAGGGTAAAACTGTCCTTACTATTGAGAAGTAAGTAGTTTTATCCTTTGGATGTAAAAGGGTCATCGTAGGGTCATCGATTGGTCATTGAAGGCAACATTCGTAAGGATACCTTAGCATTCGAAGGGACGATCATCATTTAACCGTAGGCTATACCGAAGGGTCATCGAGGGGCAAAGGCAACATTCGAGGGACTATGATGATTTAACCGAAGGGTCTTGGCTAAGTGTATCCCCACATTCGCGGGACATGACCATAATACCGTAATCGTAGGGTAACAAAAGAGAGGTCCAAGATCACTTATTAAAAGGCAAAGTTTTACAATTAATTATATAGCCGTAATCAAGTAGGTAATTAGGTCCACATTAACATCGATGAAATCAATACATTAAAATCAACTAGAGAATTTAGGATGAATCTCCACATTAAAATTAAGTAATTCAGAATCCATCTCCATAGGGATATCCCACACATAAGATGGAATACCTAGCCGGCCATTTCCTCGGGAATATGTAAACCTTTACACAATTCAACACACGGGTTAGAGCACCGAGGTAAAGTACAATTGAAAATTGCACCATAAAATAAACGCGACAGTCATAAAGTCAGGCCAAATAATGCGGAATTATAATGAAGCTTGATTAGACAAACATAAGGCAGAACAAAAAAGAAACAAAACAGCCACTGTCTCGTTCGCTTCTGCTTCGCCTAGCGAGTGCTCGCTACAAGCTCGCTTAGCGATGTGCTAGCGAGCGGCTGCTGGTTTTGAATTTGATGGCAGCATGATCTCCGGAACCCTGAACTTTGTGGCATTGAATTATAGGAATAGCATGGACAAACATTCAGGATATTCAAGCATATTTAAATTCGCATGTGAAATCAAATTACATATCCGAAATTTTAATCATGATGCCTTATGTATGTAGAGATTATCGATTAAAAGCATAAAACATTAGAGATACGCAAACCTGTTTGCAACCGAGCTGCGTTGAAGGGACTGACCACTCTGGGTATCGGATGGAATGGGGCGGCGGTAGCTTCGGAGCGGATGAGCGGCCTTTAGGGTTTCTTTACTCGGAATTCCTTAAGCTGGTCTCCAGGGTTTTGTGCCAGGGTTTCCGTCCGTTTTTTCGTCTCCTCTTTTCGTGACTGAAACTTGGCTTTTTATAGTGATTGTGATGACCTAATGGGCTCAGAATGAAGCCCAGAAATTCTGATATTCGCAAGCTTCGCTAGGCGAAGGAGTTGCTCGCCTAACGAGCCAGCTAGTTTGGGCTTTTTCTGGATCTGGTGCTTCGCTGGGGCGAGTGTCATAACGAGGGGTTCGCTAGGCGAAGGAATTGCTCGCCTAGCGAGCAGGCCAGTTTGGGCCATTTTCTGGATTGGGCCTGTTGCGAGCTGGGCCTTTTGTCCCTTTAAGGTTAGTGCCTTGCAGAATAAGTTGGGGTGCCTCGAGAATGTTTGGCAAGATTAATGGGCAAATTTTGGGGTATGACAGCTGCCCCTGTTCAATATTCTTGAACCGAGAGATTTAGGATGGTATGTACGCCATTCGTGGTCTGGAGGTGGAAGATTATTGAACACTAGAATGCCCCAAAAATTTGCACTTGTTAATCAAAGGTTAGTCTTGATGGAGATGGGCTTAAAGATGCCATCCCGGAAGTTTGATGATGAGAGCTTCAGATTGTGTCGCACGTTAGGCGATATCTGAAGACATGGGTGTCATACCGGGTCGTACGTTAGACCGTACAGTGAGTCCTTCATTAGGCCATCGACTTCGCCGGGGAGTCAGAGTGTGTTATACGCTGCTGGGGATAAGTGATCAGAATGGATCATACACTAGACCGCATCTGAGTGAATTGTCCATTAGGCGGATGACTTTGCTGGGGATGAAAGATCAGAATGGATCATACGCTAGATCGTATCTGAGTTGCAGAATGAGCCATACGTTAGGCTGTATCTGACGAAGGTAGAATCAGAATGGATCGTACGCTAGATCGTATCTGAGTTGAAGGTCTAAATGGGTCATACGTTAGACCGTATTGGAGTTGGAGATCCAAATGGGTCGTACGTTAGACTGTATTGGAGTTGAAGATCCAAATGGGTCGTACGTTAGACCGTATTGGAGTTGAAGATCCAAATGGGTCGTACGTTAGACCGTATTGGAGTTGCAGAATGAGCCGTACGTTAGGCTGTATCTGAAGAAGAAAGTAGTCGTACGCTAGACTACACCTCGGAATGTACCGTATGCTAGGCAGTATCTGAGGGTTTGAAGATCAGAATGGATCGTACGTTAGATCGCATCTGAGTTGAAGGAGTCATATGTTGAGCTGAATCAGAATGAACCGTACGTTAGGCTGTATCTGAAGAAGAAAGTAGTCGTACGCTAGACTACACCTCGGAATGTACCGTACGCTAGGCAGTATCTGAGGGTTTGAAGATCAGAATGGATCGTACGTTAGATCGCATCTGAGTTGAAGGAGTCATATGTTGAGCTGAATCAGAATGAACCGTACGTTAGGCTGTATCTGATAATATTTGTTGTACTTGCAGTAAATGTCTGAGATGGGCTTAAAGATGCCATCATTAGGAGAATGTCAGAGAGTTTGTCACATGGATTATATCCGAGAGCTGTATTCGAATCTTGAATGTGATCAGGAGGATAATTAACCTGAAAGATCAAGTTAGTTTCATGCAATGTCATGGTGCATGAGATGCTTTATGCCTGCGAACATGGCATGCCTGTGCATGCTATGAAACGGTGTAATGTATATGATGCGGAATGAAATAAATGTGAACATTGTATGCAGGTATGTGATGTGAAATGATGTAATGAATGCACTATACGTCTGAAACGTTCTTCCAGGGGACTCTACTGGGGAAATAAATCTAGTCTGCTGGTCGGAGATATTTGTATTGATGACCCTGTCTCAGCTGGGGTATTCGATTTCTGTCTGATGGTAGAAACATTCGACAGAGCCTGGCTGGGGATAGAAGAGATGACCAATTCATCTAGTGATGCCCATTTCTTTTGGGGAATAACTGGCTTAGCCGGGGAATAGAATTGGCAACAGATTCATTGGAAAGCCTGGTTAGACCTTCTCCTCGATCCTGAAGTCGTATAGTGATTGCTATTACTATTCTAGGCATGCAATTGTTCGTAAACATTGATCATATTCAAATGCATAAATCAATTCAAATTAAATCAATGGACGCTTACGCAAACAAAACAGAAAAAGTGAAAACAAAAGCATCTTTTTTGGAGATAAAATTGTATTGATTTTGAAAGAGGGCCTATAAACAGGCAATTTGTGTACAAGGAGACAGAAATCCTAGTAAGAGGAAATTGTCAGGCAAACAAAGAGAAAGCTATGCAGAAAAAGTCCTATCGATTCTAATTCCACCACTGTCATTATGTCTTCAAGCATCTCATCTCCTGTTGTCGGATAGAAGTGATTGGCTTGTTCGGTCCCTTGAAACTTGGGTGAAGCTGACGGAGAACGGGACATAGTCATACGCTTTAATCCCTAATTTTTGCCTGGACCGCCTTTTCAGGTTTTCAGTCCACCAGGATACCCATTTTTGCCCAAGCCGCCTTTTCAGGTTTTCGACATGCCGGGTGTACATTTTTATATGTTTATCCCTAATTTTCGCCCGAACCTTTTTGGTTCGCCGGGATGCCCTTACTTTTGCCTAGATACATCGACCTAGCGGGTTTCTTTTATGCGTAGTATTTTTTAACTATGTCCGCGTTCACAGGATACGGGAAGTCTTCGCCATCCATTGTAGCAAGTATCATGGCTCCACCAGAGAATACTTTCTTAACCACAAACGGCCCTTCGTATGTGGGAGTCCACTTGCCTCTGGGATCACTTTGTGGTAGAATGATACGCTTGATCACCAAGTCGCCAGTTTGATACACCCGTCTTTTGACTCTTTTGTTAAATGCCTGGGTCATGCGCTTCTGATATATCTGCCCATGACAAACAGCCGCAAGTCTCTTCTCATCAATCAAATTTATCTGATCGAGTCGAGTCTGAATCCATTCATCTTCATCTAAGCCCGCCTCTTTCATGATTCTTAGAGAGGGAATCTGGATTTCCACTGGTAAAACGACTTCCATTCCATAGACTAAAGAGAACGGAGTTGCCCCTGTCGAAGTGCACACTGAAGTGCGATAACCATGGAGAGCAAATGGTAACATCTCATGCCAGTCTTTGTATGTTACTGTCATCTTTTGTATGATCTTCTTAATATTCTTATTAGCAGCCTCCACGGCGCCGTTCATCTTGGGCCGGTACGGGGAAGAGTTATGGTGTTTTATGTCGAACTGCGTGTAGAGTTCAGTAATCATCTTGTTGTTCAAATTAGTACCATTGTCAGTGATGATTCTTTTCGGAATGCCGTATCGACAGATGAGATTATTCTTGATGAATCGTGCCACCACGTTCTTGGTGACAGAAGCGAATGAGGCTGCTTCTACCCACTTTATAAAGTAATCAATAGCAACGAGGATGAAACGATGTCCATTAGAAGCAGTAGGTTTAATCTCCCCAATCATATCAATGCCCCACATTGCAAAGGGCCAAGGGGCTGTTAGCACGTTTAAAGGAGCAGGAGGCACATGTACTATGTCCGCATAGATTTGGCACTTGTGACAGGTTCTGGAGTGATGGTGGCAATCAGCTTCCATGGTAGACCAATAATACCCTGATCTCAGAATCTTCTTGGCCATTGTATGTCCACTAGAATGAGTCCCAAAAATACCGTCATGCATGTCTTCCATAATCTTTTCTGCTCCTTTTTTATCCACACAGCGAAGCAAAGTTGAGTCATGATTACGTTTGTATAATACTCCATTACTCAGAAAGAACTTAGCGGAGAACTTCCTCAGGAATTTTCTGTCATTGATGGATGCCCCTTCAGGGTATTCCTGAGCTTCTAAATATCTTTTTACTTCGTGGAACCAAGGTTTCTCTTCTACTTCAGCAGCGTTAAGTTCATAACAATATGCTGGTTCATCTAGTCGTTCAATGGTGATCCTGGGAGCTTCATTGTCCCATCTGACTCTGAACATAGATGACATGGTGGCCAAGGCGTCTGCCAACTGATTCTCTTCTCTTGGGATATGTTCGAATGTAATCTCCTCAAAGTATGGGATTAATGTCAACACCCACTCTCGATAAGGGATGAGATTCGGATGTTTAGTGTCCCATTCTCCTTTGATCTGACTGATTACTAATGCTGAGTCTCCGTACACACTCAAAAACTTGATCCTCAGGTCTATAGCAGCTCTGAGTCCCAAAATACATGCTTCATACTCGGCCATATTATTGGTACAATCGAAACATAGTCTAGCAGTGAAAGGCGTATGGCAACCCCTGGAAGAAATAATTACAACACCAACACCATTGCCCAATGCATTAGAAGATCCATCAAAAACCATAGTCCATCGGGATCCCGGTTCGGGTCCTTCATCCGGTCCAGGTTCTTCGTAATCAGTAACAAGCATGACATCCTCATCTGGGAACTCAAAATTCATAGATTGGTAATCATCCACTGCTTGATGAGCCAAATGATCAGCTAACACGCTTCCTTTGATTGCTTTCTGGGTAGTATACTGGATATCATACTCTGTTAAAATCATCTGCCACCTCGCTATCCTTCCGGAGAGGGCAGGTTTCTCGAATATGTATTTGATGGGATCCATCTTAGAAATCAACAAAGTGGTATGATTCAACATATACTGTCTTAGTCGGCGAGCAGCCCAGGCCAAAGAACAGCAAGTTCTCTCGAGCAGTGAGTATCTTGTTTCACAGTCAGTAAACTTTTTGCTAAGGTAGTATATGGCATGCTCTTTTCGACCAGACTTGTCATGCTGCCCCAACACACACCCCATTGAATTTTCTAACACGGTCAAATACATGATTAGAGGTCTTCCTTCAACTGGTGGTATCAGGATCGGAGGTTCCCGGAGATACTTCTTGATTTTGTCAAAAGCTTCTTGACATTCGTCATTCCATATCATCTCTTGATTCTTCCTCAGTAGTTTGAAGATGGGTTTGCAGGTAGCAGTCAAATGGGAAATAAATCGGGCAATGTAATTCAATCGTCCCAAGAAACCTCTGACTTCTTTATCTGTACGAGGAACTGGCATTTCTTGAATAGCTCTTACCTTAGCCGGGTCAACCTCAATTCCTTTATCACTGACAATAAAGCCCAAGAGTTTACCGGACCTTACTCTGAAGGTGCATTTGTTCGGATTCAATCTCAACTTGTACTTCTTCAACCTCTCAAACAGTTTGTATAAATGATCGAGATGTTCTTCTTCAGTATGAGATCTGGCTATCATGTCATCCACATATACTTCTATCTCATGATGGATCATATCATGGAACAAGACCACCATAGCACGTTGGTACGTTGCTCCCGCATTCTTTAAACCGAATGGCATTACTTTGTAACAGAAAGTGCCCCATTGCGTCACAAACGTAGTTTTCTCTATGTCCTCAGGTGCCATTTTAATCTGGTTATAACCCGAGAATCCATCCATGAAGGAGAATACTTTGTGTTGAGCGGTGTTATCTACCAGAACATCGATGTGCGGAAGTGGAAAGTCGTCTTTGGGACTCGCTTTATTCAAATCTCGGTAGTCTACGCACATTCGTACCTTACCATCCTTCTTCGGCACTGGTACCACATTAGCAACCCATTGAGGATAAGAAGTAACGGCTAGAAAACCGGCATTGAATTGTTTCATAACCTCGGCTTTGATTTTCTCGGACATTTCAGGACGCATGCGGCGAACCTTTTGCTTAACAGGACGACAATCTTCCTTCATTGGCAGACGATGCACTACTATGTCTGTATCCAATCCTGGCATGTCTTCATAAGACCAGGCAAAAATCTCTACATAGCCATGTAACATCTGAATCAATCTTTCTTTGATACTGTTTTCCAAGCCTGCTCCTATTTTGACTTCTTTCTTGTCTACTTCAGTACCCAGGTTTACAACTTCAATTGATTCCTCATGCGGCTGTATAGTCTTTTCCTCTTGCAGTAACAGTCTGGCGAGTTCTCCAGGGACTTCACAATCTTCGTCACTTCCATCCTCGGCTTGGTAGATCGGATTTTCAAAGTCATAATGAACAGCAGTAGAACTATTATCAACAGGATCCAGAGTGGGTATGGATCTGCAATTTGTTACGTGAGTGTGTGTAAGAAAGCATAGCTTGTTTGAAAGATGACAAGAAAGATAAAGAGCGCAATATTTGAATGCAAAAAGTCCATTGATTTATTGAATGTGAATATGCTTATGAAAATGACAAAACCCTTAACAAATTAGCTACTGTGCCCCGGGCATAGACACAATGCCTTAAGAAGTTCAATGAAAAAACTAAAATTTGCAAACTAAATAGACAATAACAATTACTCCTGACTAAAGGTAATCGGGATAGTGTCTTCAGCCTTCCAATTATTGAGTCTGTCACCAATTATTGGGAAAATCCAGCTATCCAGGTCGCAATCACTACCAGCATCTTCTACAGCATTGATTTGATCCTTGACCATCTTTTCAGGGTTAAATCCCAGACCAGATTTATCAGATTTGTAGGGTATGTTGATCAGTTGACCCCAACCAGTACAACCACTATCTTCAACCACGGCTTGAGCATCTTTCAGAGAAATCATAGCAGGAGGAGCACGAATAACCTTGGGCGCACAGGAAGTTGGCTTAAGGACAGGATTAGTCGGAGGAACTACCTCAAATGACTGAGACGGAGTCTCAAAGAATTCACCATCCATCTCGACGTATCTGAAGGTATGCAAACTACTGACGATATACTCTTCTTCCCCACACACAGTGACGATCTTACCCTCTATTGGATATCTCAACTTTTGATGGAGAGACGAAGCTACAGCACTTGCCCCGTGAATCCAAGGGCGTCCCAGCAAGCAGGAATAGGCAGGCCGAATGTTCATTACGTGAAAGGTAGTGTCGAAGACTTGAGGTCCTATCTTGATAGGGAGAACCACTTCACCGTGGACAACGCTCTTCGCACCATCGTAAGCACGTACCACAATGTCACTAGGCTTCAGTTCAATGCCTTTATAATCAAGTTTATCGAGCACAACTTTCGGTAGCACATTCAAAGAAGAGCCATTATCGATCAACACATGAGACAAGGTGATCCCCTTACACTCAATGGAGATATGCAGAGCTTTATTGTGGTTCTTTCCCGCTGGTGTCAGGTCAGCATTGGAAAAACCTAGGCCATCGTCAACAGTCAGATTAGCAACATAGTTTTCGAACTGATCGACGGAGGTCTCCTGAGGTACATGAGCAGTCTTCAAGAACTTTATCAAGGCATTGGCATGAGATTCAGAAGATAACAACAAGGATAACATCGAGATCTTAGACGGGGTATGCCCCAATTGTTCTACCACATCAAAATCACTCTTGCGGATGATTTTCAGCACTTCTTCCATTTCTTGTTTGGCAACATCCTCGGTAGTAACTTCGACCGGTGTCTCTGACTGAGAAGGGTTGACTGGTTCCTTTCCTCGGTTTTCGGGAACTGGAGGTGAGATCTCTGGAGAGAAGATCCTTCCGCTTCGAGTAACTTTACTAGTCCTAACAATGTCATTAGGATTAGCAGAATTACCAACTTGCTTTACGCCATGGATATAAACATCACCTCCATAATTCCACGGAATGGCTTTGCTTGAAGAATACGGTACTGGGCCAGGTGCAGTAATGATTAGGGGAGCTACCTTGGGCTCAGCAATAATCTTCACGGGTACTCTGGGAGCAATAATCTTCACTGGAACTTTGGACCTTGCAATCACAGATATTTCTTCAACAGTGTTTTCCACCTTAGGAATCCTTTCGAAGAGAATCGTACGATGATCTATCAGCTGTTGAATACCATTCCTCAATTTCAGGCAATCATTGGGTCGGAGTATACAGAGATCGCAATTTTCAGCACAACCTGGAAATAAACCAGTTTGCAACAACTTCTTCTTGATGGCCAGGAGGGGAGATGCTAAGTCAGCTACATTAGAAATATGAGAGTAGTCATCCACAGCATTAACAGCCTTGTCATGATTAGGCATAGGTGCAGTGATGACATTAGGAATTTCCGGAGGCTCGAATTCAATTTCCCCAGCGTCGATCATATCCTGAGTTTTGTTCTTCAGCAACCAACAATCGTTTGTATCATGCCCGGGGCTATCGGAGTGATATGCACACCTGGCATTGGGATTATAACGAGGCGAAGTAGTGTTGACATTTGCAGGAGGACCTCTGAGAGTGATTAAGTTTGCCTTTAGCATACTTTGCAGTGCTTGTGCTAAAGTCATATTGATCTTGGTAAACTGCCTTCTTGGTCTGTCTTGTCTGTGCTGGAAGTTTTGAGCTGGCGGGGCTGCAATTGTGACTGCTCCAACGGCATGGTCACCATTTTTCTTATTACGATTCTTTTGACCGTACACAGCATTTGAATCATTCTTCCCCTGATAGGACTTTTTGCTACTTGCAGAGGTAGCCGCCTGTATCTTTCCACTTCGAATGCCGCTCTCCACCCGTTCACCTGTCAGTATAAGTTCAGTGAAACCTGATGAAGAACTTCCCAGCAGATGGCTGTAGAACGGGCCAGTCAGTGTACCCATGAACATGTCTACTAATTCTCGATCAGTCATAGGGGGTTTGACTCTGCCAGCCAAATCTCTCCATTTCTGAGCATATTCTTTGAAGCTTTCTTTAGATCCCATAGTCATATTCTGCAACTGTAGCCGAGTAGGTGCTAGTTCAGAATTATACTGGTAGTGCTTGTAGAAAGCTATCGCTAAATCAGTCCAGGTGCGGATGTTAGAACTTTCGAGCTGATAATACCATTCCAACTGAGTGCCAGACAGACTCTCTTGGAAGAAATGGATCCATAGCTTCCTATCAGTGGTATGCGGCTGAATCTTTCTCACATAAGCCCTCAAATGCATCTGAGGACAGGACGCACCATCGTACTTAGTGAAAGTGGGGATTTTGAATTTGCGAGGAATGGTCACCTCGGAGACCAGACCCAAACTTTCAAAATCCAGACCGGGCGCCTTCTGACCCTCCATGGCTAACATACGTTCTTCCAGCAACTTGTACTTATCATCTCTTGGAGAGGATTGTTCATTTTCATAATCTTCATCGTCATCCTCCTGGCTGAAAGGATCAACATTCTCATCTTCTGAATCCGTCCCCTCTTCTGGACCATTCGGAATTCCAAACTTGACTCCTGCAGCCTGTCCTTTACGCCTTCTTCCCGGGTTAATGTAACTCACAGGTTTCTGGTCTTTCTTCTTCTCGAGCAAGAGAGCCTTCAGTTCTTCCTGCCCCTTGGATAAGCTCAGCATCATCTCCTGGAATTGAGCATTCTGAGCCTGGAGATCTTTGACAGTTTGTTCGAGAGCCATTTTTCTGTTTAAGAGGCAGACCGTGAGAATATGGTCCTTTAGAATACCTGTTATGCAATGTTATGTTATGCTATGCAATGCATGAAATGTTTTCAAGGACTTTTGGAATTTAACTTTGCGTAAACTACTAAAAGAGAGAAATTTTTATTAATGGTTTCTTAATCAGTGTTCATTACAAAAAAAAAATAATAAAAGTACAATGAAAGCCTAAGTCTCCCAGGGGCGGCTTCTTTTTGGGCGAAGATACGCATTGAGTCTTCCTTCCTCATTAAGCTGGCTGGTAAGTTCTAACACTTTCTTCCTTTCAGCACAGAACTGGGCTTCAAAAGTATCTCTTTCCTCTCTCAACTGGATCCAGGATTTCTTCAATTCTTCAACATCGGTAGGCATATCTGGATAAGGAATGATCTGAGAAGTACCTCCTTCAACTTCTGGTTCAACGATCAATGGTCCGACCGCAAGATATGGCATAACGAGTTCACGAGCTCTGGCGCGTACCCATCTGAGATAAGGCTCCGTAGGAATAGAATTCTTCTGTCCTAAAGTACTTCTATTCACCATGCCCCAAGCTCGTACAAATCTTTGACGGAGACCTTGAGAGTCATTGTCATAGTCAAACACTGTACCTTGAATAATCATTCCATGTGGACCATCTCTTCGGGCACAACCAAACTGACGTAGGGCTAAGGCAAGATTATAAGTAATACCTCCTCTTATCCCCATGAGTGGTACATTAGGGAATTCTCCACAACGGTCGATGAGGGTAACATTTTCTCTGAGATTAGAACACCAGCGGATGTCTGAATGGGAGAGTGCCATTATCCTTTGAGACCATTTCAGATTTTGATCATTCTTCAAGACCGATTGAGGAAGGTGCGAAATAAACCACCTAGATAATAAGGGTACGCAGCACATGAGAGTCCCTTGTCTCTTCATAGTGCGGGTGTGAAGGGAATGCAAAATATCTCCGAGCAAAGTAGGCACAGGGTTATGAGTGAGGAATATCTTAATGGCATTCGTGTCTATGAATTGGTCTGGATTAGGGAATAACACCAAGCCATAGATTAGTAATGCTAGGACATCCTCGAAAGCATGGACATTCATAACTTTTAGGAATTCTCGGGCCTTATTTATCAGAAATTTGGCAAGTAAACCCTTAACTCCACTTCTTGTTACCCAATTAGTTTCAAGGTCGGACTTTGTCATGAACTGACTTTAATGTGTTCTTAGTCGCAATGTCGCGGTTAGCAAGAGTCGCCACCGACTTTTCTTTTATCCAATAAGGAAAGGTGGAAAAGAACAGGAAAGACCTTAATTTAGATTTTGGGTTCGGGAGGTACATTATACAAAGGGAAGGTGTTAGCACCCTTTGTATCCATGGTTATCCATGGGCTCTTAATTGCTTGATCACTTATGGTTGTCTGGAAAAAGTGGTTGTGAATTGTTTAGAAAATGTTTTGAAAAGAGAATTTAACTTTGTAATGATTCTTTTATGAATGTATACAAAGCGGTTATCTCGTTTAGTTTTGAAAGTTATTTAGAAAAATATAACTTGACAATGATTCTAGTACGAATGTATGCCAAGTGGTGATTTTCTAATGGAGGTTTTGAAAAGTGTGAGGTGTGAAAAGTAGTTTTAGTTGTGAGCAAGCATTTAGGAGTTATACCTACCCAAGGTCTTTATGGGCATTCCCTATCCTTATGAGGGTAAAACTGTCCTTACTATTGAGAAGTAAGTAGTTTTATCCTTTGGATGTAAAAGGGTCATCGTAGGGTCATCGATTGGTCATTGAAGGCAACATTCGTAAGGATACCTTAGCATTCGAAGGGACGATCATCATTTAACCGTAGGCTATACCGAAGGGTCATCGAGGGGCAAAGGCAACATTCGAGGGACTATGATGATTTAACCGAAGGGTCTTGGCTAAGTGTATCCCCATATTCGCGGGACATGACCATAATACCGTAATCGTAGGGTAACAAAAGAGAGGTCCAAGATCACTTATTAAAAGGCAAAGTTTTACAATTAATTATATATCCGTAATCAAGTAGGTAATTAGGTCCACATTAACATCGATGAAATCAATACATTAAAATCAACTAGAGAATTTAGGATGAATCTCCACATTAAAATTAAGTAATTCAGAATCCATCTCCATAGGGATATCCCACACATAAGATGGAATACCTAGCCGGCCATTTCCTCGGGAATATGTAAACCTTTACACAATTCAACACACGGGTTAGAGCACCGAGGTAAAGTACAATTGAAAATTGCACCATAAAATAAACGCGACAGTCATAAAGTCAGGCCAAATAATGCACAATTATAATGAAGCTTGATTAGACAAACATAAGGCAGAACAGAAAAGAAACAAAACAGCCACTGTCTCGTTTGCTTCTGCTTCGCCTAGCGAAGGCTTAGCGAGTGCTCGCTACAAGCTCGCTTAGCGATGTGCTAGCGAGCGGCTGCTGGTTTTGAATTTGATGGCAGCATGATCTCCGAAACCCTGAACTTTGTGGCATTGAATTACAGGAATAGCATGGACAAACATTCAGGATATTCAAGCATATTTAAATTCGCATGTGAAATCAAATTACATATCCGAAATTTTAATCATGATGCCTTATGTATGTAGAGATTATCGATTAAAAGCATAAAACATTAGAGATACGCAAACCTGTTTGCAACCGAGCTGCGTTGAAGGGACTGACCACTCTGGGTATCAGATGGAATGGGGCGGCGGTAGCTTCGGAGCGGATGAGCGGCCTTTAGGGTTTCTTTACTCGGAATTCCTTAAGCTGGTCTCCAGGGTTTTGTGCCAGGGTTTCCGTCCGTTTTTTCGTCTCCTCTTTTCGTGACTGAAACTTGGCTTTTTATAGTGATTGTGATGACCTAATGGGCTCAGAATGAAGCCCAGAAATTCTGATATTCGCAAGCTTCGCTAGGCGAAGGAGTTGCTCGCCTAGCGAGCCAGCTAGTTTGGGCTTTTTTTGGATCTGGTGCTTCGCTGGGGCGAGTGTCATAACGAGGGGTTCGCTAGGCGAAGGAATTGCTCGCCTAGCGAGCAGGCCAGTTTGGGCCATTTTCTGGATTGGGCCTGTTGCGAGCTGGGCCTTTTGTCCCTTTAAGGTTAGTGCCTTGCAGAATAAGTTGGGGTGCCTCGAGAATGTTTGGCAAGATTAATGGGCAAATTTTGGGGTATGACAATGTGGCATTCCACAAATCACATGCATTAAGAGCATACCTACTTTATTTGGTTCGCACTGCAATTTTTATGGACAATAGTTCCACCTATACATATGTCGTCTAACTACGTTACTTTATGGATTTCGAGTGGATCTATGAGTACAACTGAGGGGCGACTTGTTTGGTCTACCTGTATTCGAAGTAGAGAGATAGTTGTATGTGGAATATGAAGCAGGTCACATGTAGTGTCACACTACTGATGGTAATAATTATTGGTATTTAAATGTTTCTTTGTCATTTTCATTTCATCTTTCGTAAAGCCATAATTGATGAATTGTATGTTCCAAACTTTTCATTTCAGAGTCGGGTCCTCCAACACTTCTCGTGCATCTTTGGTTGGGTGAGTGTACCTAATTACACTGAGGATATGTTGTGTGCTACTGCTTTTATCCCGCTCAGAGGGAACCAGGTGACTGAGCCTTATAGAGTTTATCTTGATTGTTTGGTTGTTGAGGACATGCACTTCAACAACAATGTTGGTCACTGTAAGACACGACCATTTGATGATGTTACTAATTTATTGGTCTCGATTGTATGGCCTTTTATTTATGTATGGCATTTTTTTACCATCTAAAGTTATGTACGTAGACTTTTGTTTTTCAATCGTATGGTATGGCTTAAATTTTCATTTGAATATAGATAAACAAAATATAACATGAAAGATTAAGTTCTGAGACGTTACATAGATGTATCTCTGAAATATGCATAGAGATGCATATCGAATACATTTCAAATGTAAATGAATCTTGAGTGGGGTGTATTGAATGTTTTAAATTGTTTCGGAGATGCATCTATGGAATATTTCAATGTTTATTCAGAAACTGGTGCGTTCGAAAATGCATTTCCAGAAACTAAGCGCATTTAAATAATTTTATGTGGTGGCTAAGAAGTATTAAGCATGCATTAAGAAATCCTCTATTTTAATTAACTAATTTATTAAACAACAATTTAAATTATAAATGATTGATTATGTAAAAAGTATTAAAAAATAAATTATCCTAGTCAGTCATTCCACATAATTAATAATAATTTTTAAATTCTAGTCATCACTGCCACCTATACAAAAATGGAAGGGGACCATAAGAATCAAAAGGTCATAAAAATCCAGAGACCAAAATAGTTGATTTTGTAATAGAGGCACCAATTGTTTAAAACATCTAAATTATGAGGAGCAAAAGTGCATTTTAGCCTATTTTGTTTAACAACTATTTGTGTTTTCCTTTAAATATCGCTTTTTCTTTTTTTTTTCTTTCCGTAGACAACGTGATAATAACTCAATGCAAATTCTATATATTGGATTTTCCGCCTTAATTGAGATCCGCCCTTAGTCACCTTAATTGCGGCACTTTGGCTTGCCTTTATTGCGGTCTCTAACACCTTCATCATGTTGGCTTTGAATATGTGGATTTAGTTCCACATTGCTTATAGATATGACTTGTGTTATGTTTTTAAGTGGGGGTAATCTTCACCTTACAAGCCAGTTTTATAGGAATGAGTTAAGTCAAACTCAAATTATGAGACTATATAATAGTTATTATAATTTAAATAATAAATTAAAAGTATGCTAAGATAAGTGTTTTTAATTGAAAAAATAATGAAAGATAAATTGTAAAAAAATAATGCATGCAACACTGATAGTGCAAAGCTCAATTATTGACTTAAAATATATTTCTAGACATTTAACCTCGTTATATTTGTCAAGCATAATAGGTCACTCCACGATGAATCAAGAATTTTCTATCTTTATCCTTTTTCAAACTCAAAAGACTAACATAAACTTTAGGTGATCAAATTAGATTTTAAATATATGGTATAAGAATAACTTGTTCAAATGATATTAAACAAACTCAACGGGCGAATTAAGAAAACATCACTAATCTCTTCATTAATCCTTGATTACATAGAGATTTAGCTCATAATGCGCTTAAGTAACAATATGAAAATGGAAAAGAAATGTAAATAACACCATTACAAAAGGTTTTTATTAAGTCTGGTGTGTAGTGATTAGCTGCATTTTGGGAAAACATTATTCTAGCAAGATGTTAGGCAAGATATCCTGACATGTTGGTACAACATCGTAATGTGCCTTGTTTCAGTTTCTTGAAAGATTTGTTTCTATCGTGAGATATCTGAAGATTCTCTGAAGATTTATTTCACGAGTTGTGTGGTCCAAGAAGCGTGTGTTTTAAAAGCAAATGAGAGTTTGTACTTTGCCTTGTTTCCGAATTAAGGATGTCAAAACATTTAAGGAAACATCTGATATGATTGAAATTAATTTTGCAGAAGAATGTGCAGCAGTCCTTGGATATGTTATTGGTCAAGCCCAAAGTCCATGATTTTCTAGGGCTATTTAAAGGATGATTCTAAACCTAAGAAAGAAATGAAGTTGCGTCTTGGTGTCGTGACATTCTATACAATATCTGAAATCTGCATACCAGAACTTCAATTGCTATTAGAACAAGCACCCTGTTCTGTTTTTAGGTGAGCTCCAAGGAAGATACTTTCTAGTACTATGGACAAGGAATGATGATTTCTTAACAGACCACCTATTTTAGATGGCACCAACTATGATTACTAGAAGGCGTGCATGGTGGATTTCCTAAAATATATGGATATCAAAACCTGGAAAGTTGTTGTCAAAGGTTGGGAACATCTTGTGGTGAAGGACGAAGATGGGAAGGAGGCAACTGATTTGAAGCCAAAAGAAGACTGGTCTAAGAAAGAAGATGATATTGCTCTGGGAAACTCCAAAGCTTTGAACGCCTTGTTCAATGGGGTTGATGAAAACATATTTAAGTTAATAAATACCTGTATCAAGGCTAAAGTAGCCTGGGAAATTCTCAGAACCATGCGTGAAGGCACATCTAAAGTCAAAATGTCAAGACTTCAACTTCTCACCACAAAATTTGAAAATCTCAAGATGAAAGATGGCGAGTACATTCATGATTTCCACATGAATATCCTTGACATTGCCAATTCATCTAGTGTCTTGGGAGAGAAGCTGGTGAGAAAAATTCTTAGATCATTAACTAAGAAGTATGACATGAAGGTCACAACTATTGAAGAAACCCAAGACATCTGCAACATGAGAATGGATGAGCTTATTGGGTCACTTCAAACTTTTGAATTGACTATCAATGATAAATTTGAAAATAAGAATAAGAGCATAGATTTTATATCTAACACTGAAGATGAAGAGGATCAATGTGACTTAGAAATTGATGAAGGGAATTTAACAAGGTGCTAAAGAAAATGGATAGGAAGTCAAGACCTAATGTCAAGAACATGTCATTCGACATCAGCAAGAATAGTGATTTTCAGAGAAAAACAAGAACAAGGGAAAAGCCCAATCAAGAAAAAGGTATTTAGTGTCATGGATGTGAGGGGTTTGGTCATATTAGATCATAATGTGCCACATATATCAATAAACAAAAGAAGAGCGTGTTTGTTTCTTGGTCCGATGATGAGTATGAAGATGAAACTGATAATGAAATTTCCAAGCATGTCATAGCCTTCATTGGTAGATATGAATTTGATAAAGACTCTTGTGATAAGGGTCTCACTTTTGAAGAATTAGTTGCTTCCTACAGAGAGATTTGTGTCAGAAGTGAAGAGGTGTGCAAGACATGAGAAGAGTATAAGAGAATCATAGCTCAAATACAGACTGAAAAAAGGAATTTGTTATCTACTATCACTGATCTTGAAGATGAGGTAACTCTTTTGACTTCCAAACTTAAAAACATGACCAAATACATACAAATGTTGAATAATGGATATGATATGTTAGATTAAATTCTCCAAGTTGGTAAAGGGGTTGGAAACCTAACAAGTATGGGTTTTGATTACCAATCTCTAAACAGACAAGGAAAATAACATGTGACAAAGTTTATTCTTGCTGAAATGGCGCATGAGCACATAATATCAAACCAAATGTTCTTACATCCTGTCATACATCAAGAAAATCATATTAAAGCCAAGTTCTAACCTTAGAAATGTCATTATTGTGGTAAATATGGTCACATAAAACCTTTTTGCTACAGACTGTATGGTTATCCTAAACATCTAAAACAACCTAGGGCTAATCATGTGATGATTAAAACTAGAAAGGAGTGGAAACCTAAGGTTGGCGAGACTAGTTTTATAGTCCATGCCTCTTTTAGAGCTTCATATAGAGAATAATGGTATTTTGACAATGGTTGGTCTATATATACGATCGGGGTCAAGAAGTATTTAGTGGACATTAAGTCTTATTCCACAAGATTTATCGTGTTTGGTGATGGAGCTAAAGGTAAATTAAAGGAATTGGGAAGTTATAATGTAGTGGACTTCATAGACTTAATGATGTACTTTTGGTGAAAGGATTGACTGCAAATCTGATCAGTATTAGTGAATTATGTGATCAAGGTTTAAAAGTCAATTTCACCAAGTCAGAATGTTTGGTTAAAGTGAGAAGAATAATGTTATGATGTAGGGAGTTAGATCTAAAGATAACGGCTACTTGTGGGTATCACAAGAAACGACCTACTCCTCTATATGTTTAATGTCCAAGGTTGATGAAGTCAAGTTGTGGCACCAAAAACTTGGACACCTAAATCTCTAAGGTATGAAGAGGATTATGTCCGAAGAAGCTATTAGGGGCATACCCAAGCTCGGAATTGAGGAAGGTAAAGTTTATGGTGAGTGTCAAATTGGGAAGCAAACCAAGATGTCACACCCGAAGTTGCAACATGAGGCCACTTCCAAAGTCCTTGAACTTCTTCATATGGACTTAATGGGGCCTGTGAAGTTGAAAGTCTCGGTGGAAAGAGGTGTGTCTATGTAGTAGTTGATGATTTTTCAATATTTACTTGGGTGAACTTTATCAAAGAAAAACCATAAAGTTTTGAAGTTTTTTAAGATCAGTGTCAACGTCTTCAAAGAGAGAAGGAAAATGTGATAGTACGAATCAGAAGTGGCCATGGGAAGGAATTTAAAAATTCCAAATTCTATGAATTTTTCTCCTCTTAAGGTATTGGTCATGGATACTCATCTCCCATCACTCCTCAATAAAATGGAGTTATAGAATGCAAGAACAGAACCTTGTAAGAATCAACAAGAGTCATGTTTCATGCAAAGAATATTCCCTACCATTTTCGGGCCGAAGCCATGAACATTGCTTGCTATATTCACAATCGTTTCACTCTGAGAGCTGGGACGTCTTTTACACTCCATGAACTATGGAAAGGGAGGAAGCCTACTGTTAAATATTTTTATGTGTTTGGGAGCAAATGTTACATCTTGGTTGATCAAGAACAAAGAAGAAAAATGGATCCCAAAAGTGATGAAGGAATATTTATGTGTCACTCTATAAATAATAGAGCTTACAGAGTATTCAACTCAAGGACCAAAGTCATGATGGAATCCATTAATGTTGTAGTTGATGATACAATCACAGAGAAAGGGACTGATGTTGAAAAAGATGTTGGAACATCATCTCAGCAAAATGATACTTCTGAAAATGAGGGAGATATTTAGTCAAACATTGAGCCATTAGGTACTGAACCAGATAATCCTTAAGCTAGCAAAGGTCCCTCTATTAGAATTCAGAAAAATCATCAAAAGGAACTTATTATTGGAAACCTTAATGAAGGGATCACCACTAGATCCAAAGATGTGATCTCAAATGCTTTCTTTATCTCAAAGTTTGAACCTAAAAATGTGAAGGAGACCTTGACTGATGAATTCTATATCAATGATATGCAAGAAGAACTAGGGCAATTCATAAGGAATTGTGACTTGAAACAAGGTTATGCTTGTTGCATAAGGATACACTCAAATTAAAGGGGTTGATTTTGATGAGACTTTTTCTCATGTTGCTCGTCTTGAGTCCATAAGATTGCTCTTAGGAGTGGCTTGTATGCTTAAATTTAAGTTATTTTAATGGATGTGAAAAGTTCCTTCTTAAATGGGTACTTGAATAAAGAAGTGTATGTAAAACAACCCAAGGGATTCATAGATCATAACTTTCCAAATCATGTTTACAAACTAAGGAAAGCTCTTTATGGATTGAAGCAAGCACTTAGGACTTGGTATGAAAGGCTAACTGAGTTCCTTTTCAATAATGACTACAGGAAAGAAGGAACATACAAGACCTTGTTTGTTAAACAAGATCATGGTAAAATAATGATAACACAAATATATGTTGATGACATTGTGTGAGGGACGTCGAATCAGATGGTCCAATATTTTGTCAAGCAGATGCAATCTGAATTTGAGATGAGTCTTGTTGGTGAATTTACTTACTTTCTTGGTCTTCAAATAAAACAAATGGATGATACTATCTTTATCTCTTAAAGCAAGTATGCTAAGAGTATGGTGAGGATATGAGTTTTTTGAGTAAGAGCTTAAGGAATAAGGAAATAAAAGTTATGGTTTTGATTTTCTATAGGGAGTGTTGCATAAATAGGAAAGAAGTAAAAAAAATGTTTGAGTAAACACATTTAAATAAAGAAAAAAAGAAATGGTTCAGTTTTTCCCAAGAAAAATCGGTCACATGGTGGTTGACTTGACAAATGGCATATAAAAGCCACGGGGAAAGAAAAAATGGAAGTTATAGCAATTGAAAATGATTCCATTTCATTTAATCCTTATAGGGAATAAAAGGTAATTATAATGAATCTGCATGCACGTCTGTGACGTATACATAGGTAGAAAAACTAGTTGTAATGAATGATGACAAACATGACTGAAATGATGTGGCACATAATGTGAACAATGACAAAGTGGTTACAAAAAAATGCAACCTTTCTCCCTTCAAATATGGATCGACAGTGACATTTTTTGAGGGGCATCTGTTACACTTGGATTTTTCAGCTAGTAGAAAGTCAACAAAGAATGTCAATAAAATACATTTGTTATGAGAAAGCATTAATGAAGTGTTTTAAAGAGCATTAATGATGAAGCGTCAACATACTAATAACGAGGGATCGATCGAGCTGTCGACACATGGAAATATGGTTTTGAGGAATCTCAGGGATAAATCCCCAATACCCAAATCAATGGAAATCATGTCTAGAATCTCGAAAAGGGCAGTCAACAGAGTTTTTTTTATCAAGAAGACCAGCCAACTAAACCACGTAAGGGGGAAGACTCAGTAAATTTACATGTCCAGAGTCCTTGATAGTCAATGTCGATAACATGTTTGAGCAGTTACCATCGAGGGTTCATGAGGAAGTTAGAAGCAGTTACAACTCAATATGGGTTTCAAACAGATAGTGTCGTGGATGACACATAAACATACTAGTGGGAACTTGAAGACTAAATATGGAATGAATGAAGTAGTTCTTTAGTGGTCATAACCGTCGTCAACCGTTACTTTGTAAATAGAATAAATAGCAGACTCATACATGGGATCAGCGGTCATAAAATTTCGTACATATTATACATACCACCAGAGTACCCGAGTCAGATAGCAGAGTAGTTGAGTAAGAAATATGTACGCGTCTACGTCCAGTCTTTTCATTAGTCTTTTGTTTCCTTAAATGGAACATGTACTTTTATTTTTGCTTTGTTTAATGTCATATGTTTCATTTTCCTTATCATTTATCATAATTTGGCTTCATTTAAAGTCATTTGCACAAATTGTTTTGGAGATTTTTCGAGTTAATCTCACAGACTTTCTAAACTCGTGATTGCTTACCAAAAACACTAGTAAACAAATACATACATACATACATACATGAAGTACACAAGACTTTTATTTCTCATACTAGGATACATGATCCATTGAGTGCCTTCAATATCCATGGTTCATTAGTCGACCGGGTAAGGCTCATGAAGAGGGACATAACAAGTAATGATAAAGCTTTGGGCTATATGTTGGCTACTTTATCTGCTACAATGGCATCTCTTTTTTCCATTTAGAGGGATTTTTGAAAATTTGCACCTTGAGAATGCCTCATTTGCTCATAAATTGAATGAATAATTGATCAGTGCATTTTAATGTATATTCTCCTATGTTTGTTCTTGAGCATTTCTTTGATTTCCTTTGCTTACTTTTATGTTTTATAATGTTTTTATATTTTAGTTTATTTTTATTGTTATTTGATTTTCGTATTTAATTTTCAGCTTTAACGGTCTTCACTAAAACGATCATAACTGGAGCTCCGGGAATCCGATTGACTCGTTCTAATAATCGACGGAAAGCTAAGAGAAAAAGCTACAACTTTCGTGTTGGAGTCAAAGTCAGATATGGAGCTCTTATTTTCCAGAATTTCGTTTGAAGCTGCAGCATTAGTTTTATTTTAGTTTTGGATCGTTAGTTTTGGGCCTGTGTTATGTATTTGACCCAGTTGGGTTGTAAACGGATTGCCTTGGTTTTCCCCTAATACCTAGCAGCCGAAAACACTATGCATATTTTTTACTATTCACGAATTATTTTTTCTTACGCTTGAAAGAACCGGTAATGAAGAACTAATCTTTCCGGACGGATTTATTGTATTCAGGTTCACTACTTTGAGATTGTTATAATTGCAATTAGAATTCTATTCCTTTCAATAAAATTATATGATTGTTGTTTGCTTAATCTGATTTCCATGTAATATTGTTGGTTAAATTTGAATGATATATGTTCTTGACTTTTGATCGCAATTCAACTCTGCTTAACCGTTAAATTTGCGATATCTATAACCGTATGCTTAATCCGACAATAAGAATATATACCTTACAGTGTCGATCACGCTTGTTGAATGATATTATGTTCAAATAGGATAGAAGTCGTAGTTGTAGCAATCAATGATAAGTTAAACCTGACACAGTGAATCCGTTTGTTTTATAATCACCTATTTCATAACAGCTTATTTCAATAATCACTTATTTGATAATTGTTTTTTTCCTTAATCGATCCTGAATCCAACCCCCCTAAATCGATTTGCCTTTGATTAGTAATAATCAAGAATCCTTGAGAGACGATTCAAGTCATTGTCGCTATACTACGTTTTCAAAATAACTCGGTTTTGATCTGCGCGCGACAGCGGATTAAATTGACGATGTTGTCGGGGATTCTTGTGATTATTAATCAACATTAGAGTCATAGGTTTAGTGTTCTTGCATTTAGGCCATAGGTTCCTCGCGGTTTTGGCCAATTCGCGTCTAGAGTCGAAAAAATCGATTTTTGGAAAAATTGAGTCCGATCGAAAATCTGTTCCATCTATTAGGAGTAGAAAATTCACCCGATCTTTTGTCCCATACTACGGAGTAGTTACGGGTTTCCAGCCTCAAATCGCCAAAAAAACCTTTTTTTCTATTTTTAATGAATGTTTTATTATTTTCATAGAGTTGAAAAAATCCAAAAAAAATCTCAAAATTCTAATTTTAAGTCATTAGATTAATTTTGGGGTTAGTTTATTTTTCTGAATTTATTTTAATCATTTTCCTTCATTGTGTTTGTTTTTTACTATTAGGGACATTGTTGGTATTTTCACAATTGTTGTTGCATTGATGTGCATTAGTCCTGACTACTAGGTCTTCTTGTTCTGAGCTTTTTGATTTTGATCCTGAGGTAGAGAGAACTTTGCACACACGTCGTAGAGCAGACCAGACTAGCAATAGTTCACCACCCACAATTGAGTCTGATTCTGATTCTGATTACTTTCATAACTTGTTTGATTCAGATTCTGAAATTGTTTTTGATATGGCTGACAAAAGAACTTTAAGGCAGTTAGTTGCCCCTGATGTGAATTATAATGACCTGTGTATTGAATATCCTGAAGCTGACAGTCCTTTTGAACTAAAATCTGGTTTGATACACTTGTTGCCAAAGTTTAATGGTCTTGCAGGTGAGGATCCACATAAACATCTCAAAGAATTCCAGGTTGTGTGCTCTACACCGTTGAGGCCTGAAGGAATAATTGAAGACCATATCAAACTTCGAGCTTTTCCTTTTTCATTGCAGGGTGCAGCAAAGGATTGAATATATTATCTTGAGCCAAATTCGATCACAAGCTGGAATGCTTTAAAAAGAGTGTTCTTAGAGAGATACTTCCCTGCCTCCAGAGCAACCTCGATCAGAAAAGAGATTTGTGGTATTAGACATGATAATGAGTCACTTGCTGAGTATTGGGAAAGATTCAAGAAATTAGTATCTAGTTGTCCTTAACACCAGATCACTGAACAATTGCTCATTCAGTACTTTTATGAAGGTTTGTTACCAATGGATAGGAATATTCTTGATGCTGCTAGCGGCGGAGCACTCGTCGATAAAACTCCAGTCGCCGCCAAAGCTTTGATAAAAAATATGTCCCTCAACTCCCAACAATTTACAACCAAAAACAATTTTGTCCAAGCAAAGGGTGTGAACGAAATTCAGGTTTCCTCCAACAAAGCTTTAGAAACCAGAATTGACGAGCTCACCTCTTTAGTGAAATAGTTTGCAGTAGGTAAGACTCAAGCGGCAAACCTGTGTGGTATTTATATTTCTCCTGAGCATCCAACCGATACTTGTCCTATTTTGCATGATGAATCGATCACTGAGTTGCGTCAAGTTTATGCAGCAAACCTTTACAATCAAGGCAACAATCAGAACAGGTACAACAACATTCCTGACCTGTCCACCGATAAATATCACCCCAATTGGAGGAACCATCCCAACCTTCGATATGGAAACCAACAGCCAACCCAACCAGCAGCTACCCCCCAAGCCGCCATTTTTACACCCTCTCGACCTTCATTAGAGGACCTGGTCAAACAACTAGCTGTTAATAATCTTCAGTTTCAACAAAGAACAGAATCTAGTATTCAAACCTTGCAGACACAGATTGGACAACTTGCCACCTCAATAAATGCCATGCAATCCCAAGGATCAAATCAACTTCCTGCCCAAGCAGTTGTGAATCCAAAAGGTCCTAATGCCAATATCAGTGCAATTTCTTTGAGGTCTGGAAAGGTCACAGAACCAGCCCCTAAAAAAAATAAAAAAATTCTTGAGGTAATATCTGAACTTTCTTCACCTTCTTATGTTGTGGTAGAAACTGAAAAGAATAAAGAAAAAGAATATGTACCATCAGTCCCCTTTCCACATAGAGTTCTGAAAAATAAAAGAATTAAGGAAGGAGACAAAGAGAGGGAGATCTTGGATGTTTTGAGAAAAGTTGTGGTAAACATTCCACTTCTTGATGTCATTAAGCACGTTCCTAAGTATGCAAAGTTTCTGAAATATTTGTGTACAAACAAGAGGCGAATGAAAGGTGGTGAAAGAGTTAACTCGGGAAGAAATATTTCTGCTTTTATTCAGCCCAAGCCCCATTCTGAAAAAGTTACAGGCGAGCAAAATGTTTCAGCCATCTCTCAGGTCTTGCCACAAAAGTGCAAGGACCCAGGAACTTTTACTATTCCTTGTACCATCGGAGATAAGCAATTAGAAATTGCATGCTTGATTTGGGAGCGGGCATTAATGTTATGCCTACTTCTATTTATAATAACCTTTGTCTTGGTCATTTGCAGCATACATGTTTAATCGTTCAGTTGGCGAACAAGAGCAATGCCCGCCCTGCTGGTATAATGGAAGATGTCCTTGTTCAAGTTAACGATTTGATTTTTCCTGCAGATTTTTACATCCTGGACATGGAAGGAGAAACTAAGTCAAGCAGGGCTCCCATCATTTTAGGCAGACCGTTCATGAAAATGGCGAAGACAAAAATTGATATTGACGATGGAACCATGTCCATGGAATTTGGTGACATTGTCGCAAAATTTAACATCTTCAATGCCATGAAACATCCCTTGGAGGAGCACTTAGTTTTTCATATTGAGTTGATATCTGATTTGGTTGATGAAACTTATTCTGAATTGTTTTCACTTGATTTTCCATCCTTACTTGGATTTGATGATGTTTACTCATGTGCTGATTGTATTGACACAAACATTTGTGTTGTATGTGCTGAGATTGATGCTGCCTTACAGGGTGACATGTTTCCTACATGTGAAGTTGTTGTAAACGAAGTTGTTTATGCAACTGATGCTCTCGAAATCCCGACTGCCCCAAACGCCCCATCCATCGAGAAACCCCCGTCTTTAGAGCTGAAACAACTCCTGGATAATCTGAAATACGCTTATTTGGAGAGTGATGAAAAAATCCCCGTTATTATTTCTTCTAACCTTGATTCCGATCAGGAAAATAAACTTTTGCAGGTTTTGAAGAAGCACAAGAAGGCAATTGGCTGAACATTAGTTGACATCCCAGGTAAGGCAACCCCAAAGAAGGCTTAATCCTTTGATTCTTGATGTGGCAAAGAAAGAGGTAACCAAACTCTTGCAATCAGGTATCATTTATCCTATCTCTAACAGTAAATGGGTAAGCCCAGTGTAGGTTGTACCTAAGAAATCTGGACTCACAGTGGTGAAAAATGAAAAGGATGAACTTGTTCCCACTAGAGTTCAGAATAGCTGGAGAGTTTGTATTGATTACAGGAGGTTGAACCAAGCTACCAGAAAGGATCACTTTCCTTTGTCGTTCATTGACCAAATGCTTGAACGGCTAGCTGGTAAATCACATTATTATTTTCTTGATGGTTTTTCAGGTTACTTTCAGATTCATATTGTACCTGAAGATCAAGAAAAGACCACTTTCACGTGCCCATTCGGTACATTTGCTTACAGGAGGATGCCTTTTGGTCTTTGCAATGCTCTTGGCACTTTTCAGCGATGCATGATTAGTATTTTCTCTGAGTTTATTGAAAATTGCATGGAAGTGTTTATGGATGACTTTACTGTTTATGGTTCGTCTTTTGATGCATGCTTGAAAAGTTTGAATATGGTTTTAGAGAGATGCATCGAGACTGACCTTGTTTTAAATTATGAAAAATGTCATTTTATGGTTGAGCAGGGAATTGTTCTTGGTCACATAATTTCTGAAAAAGGAATTTCTGTTGACCCTGCTAAGATTGACGTAATTTCTACATTGCCTTACCCTTTTTGCATTCGCGAGATTCGTTCTTTTCTTGGTCATGTAGGTTTTTACAAGCGTTTCATCAAGGATTTCAGCAAGATAGCTCTTCCGTTGTCAAACTTGTTGAAGAATGACGTCACTTTCAATTTCGATGACAAATGCAAACAAGCGTTTGACTCCTTGAAGAAAGCATTGACCTCCGCTCCCTTCATCCAGCCTCCCGACTGGACCCTCCATTTTGAGATTATGTGTGATGCTTCTAATTATGCTGTTAGGGATGTCCTTGCACAAAGAGTTGACAAGGCTGCCCATGTTATTTATAAAGTTTCTAGGACTTTAGATTCTGCACAGTCAAATTACACCACCACTGAAAAAGAACTTCTAGTTATTGTTTTTGCTCTTGATAAATTCAGATCATACTTGCTAGGTTCCAAGGTTGTTGTTTTTACTGACCATGTAGCTTTAAAGTACTTGTTGAAGAAGCCAGAAGCAAAACCGAGATTGATTCGGTGGATGTTATTGCTCCAAGAGTTTAATGTAGAGATTAAAGACAAAAGTGGAGTCGAGAACTTAGTGGATGATCACTTGAGCAGAATAGAGAGAGATGAAGATCCTTTTCCCATCCAGGATGACTTTCTTGATGAGCAACTTTTACTTGTGCATGGTATTACTCCTTGGTTTGCTGATATTGTTAATTATTTTGTTGCTGGTGTTTTTCCTACAGGTGCATCCAGGACACAAATCCACAAACTCAAGAGTGATGCCAAATATTTTGTTTGGGATGATCCTTATCTTTGGAAGTTTGGTAGTGATCAGGTAATCAAGAGATGTGTCCCTGATTATGAGATTGCATCCATTTTGAATTTTTCTCATGAATCTCAAGTCGGCGGATATTTTGGTCCTCAAAGGACTGCAAGAAAAGTCCTAGACTCGGGTTTTTATTGGCCCACTATTTTAAAAGATGCCTATGAGGTTTACCACACTTGTAAAGAGTGCCAGATAGCAGGTACAAATGTCACTCGTAAGAGTGAAATGCCTCAGCAGCCTATGCTTTTCTGTGAGGTATTTGATGTATGGGGAATCGACTTCATGGGTCCCTTTCCTATATCTTTTGGTTTTTTGTATATTTTACTTGTCGTTGATTATGTTTCAAAGTGTGTGGAATCTATCCGCACTAGGACTAATGATTCTAGAGTTGTTGCAGATTTTGTCAGGTCTAATATCTTTTGCAGGTTTAGAATACCGCGAGATATCATTGAAGGAGAATTGTCATCCAAGGCGCAGCGGAATTTAAAAATTTCTCCATTTAGTGATCCTTACGAATGGGCATGATCAGTGATAGAATCGTTACCTCTTGTGGCGATTCAAACCTTTGGTGCAGATCTCTTGTAACGATCAAAACCTTGGATACAAATCCACGGAGCGATCACGAACGTTGAATGATGACAACGTCTCTACTCAGTCCACACGAACGGGTTCCTTCAATCTCAGTGCTAGCTGGTACAAATGAAGGCTTTGAGTGAGAGAGAGAGAGGGAAACGAAACTCCAAGTCTTCACTTGAGTTTTAGTCTGAGTATGAGTGACAATGCTTCTACCCAAGGGTTCTATTTATAGAACCACTTGTGTGGGCTTCAAGCTAAAAGCCCACTTAAGTGTATTTTGGCCCATATCTCATAATATGCCAAAATCACTTAAGTATTTGGTACCTTACCATATTTCGTATTCTACTTAAGTACACCGTACCTTACGATGTTTCTTAGTTACTCTATCTCTCATCAATCCTTCCTTTGTATGTGACCCTGTAGGTTTTCGCGACGTTGGCAATTATATTAAATCATGCATTTAACATAATAAACAGTGAGTGGTATCTAGCAACACATCACTGCTACCCAAGTCACGAAAATGTCATGTGATTTGACAAATCCTTCTGTGATAATAATTATGTGTATAATTACCCCTTTTCCCTTATGTCTATATTAAACACAAGGTATAGACCGTGTCATCCTTGTCCAGTTCAATGTTGGGCCCATAGACATTTATACTGTTATGCAGGATGGGAAAATTCCATCTAGGTCACTCATGTTCCTCAGCATGCTTCGTGGAGTACCCATCAACTGTCTTTATGGTTATCCAGTTACGGACAACGTTGGATAAGCAATAAAGCACTCGATTCTACATCTAGGATCCATAGTGGTTTCAGGTCGAATAGTGGTATACACCATTATCACCATGAGAATAACTTATGACACTTCGCATAAATTTCTATATAGTATTCTCATAGCGGGTCAATCCGGTATAAATATTACTCTTAATATTCATACCCATGTTTAAGACTTGATAACTCTTTATCCATGATCCATGAGATGTGATCATCAGTCTATAAACATAATAGTCTTAATGCTTTAATGTTATCTCACTTCACAATAAAGCTCGACTACGGATACTTTAAGAATAGTGTCGTTATGTTTAATGTGATCTCATGATTAAGTCATACTTGATACATTAAACGGACTAGCTATTCTAGGGACTTTATTAATCAAACATAATAAAGAAAAAGCCTTTTATTAATTAATAAATAATTCGATACAAGTACCAAAAGTATTGACCTCTAGGGCTTACACCAACAATCTCCCACTAGCACTAGAGCCAATCAGGCATACCCCTAATGCCCATTGATCTAGTATGGCCATCATGCTTCTGCTGCGCAAGAGGCTTTGTTAGTGGGTCAGCAATATTGTCAAGTGTTGGTACTCTACATATTTTCACATCTCCTCTATCTCGAATGAGGTGATAACGCCTAAGTATGTGTTTGGATCGTTGGTGAGATCTAGGCTCCTTAGCTTGTGCGATAACACCATTGTTATCACAATAGAGACCAATGGGATCCACAATGCTAGGAACTATAACAAGTTCACTAATGAACTTTTTGATCCAAACAGCTTCTTTTGCTGCACTTGAGGCAGCAATATACTCGGCCTCGGTTGTAGAATTAGCAATTGTATCTTCCTTTGAACTTTTCCAGCTCACAGCGCCACCGTTTAAGCAAAACACATAACCAGATTGCGATCTAAAGTCATCCTTATCTATCTGGAAGCTAGCGTCGGTGTATCCAATTACAGCCAACTCTTCCTGGCCTCCATATATCAAGAATGAGTCCTTAGTCCTTCTCAAGTACTTAAGGATATTCTTGACAGGTACCCAATGGGCATCACCAGGATCAGATTGGTACCTACTCGTTGCACTTAAAGCATACGAGACATCTGGTTGAGTACATAACATGGCATACATGATAGATCCTATTGCAGATGCATATGGAATCTTATTCATGCCATCCCTTTCTTCCTTAGTTGAAGGGGATTGTTTTTTTGATAGACACAGGCCATGTTGCATAGGTATGAATCCCTTTTTAGAATCATGCATATTAAAGCGTCTCATCACTTTGTCTATGTATGTACTCTGACTTAGGCCAAGCAGTTTTTGTGATCTATCTCTATAGATTCTGATTCCTAATATATAGGCTGCTTCACCTAGGTCCTTCATAGAAAAGCATTTCCCCAACCAAGACTTTACTTGTTGCAGGGTAGGGACATCGTTTCCAATGAGTAATATGTCATCTACATATAATACCAGAAAATGATCATGCTCCCACTAACCTTCTTGTAGACACAAGGCTCATCTTCGTTCTTGATGAATCCATATTGTTTTACCGTTTCATCAAAACGAAGATTCCAGCTTCTGGAAGCTTGCTTCAATCCATAGATTGATCTTTGTAGCTTACATATCTTTTGGGCTTTTTCTGGTATGTCAAATCCTTCAGGTTGTGTCATGTACACATCCTTAAGAAGATTCCCGTTAAGGAAAGCAGTTTTGACATCCATCTGCCATATTTCATAATCATGATATGCAGCGATAGCAAGTAAAATCCGAACAGATTTAAGCATTGCAACTGGTGAAAAGGTTTCATCATAGTCAACCCCATGAATTTGTTTATATCATTTTGCAACCAGTCTTGCCTTATAGGTATGTACCTTACCATCCATGTCAGTCTTCTTTTTGAAGACCCACTTGCATCCTATAGGGTTAACTCCTACAGGAGGCTTTACCAAGGTCCAAACTTGGTTTGTGTACATGGAATCCATTTCATATTTCATAGCTTCTAGCCACTTCTTAGACTCGGAACCAGTTATGGCCTCTTGGTAGGTCACAGGCTCATCTTGATCCATGAGTAATACATCACCTTGATCTGTTATGAGATATCCATATCTCTCAGGTAGGTGACGTATCCTGCTTGACCTACGCTAGTCTTGTTCTACTTGAGCAGGCTTCTCTTCCACAACCACTTATGTTTCCTGCTCTAATTCCTCCATAGGTGTATCGATGCTTTGTGATTCTTGAATTTCTTCAAGCTCTACTTTTCTCCCACTGGTTCCTTTGGAAATAAAATCCTTTTTTAGGAAAACTCCAGTTCGAGCGACAAACACTTTGCCCTCAGAAGGATTGTAGAAGTAATACCCTCTTGTTTCTTTAGGATACCCCATAATTAAGCATTTGTCAGATTTGGGCTCAAGCTTAGTTGAAATTTGTCGTTTCACATAAACTTCGCAACCCCAAATCTTCATGTAAGACATATGTGGTTTCTTACCACTCCATATCTCATATGGTGTCTTCTCAACCTTTTTGGATGGAACACGGTTAAGTGTGTAAGCTGCTGTCAATAGTGCATCTCCCCAAAAGGAGTTTGGAAGATCGGCGTGACTCATCATGGATCAGACCATGTCTAACAGGGTTCGATTTCTTCTCTCAGATACACCATTCCATTGGGGTGTTCCAGGAGGAGTAAGCTGGGATAGGATCCCACAATCTTTCAGATGGTCATCAAACTCTAGGCTTAAATACTCACCACCTCGATCTGATTGAAGAGTTTTAATATTCTTACCTAGTTGGTTTTGTACTTCATTCTTGAATTCCTTGAACTTTTCAAAGGACTCTGATTTGTGTTTCATTAAATACACATAACCATATCTACTGAAATCATCAGTAAGTGTGATGAAGTACTGAAAACCTCCTCTGGCTGGTATGTTCAGTGGTCCACATACATCAGTATGTATGAGGGCCAAAAGATCATTAGCTCTTTCACCTTTTCCTATGAATGGAGACTTTGTCATCTTTCCAATTAAACAAGATCTGCATGTCTCATATGATTCATAATCAAAAGAGTCCAAGAGTCCATCTTTATGGAGTTTGGAAATGCGCTTCTCATTTATGTGGCCTAATCGACAATGCCAAAGGTAAGTTGGATTTAACTCATTAGGTTTCATCCTTTTAGTATTAATGTTATAAATAGGCATTTCAAGATCAAGGACATATAGTCCATTGTTCATTTGTGCAGTAGCATAGAATATATCATTCAAATAAATTGAACAACAATTGTTCTTTATTATAAATGAAAAACCAAACTTGTCCAAACAAGAAACGGAAATAATATTCCTGCTAATTGCAAGTACATAATAATAGTTCTCTAACTGAATTATTAAACCACTAGGTAAAGTCAATACATAAGTTCCTACGGCTAAGGCAGCAACCTTTGCTCCATTGCCAACTCGTAGGTCGACTTCATCTTTTGCCAAATCTCTACTCCTTTTTAGTCCATGCACATTTGTACAAATGTGAGAACCGCATCCAGTATCTAATACCCATGATGCAGAAGTAGATAAATTAATTTCAATAACAAAAATACCTGAAGTTGGAGTCTCTACTCCATTCTTCCTATCTTCCAGGTACTTTGGGAAGTTCCTCTTCCAGTGTCCGGTCTTACCGCAATGGAAGCAGGTGCCTTCTTTTGCTATGCCTCCACTAGGCTTTAAAGCAGCAATAGTGGGTTTGGGTTTGACAACTTCCTTGCCTTTCCCTTTATCATTTTTGAGGACAATCCTCATGTTTCGGTACCAATCCAAAAAAATTATCCCAGACAATTTTTCCTTGTCAATGATTGATCGCAAGATGTCGTTAGAGGTGTTTGTTGTCATGGTAATCTACATAAGGATTAATGAAAATATAAGTATCATTGACATATTTAATTAGGCCTTTAATTAAATATGCTCCCACTATTTTTCTCAAAACAAATGACCCTCATCATTTGATTCGGAAAATCCCGTTGGAAGATTTTCTAGTGGGTCGAGATCCATATTTCACTTCGTTCTAAGTCCGCGTAGGCGGATTACACAAAACTAGGTTATTTGGGTAGGAAGTCCTTCCAATTGTATCTCATACAACTCTCGAAAATTTCAGTTGGGTGAATAACTCCTTATTCCAATCCATCATATGGATCATTCCCAACTCTTGCTTCTAAACATATATAATATTATTATAATTAAGTTTGATCCATCGTTTTAGCAGTTGGATATTACAATTATCCCATCGCACCTTACCAATATAGAAAATGCACCTCGCGTAGGCGAAACCTACATTGTCTGATACTAGTCTTGATGAGTGCTAAAACTTGGAAAGCAAACACATATAATATTATTATAATTTGTTTAGTTAAGTTTGACCCATTGTTTTAACAGTTGGATATTACAGTTATCCCATCGCACCTTACTAATATAGAACATGCACCTCGCGTAGGCGAAACCTACATTATCTGATACTAGTCTTGATGAGTGTTAAAACTTGGAAAGCATAAACTTAATATTTAATTTGAGGGAATTGCAATTTTTTTGATCTCATCGGCTTATTTATCATATAAATCGCCTCTCACATGCATCAACATACATTCACATGCATCAACATACATACATACATAATGAAACAGTTATGGCCCCTAACGCAATTGTTCTCCCAAGCCAATGAGAGAACCTAAGCTAACCTAACAACGATCTAAGTTTCTCCAAGCAAGATCTTCAAGGTTGTCCTCCTTTGGCACAGACTTCTTTGCTTTCTTCATGTCATTACATTACATAAAAGAAACTCGTTTTACATACGAGGGAGTGAGATGAGAAAAGAAGTTACATTGAGAGATTAAAAGAGAGGCACGACACACAAGTCGTATTTTAAAAACCAAAACAAAATAAAGGAAAACTAAGGCCATAACCGATCACCACAAGACAATAATAAACGCATTATTATTATTATCAATTTTAATTCTTTTAATTAATTAAAACCAAATTAAATTTCGACGACCGATCACACTACGCAGAGTTATCCGAGGGTCCGCTGCCGGTCAGTGGGAACGGGTGTTCCGCTGCCCAGGCAGCGCCTCGTGCCGAATTTTTTAATGAACAATTCATTTAAAATCGACGTCGGTTTTCACATCAACACTTGATACTTTAAAGCACTGAGTTAGCCGAACACGTGAATTTTGCCTTGCGTTAACCGGTTAACCATATGCGTTAACTGGTTAACACTGTTTGAAATCTGTTCAAAAATTGTTTTCTGCCTTGCGTTAACCGGTTAACCAAATACGTTAACCGATTAACACTGTTTGAAAATCTGTTGGAAAAATGTATTTCGTCTTGCGTTAACCGGTTAACACTGTTTGAAAACCTTAAAATTTTTATTTCGTATTGCGTTAACCGGTTAACCATATGCGTTAACCGGTTAACACTGTTCCAAAAAGTGTTTAGAAAGCACAACTCTTGTGCAGTCATAACCCCAATCACATAACTCTCTGACAACACAACCCTTGTGCCGTCACTAACCATGATGCACCAATTTCAGACCGTCAAACACATCTCGATCGTTGATTCAGTCTGATTGATCAATACGTCATTGCTTCACCATACTAATGTCGAATCAAGAAGCAAACGACCATTGATCGCTCAAAGGAAAACAACCATTGAGTGTTTGAATGAACGAAACGAGAACACTATATCATATATAATGTATTTTGCATCAAGATTACATATATCATATATATGACTTGATCGATCTCAATTTAATCTTTGATTCATTCTGTCTTTAATCGTATTAATACAGAAAAAAACAGTTATCCGATTCATGGTTTCGTAAGTGGCTTTGATACCACTTAAGGAGAATTGCCATCCAAGGCGCAGCGGAATTTAAAAATTTCTCCATTTAGTGATCCTTACGAATGGGCATGATCAGTGATAGAATCGTTACCTCTTGTGGCGATTCAAACCTTTGGTGCAGATCTCTTGTAACGATCAAAACCTTGGATACAAATCCACGGAGCGATCACAAACGTTGAACGATGACAATGTCTCGACTCAGTCCACACGAATGGGTTCCTTCAATCTCAGTGCTAGCTGGTACGAATGAAGGCTTTGAGTGAGAGAGAGAGGGAAACGAAACTCCAAGTCTTCACTTGAGTTTTAGTCTGAGTCTGAGTGACAATGCTTCTACCCAAGGGTTTTATTTATAGAACCACTTGTGTGGGCTTCAAGCTAAAAGCCCACTTAAGTGTATTTTGGCCCATATCCCATAATATGCCAAAATCACTTAAGTATTTGGTACCTTACCATATTTCGTATTCTACTTAAATACACCGTACCTTACGATGTTTCTTAGTTACTATATCTCTCATCAATCCGTCCTTTGTGTGTGACCCTGTAGGTTTTCGCGACGTTGACAATTATATTAAATCACGCATTTAACATAATAAACAGTGAGTGGTATTTAGCAACACATAACTGCTACCCAAGTCACGAAAATGTCATGTGATCTGACAAATCCTTCTGTGATAATAATTATGTGTATAATTACCCATTTGCCCTTATGTCTATATTGAACACAAGGTATAAACCGTGTCATCCTTGTCCAGTTCAATGTTGGGCCCATATACATTTATCCTGTTATGCAGGATGGGCAAATTCCATCTAGGTCACTCATGTCCCTTAGCATGCTTCGTGGAGTACCCATCAACTGTCTTTATGGTTATCCAGTTACGGACAACGTTGGATCAACAATAAAGCACTCGACTCTACATCTAGGATCCATAGTGGTTTCAGGTTGAATTGTGGTATACACCATTATCACCATGAGAATAACTTATGACACTTCGCATAAATTTCTATATAGTATTCTCATAGCGGGTCAATCCGATATAAATATTACTCTTAATATTCATACCCATGTTTAAGACTTGATAACTCTTTATCCATGATCCATGAGATGTGATCATCAGTCTACAAACATAATAGTCTTAATGCTTTAATGTTATCCCACTTCACAATAAAGCTCGACTACGGATACTTTAAGAATAGTGTCCTTATGTTTAATGTGATCTCATGATTAAGTCATACTTGATACATTAAACGGACTAGCTATTCTAGGGACTTTATTAATCAAACATAATAAAGAAAAAGCCTTTTATTAATTAATAAATAATTCGATACAAGTACCAAAAGTATTGGCCTCTAGGGCTTACACCAACAATCATAACTAACCAAGGCACTCATTTCTCTAACCGCACCATGGAAGCTTTTCTCCAAAAGTATGGAGTTGTGCACATAATTTCTACTGCATATCACCCACAAACAATGGGCAAACTGAGATCTCCAACAGAGAGATCAAACATGTTTTAGAGAAAATGGTGCAACCAAACAGGAAGGACTGGAGCCGCCGTCTTGAAGACGCACTTTGGGCTCAAAGAACGACTTTCAAGACACCCATTGGGATGTCTCCTTATCGACTTGTTTTTGGTAAGGCATGTCACCTTCTTATAGAGATAGAACACCGTGCCTATTGGGCAGTAAAAAGTTATAATTTGGAGATGCAACAAGCAGGTATTGAAAGAAAACTCCAATTACAACAGCTTGAAGAGCTTAGGCTAGAGGCTTATGAAAGCTCTAAGATTTATAAAGAGAAAACTAAGCACTTCCATGATAAGATGATTTCTATGAAGGAATTCTCTATGGGCCAACAGGTTTTACTATTTAATTCCCGCCTTAAGCTTATGGTTGGGAAACTTCGATCCAAATGGATTGACCCTTTTGTCGTTACTAACATTTTCCCTCATGGTGCAGTAGAAATTAAAAGTGCAGGTACTAACAAAGTTTTCAAGGTCAATGGGCAACACCTAAAGTTATTTCATGAGAGTTCAGCGCCTGACAATGCAAGCATAGAGGAGCTTTCTTTGGAAGCACCCAACTACATTGCAACTTGATCAGGGAGTTCTTATTCCTTTCTCTCAACTTCAATAATTATGTCCTTTCATTAAGGACAATGCTTGTTTTAAGTGTGGGGGAGGGAATTCCCTTTTTGTTTTGTTTTCTTTGCTTTTGTTTCTTTGTTTTGTTTTCAATTATAAAAAAATAAAATTAAAAAAAATGCATCTTTTTGAAAGTTCTAGGTATAGATTAATCTGAGGTTAGTTGTGGAGACTTGGGAAAAGTTCACAAGATCGATATCGTCTTAACACCGTAAGTCTCCTGAGTATGGAAATTGTTTTGAATACTTGTTATGACATAGCCTTGAATTTTCATTCTCTTATAGCTCTTGAGTAGTTTATTTTGACAATAGACACCATCTCACACATGCTCTACGTAAGGAAGCCGATGAAAATAAGTGAGTGATCCAAGTTTCTTTTGAAAAAATAAATAAATTTAAATTAGGGAATGCACCTTCTAAGTTGGGCGGCCCTCATCCGGTCACTTAACCCAACGGTTGTGACCTACAAAAATAAAACATAATAATTACCTATTGTTGGTTGGTTCAGAGGTTTTTGGTGCTGGACTTGGTAGGGCGGATTACAGTCTGATCCCCCACAACTGCAATTGGGTAAATAAGGGGTTACCAATTTTTGTACCAGAACCCCGTGTAAAAAGGATCAAAGTCACTAACCGGTTGCCTTACTATGAGTGTGTGGAGATAACGAGCTTAATGTGATTGCGCAAGAATGAAAAAGAGTAAAAAGGAGACTGAGTAAGTTAGGCTTTGGCATAATAACATGATTCAGAATGGATTGTGTGTTCAGGAGGCTTATGACTGCATAATTGTGGATTAGTGTTCCTACGATATCCTTAGCGTGCATGATTAGTACCTATCGGTGCTATCTTAACCAAGGAAGAGTTTGTAGCCTGGAATGAGTAACTGATGTTGTGTGTTTCTTGAGTTTCGATTTTGCTCGGAGTGCAAAAGTTCAAGTGTGGGGGAATTTGACCAGTGCATTTTAATGCACATTCTCCTATGTTTGTTCTTGAGCATTTCTTTGATTTCCTTTGCTTACTTTTATGTTTTATAATGTTTTTATATTTTAGTTTATTTTTATTGTTATTTGATTTTCGTATTTAATTTTCAACTTTAACAGTCTGCACTAAAACGATCATAACTGGAGCTTCGGGAATCCGATTGACGCGTTCTAATAATCGACGAAAAGCTAAGAGAAAGAGATACAACTTTTGTGTTGAAGTCGAAGTCAGATCCAAAGCGCTTATTTTCCAGAATTTCGTTTGAAGCTGTAGCATTAGTTTTATTTTAGTTTTGGATCGTTAGTTTTGGGTCTGGGTTATGTATTTGACCCAGTTGGGTTGTAAATGGACTGCCTTGGTTTTCCCCTAATACCTAGCAGCCAAAAACACTATGCACGTTTTTTACTATTCACAAATTATTTTTTCTTACATTTGAAAGAACCGGTAATGGAGAACTAATCTTTCCGGACGGATTTGTTGTATTCATGTTCACTACTTTGAGATTGTTATAATTGCAATTAGAATTCTATTCCTTTCAATAATATTATATGATTGTTGTTTGCTTAATCTGATTTCCATGTAATATTGTTGGTTAAATTTGAATGATATATGTTCTTGACTTTTGATCGCAATTCAACTCTGCTTAACAGTTAAATTTGCGATATCTATAACCGTATGCTTAATCCGGCAATAAAAATATATACCTTACAGTGTCGATCACGCTTGTTGAATGATATTGTGTTCAAATAGGATAGAATCCGTAGTTGTAGCAATCGATGATAAGTTAAACCTGACACAGTGAATCCGTTTGTTTTATAATCACCTATTTCATAACAACTTATTTCAATAATCACTTATTTGATAATCGTTTTTTTTCCTTAATCGATCCTGAATCCAACCCCCCCTAAATCTATTTACCTTTGGTTAGTAATAATCAAGAATCCTTGAGAGACGATTCGAGTCATTGTCGCTATACTACGTTTTCAAAATAACTCAGTTTTGAAAATTTGCACCTTGAGAATGCCTCATTTGCTCATAAATTGAATGAATAATCCATTATTGATCTCAAGGCCATTTTAGAGTCCTTTGAGAATGCCTTGTAACAAGTATATCATTTTTGCTATCTCATGCGTATTTTGAGAGAGAAAGTACGACCATACCAAATGCTTAAAGATGGAAAAGTCATCTCACTTAGAGATTAGCTATGTTATTTCCTTTCTTTAACATAGTACACTGCACTAGGAAGTGTGAGTAAATCAATTTCATATTGAGATGTTGCTTTTAACTATTTAAGGTGCATGCATTTGATTATGAGTTAACTACTTTGGACTTTAAGTTAACGTACGAGGTATTCCCTCAAACTTTATTGGACGTCTTTGGGGTCGTGTGTGGCCAAGGGTCAATATCCATCCCCCCAAGGTGAAACTTGATCTGAGGTTGACGTGTGGCAGACCCACCACGATCTATAAAGTGGCTAGCTATTAAGAAAAGGGTGGGTTGGTTATAGTCGTCTTTAGTGGTTATGCCACTTACTTTGTGTGCGTTATTTGCATTGTAGGGCTTTAATTTATTTAGTCACACACTTACCAAGTTTATGACAACACCCTCGAGTCTTTGTGTTGAGGCGTTAATCCCTTCATTTGTACCCTAAACTCTTTGTTATCTTACATAATTACATAGAAAATAGATACTTCTGAACTTATGTTTTATTCATTAATAACAGAGAGATCATATTTCCATTTGTGTGGTAATTAGTGATACAAGAAATAATATCAAAGATGAAGTTATAAACATAACCAGTTGGGTCTGTCACCGCTTATTCTCACTGGTTTGTAGTTCGCCGAGTCAACCACTCATGACTATTGGCCGACATAACTTGTTATTTCCACGGGAGGTCGAATGCTCATTCTCCTTACTTGGCCGATGTATGAAGCAATGTTGATCTCCATTGCCATGTGCTCTCGTGGTATTGCTACATTGCTTGGTAAATCCTTTTGGCTCCATCTAGGTAAATGTTGATCATGGCCGACTATTGAATTTGAGTTTGAGGTAAACCGATGAAGACAAAACATCTTGGGACTTCGCGAAAGGTCTGTCAATAATGTAGTTGTAGTCGCTCTTGCACGGGACTACAAGGAACTACAATTTCACATTCATGACACCCCCCCCACACACCCCCAAATATCAATAATTTAATGTACCCCTACAAGCATGTGGTTATGCTGTTGAACACTTACAAGTCAGACCCTTATTACGATAATACATTTTCTTTCTTGAGGCATGTCTTTTTAAATAGCTCTAAATACATTATATCACAAGAGTTACCATCATTAACGAGTATTCGTGACACATCAAAATGGCTGACCCTGACTTTCTCGCTATCCAAGAATCCTAACATTGGTCTATTCAGGGTATTGGTTTAGGCATTTCCCTCTTTCTTATTGATGACCATTAGTTCAAAAATCTTCCTCTTCATCGTCCCCTTTGACGATATGTTCTCCTAGGGCGCTCCCCTAACAATGGTCATAATCTGTCGACATTTCCCTGTACTCTATTCTTTATAGTCACTACTGGTTCACTCACCATTAGTCACAATATCCACAACTTTGGATGGGGATTTGTACTTCAACGACTTTTTTCTATGTCTCTTGTTAACTTTGGTATACTTTGACTAACAACCCCTCTCTATAAAACCCTTAATGACACACTAATTAGATGCAATTTTTTATGGTGTGGCCATGACTCTTGTGAAAATGACAATATTTTGCCTTGTCAATTCTGGAAGATTCTCTAACAAGGAACGGGTCTCTGATCTCAACCTTAAGGAATTTAGTGTTGGCACACTCATGGTATATCTTTTCTTAAAGGTGTTCACAAGGGTGTACTTGTAGTACCGAACATGGGTTCCGCAGTTGGATTCCTCTATTCTCCTATTTTAATCTTTCCCAAATGATAGGTCAAAACTCACATCTATTGTGATCTGGTTGTCAATCGAGTAATATGTTTCTCCTCAAGGTTAATAAAGGGTTGAACTTTGTTCAGTAGTTCTTTCACACCATGGGCCTTTATGTGCTTTATTTTTTCCCTGAATGAGTTATCCTGCCTTAGGCCGTTCTCAAAAATCCAGCATTCGGGGTCGTCCTCAACTCTATATACTTTTGTCGCCACTTGCATTAAACAGTCGACGTACGAGCATAAACTTTCTTTCTTCCCCCGCATTATCCCGTTGAGGGTAGACATTATCACCTATTGCCTTTTGAAAGCTCTGAAATGAGCGATGAAGCTATCACACATATCAGTTCAAAAATCGATGCTCATGTTTGGCAAAACTTTGAACCAAAGTTAGGCTGATCCGGTCGATGTAAGTGTAAATAGTTTACACTTTGTTGCCTTGTTGGCATATAAGTAGTTCAAATGGTCGTTAACATGTTGTATGTGCTCGTCAGGATCTCCCTTCTCGTCGTACTCTTTCAGTTTCATAGGCTCTTCTAATAACTTTGGTATTTGGCTATCTAGGATGTAGGCACAAAGTGGATGCTTCTGAAGATTCTTCACTAGAGGTTTCTATATTTGTTCCTCAGGAAGAACGTGACTTCCTCAACCTCCCTTGGGACTGTGAGGAGGAATTTAATGTCTTTTTTCTCTTTTGGTGATTTAGAGATTTTGGAGTTGTGTCTCTCAGTGACGCGTTCGACTCGGGGATGATAGTTCAACTTCTCCTTGAAGTAAATTCTTGGATTTTGTTCCCCTTTGGATTTGCATTGTGTAAGCTTTCTTCCAAATGAAGCAACCTTTTCCTATCATTTGCGAGTTCTGTTGTCGAATAATGTTATGCATTTTGTTCATCTACTTGTTCGCAACTTGTATTTTGAGGCTAGCAAGTAATAAATAGAAACTGATTAATGTTTTTGGTCTTGAGGTTGATGGTGGTGTTGAAGGTCTGAGTGAAATCCCACCTTGTTGGAACTACGATCTGAGGAGGTTAGAGGAGATCTGAATGTAACAGAGTGTTCACAACGACTAGGTCCACACTGCCACAAGAAGGAGGTGATGGATTCCGTACGACTTGAGCAACAACAATAATTGCAGACGCTTCACGCAAATTGGTGGGGTGAGTGGATTTAGATCTAGCCATTGTCAAAAGATTTTGAGATTAGAGATTTGGAAATCCTTGTAACACCTCAAAATTTGCCCTCCTCTCTTGGGACTAGCTTAACATATTGCATTTCATCTTTTAGGACATTAGTCATTGCATCTTTGCATGTCATGTGGAAACAATAAGCAAGTCATCCTCCCAAGTCTTTCTCAAAAGATAAAGAGTTTAAAAGATTCAAGCCTGAGGGTCTCATGAGTTGATCACTAACCAACTGAGGGTTTGTGCTTCAATTAGGGTTTCTTGGTTCCTCAAGGAGATTGATTGCTATCTTGGTTGAAATGGTACATCATCATCATCATGGTCTTATCATCACCAAGAGGTTCATTGTGCTTGATCATGTTCCTGGGGATTAGGGTTTTGACCTCTGGTCAACCCTAATCATCTGCATTGTGCCAATCAGGGCTTGTCAAGGAGAGGAGGTCTTTTATGAGATGGGGATCATTATATGGTTTTATTGAGCTTGTACAAGCTAGGGTTTCATTTTGGAGCCATTTCATCAGGAGATCGAGGCTCAAATTCATCTGTGCATGGCCAAGTCATCTATCAATTGAAGAAGTCAACCAAAAGTCAACTGTGCATTCAACCATGGATTTGGAGGTGAGATGGTTAGAGAGACTTCATTCATGTCCATACAAGTCTCATTTGACATTTCAAACATCAACATTGAAGAAAATAAAGTCAGGACAAAACTTTCCAAAAATAGAAAGTGACTTGTAATTCAAAATTGCCAAAAATGGAAAGGATTTCTCCTCAAGATTACATCATCAAAAATGCTTCAAATGAAATTTTGTCCAACATGAAAGTTGAAGATCTTGCTCTCACCTTTCCAAAAAGTCCAAGAACATGAATTTCTCATGTATGGTTGAGTAAATATGGATCAATCATTGCCAAGCAAATTTGAACTTCACAAGTGCATAACTTTTGAACCAAAAGGCCAAATGAAGTGGTTCTTTTTGCAACATTCTTGTTTTGACATGTATTATCCAAATTATACATCATAAGCCTTGCATTTTGATCACAAAAATTTTGGACTTTCCATTTGAATTTTGGAGGGAAAATGGTAATTTGAAAAATATGCTTTGTTTTCACTTTCCACCAATCACATTTGCCTCCAAATATCATTTCATGTGGATTTCAACTGAATTTCGTGTACTGTAGCATCCCTTACATGCACATGAGGTGAATTGCACAATTGGCCATAACACTTGAATTTCAGTAATTCCAATTGCATTTGCCTAATTGTGATTAAGAGAATCATTAACAACACATATAAAAGCATAAGCATAACTGTTTTTCTGATGAACACTTCATAATTCTCAGATCTAGATCTAGTTTCACAAATCTTCACAACTTTTCCTCTCACTTTTTCATCAAAAATCTTCACAAACATTGCTTTGTTCTTGATCAATCTTTGACCTACAAGCACAATTGGAGGTTTTGGAAGCAAGATCCATCCATTTTCGAGCTGTTTTGGGAACTGTTGAAGCAAGCATTCATCAATGGCAGTTGAGGATTTGAGCCATAACAAGCACGATTGAGCATTGATCCTTCTTCCATTCACTCATCTAAGAGCTGAAGAACATCTGTTTCTACATTACAAGGCGCTACAAGATCAAATCCACTTCTGCACTTCACTTAAGGTCAGGATTCGAATCTTACAATTCTTGAAATTATGATATGCATGTGATAGATCTTTCAACACTGAGTAGTCTGAGCTTTGTGGCATTAAATTTCATCAAGAAACGAGTAAGATGTGTTGAATCCAAGTTTAGCATGTGAAACTTCCTGTGCTCGAAACTTTGAATATAGGATGAATTAGCAAAATCCAAGCATATCATGTTGTTGTACGTTGAATGACGAATCTAATGATGTAACTCTTGTCAATTTCTGTGCAACTTTGTTCTTGACCTATGAACACGTTGATGAACATGAAGAACCCTAGGATTTCTTTTCCAGATCCATGTTTGATCCTCATTTGCGCGTTGTGCATGTATTTTCTTGTTTCTGGCCATGCATTGGTTATGTTAGATCCAGCGTGTCATTGTTATTGGATGAGAGCGCGCCACATAACTTAAGTGAAACGGTGCGTTTCACTTAAGGGCGCTCATTTTGAATTGATAGCCAGTTTGATACTTGGCTCCAGCAGTTTCCATTTGGCCTTTTGCACTTTTTCCTTTCCTTTCATCCATGCTCATGTACATTCATCTATGTTTTTTTATTTTTTCCATTCATTCAAAAAATCATATCTCAATGAATAATGATCCAATTGGCCTGGGGATTTTTGCACCTTGTTCCTCATGATGCCTAGTATTTTATGATATTTTTTCCAGAAATTGTGCACGGATGTAATTTGTTTTGGCTTAGGGATTGTTCATATGTGTATTTTCTTGACCTTCCATGCCATTTGCTTTGTGAAATGATGGATTTTTATCCAATGATTGTGAAATTTTGCATGTTTAAAATAGACATCTTAATGGACATTTTGGTATAGAGTTTGCATTTTTCCCATTTCTGGTTGATGAGATATGATTTGTTTAATGTAGGTGTGACAATGTGTGTCACACCTTTGCTTGCTTGACTTGAGGATTTTATTTGCCATGCCAATTAAATGCCAATTGATGAGATTTTTTGCATGATACTACTTCTGGATGTTAGGATTGATCATGAATTTTTGTAGAATTTTTGGATGCATTTTTGATTTGTTTGGGATTTTCTTTGCTGGTTAGTCATTTGTGGACGTTTGATGAGTCATGAACTTAGATGATTTGTGAAATGCTTGATGTTTATCATATGAACTTGAAATTTTGCACATTGGTTCTAGACACTTTGAAGTTTATTGTGGCTTTGGTTTGAGTCATTTAACATGTTTGGATTCTGTTTTAGGCTTGTGTTAAGTTGATGTATGAAATTGTGCCCTAATTGAGCTTGTTTGTGCTTACCTTGCCTTAGGGAATTTATTTGCCTTGCCTAAACTTGTCCAAATGCTTTGAATTTTGGCATAGGCTGGTACTTGACAGCCCTCGAGGAGTCTATGAGGTGCGTATTGTGTCAGCATGACGAGTCTGGTCGAAAAGAGCATGCAATTTACCTTAGCAAAGAGTTTATCGACTGTGAAACAATACATTCACTGCTCGAGAAAACTTGCTGTACTTTGGCATAGGTTGCTCGCCGTCTGAGACAGTATATGCTGGTTCATACCACTTTGTGGATTTCCAAGATGGATCCAATCAAGTATACGTTTGAGAAGTCAGCATTGACCGGACGGGTGGCGAAAGGGCAAATGATGTTGACTGAATACAATATTCAGTACACCTCTCAAAAAGCAATCGAGGGGTGTGTATTGTCTGATTACCTCGCCCAGCAACCCATTGAGGATTATCGACCAAGGAATTCTGAGTTCCCTGATGAGGACATCTCGAGGTGCTCAAATCGAAAGATTGTGAGGAACCGATCCCGGAGGAGGGGCCTGACCCTGAATCCGAACGGATTCTGATGTCTGATGGGGTTGTTTATGTGAATGGTAACAGAGTTAGTACCGTTTTGATTGCGCCGAAAGGACCCCACATTCCTTGTGCTGCTAGGCTAACATTTGAATGCGCCGATAATGCGGCAAGTATGAAGCTTGTATCCTGGGTATTGTACCTCGGTGCATCTACTGGGGCAAAGCCTTTCTCATTCGTGTATGGAATGGAAGCGGTGTTACCGGTTGAGTTTCAAATTCCCTCTTTGAGAGTCCTGATGGACGTGAAATTGCAAGAGGTTGAATGGGTAAGGACCCGGTACGAAGAGTTGAGCCTGATTGAGGAAAAGAGGCTGGCAGCCATCTGTCATGGGCAGTTGTACCAGCAGCGGATGAAGCGTGCTTTTGACCGAAAGGTACGACCTCGTGTGTATCACGTGGGTGATATGGTGCTGAAAAGGATCCTTCCTCCTCAAAACGATCGTAGGGGCAAGTGGACACCCAATTATGAAGGTCCATTCGTGGTCAAGAAGGTCTTCTCTGGAGGGGCTTTGTTGCTAATGACCATGGATGGCGAGGATTTTCCATCCCTTGTAAATGCAGCCGCAGTTAAAAAATACTTCGTATAATTGACCCGCTGGACAAAAAGAACAAAATAGTCCAGGCAAAAATGGGCATCCCGGCGAACCGAGAAAAAAAATGATGAAAAGGTTCGGGCAAAAATTAGGGATAAAAAGGAAAAAAAATTGTACACCCGGCAAGTCGAAAACCTGAGAAGACGGCTTGGGAAAAAAAGGGTATCCCGGTGGACTGAAAACCCGAAAGGGCGGTCCAGGCAAAAGAGGGATTGAAACGAACAACTGCGTCTGGCATGATCGTTTGCGCTTTGGTTAAGGCACATGGATAATCCCCGGCAGGGATCAGTCGGAAACGTCTTGTTCAGAAGGCAGAAAGCACGGAGAGTCTGAGGACATATGGGGTGTAACTGAGTTGAAACTCGATGAGATCGCGGTTTCACATTGCCATTAGGATAGATTTTTCCTTTTGTGCGTAATTACCTCTTTTCAGGAATTGCTTCCTTTGTATTGCTCAATTTGAGCCACATTTTTTTTTCAATCAATAAAATGCATATTCAGTCAAATAATTTTGTTTTTGTTTTCATTACCGCTTTGATTGCAAAAATATCCAGTTATTTTTGATAAAGAATCGTTGCATTCTTAGACATACAGGTCCCTTCCAATGCATGTTTATAAGATTGAAAGACTGAAATCTTATTCGGAAGGTTGAGTGACCCAAGTGTTGAAATTTTGACACGCCTGGGGCACGTTTTTATCTAACGATCTCCTTTGCAGGTACTGTTAGATATTTTCACTCACTTGCAGGTTGTGATGTGGAAGCTTTTGATAAAAGATCCCCGTGGAGTCCAATCAGGGACGAATGAATGGAGAATGGTGAAAAGACGACGGCGAGAGACGTACGACGATCCTGGATATTAATCAAGAAGACTCTTCCAAGTCTGAAGATTGGAAGGTCTGTATGAATCCCAGGAGTTCGCTCTTCGTAGAGTACGGAGAGGTTGGGAATACAAGGTGATGAATCAGAAAAAGTCCAGACGAGCCTGGGAGTTCTCAAAATTGGAAAGTTGACAGTGGATTGGGATGGCGAATGCCCTGGTTCGACGAGTCGACGGGTGTTCAGTGCCAGACTTTCCTGGTTTCCCCAAGCAGAGTTGGGATTGTTACCTCCCCAGCAGATTCAAGGTCTGTGTCTTCCCTAGCAGGGTCGGGATGGTTATCTCCTCAGCAGGTGTGAGATTGGTGTTTCCCCAGCAGCCAGGCCTGAAGGTTGCTATTTCCCAGCGGAGGTATCTATTGGTAGGGGTTTCTCCAAGCAGGGTCGGGATTGTTATATCCCCAGCAAATCAAAGACTGTTGTTTCCCCACAGAGTGCGTTGGTGGTTCTTTCCCCAGCGATGTCCCCAAGCGGATCGGGTGCAGAGGAGGTTATCCTTGGTGGGGGGTGTCCTTTTCCCAGCAACAATGCTATTCCCCAGCAAGGTGGAGTTGGAATGTTGTCGAGTTCCTCAACAGAGTGCCTCGAGCTCCCCAGAAGAGTCCCTTGAGGGGGATACCTTTTATGCATGCATCATTTAGAAGATCATAGCATATTGTATAATAAATTGCGTAGCATTTCCATAATTATGGAGCATTACGCTAAAAATCATCATGCATCATCATTGTAAGCATCGGCTAGTCTCAAGCCGAGGTTGGCGTTTGAGATTTGTGTTTCGCCAGTGGGTGAAGGTGTTACTCAAGCCATGGTTACCGTTTGAGAGGTGGTTTCGCTGGTTGGAAGATCAACATCAGCATTGCAAGCATAAGTTAACCCCAAGCCGTGGTTACCATCCAAGAATGGGTTTTGCCGGTCAGTGAAGATGTTACTCTGAGGAGTTTAGCATCATGACGTCAGATTAGCAATGTTCCCCAGTGGTGTGATACTGGAGGAGATTTCTGTCGTGCGAGACGGAAGTTTGAAGATGTTACTCCGAGGAGTTTGGCGTCGTGATTCTAATCCATAGTATTCCCCAGTAGTGCGATATTGGAGGAAGGGCTTCTGTCGGGCGGAGATGGAATGATGATCAGAAAAGTTTCGGGGTCCAAGAAAAGAACAAAAAGAAAAGAAAAGAGAAAGAGATAATCCCCAGCTAAGAGCAAAGTGTTCGTTGGCTAGGGTGAATAAGAGAATAGCTGGTTCATGGCTTATTATTCCCAACATAAGTCGTTGGCCCACGTGCCGTCTCATTCGTCACTTTACCTTATTTCTGCCAATGCTGACAAGCATGACGAGGTTTCCGGTGTTCAGGCCGAGGTGGGTATTCAGACTAGTTTCCGATGTTCAGATCGAAGAAGCTTCCGAAGTTCAGATCGATGCAGCTTGCGGCATTCAGGCCAGGTTTCCGGTGTTCAGGCCGAGGTGGGTATTCAGGCCAGTTTTCGGTATTCAGATCGACGAAGCTTCCGACGATCAGGTCGAAGCACTTGTGGCACTCAGGCCAGTTTTTTCCAGTAACCAGACCGAGGTGGGTGTTCAGACCAGTTTCCGATATTCAGATCGACGAAGCTTCCGAAGTTCAGATCGATGCAGCTTGCGGCAGTCAGGCCAGTGTCCCGGTATCTAGACCGAAGTGGTGTTCAGACCAAAGTGGTGTTCAGACCAAAGTGGCGTGCAGGCTAATCTCCCGGTGTTCAAACCGACATTAATACTCTCGTATTCTGATGTGCATTATTCAGACTGACGAGCGGCGTTCAGGCCATGGTTATCCCCGTGTTACCATTTATTGTGGTATTCAGGCCGACCCTTTCTCCGTACCAGACGGGTTCTTCTTTCAAGATTGCTTCTTTGCCGATTCTGACAGGCATTGTTAGTTATTTCCCATTAGAGGCCAGGTTTCCGGTGTTCAGGCCGAGGTGGGTATTCAGACCAGTTTCCGATGTTCAGATCGAAGAAGCTTCCGAGGTTCAGATCGATGCAGCTTGCGGCATTCAGGCCAGGTTTCCGGTGTTCAGGCCGAGGTGGGTATTCAGACCAATTTCCGATGTTCAGATCGAAGAAGCTTCCGAAGTTCAGATCGATGCAGCTTGCGGAATTCAGGCCAGGTTTCCGGTGTTCAGGCCGAGGTGGGTATTCAGGCCAGTTTCCGGTATTCAGATCGACGAAGCTTCTGACGATCAGGTCGAAGCACTTGTGGCACTCAGGCCAGTTTTTCACGGTAACCAGACCGAGGTGGGTGTTCAGACCAGTTTCCGATATTCAGATCGATGAAGATTCTGAAGTTCAGATCGATGCAGCTTGCGGCAGTCAGGCCAGTGTCCCGGTATCCAGACCGAAGTGGTGTTCAGACCAAAGTGGTGTTCAGACCAAAGTGGCGTTCAGGCTAATCTCCCGGTGTTCAGACCGACATTAATACTCTCGTATTCTGATGTGCATTATTCAGACTGACGAGCGGCGTTCAGGCCATGGTTATCCCCGTGTTACCATTTATTGCGGTATTCAGGCCGACCCTTTCTCCGTACCAGACAGGTTCTTCTTTCAAGATTGCTTCTTTGCCGATTCTGACAGGCATTGTTAGTTATTTCCCATCAGAGTGCAAATTGTTCGTCTGTTCTTGGTATTCAATCACTCTTCACCCTGATCATCTGAAAGCCGAGGCTATTCATATCGACAGGTTCACAGTGGATTGAATAGGGGCAGCTGTAACACCTCAAAATTTGCCCTCCTCTCTTGGGACTAGCTTAACATATTGCATTTCATCTTTTAGGATATTAGTCATTGCATCTTTGCATGTCATGTGGAAACAATAAGCAAGTCATCCTCCCAAGTCTTTCTCAAAAGATAAAGAGTTTAAAAGATTCAAGCCTGAGGGTCTCATGAGTTGATCACTAACCATCTGAGGGTTTGTGCTTCAATTAGGGTTTCTTGGTTCCTCAAGGAGATTGATTGCTATCTTGGTTGAAATGGTACATCATCATCATCATGGTCTTATCATCACCAAGAGGTTCATTGTGCTTGATCATGTTCCTGGGGATTAGGGTTTTGACCTCTGGTCAACCCTAATCATCTGCATTGTGTCAATCAGGGCTTGTCAAGGAGAGGAGGTATTTTATGAGACGGGGATCATTATATGGTTTTATTGAGCTTGTACAAGCTAGGGTTTCATTTTGGAGCCATTTCATCAGGAGATCGAGGCTCAAATTCATCTGTGCATGGCCAAGTCATCTATCAATTGAAGAAGTCAACCAAAAGTCAACTGTGCATTCAACCATGGATTTGGAGGTGAGATGGTTAGAGAGACTTCATTCATGTCCATACAAGTCTCATTTGACATTTCAAACATCAACATTGAAGAAAATAAAGTCAGGACAAAACTTTCCAAAAATAGAAAGTGACTTGTAATTCAAAATTGCCAAAAATGGAAAGGATTTCTCCTCAAGATTACATCATCAAAAATGCTTCAAATGAAATTTTGTCCAACATGAAAGTTGAAGATCTTGCTCTCACCTTTCCAAAAAGTCCAAGAACATGAATTTCTCATGTATGGTTGAGAAAATATGGATCAATCATTGCCAAGCAAATTTGAACTTCACAAGTGCATAACTTTTGAACCAAAAGGCCAAATGAAGTGGTTCTTTTTGCAACATTCCTGTTTTGACATGTATTATCCAAATCATACATCATAAGCCTTGCATTTTGATCACAAAAATTTTGGACTTTCCATTTGAATTTTGGAGGGAAAATGGTAATTTGAAAAATATGCTTTGTTTTCACTTTCCACCAATCACATTTGCCTCCAAATATCATTTCATGTGGATTTCAACTGAATTTCGTGTACTGTAGCATCCCTTACATGCACATGAGGTGAATTGCATAATTGGCCATAACACTTGAATTTCACTAATTCCAATTGCATTTGCCTAATTGTGATTAAGAGAATCATTAACAACACATATAAAAGCATAAGCATAACTGTTTTTCTGATGAACACTTCATAATTCTCAGATCTAGATCTAGTTTCACAAATCTTCACAACTTTTCCTCTCACTTTTTCATCAAAAATCTTCACAAACATTGCTTTGTTCTTGATCAATCCTTGATCTACAAGCACAATTGGAGGTTTTGGAAGCAAGATCCATCCATTTTCGAGCTGTTTTGGGAACTGTTGAAGCAAGCATTCATCAATGGCAGTTGAGGATTTGAGCCATAGCAAGCACGATTGAGCATTGATCCTTCTTCCATTCACTCATCTAAGAGCTGAAGAACATCTGTTTCTACATTACAAGGCGCTACAAGATCAAATCCACTTCTGCACTTCACTTAAGGTCAGGATTCGAATCTTACAATTCTTGAAATTATGATATGCATGTGATAGATCTTTCAACACTGAGTAGTCTGAGCTTTGTGGCATTAAATTTCATCAAGAAACGAGTAAGATATGTTGAATCCAAGTTTAGCATGTGAAACTTCCTGTGCTCGAAACTTTGAATATATGATGAATTAGCAAAATCCAAGCATAGCATGTTGTTGTACGTTGAATGACGAATCTAATGATGTAACTCTTGTCAATTTCTGTGCAACTTTGTTCTTGACCTATGAACACGTTGATGAACATGAAGAACCCTAGGATTTCTTTTCCAGATCCATGTTTGATCCTCATTTGCGCGCTGTGCATGTATTTTCTTGTTTCTGGCCATGCATTGGTTATGTTAGATCCAGCGTGTCATTGTTATTGGATGAGAGCGCGCCATATAACTTAAGTGAAACGGTGCGTTTCACTTAAGGGCGCTCACTTTGAATTGATAGCCAGTTCGATACTTGGCTCCAGCAGTTTCCATTTGGCCTTTTGCACTTTTTCCTTTCCTTTCATCCATGCTCATGTACATTCATCTATGTTTTTTTATTTTTTCCATTCATTCAAAAAATCATATCTCAATGAATAATGATCCAATTGGCCTGGGGATTTTTGCACCTTGTTCCTCATGATGTCTAGTATTTTATGATATTTTTTCCAGAAATTGTACACAGATGAAATTTGTTTTGGCTTAGGGATTGTTCATATGTGTATTTTCTTGACCTTCCATGCCATTTGCTTTGTGAAATGATGGATTTTAATCCAATGATTGTAAAATTTTGCATCTTTAAAATAGACATCTTAATGGACATTTTGGTATAGAGTTTGCATTTTTCCCATTTCTGGTTGATGAGATATGATCTGTTTAATGTAGGTGTGACAATGTGTGTCACACCTTTGCTTGCTTGACTTGAGGATTTTATTTGCCATGCCAATTAAATGCCAATTGATGAGATTTTTTTCATGATGCTACTTCTGGATGTTAGGATTGATCATGAATGTTTGTAGAATTTTTGGATGCATTTTTGATTTGTTTGGGATTTTCTTTGTTGGTTAGTCATTTGTGGACTTTTGATGAGTCATGAACTTAGATGATTTGTGAAATGCTTGATGTTTATCATATGAACTTGAAATTTTGCACATTGGTTCTAGACACTTTTAAGTTTATTGTGGCTTTAGTTTGAGTCATTTATCATGTTTGGATTCTGTTTTAGGCTTGTGTTAAGTTGATGTATGAAATTGTGCCCTAATTGAGCTTGTTTGTGCTTACCTTGCCTTAGGGAATTTATTTGCCTTGCCTAAACTTGTCCAAATGCTTTGAATTTTGGTGTGTTGATCATGTTATGTGTGCTGTTTAGCCATGATTTTTCTTAGGATTTATTGAATCATTTTTGAGTTGATGTGGATTGGTTCATTCTGTTTGCTTCAATGAGCTTTGAACTTGCATGCTTTGCCTTATTTGCTTTGTGAAATGGAATTGGTTGATGCTATTGATATGAGACCACTTGGATATTGTTCTTAATTGATTAAGCTTGATTCATGTCAATTTCATGTTCTGTTTTGAGTTATTTCTCCCTCTTTGACCCTAGGCCTTGTCCTAGTGGTTTGTGCTTATGTTTGAGTTTTGTTTTCAGGACAAGAAGCATATGGCCTTGAGGAATTGATTCATTGGCTTGAGTTGCCTATGTGATTGATGTTGATTAACATTGAGTTTGTTTTGTAGGTGGATTAGCTCCTTTGAGTTGAGCTTGTGCTTTGCCTTGGTGCATTGATGTTTTGTCTGTTGGCTTGTGTACAGTTGACTGTTGACTTGTAACTGTCTATTTGACTTTTTGAGTTGTATACTGACTGAGTTAGATTGTTTTCAGGTACATTAGTTGCTAAAGTTCTTTGAACTTGCTTTTGCTGTTGCTTGGTTGCTTAACCAATTGAGGTATAACTCACTGACTTCATGTAGTCTGGAAGACCTGTCCTGTTACTTGGGCAGGCACCTGTCTGAAGCCCTCCTTAAGAGGCAATGCTTGTGTATGTTTATCTTTGTGCCAAGCAGGAAAAGTCCTTTGATAAGGCAATTGTCAGATAAAAGAGATGTGCATCCATCTCCTGCTAGTCAGTTGAGTCATCCCTTTGCTCACACACCTTGTGTTGATGCATTGTGGATATTAACCCAAAATCTATGTTGAGTCAGTCATAAGTGTAGAAGGGTTCCAACTTTCTGAACCCACACTTTCTATTGTCTGAAGCTCTCCCAGGCCAGGGATAAGAGCTGTGAGGCACACCCCTCACTTCCCATTTCATCTGCTTCACCCTAACTCTCAATGTTAGGGTTAAGAGCTAACATCACCCTGATACAGTGGCTTGTTTGTCGAGGTTGACATGACCCCTCGACTAAAGCCTAGCCTTGTGTGAGCCCCCTGTTTGTATATAGTGTGTGTGCTTACTTTGTGCTTCTGTATGATTGTTTGTGCTGTTTAGGATAGCTTGTTGCCTGTGCAAGTTAGATAGAAAACTCAACCTAGGACCATTGTGGAATACATGATAACTATTAGGCTCGAGTCAGTCTCCCTTCTAGTTTGTCATTTACCAGTCTCTGGTTAGGAGAAAGTTTCTCCCCTGTTAAGGGGAACTACGTTGCCCTGATCCTCATACCAGATGAGGTACGTAGGCAGGAGGTCGTACGAGATCTCTCCGGGCACCCTTTTCCTTTTTTGCGTGTGTTTTGCTTGACAGCTATTAGGTCTGAGTTCCCGACTCCCTTCTAGTTTGTGTGTTCACCCTTTTTCTTTTTGTGTGTGTTTGCTTGACAGTTGCTAGGCTCGAGTGCCAGACTCCTTAGTAACTTGTTGTGTGTTAACCTTTGTGTGTGTTAGGAGATGGATGTAAGCCCATCGATTGGCATTCCGTATCCTATTGTTGTGTGCTTGGAGTCTGACGTAAGTCCAGCGATTGGCATTTGGTTTCCAGTGTGGGTTTGTTTGGTTCGGAGTCTGATGTAAGTCCAGCGATTGGCATTCGGTTTCCATGTTTGCCTGTTTGTGTGTGTTTTGTTTCGGCGTGCGTGAGCCGAACTACGGTAGCTCTGATTCTCATTCCAGATGAGATACGTAGGCATAGGATGCGATATCCTAGCGAGCCCGTTCCCCTCTTATCCCACCTGTGTTGTTTCCAGTGTGTGTGTGTGTGCATTCTTTTGAGCAGTTTTAGCAACCTTTCTTCTATCTTTTTGAGCGTGGATCCCGTCGAGTACGACAGATGCGTAGGGGTGCTAATACCTTCCCTTCGCATAACCGACTCCCGATCCCATCTCTCTTTGGTCGCGAGACCATGTCTTTTCCAGGTTTACTTCGAGCGTTTCCTTTCCCTCTTTTGGGATAAATAACGCACGGTGGCGGCTCTGTTTGTTTTGTTTTAGCCCGCCGGTTGTTTTTCGCGGATGCGACAATCCTGAAAATCAGAGTTGATTTTTTATCGAGTAGATCGGAACAATGAATATATGGTTTGATCTCGGGAACTCCGGTTTACTAGGTCGAGAGAGCTTCAAATCAGTGGATTGAAACAAGAGTATTTAATAGGGGAAAATGCAGAAATCAGAAGTTGGTTCTCATATACAACACCACTATTTCATTATGGAACTATAATTAAACAAATAATGGAGGTTGCGAGACACAATAATGGAGTTGAACTTCTGATGTGGTGAAAGAGAGGTTGACTTACAAGGTTAGCACTCAAACACTCAAGTTAGTATTTGAGTGAGATGAGTGAATGAAGTTTGAATTTGAAACTGTATACTTGGAGAATAACGTGTTTTCCATTTATATAGTGGAATAGTTGTAACCACTCGTTATTCTTCAGGCGTAGGAAGCGAAGAACCTTTGGATGTATCTTGGACCTGAATCTCATACACTCTTCTCTAAACTAATACCCATACGCTGCAAACAATTTAGCGAGTTGTCACTTTCTCTAGGCCGTGGATGTTGGCCCTTCTGTTCAGGGCATAATATATGTTTCACTCCAACCTCAAAAATATTGGAGGGATCATCACCAACAAAATAAAAAAGCATCGCATTAAGTTGTTCCTTCAATAATTTGTTAAGATCTTTTATCTCCTATGCATAAAAAAGGGCTAAGTGGGCCTCATTGATGCTATAATTGAGGCTTTGAAAGTACACCCTTAAGTATAAAGCAATGAGAAATACAGACAAGTTTAACCGTTAGTTAATTTGCTATAAAAAATTAGCAAGAGTAAGTATAGAAAGTCATTTACCTTTGAAGAAATGGTGTTGTTATTTTCACCTAACAATGGGTCAATATGATTGTTGTTTATGTGGATCTATATTGATAAGTATTCATTTAATAGAACAAACCAAAACAATTGGGTCCTAAAGAAAATATGAACATAAATAAGCAAGACAGAATACCCAGTTGAGAGGAGAATAGAAGAAATAAAAACATAATCCACCATAACAAACTTATATTTTAGATAAAGAAAAAGAAATATAATGAATAAATGATCAAATTAACATCCTAACATATAAAGTGTGATATAATAAAGTGCCTTTCTTTATAACCAATGATACACCCTCGGAAGAAGCTTCATCAATATCAGACATCAATACACTAATGGAGCAAGCGTGTATGGACCTACGTGCTTGTAAGTATAATGTCTACATCGATTTTTTTGTTTTTGATGTTGGCAATGCTCTAAGAGAAGTCTTAATCAATCTTGTTTCTCAAGACTTGATAAGTTTTTTTAATGTATAATTAAATCACTTATAGTAGATAAATAATATTAAATTTGTTAAAAATTTATACTCCTTTCATTCTCTTTTATAAACAAATTTTGATTTTTTAGATTCGGTAAATAAATGATGTATTTGAACTATATATAGACTAATCCATTAACTATTTAATGATTATAAAAGATAAAATTTGGTCCTAAAAGAGAATAGAGGAATTATTATTTTTACAAATTACAATTCAAGAGAGAACAAATAGTACCAATTAAAAATTTAAAGAATTTTTTTAAAAAAAGAATCCAATAAATAAGGACATTTCTCTATCTCTATCATATTTATCTAAAAAGATATGTATTAAAATAAGATTGTAATTATCCTAATTATATATATATATATATATATATATATATATATATATATATATATCATCTTTGTTTCTTTTTTTTAATTATTAAAATATTAAATTTATTTTATCACTCTCTTTATTTTTTATTATAAATGATTTTTTTTTAAATTTATTAAATAATTAATATACAATGATTATTTAATTTTATTAAATGATTAACATCTCTTTGTTTTTAAGATGAGTTTAGTTGAAATACACGAACAGTGTAAAAAGATTTTACACCATCAGTTAATAATAGACGTTGAATATTGAAATAAATTTGACTTTTATTTTAAAAACTTATAAAGTAATACAAACGGATGATGATGATGAATTGATAGTGTAAAACTTTTTATACTGACAGTGTATAATAATTAATCTTTTTAAGATTTTAAAATTTATTGAATAAATAATATATGAATTATTCAATGAATTTGAAAAATAAAATTTCTTTATAATAAAGAATAAAGAGAATATTTTAAGAAATATTTTTATTTAATTATATTTTTGTTAATTATTTTTCATATTATTTAATATTTTTTCTTAATAAATAACAATTAAAAATAATTTTAATAAAATTGTAATTAATACTACTAAATCGATACTAAGAATTTAGATTGGTTTTTATTAAAATCAAAATTTAAAAAAGAATATAGAAAATAATAATTTTATAACTTTTTTTAAAACTTTTAATAATACAATGAACCATTTACCTATGTATAAACAAAACAAAATCTTTTTCATGAATATCACGCTAAATTGACGTTAATATACAAAGCCCCTTAATTTATACACAAATGTAGACAATAAACCCCCCAAGAAATCTATTCTTTTTTTTGATTAGTGAAAACAAATCTACTTATAATTATTAATTTTGTTTAATAACTAAAGAAAATTTAAATTTTGCTATGAATAAAGAAAAATATAAATTCTGCTATAAAAATGGGAAATCTAAATATTATGGTAATTTTATACATTTATGGTATTTATAAAAAAAGTATAGATAGAATGATCCATTTAAAAAAGAATATAGGAAATACAATTTTATTACATTTTTTAATTTTGAATAATACAATGAATCATTTATCCATGTATAAAAAAAATACTTTTCAAGAATATTACTTTCCTTAATTACCCGAAGAAATCTATTTTTTTAAGTTAATAGAATTCTACTTGTAAAAATAAAATTTTAATTTCATTATAAATAAAAGAAAATTTTAAATTTTGCTATAAAAAAAGAAAAATCTGAATTTTATGGTAACTTTAGTATATTTATGATATTATTGTAGAAAAAATATTTATGGTATTTATAAAAAATGTATACACACAGACATATATGGTAGAGGCTATAGAAAAATTTATGTATACTCTTATTTTCTTTTTGGGAATTCAAAATCCACGTATATCCTAACGAGGATTATTTAATAAAGTAATTAAACGAGTTTTGCTAAAAATTAAATAAATAAATACAACCGTAAAAGATCTGCAATATACTTTTCATAAATATTAGTCTAAAAAATTCATGAAAATAATCTATAATGATAAATTATGATAATTATTAATTATTACCAAGTTCGTATTTATAGCATAGCATAACATAATCACATGTAACTATGCCATTATACGTATTGATTTTTGTATTGACGAAAACACCCTTTGTAAAACATTGATTTTAAATTTACAAAATTACATAGCCATGGGTAAAACCGTAATATAAACTCGGCCCAATACATTGCCGATCAAAACACCAGAGGCTCCTTTCGTCCACCATGGCTTCGTACGAACTTGGATTTGAAGCTTCAAGCAAAATCAAATTTTAACACGTTCTTCAATTTTTCCCCAATTTTCAAAATTCGTTCTGCTATTTTCAAATTCAATAACACCATTGCAAGATTCGAGGTATATTTTATGTGCTTGTTTGTTTTATCATATCAATTTCGAGCTTGCTTTTGTTTCGTTCATTTTTCAATTTCAACTTCTAGGGTTTTGATTTTGTAATTGGGAATGGTTTTTAGCTTTATCAGGATAGTTTGTGGTTAAATTCTTTGTTTCTTTTTGTATTGATTATATCCTTAGGGTTTATTCATGTTCTTAATTCTCTCTATTTTTTTTATTAATATTTGATTTTAACTTTTGAACTGAGATTTAGGAAGTAGAGGTTGGATAGTATCTGCTTGCACAAAGTAAGCTAAAACGTGTGCAACCGAAGTTATGTTGTTGATAGAATCATGATTTAATTTGATTTGGTTTTCTATCAAAGTAATTTATATACTGAAATTTAAGATAAGAAGAAAAGCTTAAGCTTGAGGTTCAACAGGAGGACTGGGATTTTTTTAAATATTGTGTGGTCATTCCATGTTATGATGGCAAATGATGCAATATTCAGAGGAGAAGAACGTAAATACGTAATAGAAAAATAGACTGATCTTAGTGCAAGTTTGGTTCTGCAGTGACAGAAATGATTTTGAATGAATTGATTTTACTAAATTAATTTTACTTAGAAGTGTGAGTTGAATGTTAAGTGATTTATGATTGGATACATTTGAATAAAAGTGAGTTGAATGATATATTCCAACGTAAAAATCATGTTTAGATTCAAAAGTTGCAAATCATAGTTTCAAGTTAGAATCATTTTTACACATTCAGAATCAATTCTAGCTGTGCCAAACGTGGAACCAAACATAGGCCTACATTTAGTGTAGGAAGGAAAATCTGTAACCAATAGTGTGCTGCATGTTTTCTTATGGGCTCACAAATTCAGGTAGTAACACTCAAATGTTTTGATGGGTTCATTTTTACAGTGAATGTTGGGAATGTTTATAGTTTCTAGATAATGAAATATTTGTTGTCGTGAGATTGGCTACCTGTTTTTTTTTTTTTTTGTTGGGAAGATGATAATGAAGTCTAGTTAATGGGGCCAGGGCTTGTGTTTGAAATTCAGATGATAGTAAGTTGTATTAATTGGCATTAGAAATTGAAACCGTAAATGGTTGTAGCGATAAGTTTTTGAAGTGGAGACATTAAGTTGTAGAAGTATTTGGTTTGAATATAGTTTGTTGTTGACGAAATCTTTATAGCATTTGTCATAATAATAATGTAGATTTCGTCTTGATGCTGCAATGAGCATTTATGTCTATTAAACTTCATTTTTGTATGGTATCATTGTCAGACTCTTGTAAGCCAAGTTCGGTTGTGTATGAATATGATTTATATTTACAATCAATGCGACTTGCTTGAGATTTGAGAAGTTGCATCAAGTTTTATTTTTTTCATTCAATAATATTCTGTTTCAAAAGATTTCTACATTTATATCTAAAAGGGCTTCTAATGGTGCCAATAAGACTAGAGATAACTGTATCACATCTAATAACCCCCCCCCCTAAAATGGACTTTTTTTGGTCAAAATATTTCATTGTTTCTTAATTAACCTGTAACCTAGATATTAGATAGCTCATTTCAACATAGTACAGGCCCATTATGCTATGAAGTCTTTGCATTATCAGTCTTGAGGGTATATTCTATTAAAATGAAAATTTGTCCTAGATGTTAACTTTGAAATTGAAATGGTGCATTATACAGAAAGCTGATAGTTTGATATAAGAATGAGGACCAGGTCCCATATAGAGCTGAACCTCTCAACCCTTATATTTAGTGTCCAAATGGATATCTCTACATCATATCCAATGGAGTTTGATTTCTGTTATTATTTTGATCCTTTCAGGTACACGTTGTCCAATTGTTCCCTTGCAAATCAGATTTGCCCTTTATGTGCTGTAGTATCACATCTGTGTAATGCAACACTCTTTGCTCTGTATTTTTTGTTCAAATGATGTGGGGAAATTAGTGCAATGGCAGCATCCACCAAGTTTGACGTATCTTCCACCAGCCCAGATAGACCTTTGTACACTGGCCAGCGAGGATCCCACGTAGCTGCTTCAATAGATAGATCAGGTAGCTTTCGTGAGAGCATAGAAAATCCAATTCTGTCTTCTCTTCCAAACATGTCAAGAAGCAGTTCTTCAGCAACCCAAGGGGATGTGATGAGCTTCTTCAGTTGTGTGCGTTTTGATCCAAAGTTAGTTGCTTTAGATCATAAGTCTAATCGTCCAATGGATTATAAACGCCATGTCAGTGCTGCTCTTGGCATTTCACCGGATGAATCTCCATCCAGTTATGCAAAAGGCAAGCAATTGACATCCGTAGTACCAGAAGATATCAAAAGACTCAGGGATGGGTTACATGCTAACTTTAGGAGGGCAAGGTAGTTCTTTGAATGTTCTTTTACTTGTATTGAAGTTTTAGCTGTTTAATAACATTGCACCACTCAACATGCATTGAAATTAGCTGTTTAATATCATTGTACAACTCAACAGGGACCGTGCTAAAATGTTCAGTGAAGCCTTATCTAGATTCAACAAAGATTTTCCAAATATAACTTCAAAGAAGAGATCTAGAGCAGACAATTTTTCTACTGACCGTTCCAGTTTTACATTAAGTGATCGGCCAGTCTTGGGCCCCAGCATAGGTAAGGTTGGAGTTCATGGTCATGCAGTCATAGGCAGTTTTGAACATGACCAGCAAAAGTTGGAAGAAAGAACCAAAAATGCTGTTCCAAACAAGCGCACTAGAACTTCTTTGGTTGATGTCAAGGTATGTGCATTGGTTTTCTTTGTAGCTTGCTTGCTGGTATTAACGCTATTTCTCGGATTTTTTGCCCCCTAATGTTATATCTCTAGTTTCTTACTGCTCTCAACTTAATACTGCCTGCCCAGCAAGTCATAAATTCCCAGCGGTTCGGTAGATATATATTTACGTGACATGAAGCCTGTTTTATGTTTGTCTTAACATAGTTGCCAACTAGAACACTTCACTTATGTTATTTGGTGGAGATACCACTGTGTAAAAATCTATTATAGAGTTATGAGATTCATTCTTATGCACTGTCGGTGTAATTTGTTTTACACATGCATCAAAACAAATCACACTATGCTGTTACTTTGCTATGTTAGTTCCTACAATATCTCTAAAAATGTTAAATGGTGAGATGAGATTGGATGCGGGTATAAAAAATTTTACATCGATTTCTTAAAATATTTTTATTTATGTTTATTAAATAAACGTAGTTCACCCTTAAGCATGTATCTATGTCAGTAATGAACTTTGTCTTACTATGTATTGCATTGCATCTATGAGTTTCCAAAATGGGTCGGTTTGGTTCCCTTCTTATAATTTGCTTTTTCCGTTTAGAATTTGAAATGACAAACTTGTTTTGCAAACTTTTTTCTTATTTTCTTGTTTTTAAAACTAAAAACTAAAAAATGGTTTTTCAAAACTATTTTTCAAAATAGTTCTTAAAAACTGAATGCAACACAATCAAAGAAGCACACCCTTTTATTTTACATCTTTATGTTTGAGTATGGCATGCGAGTATGTCCTGTGGCTTTACAACTTTCTTTGCACGACTCTTTATATGGATAGTCAGATTCCATATTAACTTGGTATGCTTCAAACTCTGTTGAGTAAAACTTACTTGGGCTTGTTTAATTCTAGATGGATGTGCGGACAAATTCACTCGTCAGGTCATCTGGGATTGTAGATAGAGAGAAGGATATCGTACGAGTTGCTAATAATGGTACAATTCAAGGTGAGGAACGAACTTTTCCGATTGGAGGCGATGGTTGGGAAAAGTCTAAAACGAGGAAGAAGCGTTCTGGCATCAAACCCGATGGGTCTCTGAGCACCGCATTGGCAAAACCTGTTAACATTTTCCAGGAAACTAAGCAAGGAATGCAACAAAGACTAGCTACTGATGCTCGGTCAAAACTGAGTAACGACTCTCATTCTTTCAGGTATGAATGCATTTGTGTGCATTTATTCACGTATAAACAAATTATTAGCTTGTATATGCTCCCTTGGTTTGGTTCTATATAATAAATTATTATTTAGCATAATGATAAATAAATTAATTCGTGATCTTTATATCTGGAAATGAAAGTTTTGGTAAAATATTAAGATGATATATATGGAGAAGATTTAAATCTTACCTTTTCCAATTTATTTATTAGCTATAAATTTTATGCCTTAGTATCCATGAATAGATTATTATATAGTTTTGGACTTCAAGTATGGGAAAAGTTTCAGTGATTGTTCTCGGGATTAAAGTGTTCCTTGTCTAAATTCCACTGCAGGCAGGGCAGGTTGTAGTATTTCCTCATTGTCAATATACCAATCACGTTTAACTACTAATTAAATCTTTATTCCTTATATCATACTCCCTCCATTCCACAACAATTAACCTATTTGCAAAAAATAACTGTCCATTAATAGATTCACACTTTCAATTTTATAGGTGATATTAATTATATTTATCCAATTGTACCATTTAATTAATACTGCATTCTCCACTCACGATTCAATGTATTCTACTTTGCATTTATGGCAGTAATGGTAAATGCACAATACTTGATAGGGTTAATTTGGTAAGTTATTATTGTCTCTATTTTAATTATATATATTTTTATAATATGTGAAATTGTCAAATAGGTCGATTATTTTGGGATGGAGGGAGTGTTATCTAATGCACAAATGTAAAATTAAATAATAATTGTATAATTAGTTGAACAGTTTGTCAACAATTGTTAATTTTGGTTTAGATTCAATGTACTTATAGGCATTTTCTTTTATCATTCAATATAAAACATTTTTAGTTTGAAAATGTAATTTTTAAATTACATTTTTCCTATTATTAATTATATTGGCAATTTTTTACTGGTGCTATACTCATATAATACCAAATAATAAGTTGACCAAATTACATAAACATTTGATATAATAAAAATTACCAAATAAGGTTTAGGATGTATACAACGCACTCATTCTACCAATGGTAATTTGTTGGATTCTCTTCCTTTCACGGACAAAATGCAATACTGAAAAAATAAAAAAATAAAAGAGAGCTGTTGTGGTTTTTTCCATTTATATTGTTAATGGTGAAAGGCTTCAAACCCATCTTTATATATAAATAGATATTGTTGTGAGGGATTATGCTCTCTGATTTTAAGGATCTTCAATGGAAGATGTCATGTAACAGTTTTTTTATTTTTCTTAAAAAACAAATTCCTGTTGGTTATCTTTATAGTGTAGGCTATGCTATGTATATAATATTTTTATGTATATTTTTCTAGGTCGGGCCTTTCTAATGTAACTGCTGGAGGTGGAAAATCAGACGGCGTCTCTCAACAAGTTGGGTTGGGCACACGTGTCTCTACTCCTAGGAATGATGCCGATAGCAACTCTGCTATTAATGATAGGCGGGATCGTCCTGTTAATTCAGACAAAGAAAGGATGAATTTCAGAGCCACTAACAAGTAAGCACTTAAGAGCCTTTTTATTTATTGCTTTCACAAAGAAAACTTTCTTTTATCCTTAGCAGCCTTTTTCTCCACTTTATGTTCACATTTCCTGTTCCGTGCTTTTGTGGGGTTGTTCATTTGCTCCATTTCCGTCTATTTGTTGATTTTTATTAACTGTGATTAGCATTCATAGTTACCTTCGTTGTGTTTTTATTCTTTAATTGATTAGGTGTTTTGGATTAAGTAACTGCTTTAGGATAAGAATAAGTGCCTGGCTTCATGTTTTTAAAGAGGTTTACGTTAGAAATTTGTTGAAGGATAGGGTGACTTTGCTATGTGGATGTTGATAAGTCCTAGTTGTATACTTTTCCTTTATATTTCTTAAATGATGATCTCTGTTTTCTTTTCCTCTTTACTCTTCTCTGTCTTGATAATTTTTTATACATATATTCTATAATTGATACTAATTGATTTAGTCTTTGCATTTTTTTTTGTATACCCAGGGCAACTGTCCGTGATGAATTTAATTCAACTAGCCCTAATTCAAGTGCAAAATTAAATACATCTGTTCGGGCACCACGATCAGGTTCAGGAGTTGCTTCCAAGCTGTCACCAGTTATCCACAGAGCAACTGTTCCTAATGATTGGGAATTATCTAACTGTAGCATTACCACCAAGCCCCCTGCTGGTGTTGGCACAAGCAATAGAAAACGTGCAGCATCAGCACGATCATCTTCTCCACCTGTTGTCCCCTGGCAGAGGCCACAAAAGAGCTCCCGCACTGCCAGAAGAGCAAGTTTTGTTCCCGCTGTTTCGAGTAATGATGATTCCCCTGCTTTGGATTCTGTATCTGATGCATCTGGCAGTGATCTTGGGTTAGGTGTTGCCAAACGTTTGTCTGGCGGTTCTCCCCAGCAAATAAGATTAAAAGGGGATCCATCATCTTCAGCTGCCTTATCTGAAAGTGAAGAGTCAGGGGTTGCTGAGATGAAACCTAAAGACAAGGGCAGGAAACCGGATGAGATAGACCAGAAAGCTGGACAAAATGTTCAAAAGGTTTCTAACATGGTCCCTCCAACAAAAAGAAATAAACTTGTATCCAAGGAAGAACATGGAGACGGTGTTCGGAGGCAAGGAAGGACAGGCCGGAATTTTCCTGCTACAAGGTCATTGACGCCAATGACATCTGAGAAGCTTGGGAACATAGGGACTGTAAAGCAACTCAGAAGTTCAAGACTTGGATTTGAGAAGAGTGAAAGGTTAGAATCCTTCTTCTAAATCATTACTACAGCCAAAGGAGCCTGTTTTTTGTGTTAAAAAAAAGAAAATATGCCTTTATAATTAAAGATCTATTTTAAGTTATAAAAGTTATGCAAGTTTTTTCCTCTCAAGCTAAGCACAATAGCTTTTGTAACATGCTCTGAAGAAAGTATCATGGACTTGTTTTTTTAAAGCTTAAATCAATGGACCCTAGGCTATTTGGCAATTTATTTGGGCACAGGCTAAAATCTTATTATGAAATCCATGCAGCAAGGCAGGCCGGCCACCAACCAGGAAACTTTCTGATCGGAAGGCATATGCTCGTCAAAAGCACTCAGCTATTAGTGCATCACCAGATTTCCTTGGTACTGTTAAAGTGTCAATAAAAAAATATTGAAGTGAATTTTGCAATTGGAATATATACACATTATTATTCACTTTTGGTTTCATTGGTTTAGTTGGGCCAGAAGATGGACATGAAGAGCTATTGGCTGCTGTAAAGGGTCTTATCAACTCTGGTATCAATCTTTCTAAATACTATGTGATACTTTGTTTTTGACAGAATCTAAATGTGATACCTAAATACTTACTATGTGATGGAGTAGTTCTGATTTTTCTTATTGCTGCAGGTCGTGCTTTTTCTAGCCAATTTTGGAGGCAGATGGAGCCTTTCTTTGGCTTAATAATTGAGGAGGATGTTGCTTACTGGAAACAAAAGGTGTCAATCCTTATTTTGTTAGTGATTATCAGCGACAGTTATTGTTACTATTCTTTGTAAGAGTTTGTGCTGGGTCAAATGTCAGCATGACTCTTATCTCCCTTATCCATGTTTAGAGTTTTCACATTTAAGAAAAGGGCACAATACAACAGTGCTTCAGATTTGTGTCTTCTATTCATGATATTATTGCACTTAGGTAGCCTTTGGTTGACTATTTATTTATTGATAAAAGGTAGCCTTTGGTTGATAATTTATAACTTAGAATTTAGTTTTTAATATAAATAAATACATGTTTCTTTTGTCTTGAATCTCTTGAATTGGACAAATGTTAGGATCCTAAAAACCGATGGTAGTTGCAGAGAAGCAAATGACAGGATAAATTTGAGTAAAGGCTGTTTATTATATATTGAAAGGATTTACAGTAGATTCAAGAATCTCACTGCCACAGAGCAATGCTCCTACGGAAAGAAAGGATAGTTAGTTAGAGGAGCGAGAAGGTAGAATGGGTGGATTTATTATATAGAGGGTTGAAAGATAGAGAAGAGGCATCTTTGGGGAGATAATTTGTGTAGTGGACAGAGAATATTGTTCTCTGTAGGAGCTTGGCTCTGTGGGCATTAGGGTATTCATCCTTTTGCGGTTATCTTTCATTTATATGAATAATACACTACTTTTCCAGTATTTGTGCCTTTTTGTCCATTTCTTCTGTATTCAGTGAGTTGTAGTGATATGGGTACGCAACAGTGTGTATATATATTTTATATTTATGCCGTATACATAATATTTTATAATTTGATATATATTAAAAATTTCTTCAGTTCTTTTATAATTAGTTGTTAGTTATGATAATAGCATGATATAGTTGACTGGTTTCTTAGACATACCTGTTGTTGAATTATTTATTTGAACTTCTGTAATAATTCATTCATCTTTCAGATAAATCTTGAGTCAAGCGGATTGATGCCAACTCCAGTTTCTTCAAATATAGATGATTATGAAGCTGCTGCTAATGGGGTTGGGTTGATGGTTTGTGGAAGAGATATTGGACCTGATGCTCAAAGGGGTGCTGGAATTGTTAGTGAACAATTGCAATCATCAAAAGGGGATTGTAATGTAATTCCCCTTTGTCAAAGGCTGCTATCGGCTTTAATTTCAGAGGAGGGTTGCAGTGGAAGTGAAAATCTCAATTTTGATGCATATGATACTCAATTTGAGACAAATGGAGAATTGGAACTGAACCATTTAGATAACAGCTCACTAGCTAATTATAACTTCACCAGTCATTCTGCCTGCAATGGTTATAGGACAACTCAGAAGCCAGAGCATGATGATACTAGAAATGATGTAGAAGATATTCCATCCAACGGGTTGCGCTCAAGCCAGAAGTCACCTATCGTAACCTCTTCAGAGTTGGAATATGATGCCTTGGATATAAATGACAAGCTTCTCTTGGAGCTTCAGAGCATTGGAATTTCCCCAGAACCTGTGGTAAGTCACTTTCTAATAACTTCTGTGCTATTTTTCTTGACATCTCATAGTGAGGAGATATGAGTATTATCAGGTTTAATTGAACTGTATTTATTCTAGTTTATTCTGCTACACTTTCAGTAGACCACTGATAAAAAAACCTAATGGTTTGTTTTTTTCAAGAAGTTCTGTCTGTTATTATTAAGGCAAGATTACACCAGATGTCCTTTAAGTTATTTTTTTGTTACAGGTTGATACTTTAAGTTTTTTTTGTAACTACTTGGTCCTTTAGGGTGATTTCTACATTCTTTTTCTCACATTTTGAACATTTAGAAATGTGTGACTGTTGTATTTCTGGTTGCACTTCATCATATTTATACCATTCAAAATAATTGCATTCACAATGAGCACATTCACTCGGTTAAAAAAGGGTAACAGCACACATGTTTGGTAACTTAAAGGACCATGTTGTTACATAAAAACATAAAGGACCAACCAGTTACAAAAAAATAATTTAAAAGATCTCTGGTGTAATTTTGCCTATTATTAAATATTGTATGTTTTTGTAATATTTATTTTCTTTTTCTCTTCTATTTTTTCTAGCCTGAAATATCGCAAACTGATGATGAAGGAATATTTGACGATATCACTAGGTTAGAAGAGAATTATCAAAGACAGGTACTTACTGATGCTGAAGCTAAGTTATAACGTACTAGTAATAATTGGTAGTCATCTAAATGTTTTATTGCCCATATTGTTTTATCAGCTATATAATTGTTTTTTAAAAAGTGGATATTTAAATTTTGCTTTCCAAATTCATGTTAATATGCAGATTAGAATTTTTTCTAAGCAACATAAATCAGGCTTACAACTCACATCTGATTTATAAATTTGATTCTGAACTTTATGGATGTAATGTTGATATTATGTAATTGATGTTGTAATTTTATTTTCATGTACACCATAGGTTTACAAGAAGAAATGCTTGCTAGAAGGGTTATTAAAATCTGCTTCAGTGACCAAAGAATGTCAAGAAAAGTAATTGCACTCCCATTTATGCCCTGATAATCTTCTGAATTTAAACTTTTGTTGCTCACTGTTGATATAAAATTTTGATTAACAGGGATTTTGAAGTACGCGCTCTAGACAAACTCGTTGTAATGGCTTATGAGAAATACATGGTAACCTTCTTAACGTTCAATATTCTTTTTTGTATTAGACCAGATTTACAGTTTTCAAATGATTTTTTGCACTCCAACCTAGTCAATTAACCCCAAGACCAAAAGTTTATCACAATGGTTGAAAGGGGATCTTTGCATTGGACTGGTGGGTATTGGGTAGTATAGACAGAGTGAAGACATGGTCTAACTTTGATTATTCAAGTATGCAGCGGGAAATAAAACAAGGAACACATAATATGCAGGGCGCTTTGTTGAATAGTGTGGGTAGCCCTAAATGAATCTGCTGGAATGTATCAGATGTGTTGGTGATCTCAATCTCCTTGTCTGACTTGTGTGGATTGTTGACGTTATGGAAACCTACCATTTGCAACAGGAATAACCAACCCTCAACCATGATTACACTATTTCTTTAAATTCAGACTTGTGACCCGTTTGACCTATTATTTTAATGTTTTATTAGAGAAATCAAAATCCATACTCTGCCTGATTATGTTATTAAAATTGTTTGAGAGTAAGAGTTGAACATCCATAGCAAAATATAGATGCCATCATTTTTGAAAATGCTCATGATTTTATATTTAGGTTTCATTGCAGAGTAAATTGACAATAATTGGTTGGCAGGCTTGTCGGGGTCGTAATCCCTCAGGTGGGAGAAATACAAGCAGCAAAGTGGCCAAGCAAGCTGCATTGGGATTTGTTAAAAGGACATTGGAGCGGTACCATCAATTTGAAGATACAGGCAAGAGCTGCTTCAACGAGCCTTTATTCAAGGATATGTTCTTAGCTGCTTCTTCCCAACGGCTAGTAGATGGCATGGAGGTTGAGTCCGCAAAACCACATGCTTCTTCCCGTTATCTGGAAGCAAGAACAGGTGTCTTATTCATTATCTTGAATAAATTGTCTAATCTATTATTTTGTATCTTGTGTTTTCTATTACCATCTTAGCCAAAATCTCAACGGGACCTTTAAATTAAGCTTGCTTGTGCATTCCCTTGTCTACTCTCCCTGTCTGTCTTCCCAATGAAATACTGCTACTAAGGAAAAAAAGTAATGCCAGCTAAGAGAGTCAACTTCCGACTGAGAGGCGTCCTTTTTTTTAGCTGTCGGTATTTTACTTAGTACAGGATTGGGGACATAGGGAAGGGACGAATGATTTGAATCCTTCATTGCCTGAACTGTTACATGTAGGGTTCTTTTCTTCGGATTTTTATTTTTAATTTGTATGTATTTCATTCCGCAGGTTCCATTAGTTCACGGAGGAGCCCTGCACAATTTAGTCCGAACATGAATAATCACGATGTCAATTTATCAGATATTTTTCCTGTTATAAATAATTCATCTGAACAAACTAGTGGGAAGGAAGATCTTTGGTCAAACAGGGGGAAGAAAAGGGAATTGTCCCTTGATGATGTTGGCGCTTCAAGTGCTCCATCGGGCATTAGAGGTTCTCTATCAAGCAGCACAAAAGGAAAGAGAAGTGAAAGAGACAGAGATGGAAAAGGGCAGAGCAGAGAAGTGTTATCCAGAAACGGAACTACCAAAGCCGGTAGGCCCGCATTATCTAATACTAAAGGAGAAAGGAAACCAAAATCAAAGCCTAAGCAAAAAGCAGGGCAGCATTCAGTTTCTGTTAATGGCCTCCTTGGCAAGCTATCTGACCAACCTAAACCAGCACTGCCATCTGTTTCAAAATCAAATGAAATGTCTACCAATAGCAATGCCAAGGAAAAGAATGAGTCTACCGCGGGTGAAGATGAACATGAGGCTATAGATTTGTCCAACCTGCAACTACCTGGAATGGATGTACTTGATGGCCAAGGTCAGGATATTGGTTCGTGGTTGAATATTGATGATGATGGATTGCAAGATGATGGGTTTATGGGCCTTGAAATTCCCATGGATGACCTTTCAGACTTGAACATGATGGTTTGAAACAGCTTTCTATGTACATTACATACCAATGACAGGAAACAAAGTACTTTAAGTAATGACTAGTTGCAGGAGACGGTCTTATGGCTAATCCTGTCCTTAATTAGGTTATATAGATTCTTTGGTAGGTTACCCTCCCCAAGTTTTTTGAGTGGCTTTCAGCTGTTTCGGATTTTGTTCGTCTTGAAGTTCATGACTTACAGTGTAAAAATCTTTTTGTTCAAGTAAAATTTAGTATTCCCAGTGATTATAAGTTAGCAAACACTGTATCCTGGTTGTAGCTCTTATAGATCAGAGAACAAGGCCTTTGTACATACATTTAATATTTTAATAAAATCAGCTTTTCATTTACTGAGATGACTCCCACCCACCACACACACGCACACACACACACGCACACACCAAGTTTTTGCTTTGGTATTTTGCAGATGAAGCTGTCAAGCAGTTTGCCATGCTTCGCTTGGTGCCCATTCAGAATCTTCCTGGAGGCTTTCAGGAAAAATTGATGACTCTGTAAATATGATTCTTGTGTTTCATCAAATAACGAGTACTGTTTGTTTTTTCTCTGTCTAGTTGCTGTCCTCCTTATGATACATGTATATGGACAGATTCTTGTAATCTATCATTCATTGTTCAGATCATGGAAAGTATGTAATCTAGAATTCCAGATTCACTTTGAAAAATAATAAAAACTAAAACAAGAATCTGTATGTAAAAGTTGTGCCCAGGAACTTCTGATGTCATTCCAGTTGATCTTACTGCTATTTCTTTAGTTGGGTGAGTAACTACATCTAATAATTGCAGGGCATCGAAGGAAACTTACTTCAAATGTTACAGATACGATCCTCCTTTTTGAGAAATTAATTTGCAGATGAGTTTTATTATCAAACAAATGGAATTGAACTATTCCTTTTTACATAGGTAAGTAAGCTTTGAATCTTTCTTGGCTTTCCTGACATTTTATTCGAGTTCTTATCTCTGTGGTTATATATTGGAAGTTGCTTCTCGCCTCTATGTTCTAAGAAACCGATACCTTTTTTTTGTGACAATTTTCCCTCTCACCGAAAGGATTTGTCCAGACAGTGTTTGTGTGGGTTACATATTTGGATGAGATTTGTCCGAATGTACATTTTTTGAAGTTTTCAAAAGCAGAGTTTTTACAAACTTTCAATCTTCACCTCTCTCACTCGAACACACTCTCATTCCACTCTCTCTCTCCCAAGCATTTCCAATTTAATACTCACTCGAACTATCCACACACTATTTTGGCAAAACAAAATACCACTAAATGTTATGCGACTTACAATAATTTGCTTTTATTTTTTTTCCTGCTCTTTTCTTCTTCTGTGTATTGGTTTTGTCCTGATGTATACTTTTAGATGTTTTAAAACTCAAGAAAAGTAATTGTTGGAAATTCTGCCTTAATTGCTGTCCACCCCCTGCCGCCTTATTGCGACACGTGGGTTGCCTCCGCTGCAGTCTCCGACACCTTGTGTTGGGTGTGAAGTGTGTATTTAGTCCCACATTGTCTAAGAACATGGCTTATCTAGTGTTTGTAAAACCTGGGCAGTAATCACCTTACAAGTTGGTTTTAAGATATTCAAACTGAGCCTAAAGCTTGGGCAAACCTTCACTTTAAAAGTTGGTTTTGTAAGGTTGAGTTAGGCAAAACTCAAATTCTAAAATGGTATTAGAGTCTATCCTAGATTTTTAGTTGAGCTTTTCAAATCATCTAATCTCTAGGCTCATTGGGGCCCGAGTGTGAAAGTGCATGTTGGAAATTCCGCCTTCATTATAATCCGCTCCTAGCTGCTTAATGGTGGCATTTTGGTTGCCTTCGGTGCAACTTACAACATCTTCATTGTGTTGGCTGTGAAGGAATGTATTTAGTCCTACATTGTCATGAAATATGACATATGTAGTGTTTATAAAGCTTGGGCAACCTTCACTTTTCAAGCCGGTTTTGTAAGGTTGAGCTTCATCCAACCTAAATTCTAAGAGTGAACATTCAGGTCGGTCATCCAAAGATAAGTTTTAAGCATTCAAATGTACATATGGGGACTATGTTAGAATACTAACATAAATTATGTAATGCAGAATTACGTGCAGGTAAGGGTGACACGACATCTGATGTGAAGACGGGACTGTGGGCAAGTCATTCGTAATGAACCTATAGTCAAATATCATGATCTTAATGAAAACTTCATTACTAATCAGGTTTGCATATGAATACCACAGTTATGTTTCAATATAAGAACAGGATTTGTTGAATGTTTATTTATGAGATTTTATGCTAGAAAAGATCTTTTGAAATGGGTTTGAGATCAAGCAACCATATTAGAACTTGTTATTGTTATTATAAGTTAGATATTTGAACTTGTTATTGTTATTATAAGTTAGATCATGGTGTAAATACAAGAAATATCACATTGGTATTGGGATGTGAAAGAGGTGAAAAATATAAAGAATATTATAAGTCATTGAAATGCATCTAAAAAATGTGTGTTCATTCAAAATGTTGGGTGGGATCTTGAGCACCAATGGTGTCATTGGTGTGAACCAGGGTTGCATAAATAGTGAATGGAAGAAAAATAAACAGTAAATGGAAGAAAATAGAGTGGTAATGAAAAATTAAGAGTGTATAATTCCACTTGATACTTTCTCTTTCCACTCAGAGTCCTTATAATAGAATTCCCTTGTATTATTCTCTTCTTGTTTCCTCATCGCACTCTAAGCCAGGTGGATATTCCCATATTTATATTTTTCTCAACAAAACTCTCCATAATATGGGCTTCGACAACTGATGTGAAGACTGTTCCTTTGAGCCCACCTTCTCATATGGGATCTTATCAGCCGATGCATGGAAGGTCAATGCAGTGTGTGAAAAACACAACCAGATGTGTGGATGGTCAATGCAGTGTGTGAAAAACACAACCATGGGATGAAGTAAACACTAGTAGGTCATCAATATGCAGGTAATTTATTTGGGGAAGAGAAGGATATTGTTTCTCACACACAACCATTAAAAGAAAGAAGTGCTGAAAATGTGAGTATTATCAAGCATATTTATAATGCTTATTACAAATATAACAAGTCTTAGAGGTGTCTTAAATCAGAAATACATCTCATGAAATTGCTGCTGACCAATAACTATGTAAATAGGTATAAATTGGTGGGTGATTCTGATACAAATATAGATGTATTCTGGGCCCATTAAGATTTCATCAAGTTTTTAATACTTTCCACTTTGTATTCTTGGTGAATTCAACTTATAAAATCAACTGATACTACTTACCGCATACCACCATAGCTTCTTGACTAGGTAGAGTACAGAAAGACTCGGGTAGATCCTTATAGAGTCAATATGTTTCTTACTGAAACATCCTTCCTGAACTTTGATACTCATGACTTATAGGCGTCTTGGCTTTAGTCTTCTTGATTAGCCATCTTGGCATGAACTTTTTTGACTTGAGTTTTGAACCAGTATCATCAATTAGAACCTCTGGTCTTCTTGACTCTAATATTTTTGACCTCTGGTTCTCTTGACTTCAATTAGAACCTTTTTGACCAAAGAAATATGAATGCATTTCGGAGTATTTCTTTCAGTGTCAAACTTGTTGAATATTGAAGCTCAGATGGTTTCTTACACAATTTAATTATGAACACTTCTCGAGTGCCAATCTTCTTCACTCATAAGGTGCTACTTTACGTCCTCTATAAGCTTTTTGAGATTCAAGGACATTTTCAAGATATTTTTTTGAGCTTTTGTTTGTATCATCAATCTTCTTGACCCATCATTAATATTTGTGAGTTTATAATTTTTATTGACTAGGTGACGCATGATTATATATTTTACTCAGATTTTAATTATAAGTATCATCGTGAGTGCAAGCCTTCTTTATTCATATAATTGTCAAATCTTTTTTAAGCGTCTAGAGACTCATGAAAAGTGAAAAAGATTCTTCTTCTAATGCAATATATGGTCTGAAGTCTTTTGTGTCAGCTTCTTCTCATCAATTAAGAAGCTTTTTATTTGTTGCATTGATCTTATCCTTTCCAGGATAGTATTAATCATGACTTACCTCAATAACATAAATAATTTTAAATATTTTTAGAGATGATTTAAATGATATAAATTTTCTATCTAATAGTCAATTTTATAAAATATGTAATGAGAAATGTTATTGAACAATATGACATTATTCAATTAGCATTATATCAGTGTCATCTCTTTCTCTATGTAAATTCTCAATTTTGGTGAATAGATCCTTTACTTTCTAGTCTTTATTAGCGTTCTAGTCCAATTACTCATACAATACACGTTTGTCTTTCCTTGCCATCAATAGTTGGTACTGCTTAGTGTATATGTTTTCTTGAAGTTGTTGAACAACAATAGCACTTTGCACGTTTGTCTTTCCTTGCCATCAATAGTTGGTACTGCTTAGTGTAGATGTTTTCTTGAAGTTGTTGAACAACAATAGCACTTTACAAGAAACACAACATAGAAGCAACACACAAATTAGGGTCACAAACTACCCTCATCTTCTATGTAGATAATTTGACTTTGCTTATTGTTAGAACTAATCCATATTCTGAAGTAATATTAGTTTTGTTAAACTTAACCTAACTAGTATATGTTAGCAATTTCGCCTATGTTACATTATTATTTGTGTATATAAATCAAACATGTAACATAATTTAAAATGTAATCAATAGAGTTTCTCTTAAAAGTTAGTTAAATTTATTTTCTCTCTCTTCTCTTCTTCCATCTTCATCTTCAGTCTTGTGCACTAACAATTGATATCTAGAGTCCCGATTTGATTCACAAGTAAGATTCATAGGGAAACACGAGTGTACTGTGAGGCGTGCGTGATTGATTTTGTTTCTTGAATTCATGTTGAATTCACGATCAGAATCGTAATAAAATAATATTTTTTGATTTTGCGGGATTGGGAAACACGAGTATATGGTGAGAACTGTGTGAGTTTAAGTGCATAAACTCGAAGATGAACGACGAAAACGATAGCTTGGATACAAAGCTTTCAGTGTTTGATGGAAAGAATTGGAATCGATGGTCGATTCAGATGCATGTTTTGTTTGATGTTTAAGACGTTCTTGATCTCGTCAACGACGGTTATGTTTCGGTTGCGGCGGAAGCACATAGAAACGTGCAAATATAAACGAGGAAGGCAGATCAAAATATGTTATTCTACATTCATCAGTGTGTGGATGCGAAAGTGTTTGAGAACATCGCTGATTTGACGACGACGAAGGCTGCGTGGGACATACTGATACGGTGCTACGACGGTGATGCATCAGTGAGAAAGGTGAAACTTCAGTCTATACGTAAACAATATGAAAATCTCAACATGAAAGACAATGAGAAGATACCTGATTACATCTCTAGAGTGATTTTGATCACCAATGAGATAAAATCTTGTGGAGAAACTTTATCAGAACAAATGATCATTGAGAAGGTACTGAGATCTCTTACTCCTCAATTTGATCACATGTTATAGCAATTGAACATTTTAAAGACCTAAGCACCATGAGGATTGAAGAGCTGCAAAGCAGTCTAGATGCATAAGAGTTGCGTCTGACTGAGAGAACCTCTGAAAGAGAGGTAGAGCAGGCTCTAAAGACGTCTTTTGGGAAGAAGAGTCTGAAGCCGTCTTGGTCAGAATTTAAAAAGAGACATGATGGTGGTTTCTAGAAGTCAGAAGCCTCCAATTCTGATGAAAAGAAACTTCAGAAGGGTAAGAAGAAGTTTGACAAGAAGAAGGTTCAATGTTATTGTTGTAAGAAGTTTGACCACTTTGCTGTTGATTGTTGGTCAAATAAGGAAAAGAAATCAAAATAAGCAAACATAGTCAGAGGAGATTCTGATGATGAACTTGTGCTATTGATGACTTATGAATCTGATGGTGCGTATTTTATAGACTGATGGTATATGGATATTGGCTGCTCAAATAATCTAACTAGAAGCAAATGATGACGAGTTGATTTTGACTCTAGAAAGAGGACAGATCCGCTGTGCTAATGATAAATACCTCAACGCTGAAGGTATGGGAACTGTCAAAGTCAAGGTGAAGAATGAAAAACTGTTCTGATCAAGGATGTTTGGTATGTTTCTGACATGAAGAACAATCTGATGAGTGTAGGCCAGCTCATTGAGAAAGGTTTCTCAGTTACTATGAAGAACAATCTCTTGAAGTTGTATGATTCTGATTAGAAGCTGATTATGCAATCTGAGTAGGGAAGCAACATAACATTCAAGGTAAATATGGAGAAAACTGAAATTAAATCCCTTAGTGCAAAAGGCGTTGAAGATGACAGTGAGATGTTGCACAAGAGATTGAGGCATCTTAATTTCAAAAGCTTAGGGCATATGAATTCTAAGAAGTTGGTTGGAATTCCCAAGATTGTGAAGCTCAAGAAGTCATGTGAGATATGCATGAAAGGCAAGCAACCTAGATTGTCATTTGCATTAGAAGTAGCCCCAAGAGCAAAACATGCTTTGGGAGTAGTACATTATGATGTTTGTGGACCGTTTGAAGTACCTTCACTTGGATGAAACAAATATTTTGTGTCGTTTGTGGATGAGTTTACAAGAATGACATGAGTTCACAAGAATGACATGAGTAGCACTCATAAAGTTTAAGCATGAGGTGTTTGCTGAGTTTCAGAAGTTCAAGGTGAAGGCCAAAAAATAGAGTGGTCAGAAGCTGAAAGTGTTCAGAATTGATGGTGGAGGTGAGTATAACTCTATAGTGTTCACAAAGTTCTGTGACGAGAATGGAGTTGAGCATGAGGTGAATGCTCCATACACTCCTCAACAAAATGTCTTGCTGAAAGAAGAAACCAAACTTTGCTTGATATAACAAGGAGTATGCTGAAGCAGAAGAAGTTGCCCCACACCTTGTGGGGAAAAGCTGTTGCCATTGCGACATATATGCTCAATAGGTGTCCAACAAAGAAACATAAGAAAAATGTTCCTTTTGAGATGTGGACTGATGATAAGCAAAATGTGGGTCATTTTAGGGTATTTGGTTCAGTTTGTTACAAACATGTTCCAGTTCTACTAGAAAGAAGCTGGATGATAGAAGTAAAGTAATGTTACTGATTGGGTACCATAGTACATGTGCGTATAAGCTTTATTGTCGAGTCACTGATAAGGTGAAATTCAACAAATATATTGTTTTGAAAGAATCAGAAGCATGTAATTGGAACGAGTCTCAATCCAACTCTCGTGCAATGTTAACACCTGAGTTAACTTCTGAAGAGATTTATGACTCTGAAGGAGAATTTGCCTCTGAAGGGAATTCTGCCTCTGAAGATGATTTAAAGTCTGATGGTGATTCTGAGTCCAAAGATGAGTCAGAGTCTGATAGTAACTCAGAATCTGAAGAAGACTCAGGAGGTGAATCTGATGATGATTCAGATTCTGGTTGTAATCCAATTTCTGACGGTGGTCATGCCTCTGAAAGTGGACTTTCTGAAGGTAGAGCTTTTGAAGATGGTCCAACCTCTGAAATCAGACCACAGAGAATTCGTCAGATACCACAGAGATTTGCAAAGTTTGACATGTTGCAAGATACCAAGATATACTACGAAGGGGAAGTTATTTAGTGTGTCATGTTAGTAGACTCTGAACCAGTTAGTGTTAAAGAAACACTCAAGAAGAAAGTGTGACTGAAGACAATGTAAGAAGAACTTGAGGCTATAGAAAGAAACAAGATTTAGGAGTTGACTGAGCTTCCAAAGAACAAGAAAACCATCAGCGTCATATGGGGTTTCAAGGTGAAACTGAAGCGAGATGGATCAACCGGTAAACACAAAGCAAGGTCAGTAAAAAGAGGATTTTTATAGAAATCTGAGTTAGATTACTTTGAAGTGACTGCGCCTGTACCTAGACATGAAACAATCAAATTGATGATTATTAACATGAAATAATATCACATTCTAGGACTCGATTTAATTAAATTATATTATTATTCACTTCAATTTATTTCATTTTATTCGATACTACTTGATATTTTGCTTTCTATTTATCTCAGGTAGTTTACTTGAAGCACAAGTGAAAAAGGAAGAAAAGGAGGTGCAAAAAGAAATGAAAAGAAGCAAATTCCACCAAGCCAAAGCCCAGCCCAAAAGCACAGGCGCTGCGCCTGTGACGAGCGCCACACAAGGTGTGACGAGCGTCACGCTCTGCCTACTTGTGTTACGAGCGTAACACATGGTGTGACGGACGTCACACCATTCTCCTATATTTTTGACTTCAGAAGCGCAACAGAGGCACGTTGAAGCCTATTGTTACGCTTGACTATTGGAACGTGAGGATTTTTACACGGAAAGCCTTTGGAAACCGTTACAAAAAGTGAGCAATATAAATATTGGCTTTTGGCAAACCCTGCAGCTCTCTCTCTCCGCCGTCTCTCTGCTTCGTTCAATTTTTCTCTTCCAGCCGTGCAAGCATACCATTATTTTTACAATTTTTACTTTTATTTGCAATTGTTATTTTTCTTTTCCAGCAATTCCTTTAAGCACTTAATTAATTTTTCACACAATAGTTTCTACACCGGAAACTATTGTGTATCTTTTACCGGATCTAACCTTACGTTAGACCCTAGGTTTTTTTTTATTCCTTCACTTTTTATATTCCTGTCCGATTGAAGAATCCAAGAACAAATCCAACCGGTCTGTGGTGGAGTGTTCAAGACTGCTATAAATTACTCAGGTTCTTTAATTATTATTTGAATTTATATATGCTCTGCTTTATTGTTTATTTATATTATTTGCCTGAGATGGATTTATTTATGCATTGTTTAGATCTGTTTAGCATGTCTGGCTAATTTATTTAGATATCGGTATGTAAAGTAAGCGGAATGAAGGAATCGAAACTAAGTTGGTTAAATTACGTTTAAAAATAAAGTCACTCTTTTTATGGTCTCAATTTACAGGTTTAATAACAAAGTTTTTGTACGAGAGTAAAAGACATAAAGAAGTTAAATTCAATAGAACGAGAGTTTGAGTTTTTAACTGGACATAGTAAATTGAGCATTAATTCTAAATCAGGGCGAAAACAATTTTTAGAGTTAATTAAATTCTAATCTTTTTCAAAAAGTATTTTTAAAAGTTAAATGTGAGGAGGAGAGTTAAGCATTTGAATTTAATTATATAATCTAAGTCAACAGAGCGAGAGTTTGAGACGAGGGTGTTTAAACGATTAGTGTTTTCTTAAAAAGAGTTTCTATAGATTCTGTTGTTTTCAAAAAGTGATTTTGGACTTAACCAATAAGTGACAGCTGCGTTAATATAAAGTCATAGTCTATTCAACAGAGCGAGAGTTTGAGAAAAGACTTTTAATCAATAGTATTTACTGAAAAGATTTATTTTAAAAAATCAAGAAACCAACGAAGATTTGATTCCCTAATTACGACGAACTACATACCGATATCCGCTTAATTGATATTTAATCTAGATCTTATTTTAGTTTTAACTTTTCCCCCGAACAATCAAAGTATCATCCGCCTTAGCTTTACAAAGTAACCTTAGAAAATGGTATATCGATTCATAAGTCCCTGTGGGATCGATATCTTTTAAAACTACGCGATAGAACTGTGCACTTGCAGTTTGTACCCCAAATTCGGCTCATAAAGTCGCGATAAAGTTTTTGGCGCCGTTGCCGGGGACTTTTATTTAGTCGATATCGTAACTCTTCTGTTACGCTGTAGAGACTAAGGCTTATTTTTATTTTTATTTCTTTCGTTGATTTGTATGCCACACACTCGCTCACAAGACGAGCCGTTCTACTTACGAATCAACGACATCGAACTATATCTCCGAGTCTTACGACGAATTCGGGAATATCGTGCTGCAAACAATCTCCCTCCTATTGAAATTCCTGATCTCAAAAATCTTCTTCCTTCATCGATACCCGAGATGGCAGAACCAGCTCGTGCTCTTCGAGATTACACCGCTCCATCGTAAGATGAGCCGCATTCGAGTATTGCTCCGCCCGCAATCGAAGCAAACAACTTCGAACTTAAACCTTCACTGTTGCAAGCAGTGCAACAGAACCAATTCTCTGGAAATCCTACCGAGGATCCAAACCTTCATTTATCCGTATTTGTCCAATACGCTGATACTGTTAAAGCTAATGGTGTCACTTCAGAGGCAATTCGACTTCGTCTCTTTCCTTTCTCGTTAAGAGATAGCGCTAGAAGATGGCTTCAGTCTCTTCCTTCCAACTCAGTCACCACATGGAACGAGTTGAAGAAAGTCTTCCTTGCCCGATATTTTCCGCCGAGCAAAACAGCTATGTTAAGAGCCCAGATAAATGGATTTAAACAGAAAGATAACGAGTCTCTTTTCGAAGCATGGGAAAGATACAAAGACATGATGAGACTTTGTCCACACCATGGTTTAGAGGACTGGTTAGTGATTCATACCTTCTATAATGGTCTCTTGTACAACACGAGGTTAACAATAGACGCCGCCGCAGGTGGTGCACTTATGAACAAACCTTACGCTGATGCTTATCAACTTATCGAGAGCATGGCCCAAAACCACTATCAGTGGGGAAGCGAAAGAACAATGGTAGAAAAACCTCAGGCGAAAAGTGGCATGTACGAGATAAGTAACCTTGATCATGTTAATGCAAAAGTGGATGCTCTGGTCAAGAAAATTGAAAGTTTAAATGTATCACCTCCAGCCACCGTGGTTGCCATAACTCAGAATTGCGAAGTTTGTGGAATCCAAGGTCACACTCCTGCAGATTGTCAACTCCTAACAGGAATCCAAGCAGAGCAAGTGAATTATGCTCAAGGAAATCCCTACTCGCACACCTATAACTCCAACTGGAAGAATCATCCTAATTTTTCATATAAGAATAATAATGCTTTATACGCACCAGGACAAACTCCAAATCAAGCCCCAACTATACCTCCTGGATACCAAAAGCCGATCCCATCTACACCTAACAATAACGTTCCTAGGAAATCCAACTTGGAAATCATGATGGAGAACTTCATAGCTTCTCAACAGCAAACCAATAAAGATTTCTTAAACCAGAATGTACACACTGGCGAACAAATTAAACAACTAGTAAGTAAAGTAGATGCCCTGGCTACCCATAACAAGATGCTGGAAATGCAAATATCACAAGTAGCTCAACAACAAGCGCCTACTGCTGCCCCAATTGGTACATTTCCTGGACAACCCCAACCTAACCCGAGAAGCCACGCTCATGCAATCATACTAAGAAGTGGAACGGAAGTGGAAGGACCGTCTGATCCAAGAACTGAGAACCAAAACTCTAAAAAGTCAACTGAGGAAGAAGATAAACCTAAGGAAAAGGAAGAGAGTAATAAGGAAACCGTAGAAAATAAAGAACCTTATGTACCTCCACCGCCTTATAAACCACCTATCCCTTACCCTCAAAGGCTTATTAAAACCAAAGATGCGGGCCAATTTAAAAAATTTGTTGACCTACTGAAACAATTAAACGTCACAATTCCTTTTACAGAAGCTATTACGCAGATGCCCTCATATGCTAAGTTCTTAAAAGAAATTCTTTCTAATAAAAGGAAACTTGAAGATAGCGAAACCGTTACACTCACTGCTGAATGTAGCGCTATAATCCAGAATATGCCTCCTAAACTTAAAGATCCAAGTAGTTTCTCTATACCCTGTCACATAGGAAAATTTGTCATAGATAAAGCCTTATGCGATTTAGGAGCCGGTATTAGTGTTATGCCTTTATCCATATGCAAGAAACTTGAAATGGGAGAATTAAGACCAACTAAAATGTCTGTGCAACTAGCAGATCGTTCCGTTAAATATCCTGTAGGAATTCTTGAAAACGTTCCCGTGCGCATAGGTCAATTCTACATTCCAACCGATTTTATAATTATGGACATTAGAGAAGATGAAGTTACACCCATTATACTGGGAAGACCGTTCTTAGCAACTGCCGGTGCAATCATAGACGTAAAACGAGGACGACTCACTTTCGAAGTAGGAGAAAAGAAAATTGAGTTCATTCTTTCCCAATTTTTGAAAGCACCTGCAATAGAAGACACATGTTACTTCATGGATATCATCGATGAATGCATAAAAGAAACAGAGTTAGAAAATGACAAATCATCTGACTATCTTGTAGAAGACAAACTTAACCAATGTTTAGCAATAACACCGGATCCTACGCAATGCCTTAAGAAACCAACCCTAGACCTGAAAACACTTCCCAAAAATCTGAGATATGAATTCCTAGACTTAGAACTTGAACGACCAGTGATAGTTAATGCAGACCTAGGAAAACTCGAAACAGAAAAACTCCTGCATATCTTAAGAAAATATTCAACCGCACTAGGATACCACATCACCGACCTTAAAGGAATAAGTCCTTCTATTTGTATGCATCACATCATGCTAGAAGAAGACTGTAAAACTTCTAGGGAACACCGGAGGAGACTAAACCCGATCCTGAGTGAGGTAGTGAAGAAGGAAATAACCAAGTTATTAGAGGCAAGTATCATATATCCTATATCTGATAGCAAATGGGTTAGTCCTGTACACGTAGTACCAAAGAAAGGAGGTATAACAGTCATTGAAAATGAAAAAAGAGAAACTATAACTAAACAAATCGAATCGGGATGAAGAATGTGCATTGACTATAGGAAACTAAACAAAGCAACCCGAAAAGATCATTTCCCTTTACCATTCATTGACCAGATGTTAGAACGATTAGCAAAACATTCTCATTTCTGCTATCTAGACGGTTACCCAGGCTTCTTTCAAATACCAATTCATCCTGATGACCAAGAAAAGATAACATTCACGTGTCCTTTTGGTACCTTCGCTTATCGACGAATGCCGTTTGGCTTGTGCAATGCTCCTGCAACCTTCCAAAGGTGCATGATGGCGATATTCGCCGATTTTCTCGAAAACATCATGGAGGTATTCATGGACGATTTTTCCGTATGCGGACAAAGCTTTGAAGAATGTCTTGAAAACCTAGAAAGAGTTCTAGAACGATGTGTAAAAGTAAACCTAGTACTTAATTGGGAAAAATGTTACTTTATGGTACAAGAAGGAATTGTTTTAGGACACATCATCTCAAATAGAGGAATTGAAGTAGACAAAGCCAAAATAGAGGTAATCGAAAACCTTCAACCTCCGAAAACTGTGAGAGAAGTACGAAGCTTCTTAGGACATGCCGGTTTTTACCGACGATTCATTAAAGACTTCTCTAAAATAACTAAACCTTTAACCGGACTATTGATGAAAGATGCTGAATTCATCTTCGACAACAAATGTTTAGAAGCATTCCAAACGCTTAAACAAGCATTGATCTTCGCACCCATAATGCAGACACCAGATTGGAATGAACCATTCGAAATAATGTGTGATGCCAGTGATTACGCTGTGGGTGCTGTTTTAGGACAACGAAAGGATAAAAAGCTTCACGTCATATACTACGCAAGTAGAACTCTAGATGAAGCACAAATGAATTACGCCACAACCGAGAAAGCACTTTTAGCAGTAGTATTTGCGCTAGATAAATTTCGTTCTTACTTGGTCGGAGCCAAAATAATCATTTACACTGACCACGCTGCTATCAAGTACCTCTTAACAAAAAAGGATGCTAAACCTAGACTCCTAAGGTGGATCCTGCTGCTACAAGAGTTCGATTTGGAAATCAAAGACAAGAAAGGAACTGAAAACGTAGTAGCAGATCACCTCTCTAGACTCGAAAACCTGGAACCGGAAAGAACATCGATCAACGATGATTTCTCGTACGATAAACTTATAGCTACTTTGGAAGAAAATAAAGCTGATAAACAGGTAGAAACCACCTTAGCTATATCTGTTACACCATGGTACGCTGATCTCGTCAATTATTTAGCTGCCGGAATAGTTCCACCTACTTTATCCTACCAGCAAAAGAAATGATTCTTCTATGACATAAAACACTATTACTGGGATGACCCTTTACTTTTCAAAAGAGGCCCCGATGGTATTTTCCGTCGGTGTATACCTGAAGAAGAGGTAGAAAATATAATCCAACACTGTCACTCCGCTCCTTATGGTGGACATGCAAGTACATCCAAGACCTGCTCCAAAATCCTACAAGGCGGTCTTTATTGGCCAAACATATGGAAGGATGTGCATGCGGCTATCAAGAAATGTGATAGATGTCAACACACAGGAAACATATCTAGACGTGACGAGATGCCACAAAAAGGCATTTTGGAAGTAGAGATTTTCGACGTGTGGGGAATAGACTTCATGGGACCTTTCCCACCTTTTTTCGGTAACAAGTACATACTCGTAGCGGTTGACTACGTATCAAAATGGATTGAAGCTATAGCTTCTCCAACAAACGACACGCGAGTAGTAACTAGACTCTTTAAGAATATAATATTTCCAAGATTTGGGGTCCCGAGAATAGTAGTCAGTGATGGTGGATCGTATTTCATATCTAAGATACTCGAAAAACTACTGTTTAAGTATGGTGTGAGACATAGAGTAGCAACACCTTATCACCCTCAAACCAGTGGGCAAGTGGAAGTGTCTAACAGAGAAATCAAACAAATATTGGAAAAAACAGTCGCCACCTCAAGGAAAGACTGGTCATCGAAATTACCAGAAGCTTTATGGGCATATCGAACCGCTTACAAAACTCCCATAGGGACAACCCCATTTAAGCTTATTTATGGAAAATCCTGCCACCTCCCGGTAGAATTAGAACATAAAGCCTACTGGATTATTAAAAATCTAAATTTAAACTATAAGGCCGCTGGTGAAAAGCGAATCCTTGATATAAACGAATTGGAAGAACTTCGACAAGACGCTTACGAAAATGCCAGAATCTACAAAGAAAGAACAAAACAATGGCATGACAAACGCATATCAAGGAAAATCTTCAAACAAGACGATACAGTCCTGTTATTTAACTCTAGGCTAAAGTTATTCCCGGGAAAACTACGATCTAGATGGTCAGGTCCTTTCCAAATCACCAATGTCTTTCCCAGTGGAGCGGTAGAAATTAAAGGCAAATCTATGGAACCATTTATCGTAAACGGGCAGCGTCTAAAACAGTATCATTATGCAGAGAACAATGAAGATTCACAAGTCTTGCACTTAGACGTAATGCCTCCAGACTTTATAGATTATATTTGATAGTTTTTATGTCGAGCTTGCGACATCAAACAAAGCGCTTCGTGGGAGACAACCCACAAATTTTTATTTTATTTTTATTTTATTTTTATTTCTTCTTTAATTATTCTTATTCTTTTAAATTCTATTTAGTATTCATTCTTAATTTACTTTAACTTATAAAATTTTTCCTTTCTTTCGGCATTTGGCCAAATCCTGACTAAAACTCTTGTTTTTCTTTTCTCTAGCTAACTCTAACCTGATGGGACAAATTGATCGTATGGGTATCAAATTCAGAGGGAAAGCTCAGAAACAAAAGTTTGAGGAACTAGCAGAAAGAGAGATGCTACCTAGTTTGTATGCTGATGATTGGGCAATGACTGCCCTTGGACTAAGAGAGAGTGTCCTGTATTTGCTGAGTCAGATAGGGTGGGAAACCTCTCCTATTCGTAGACAATTCGTCACCTACCGGAGACTGACACTAGAATTCCTTAGCTCCCTGATCTATCTACCCAGCCATGGAAAAGGAATAAGCAGAGGTTTCATTCAGTTCAGAATGTTCAACATGGAGTATCAATTTAACATTCAAGATTTTACCATCCTTTTAGGTTTCCCTACCTCTTTTGATACATTCACAGTGAGCCAAGAAGAACTTTTTGAATATAGAGAACTTGAATATTTTTGGGGAAGCTTGACTGAAAATGACGATCCCGAGGAACATGAGTTTCTCTCTGGAAACATACATAACCCGACCTTTCGTTATTTCCATAAGATCCTGACCCACACCCTTTTCGGGAAGAAGTCAAACAGTACCTCAGTTTCACGTGATGAACTCTTCATCATATTTTGTGCTTCCCAGAACTGTCCAGTAAACGGTGCCACTTTTATGTTGGCAAATTTTGACCACCTTATCCAAGATGAACGAGCACCAATTCGAATAGGCGGTTTAATAACCATGATTGGTAATGCTATCGGATTACGTCAGCCTATGCTTGACTTAAGCCCTTTTTGTGGCATTGAGACTATGAGTATACCTTTCCTCTTCAACACTATGTTTATAGCGAACCTAGGACCTGAAGAGTTTGAGCTTATAATTAACAACCAAGTTCTGTGCCTATTCACCTTGCCTAGTCCGATGAATAGTGTTCATAACCGCAGTAACTGGCTCTACAACCTGAACGGAACACCTTCCCCTGCTAGGTCTACTGAATCCATCCAGGACTACGAGATTTGTGACGACCAGATTCTTTATGCTGAATCTGACCCTCAGGCACCATCTGGTTATTATGATATTGACCCTCCTCCTCAACCTGTCCCGACCGAAGAATCAGCAATACCTGATCCTAGACATCATATGCCCGGAGATAATTATAACACCATCATTCAAGCTTTGATGTCCGAACAGGACACCCTCAGAGAAGAGCTAGCTAGCATGGGACAAGAATTTCTGGGATATATGAACAGTATGACAAATCAGTTCCACGAGTTGCTAAACCGTGTTAACTCCTTTGCTCCTCCGGCCAGAGATCCCGCAAGTGGCTAGAAGTTGTTTTTCTTAGTTACTTAGTTTTAGTTTAGGCTATTCATTAGTTTTTACATTATTTTTAATATTAGTATTTGTTTATCTTTCGCATTTTTGTTTTTGTTTTCCAATGTTACATTATGATTATTTTATGAAGCTATTGATCTATTTTACTTTATTATGACTTATGCAATATCTATCAATAATGCTCTCTACTGTTGCTACCTACATGACTTATTAAAAATATATTTATGCAATATTATGCTAGTAGAATAGCATGCAAGGCAATTTAAAAATATCACAATAGCAAAATAAAATAAAACATATGCATAACAAAATAACAACAATAAAATATAATGGTAAAAACAAAGTACGTTGCCAGAATGACTGTGTGACGAGCGTCACACAATCCATGACGGACGTCACACCAAGTGCTTGTGACGCCCGTAACACCCCTGTCACGAGCGTGACACCGTCTGGCTATGTGAACGTTACTAACCGTTGGGACACGACCGTTACACCACTTCACCTTTTTACCTTCCCCATTTATTCACATTTACCCACATTTATTTACTTTTCAACCACTCCCTTTCCAACTTCCAAATCTTTTCCTATAAATACCCACCATACCTTTCTTCATACACCACAAACCATTCTATAAAATACATTTCATCTCCTTACCTTCTACTTCTTTCAAACCACTTATCGATATGGCGGGCAACCAAGCTTTCGGAAATATCATCTTCCGATCCGAAGATGATAATTATCAAAGGGAGCAATTCGAGCGTTTCCAACAGCGAGGCGTCCAATCCACCAGGTACCCTGATTTAATTTGTTTACAACAATTAGGATTACTTCAAGGTATAGAATGGATGCTCCGCCTTGCTGGTTTAACCTTTCTGTGCACTCACAATCAACCTACCTATCCATCCCTAACCTTAGAATTTTTAAGTTCCTATTCGTACAACACTCCCACCGGTGAAGACGAGTACTTAACCGATACCGCAACCTTCCGTTTGTTCAACACCGAGTACTCCCTATCCCAAAACCAATTGATTACCATGCTACAGTTCCCCGTAGAAGGTCAAGTCCACCTGAGAATCCCTCCAAATTCCCAGTGGCACATACACGCCTTCGACCTCTTTAGGAAAATATCCGGTGTAGAAACCAACAACTGGGATGTGCTCCTCGCTTACCATGTACATAACCCAACCATCCGGTACTTCCGCATCCTGCAAAACACAGTTTTTGGAAGACCGAACAACAGCAAAGTAAACGCCAAGGAATTATTCTTCCTCCAATGCGTCTTTGAAAGCGATACTCAGGTAAACGCTGCCTCCTTCCTATTTCATCACATCCGCACCCTATGTGCTAGAGGCCGTCAACCTTTTGTAATAGGTGGATTAATAACCACAATAGCACTTGGCTTAAACCTAGGAGACCGACTCCAAAATTTAGAATCTTTACCTCCCCTATCTATGGATATAAGTTACTGTCGGTCCAGCCGTCTAATCAAAAACAGAGTAGGCGGAGGGTATTACCTTATGGTGAACAACCAGGAAGTCCCAAGCGTTGTTCTACCCAACATTGCCCTAACAGATGTCACCAATCCCAACCGCCACATCTATGATCTGAATGCTCCCGAAGCCACCGAGCCTACACAAGCAAACCCGCCTTCAGACGAGTTTGCCGAAATGGAGCAGGGTGATCAAGTTCCTGCACAACAATCAGCCCCGCTCAACCCTTCCGATAATGCAGTTGGTCCATCCTCACGACGTCGTCGACGAAGAAGGCCAGCAACCAACGACGACATCATGGATGCTATCGATGGTATGCAAGCGCAGAATCTCGAAGTGATGCAGATGATGCGCCAGATGCAACAACAACAGGAAGCTAGGAATGCAATAACCGATCAGCGGTTCGCTCAGTTGCTCAGCAGGTTTGATGATTTGGAAGTACGTCAAAGATCACCAGGTCCAAGAACAAGAGGCGGCAGGCAACATTGACTCTAGTTTCTTTTTTCTTTTTGTATTTCTTTTGTTTTCTCTGAAACGTTGGGGACAATGTTTCATTTAAGTGTGGGGGGGAAAACCTTGTTCTTTAAACTTTCCCTTTTCAAGTACGTTATCTTTCCTTTCAATGTTATTTCCCTTTCTATTATTTATGAATTTTAAAAAAAAATACTTATTATAATATATATTTATTCTAAATTAAGTCCCTAGTGTGAGAAATTTCTATTATCTATTCCCTCAAATTTTCATGAGCCATAACAAAAATTCAACACACTCAGTAAGTATAAAGGTTGCCTATTTCATCAAACTTGAGAAAAAAAAATATTATTACCGCCCCAACACTCTAAACAATCCTCAACATGTTAGATCAGAAAGGTACCTGTTATACAAGTCCCTGGACTTTTAACTTTATAGTAACCCCGAGTAGTTTATACAAGAAGTCAGCACCATCTTAATAGCAAACTACGTGGAGGGCCGATGAATATAAGTGAATGATTCCCAAAATAAAAAAAATATATATATCAGGAAATGCACTAACTAAGTTAGGTGATCCTTACCAGATCATTTAATCTAAAGGTTGCAGATCATACAAAAACATAATACGAAAGATCCATTATGAGTTGGTTCAGCAGGTATCTGGTGCTGAACTTGGTAGGGCGGACTACGGTCCGATCCCCCGCAATTTGCAATGGACCAAATAACGAAGTTATCCGACTAATGTACCAGAGCTTCAAGCTAAAAAGGGGATCAAAATCACTAACCGGTCACTCCACTATGTGCGCGAAACGATAAAGGGCTTAATGTGATTTCGCTAGAATGAAAACGGGTGAAATAAGAGTGAAAAAACTAGGCTAGCTATAATGGCATGACTCGAACTGGTTTGCATAAGGTAAGGTTACCTGAGGTTGTAACGGTAGTTGTTGATGTCAAGATTAAACTCAAGTTACTCCTAAACAAAATCTACTTGCAATCTAGTACGAATTGATGTGTGTTTTGAAATTTCATCTGGCTAAATTTTTAAAAACGATTTCTATATTGTATTTTGCTTGAGGACAAGCAAAGGTCTAAGTATGAGGGAGTTTGATAACATGAAATACTATCACATTCTAGGACTCGATTTAATTAAATTATATTATTATTCACTTCAATTTATTTCATTTTTTTCGATACTACTTGGTATTTTACTTTCTATTTATCTCAGGTAGTTTATTTGAAGCACAAGTGAAAAAGGAAGAAAAGGAGGTGCAAAAAGAAATGAAAAGAAGCAAATTCCACCAAGCCAAAGCCCAACCCAAAAGCACAGGCGCTGCGCCTGTGACGAGCGCCACACAAGGTGTGACGAGCGTCACGCTCTGCCTACTTGTGTTACGAGCGTAACACATGGTGTGACGGACGTCACACCATTCTCCTATATTTTTGGCTTCAGAAGCGCAACAGAGGCACGTTGAAGCCTATTGTTACGCTTGACTATTGGAACGTGAGGATTTTTACACGGAAAGCCTTTGGAAATCGTTACAAAAAGTGAGCAATATAAATAGTGGCTTTTGGCAAACCCTGCAGCTCTCTCTCTCCGCCGTCTCTCTGCTTCGTTCAATTTTTCTCTTCCAGCCGTGCAAGCATACCATTATTTTTATAGTTTTTACTTTTATTTGCAATTGTTATTTTTCTTTTCCAGCAATTCCTTTAAGCACTTAATTAATTTTTCACACAATAGTTTCTACACCGGAAACTATTGTGTATCTTTTACCAGATCTAACCTTACGTTAGACCCTAGGTTTTTTTTTTATTCCTTCACTTTTTATATTCCTGTCCGATTGAAGAATCCAAGAACAAATCCAACCGGTCTGTGGTGGAGTGTTCAAGAATGCTATAAATTACTCAGGTTCTTTAATTATTGTTTGAATTTATATATGCCCTGCTTTATTGTTTATTTATATTATTTGCCTGAGATGGATTTATTTATGCATTGTTTAGATCTGTTTAGCATGTCTGGCTAATTTATTTAGGTATCGGTATGTAAAGTAAGCGGAATGAAGGAATCGAAACTAAGTTGGTTAAATTACGTTTAAAAATAAAGTCACTCTTTTTATGGTCTCAATTTACAGGTTTAATAACAAAGTTTTTGTACGAGAGTAAAAGACATAAAGAAGTTAAATTCAATAGAACGAGAGTTTGAGTTTTTAACTGGACATAGTAAATTGAGCATTAATTCTAAATCAGGGCGAAAGCAATTTTTAGAGTTAATTAAATTCTAATCTTTTTCAAAAAGTATTTTTAAAAGTTAAATGTGAGGACAAGAGTTAAGCATTTGAATTTAATTATATAATCTAAGTCAACAGAGCGAGAGTTTGAGACGAGGGTGTTTAAACGATTAGTGTTTTCTTAAAAAGAGTTTCTATAGATTCTGTTGTTTTCAAAAAGTGATTTTGGACTTAACCAATAAGTGTCAGTTGCGTTAATATAAAGTCATAGTCTATTCAACAGAGCGAGAGTTTGAGAAAAGACTTTTAATCAATAGTATTTACTGAAAAGATTTATTTTAAAAAACCAAGAAACCAACGAAGATTTGATTCCCTAATTACGACGAACTACATATCGATATCCGCTTAATTGATATTTAATCTAGATCTTATTTTAGTTTTAACTTTTCCTCCAAACAATCAAAGTATCATCCGCCTTAGCTTTACGAAGTAACCTTAGAAAACGGTATATCGATTCATAAGTCCCTGTGGGATCGATATCTTTTAAAACTACGCGATAGAACTGTGCACTTGCAGTTTGTACCCCAAATTCGACTCATAAAGTCGCGATCAATGATTGTTATAGTTGCAAATAGGAATTGGTCTTTGATACATCTGGATGTGAAATCTGTCTTTCTGAACGGTCTATTACAAGAAGAGGTATACGTGTCACAACCTCTTGGATTTATGAAAAAGAATCAGGAATGGATGGTGTATAGGTTACATAAAGCATTGTATGGATTGAAACAAACTCCTATAGCTTGAAATTTGAAAATTGATTCATTTTTCAAGCTCCAAGGATTTAGAAAGTGTAATATGGAGTATGAAGTTTATGTTCAACATACTTTTGAAGGCAATATGATTTTGGTGTGTCTGTATGTTGATGACATATTGCTGACATGAAGCTTTTCAGATGAGATAATAAAGTTCAAGAAGGTGCTGATGAATGAGTTCGAGATGACTGATCTAGAAAATATGGTATATTTTCTAGGGATGGAGATTTTGTACTTTGAGAAGGGTATCATTTTGCATTAGCTGAAGTATGAACTTGAACTTCTGAAGAGATTCGAGATGACAAATTGCAAGACTGCAATCACACCTGCTCAACCGAATCACAAGTTGGATTCTGATGTTGAGGGCAATGATGTAATACTAGATATGCCATCTGTTATGCAGTTGGAATGGTGAGTAGGTTTATGAATAAACCAAAGTGCTCACATTACCAAGCTGCTGATTAGTTTATTGTCAATTTTTACTCTGCTTTAGTGTTGGATGATGTTTCTGATGTTGATTGAAGTTACTTTGACATTGGTTGCTTGATTTTGGATTTGGTGATAAAAGAATTTGAGAGAGTTTGAAGAGGTTTTGAGAAATATGAGAAATGAGGAAGGAGAAGAGTTTTGACGCAATTTAAGCTCCAAATCGTTTCGAAGACGTATCTTCGATATTATTCCGTAGATGCATTTTCGAAATATTTTAACGTTAACTTAGACTTGGGTGCGTTGAGAGATGCATTTCCAAAATATGAGGACATTTAAATATTTTTATGTGGTGGTTAAGAAACATATATGGTGCATTAAGAAATCCTAATTTTAAATATAGAATTGCAGGACGATAAAAACCTTACTTAAGCTTCACTTAACATCATAATGTGTCATAACACTCTTATATCCAATCATACCCAAATAAGTTTTTGCTTTTACGTCTCTTATTTGATTTTAGAAAAGAGACTGGGTCTAAAGTGATGCTATAAATGTTTGATGATAAAGAAATATCAAGCCAATAGAGCATTAATTCACACATACATGGCATTAAGGGTTTTTTAAAATCTTCAATTTAAACATTTGAATTAAAACCATCAATTTAAACATTTGAATTAATCATTTTCACTAATAAAGTAACAACGAAAAGAGGAAAATATGGGGTTATAAGAATTAGGAAGAAACTAAAATTCAGAATTGAAAAGGTTATAAACCTACAAGAACAATAATAGTAAAGATCAACTACCTATAAATTCTCTGCATCACCTCTTCACCCTGTTGAAGTCATCAGTTGGCAGCTGTTGAGACAGTTTATGGGGCATGCGTTTTGTTTCAGTAGGTTTCACTGTTTGTTTTCTATAGCTGCCTGTCGCATCTGCGAAAAACAACCGGCGGACTAAAACAAAACAACACAGAGCCGCCACCGTGCGTTATTTATCCCAAAGGAGGGAAAGGAAACGCTCGAAGTAAACCTGGGAAAAGCATGGTCTCGCGACCAAAGAGAATGGGATCGGGAGTCAGTTATGCGAAGGGAAGGTATTAGCACCCCTACACATCCGTCGTACTCGACGGGATCCACGCTCAAAAGATAGGTTAAGGTTGCTAAAACAAACATCACACACACACACTGAAGACAACACAGGTGGAGGAAAAGGGGAGAGGGCTCGCTAGGATATCGCATCCTATGCCTACGTATCTCGTCTGGAACGAGAATCAGAGCTGCCGTAGTTCGGCTCACGCACGCCAAACAAAACACACACAAACACAGGCAAACCTGGAATCCGAACGCCAATCGCTGGACTTATATCAGATTCCGAACCAAACAAACACACTCAGGATACGGACAGCCAATCGCTGGTCTTACATCCATATCCTGACACACAAGAGGGTTAACAAACAAACAAGTTACTAAGGAGTCAGGCACTCGAGCCTAGTAACTGTCAAGCAAACACACACAAAAAGAAAAAAAAGGGTGCCCGGAGAGACCTCGTACGGTCTCCTGCCTACGTACCTCATCTGGTATGAGGATCAGGGCGACGTAGTTCCCCTGAACGGGAAAGAATTTCTCACCTAACCAGATACAAAGGGAGACACACTACTAGGGAGCTGGACTCGAGCCTAGATGTTATCATGCATATCATCCCTAAGTTATGGTTTCTATCCTAACTTGCACAGGCAGCAAGCTAATCCTAAACAGGCAAAACAATCAAAGCAAACAATCACAAATAACACACACTATATCCAGACAAAGTGGGCTCACACAAGGGGTTAGGCTGCAAAAGCAAACCAACTGTATCAGGTGATGTTAGCTCTTAACCCTAACATTGAGAGTTAGGGTGAAGCCAGATGAAATGGAAGTGAAGATAAGGCTTCACAGCTCTTATCCCTGGCCAGGGAGAGCTTCAGACAAAGAAGTGTGGGTCCAGAAAGTGGGAACCCTTCTACACTTATGACACTGACTCAACTGTACAACTGTACATGGATCTTGGGTTAGGATCCACAAGGCATCAACATGTAATGTGATCCAAGGGAAGACACACAGAATAGCAGGAGGTGGACTACACACCTCTTGTGTCTGCCAATTGCCTTAACAAAGGTCTTTTCCTGCTTGGGGACAAAAATAAACAAGCACAAGCATTGCCTCTTAAGGAGGACTTCAGACAGGTGCCTGGCCAAGTAACAGGCCAGGTCTTCCAGACTACATGGAGTTAGTGATTCTACCTCAATTGGTTTACACAACCAAGCAGCAGCACAAGCAAGTTCACAATGAACTATAGCAACTAAGGTACCTGAAATCAATCTAACATAATCAGTATACCAGACAAACAAAAGTCAAACAGAAAATTACAAGTCCACAGCACAAACAGATAACAAGCATCAATGCACATAGGTGCAAGCCACAAGGCCTAAGCATAAATCTCAATGCCTATAAAACAAACTCAAGTTAGTCATAAACAAGCAATAAACCAATCCCAATTGAGTGCACATCATCAAGTATAAGCAATTGTGCTCTTTGACCTGAAACAAAGCTCAAATGTGAGAACACAAACCACTAGTACAAGACTAGGGTCAAAATAGGATCAATAAGTCAAAACAGAACATGAAACTTATCAAAAATCAAGATCAATCAAATAAGAATCAAATCCAAGTGGTATCACATTCATATCATCAACCATTATCATTTCATCAAGCATTTAGTGCAAAGCATGCAATTCAGAACCTCATTGGACCAAACAGAAAGATCCAATTCAAATCCAATCAAAAATAATTCAATAAATCCCAGGAAAAATCATGGCTAAACAGCACTCATGACATGATCAGCATACCAAATTTCAGGCCATTTGGACAAGTGGAAGCAAGTCAATTAAAATCCCTAATTCAGGCAAGGCAAAACAAGCTCATACAAGGCATTAAATCATGCACCAACTTCAAGCAAACACAAAACAGAGTAGGAACATGATAAATGCACCAAACCAAAACCATGGCAAACTTTAAGATGTCTACAATCATTCCACAAAATTTCAAGTCCATCCCATACATATCAAGAATTTCACAAAACATTTAAAATCATGACTCACGAAAGGTCCACATTTGGTCAAACAGAAAGGAAATTCTCAAACAAATTGGAAATGCACTCAAAAAATCCACAAAAATTCACAAGTGAACCTAACATCCAGAAGTATCAACATGCAAAATTTCAGCTCATTTCAAGTTCATATGGCATGGAAAATAAAATCAGGAAGTTGGACATGAAATGGTGTGACACAAATTGTCACACCTCTAAAGATCATAGCATATCTCACAATCCAGAAACTCAAAAATCACAAACCACATATCAAAATGTTCCTTAAGGTGTCTAGAATATGCATACAAAATTTCAGGAATTTCCAATTAAGCATCATCATTTCATGATCAAAATACCAAGCAATGTGCATGAAAGAATACATCTAAACAAACCCTAGGCCATTCCAAAAATCACACGTGCACAATTTCCACAAAAATCACCAAAAAATACTAGAGATTACAAGGATCATGGGGGAAAAAATTTCAGTCAATTTGGACAATTATTTCATGAGATATGAATTTTGGAAGTAATGGAAAAAATAAAAAAGTGAAATGAATAGCATGTGAAGTATGTGAAGCATATGGAAATAAATGCTAAAGCAAAAATGTGAAATGTCCTCAGCAAGGATCGAAGCAGGTCCACGTTCAAAAAGTAGCGCGCGCTACTGTACCACTAACACCAATCAACATGGCAAAACGCGAAATGAAGATCAAACAGCCAATTCTGGAAAAATTTCAAGTGTTCATCACGCGTTCATACCAAAACCTAGCTCAAGAACATTTGTTCACTAAAATCAACAATCCATACACCATTGGAAAGATCTCACAATGTACAACACGAATATGACATGAATTAACCCTAACTCTTCCTAATTTAAGAGAATCGAAGCAAAACATTTCTATGCACGAAAGTTCAAATCAACGTAACTTCCTCATTACTTGATGAAAATTCACGATTCAAAGTGCAGATTAACCTACGTGGAAGGATCTACAAGAAGCACTCATCAATTGCATGAATCATCAAAATCGAAAACTCACCTTCTTGGAATTGCAGATGTTGAATCGTGTGTTTCAGGCCTTGTAAGTGCAAAACAGCAGCTCAATAATGATAAGGAAGATGAATGAATGCAAGGCCTTGGCTCAATAGTGCTTGATTTGCTCAGAAATTCGAATTGCCATGGATGGAGCTCACTTTGACAGTTCCAAATTCCTCAAGATTTCTCCAAAATTTTGCTTCAAATAGCTTCCATTATGCATGTAGATGAAGAATTGATGAAGATCTTGGCAAGGCTTTTGAAGAAAATCGCAAAAAAGTGAGAGAAGAAGTTGAAGAATTTTGTGATTTTCAGATCTAGATCTGTTAGAATGAAGTGTTAATCTGAAAAACAGTTAGGATTAGCAATATATAGCATGGCTTAATCATTTCCTTAATCCTAATTAGCCAAAACCAAAGTGATTAGTAAAAATGCATTTTCATGCTAAATGGTAATTTGGTCAATTCACCCACACATGTGCAATGCAATGTAACAGTGCCAATTTCTGGTTTGAGCAAGTTTTAAAACATGTTTGTGAGCTAATGCAAATGGAATGGAGTGAAAACAATGAATATTTTGCAAAAACACCTTTTTCCCTCCAAAATTCAAATTAAGTCCACTTGAAAAATGGACTTTTTGTGTGAGCAAAATTCATGACATGTAATGCTTGTTTTGGATAGAGGGGATCAAAAGAAATTTGCTCAAAAAAACCTACTCCATTTGGCCTTGTGAATCAAAAGTTATGCACTTTTGAAATTCAACTTTTTTGGACAATGATCAATCCATAACTTGCCAACCACAAATGAGAAATTCATGTTCCCTGACTTTTTGGAAAGGTGAGAGCAAGATCTACAACTTTCATTTTGGACAAAATTTCATTTGAAGCATTTTTGGACATGTAATTTTAAGGAGAAAACCTTTCCATTTTTGGCAATTTTGAATTACAAGTCACTTTCTATTTTTGGAAAGTTTTCATCTGACTTTATTTTCTTCAATGATGACCTTTGAAATGTCAAATGAAACTTGTTTGAACATGAATGAAGTGTCTCTAACCCTCTCCCACCTCCAAATCCAACAGTTGACCTTTGGTTGACTTTTGCTGACTGATAGATGACCTGGCTGTGCATAGATGAACTTGAGCCTCAAACTCCTGATGAAATGACTCAATGATGAAACCCTAGCTTCCATAAGCTCAATATAACCATATGATAATCCCCATATCCATTGAAAACCCCATCTCCTTGACAAGCCCTGATTGGCACAATTCAGATGATTAGGGTTGACCAGAGGTCAAAACCCTAATCTCAAGGTATCTGATCAAGCAAAATGAATCTCTGCTGATAACAAAACCATGATGATGATGATGTACCATTTCTACCAAGATGAAGCTCAATCCCCTTGAGGAACCATGAAACCCTAATTTGAATCACACATCCTCAGATGGTTAATGATCAATCCAATGAAACCCTAGCTTGCCTCTTAACCTCTTTATCTTCTGATCAAGACCTAGGATGATGACTTGCTTGTTGTGGCCATATGATATGCAAATATGCAATGACTAATGACCTAAAAATGAAATGTAATATGCTAAGCTAGTCCCAAGAGAGGAGGGCAAATTTTGAGGTGTTACACTGCCCTTTTGCGGATTTCAGTTTGGTTGGATTGTTACTGGCTACAGGTTTGTGTTTCAGAGGGTTTGATTTTCTTCTGTTGTTCTAGTTGGTCGCTTTCTAGAGGGAAAATGTTTATATTGGCTTGATCTTTGTGCTTTATTCTTTTGTTTTCTACTGTAGGATTTGTTGTGGTTTGGTGATTTTGAAGGGTTTGTTTTAGGTTTTGCTCCTTTTAACTTGCCTTGGTTACTTGCAGGTGGTGTGCTTTGGGATAGTCCATTGTTTAGTTTTAGTTTAGTTTCTAGTCTTTTTGTTGTTCTCTTTAGGTATATTTGATTCTTTTGTTTGTAAGGATTTAGAGTACCCTTAATACTTTCTTTATAATCAATTTGCTTATAATTTTTTCCCAATAAGGATCTATAATGGAAATTCAATAGAGAAATACAAAATTATTAGATTAAACGCATAAGGATCCATAATGGAAATTCAATAGAAAAAAATCAATAGATTAAACGATCTTGATGCAATTTAGAAAAACAATTGTCACATCAGGACAATGACACGTTTAAAAATGTGGATCAGGTTGACTTGAAAACGAAAAGTAACAAACTAAGGAAAACATTCAATATTTTACCTTATAAACAATCTAGTACAAGTTTAGGGAATGCATCATGCAAATTTCTACATCAAAAAGGTTTTTATTTTTCAAGTTTCAAGATTTTAGATCTATTGGTAATAAAAATGAGAATTGCTCTTTCCACCCTTATAGGTTCTTTCGCACACCGTGAAAAGACTAACACTTTTTCGACACACAACTAAGAAGAAAAGGGTGAGAAACCCTTAATTCTGTTAAAGTTTGATTTAGAGAATCATTTTCATATGCACAAAAGATTGATTCAAAGATGCATCTTCATAACCACCCTTAGTTCATTAGTCTGTGAGCGTTCAGAAGATGCATCTCCGTAACCCCCATTAGTTCATTACTCTATGAGCTTTTCGAAGATGCATCTTCGTAATATGCTCTATTAGATCAAAACAGAAACATACAGAATGGAAAACCAACATAAGTTAACGTCAAAATAAACATTACATAAGTTTAACATTACATGCCATTAAAAATAGGTGGTTCAAGATGTTGCAAAATTCTTATAATATCTTCGATTGATCTTTGAATCGTCACATCCACTTCAATCAGACCCTTTATTGAGTAACGGTAAAATGTACTCCACATAACCTTCAAATTATCATTCGTCTTCAGTTCAAGCATATTGAGCTGTATCATCTCTTCGTTGTCTATCAATGGTGAAAGGTACTCGAGCTTGAAAATTCTATGATTTTTTAGATATCACATGAGAGTATACAGTTCGGTTTTTAAATCGACGAGAAGTATGTCTTGTAGATCCAAAATTGAAATGGGACTTTTGTGCCATTGAAATACACAAATGCAAGATGAGAATATGTAATCATTCTGGGTTGTGTAAAAAAATGGAATTAGAGACCCTATTTATAAAAGTTGTAGAGTAATAAGGACCTTACGAACATGATCATATTTGCATGTAAGACTTTAGAGATCCATACCCGGTTCCACCTTACAGTCTTGGTCCTCATGCGACCTTGTTGTCTCGAGTACACACATTGTATATTTGCTTGATATTTCAAACATTTAGATATTTTTTCCGTTTCAAAGATGCAAGTATATTTTTCGGCGCCACCATGTTTAATGTCATGTCCGAAACAAGTTCCATATCCTCCGGCATAAGGCGACATATAATGGGATGATCGACTAGTTTGTCATGCAAAGCATGATTATAGATACCAGAAATCACACTAAATTTCCATGTCTCATCTGCCATATAGTATCCAATAATTTAAATGGACACTCGCATTTCCTCGATCCAGTGTCATCTTGTTTCAACTTCCTAAACTTTAGTTGGTACGTGCCACCTCTTTCGCATATCATTTTTACAAATGTTTGTCTTCTATCCGAACCATTCTCGGACCTTTCAATTACAATGCCAAACCCCAATTTTCCGACCTCCTTACGGACCCATTGTAGCATATATTCACGAATTATAAACACTTCTTTATTTTCCGACCTCCCTTGACAACAACCAGTCGAACACCTGGTTTAACATCATTATTCGCTTCATCTGATTGAACATAATCATTCACTTCATCTGGTTTAACATCATGTTTCACTTCGATCGGTTTAACATTAACACTCACAATAGTTTTGGGAAACATATTTGGATGCACCATATTTATTACCACCAATAACAGAAAAATAGTGTTAAAGTTCATACTAGCAGGACAATTCAGAGATGCACATCCGGACTACACCTAACTTCATTCGATGATGCATATCTAAATTCAATTTCCATTTTTCAGTAAACATTCAAGATTAATACAATGAATGAGGGATAAAATGAATGATCTTTACCTGCAATTCTATATTATTTTGCTCCCATTGAAATGATAAAATACAAGAATGATATTTTGATGTTGAAAAGTTTATTGAGAATGTGAGAAAGTTTTTTTAAGGATTTTTGGAATGTAGTTTCTTTTTTAGCATGAAGAAGAAGCTCATGCAAGGTGGTGTTTTATCAAATCAGGTTGGGCATTTCTGGAGACGCCTCTTTGAAAATTTCATTGACTTGTTATTTAATTCGGTTGCGTGAATAACAAACTCCATAAATGAGTGTAGGGGGTATTTCAGAGATGCATCTCCGGATACACCCAAATAGTATACGTAGATGCTTCTCCATATCATTTTTTTTAAAACTGGGGTGAATTTCAGAAAAGCGCATTTTGGTGTGCTTTTGAGTGCGTCTCGAGATGCATCTCCACATGCATGAGGGTATTTTTGGGTTTCCAAGGGTGTGAGAGACATCACAAAATGTGGAAAGATCATTTTCCATAAAAGTAGCTAAGGGTAAATGATGCTTGTGTAATTATAAAGGCATAAGAGACCCAACTATAAGGGAAATGCTCTTTTCATCCTTAATGGTGCATCTCATATCTCTAAAAAATTGAAAATGCTCTTCATGTTTCCAAAGATGAATCTCCGTACGCATTCAAAATCACACCAAACCTCGTCATTATGAGATTCACTCCATTTTAAACATAATATGGTCCGAAGATGCATCTCCGTATGATATTTAGGTGTATCCGAAGATGTATCTATGAAATACCCCATGTACTCATTAATGGTGTTTTAGTTCACTGAGCTGATTTATTTAACGACTCTCGGAGATGCATATGCGGAATCATCCAGCGTAAAATTGGATAAAACACCGTCTTGCATGGTCTTAAACTTCATGCTGAAAATATACTTAATTTTAAAACCTTTAAAATAAAATTCTCATTCTCAATCAACTTTTCAACACCAAAACATCATTTTTGTGCCTTGTTCCAGAGGAGAGAGAACTTGTTTCAGACATGAAATTAAACATGGTGGAGCCATAAAACACACTCGCATCTTTGAAACAAAAAAGATCTTTAAATGTTTCAAATATCAAGCAAATATACAATGTGCGCTCTTGAAACAACAAAGCGACATGGGGACCAGGATCCGAGATGCAACAATTGTTGAAGCTTTTGAAAGATGGCAACTATGTTTATAGGTACAGAGTTTGTGAGGATATAATCATCGTTCGAGATGTATTTTGGAGTCATCCCGATTACATCAAGTTGTTTAACATATTTCCCAATATGCTCATAATTGATTCAACATACAAAACAAACAAGTATAAACTTCCACTCCTAGAAATTGGATTGTAATTTTTGGATAATTTTTGTGTTTCTAAATTTTGCATTGCATAATATAATGGTTTTGTATGAATAATGGTATGGGTGGGTCCGGAGATGCATCTCTAAACACACCTTTTAATTATAAAAATAAAAATAAAATAGGGAACTATACAGATGTGCATCTCCGTAAAGACCCTTATTTTTGAAAAAAAAAGGGCGTATCTGGAGATGCATCTCCGAAATATATCCCACTGATAGGATATGGGTTGTAAATCCTAATTGATATACAACTTCTATAAATAGGATCTATCATTCCATTTTCTTTACAAAAACCAGAATGAATACAGATCCTCGTCTTGCATTTGCGTATTTCAATGACACAAACCTCCACTTCAATTTAGGCTTTTCGAGGACATACTTCTTATCGATCTGAAAAACTAAACTGAATACTCTTATGCGATATCCAAAAAATCAAAGAGTTGTCAAACTCGAGTACCATTCATCCTCAATTGACAATGAAAGAAAGATATAGTTCACCATGCTTGAACTGGAGACAAATGATAATTTAAAGATTATGTAGAGTAACTTTTACTGTTACTCAACAAAGGGTCTAATCGAAGTAGATGCAACAGTTGCAAGATCGACCAAAGATATTCTAAGGATGTTGAAACGTTCAAAACCTTCAGTTTATAATTAAATGTAATATTAAATTTATGTTAACGTTAACTATTATCTATATAATGTTTATTTTGATATTAATTTATGTTGTTTTTTTATTCTGTCTTTGTTTCTGGTTGTTTTTGGTTTGAACTAAACATAGGCTATTCCGGAGATGTATCTTTGAAAAACTCACTGAATATTGAATATTAACAGAGTAAAGGTTTATTAGCAATTTCATCCGAGGTGCGTGTGAAAAAGGTGCGTCTGAAGATGTATATCCGAACGTTAAGGGCAATTGTGACTTTTCACAGTGGTGGTGGAGCACATATAAGGGTAGAAAAAGTAACTCCCCAATTAGAAATGGTTGGACTGAAAATCATGAAAGGTTAGGTTAAAGAAAGCAAGTAAGCCCAATTACATAATATAATACAAAGATTTTTTGACATGGGAACACGAGAGCCACTCCCAACATCATTTCATAAATAAAGTGCAATGCTGACAAATTTTTTATAAACACTTGTTACATGTCACTACATATCTCAAAATTTGGTGACTCTATTGTTTACCGCTTATCTAGATACGACCTCAATGCTCATCGTAGTAAACAATGGAACAAGTAAGAATGTATTCCACTTCATCTACTATTTAAATAAGGATTTTGTCTCTGATGTGTGTGAGAGAGAGAGAGAGAGAGAGAGAGAGAGAGAGAGAGAGAGAGATTTGATCTAAATGACTTCAAATACAAGTGGGAGAGGAGGTGAATTGTGATATTAAAAAATAAAAAATAAAATAAAAAATCTTTTATTTAAAAAATGATTTATGTTATTACAATCAAACAAACAGACATATGGCAATATGCTATTTAAATGAGGAAAGAAGAGCAACAAAATAATGGAAAGAAAGAAATATAGTGGAAAATAAATAAATAATAGAAAGTAAAGAGATAAGGGATAAAGATATTGCATCATAGATTTATATAGGTTTGGTTTAACTAATTGGTCTACTCACGTTCCCAAGAGTTTTCTCTCAAGAGTTTTCACTAAAAATGACGAACTTTTGTATGAATTGCCCACAAAACGTATCACAATATATAAAGCTTTTACACATGCTCAGTTCAAAATCAAACAGAGCTTTTACCCATGTTAAGCTCAAAATAAAATAGAGCTTTTACACATTCTAAGCTTAAAATCAAATAAACCTTTTACTAAGGCTAAACTCAAAATCAAATAGAGCTTTTACATAGGTTAAGCTCAAAATTAAACAAAGCTTTTACATGAGTTGAGCTCAGAACCAAATAGAGCTTTCACACGGGCTAAGATCAGAACCAAACAAATATATTACTCAAGAAAAATACACTCTTGAATACAAATAAATTTCGTACGACAACTCTCAAAATGATTTTTCATACTCTTTGCACTAAGACAACTTTAGTAAAAAATAAAAAATATAAAAGAAGAGAGTATAATAAAGAGTAGAAAGGTTTCTATTTAAACAAATATAAAAGAAGAGAGTAGAAAGGTTTCTATTTACAAAAATATAAAAGAAGAGAGTAGAATAAAGAGTAGAAAGGTTTCTATTTAAAAAACTGGTGTGTAATGAAATGAGGAGACATCTTTATATCGAAAAAAATTGACTAACAAAAAAAATGATCCACGAGTCTTTTAATAATTTAATCGACTAACTCTAGCGGATAATCGATTAATCAACCCAAATATGGAAGGTTTTGATTTTTGTCATCAATAATCAATTAAATACTCATTTCATCGATTGGGAGGCGTTAAAATTGAATCAGATTAAGTCTTATCTTATAATCAATTAAATAGTGTAGAAATCCTTTCTAATTAATTAATTAAGCTATTAATCAATTAAGTACGTGATTAAAACTCCTTCCTAATTGGTTATTCATCTTAGTTTCTTTGGTTTTCTTGTCCATATAGATGGCTTTATCAAACCTACAGACATGATCATATATTAGTGCCACACACTCTTTGTCAGTTTCATTCAAGGCCTCATCTTCCCATACCATTCTACTATGATTTAACTGAAAATGATTTGACGAAAAACAATGAAAAAGTCGTGGTTTGCATGATCACATAGCCCCACATGATTCTTCATATGAAAATTAGGGTCGACCTAATCAACTCGAAGACTCGTTCTAATGTAAATAAATTAGCTCAAATTTTAAAAAAAAATGTAATTATAATAATTAAAAATGTTATATAAAAAATATAATTATATATTAATAAAAATAAATTTAATTATAATAATTTTGAATTTTGATAATCTCATTTTTTATGTATTGAGTTTTTATTACAATTTTTTTTAATTTATTGACTTTTTATTCTAATATTATTTTTATTTTTATTAATATTAATAAAAAAATTAGGCCTCCCAAAATTTGGACTCCATGTTATAGAGCTTGTTACTCTTGCACATGACCGACCCTGATAAACACGACTAGAAACATCATGATGGACCTTTTCTGTTAAGGGATGAATAACAATGTACTTGAACTTGAAATTAGTTAGAGAATTAGTAACAATCTCAAATTTTTTTATGAATACTTAAAAGAAATAGGGTATTTGATTGTCTAACTAATTAGTGACAGTCTCATTGTCTAACTTTTGATGAATACTTAAAAGAAATAGGGTATTTGATTGTCTAACTAATTAGTGACAGTCTCATTGTCTAACTTTTGATGAATTCTCTAACTAATTAGTGACAGTCTCATTGTCTAACTTTTGATGAATTCTCTAACTAATTAGTGACGATCTCATTTTTTATGTATTGATCAAAAGTTTTTGAGTCACTAATTCTCTAACTAATTAGTTTTTGATGTAAATCCTAGAGTCCATGACAAGTCCATAAATAGGGTACTTGATTATCTTGATCATATTTTACCTTTCCATATCAAGATAAAGTATGATTCAAAGAAAAACACATTGTCTATCCACTTTCTCACATCACATTAAAGGTTCGAAGACCACTTTATCCTCATATCTTTAAACTTAGAAAAACAATAAGAGGGATAGTTCTCAACTTTTACCTCCACTTTCTCACATCACATTAAGTGTTCGAAGACCACTTTATCCTCGTATCTTTAAACTTAGAAAAACAATAAGAGGGATAGTTCCTAACTTTTACTCATGAGCATTTTAACCATTTCTCAGAGAGGAGAAATTTTTTAGGACACCTCCACCTAAGGAAGTGGTACGTATACTAATGTGTGTGGTGCCTCCATTCAAAGAGGAGACATCACCACACATGCATACACAATACATTCATGAAGGGAGTAACAATTCAAAAAAGAATGAAAAAAAACAAAATTAGTTTAAACTTATTAGTAGATGAAGATGATAAGGTAGAAGTTATTGTGAGATAAAATCTTGATGAAGTGGAAATAATGATGTTTTAACCTTTAAGGAGAAATTTGAGAAATCAGAGAAGGTGAAATGAAAAGAGTGGAAAAGAACAGTTTCACACCTTTAAATACATGCTTAGCCAATTCAAGAAAATAAAAAGCCTATGAATCCAATGGCTGACAGCCAAAGCTCTAAGAGACCATAAACAAACTAATGTCTAAGCGTTGTGTCTTTTGAAATATCTCGTTCCTAGTTAAAACCATCATCACATTTGTGGTTTATGTAAAAGAAATCAGGCCATACCTCAACATATTCCATTTGCCTATAAGGCTAAGATCCACATGTATAAGGGAGAGGAGGAAAAAGGTCAGAATAATTCCTATCACTCACTAGTAATGATCATAGTCAATCGTGATTACAGGTTCTGACAAAACACAAAGAGTTCTTTAAAAAAAATTGAATATAAAACACATGACATCAAGTGAGCATACCTTAGGATCTCATATCGAAGTCGCTTCACCATATCCCATCAAGGGTCATAGTAGCAACCACAATCTAGGGAAAGACGATCTGACTTGAAGAATTACAACAAAGTTATAATCTTACCATTCCAATATTGAATTGGAAGAAAATCAAATCACTTAAGTCTCAAACAGTAAAACTTATTAAGAGACAAACACACTTTAAAGACACAATAAAGTGAGAATGACAGACCCTTATAGATTGTCAAATGACAAAAATTTCTTGGATTCTTTGACATATATCCCTGAGACAATTGTCCCAAAACAAGAGAGTTTAGAACCTCTAATTCATAAAATTTAATTATAAAATCTAAACAACAACCCAAACTCATATAACAATTTTCTAAAATTTTAAATTTCACACTTAGGATCGTCATTGACTTGATTGTCAAAATATTTGCAAATACACTCCACCACATGACATATTCAGAAAGGATTTCTTAAATCACAAATAGATTAGTTTCATTTTTTTTAAGCTAACATTCAATTTATTTTGTTCTTCATCCCACAAATCATGTCAAATTGAGTCGGCGGATGGTCCCTTAAAAAATGTGAACAATACATATTAGAGAATCCATCCCCTTAAATAGATCTAACCATCTCTAATGATTAATCTCCAACTTCCAACATAAGGATACATTTGGCAACCAACAAAACAATGGTCATGTTCCTCCTAGGTAGAATCCATCTTTTATTATTATAATAATAATAATAATAATAATAATAATAATAATAATAATAATAATAATAATAATAATAATAATAATAATAATAATATTATTATTATTATATGATTCAAAAACATTAGTAGCTCCTTGTTTTGTTGCATTCCTGCATCTCCCTCACGCCCCTTTAAGAATCTTTCCTTGATTTTCACGCGCATGCTTTCGATTACATCTTTGTTACGTATACTTGTTCTATTGGTCCTCTACAATTTTGGTTGTTAACAAATGAAATATTATACGGTTGAAACTTGTTCTTGATTATTATTATAGTATTGATTTTTGTAGAAAGGAACATGATTGTGAAAGATAACAAGGCCCACAAACATTGTATGAAAGATTGAAATTAACTACAATCACTTTCACGTTTAAAATCTTGGAATGGTATTGGTGTATGTACATTCAAGAAAAAGGTTCTTCTTAGATATTTGTTGTTGAATGATGTAACCTAATCCAACCTAACCAACCAACCAAATTCTAAAAATGTAAAATATCTTCATTTTTTTTCTTTTGTTGGTGAATGAAATATCTTATGTAAGACTTTTTTTGTCCTCTTTCTTAAATGCTTTATTTTTTAAATGTTCGAGCGAAAGTGTGTCTGATGTCTGACATAACGTCAATACGTATAGTTGTTTGTTCGACGTCTCATATGTATCTGATGTATCTGATGTTTGTATTTGGTGTTTCTTAGATCTACATGGGATGAAAAATGAGAATAGTTCACAATCAAAAAGTAGGTGGGAGCTAGCATAACCAATAATATGAGCCATATTGTGAAGTTGACAAATGAAAGCAAAAGAAAATGAAAATTTCCACTGGTTGAGTTTTGTTCCCTCACTTTAAGGGAAACTAAATTTTAATTTGTACTATTTCTTGTAGTTAGTGTTTTTATTTTTGTCATTTTTAATGACCCCATTATTCATTGTCTCCTTGTTTGTTAGATTGAGACAAGATTGGCACCGACCTCATCAATAAATTTGGCTTTTGTTTCTTGAGTCATCTATTGTTTTCTGTGTGACAGGAATCAAATGGTTGATTCTGAGGTAGAAATACAAGATTTTTGAACACCAACTGTTTGTCCTATTGACTCACAGGATTTAATTTAAGTATAAAGTTCCAAAAATGGTAAGTTATTAAAGCATCTTGACTCTAAAGGGCTATTCTAGCATTTAACTTGGCTTTTTCTCAATATAACATTTTTGATTTTGATACCTATAATTGATTATTTGATAGTGTAGTTTCAACTTGCAACTTGCAAGAGCTTGTTGGTGTTTATATAGAAATTGGAATTTTTTCTAGAGAAGAGTCTTAAAGAGGGTGAACAGTTATAATTGTAAAGGATAAGGATAGTGGTGGACAGAAAAGAAAACTTATGGAGGAAATAACTTCGACGGTTGCAGTGCCATTTCCACTTGGGAATTTAATTCAGAAAGAGTCAGCAGTGACAACACAAATGGAAATATCTAGTTTAAAGCTTATGGCAAATACAGCAACTGTATTGATATTAAATCCTGCTTCCGTCGAGGATTGTCAATCCTTTTCTGTTGGAAGTGAAGACGACGTCGACATGTATATTAGTCCACAACAAAACCAAATATCAGTGTCTTTGGAGGTTAAAGAGAATCAAGTTGGAGCTGAAGTTGTGTCTGAAATGGTTCATGAGAGTGACGGTAACGGAAGATATGAAGATGAGTTCAAGATACATAAGGATTTTCCGCGTATACATAATCCATCCTCTCAGTCTGCAATTTTGAGGACTAATTTGTCTGAAATTAACACACTGAATACCATCATGGTTGATGATGATATCAATGATAAGTCTAGTTTGAATGAGTCGATGAAGAACGTGGCTTCTGTTGTGACGAACCACGAGAGTGGAGGTGGAAGTAAATCAGATGGTCCTGATTCAAAGCCAATTGCTGCGGTTCATGAGACGCTAGAGAAGCAAACAAGTATAACTAGCTGTGATAATGGTTTGGAATTGAGTGAAACTCCTCTTTATGGTTTCTCATCAGTTATTGGAAGGAGACAAGAGATGGAAGATGCTGTTGTTATTAAGCCTCAACTTTTTCAAGTACCTTCTATGATGCTAATGGAGGATCAAGTGAATGAAAACACAAAACACTCACTTGCACACTTTTTTGGTGTCTACGACGGACATGGAGGAAGTCAGGTATACCTTAAACTCCTTCTGTTCTTTTTTCATTGTCACTTTTGTAGAAATTTTTTATTCCTATTTACTTATCGATTTCAAAGTTCAATGCAACATTTACTATTGTTTTGTTAATAATATCATTACCTCTTGAAACAACAACTGAAATTGAACGGAGAGAGTTGATTCATTGCATTTACCGATATTGTGATGGCTCCATAGGTTGCCAATTACTGCCAGAAACATCTTCATTCAGTTTTGGTTGAGGAGATAGAAGCTGCAGAATCCAGTTTATCTGAAAATAAAGAAAAAGACAATTGGCAGGACCGATGGAAGAAAGTACTAACCAATTGCTTTCAAAAAGTAGATGATAAGATTGTAGGAATTGATGAAGCTAATCGCGAAATGAGCGGTAATGATGGATCTGAGTCAAGTACTGAAGAAACTCTTGCTCCTGAGACTGTTGGATCCACTGCACTGGTTGCAATTTTGACTCAGTCCCACATAATAGTTGCGAATTGTGGCGATTCACGAGCGGCCTTGTGTCGAGGAAAAGAAGCACTGCCTTTGTCTACAGACCATAAAGTAAGGAATTTGTTTTTAGTTTCACACTTTGTGTGCTGTGGATTTAGAAGCTGGAGTGATCTGATTCAAGAAACTTTATTCCCTGTTTGCAGCCAAATAGAGAAGGTGAGTGGGAAAGGATAGAAGCCGCTGGAGGAAAGATCATACAATGGAATGGATACCGAGTTCTCGGTGTTTTGGCAGTATCAAGGTCAATAGGTATGTGTTTATTGCATTGTTTATGAATTATCAGTACACATTCATACAGTTACAAAGTTTATTATCAATTCTGAATCATTATATTTAGAAACACATCGAAAAGTTTCCCAGAAAATCTATGTATAATGCAACGAATCTGTAAATGTTGTCTCTTGATTACTTGTATAGATCTGGAAGAACGCCGAGTGCTTTTCCTTAATGTTTATCATCCATATTAAGTTTCTACTTACTAGTAATCTTTGTTGAAGTATAATTTAGCTTCTTTTTCATCACCAGGCGATAAATACTTGAAACCATGGATAATTCCAGATCCAGAAGTCACAATCGCCCTCCGAGAGAAAAACGACGAATGTCTTGTTCTAGCGAGTGATGGTTTATGGGACGTGATGACCAATGAAGAAGCGTGCGAGATTGCTCGAAAGCGAATCCTTATTTGGCATAAGAAGAACGGAACCAATGCATCAGCCATACAAAGCGACCGAGTTAATCCTGCAGCTCAGTACGCTGCAGAGTATCTATCAAAACTTGCTCTTCAAAGAGGAAGCAAAGATAACATCTCAATTATTGTTATAGACTTGAAAGCTCAAAGACAAATCAAGAGAAAAGCATAAAATAGATTCTCATCAATTAAAATATTTATAGCTATACTATATTTTTTACAAGTATGGTGGCAAATTTATTTAGCCCTTTAGTTTTTTCATAAGGGCTATTTTTTTACTATATTTTTAATGATGTAAAATTTTTATGTTAGCTATAGTTTTAATTTTAAAGCAAGGTAAATGTATAAATGCATGTAATTTTCATTTATTGAATTTGTATTATTGTATTTCAAAATTAATAGTTGAATTGAAGGTTACAAATTTGTACATCCTACAATTACTTGTAGTTTAAGTAATGTCGAAATGGATTGCCTTATGATGAAGATTTCAATCTCAAGCAACATAATAAAAGCATTCAAATACAAAGGATCATTGAAATAGAAAATTAGAATTCATTCATATAATCTTCTAAGCACGAAAACACGAACATCTGTTTCGTTTACAGTTTACGCTTACAAACCACTGCCTCAGTACAGACAAGACGATATTCAGGCTGCACATAAAAGACTAACTCTATGTAAGTTCACAATTGGAACAAAAAAGTTTTATATCGTTGCAAGTGTAGAACCTGCATTGGAGAAATAGTCGGAAAGATCCACATCTAAGTCATCGTACATGTTCACGAAAGGATGCCTCTGAAATTTAGATCGAAAAATAAATACACCGTAAGAATTACAATTTACTAATTTAGTCTATTTTACATGACATGTTTATATCGATAAACAGTAAGATGAATTCATACCAATAGGTTTCGAGCCGATGGTCTGTCCCTCGGATTTTTCTGTAAACTGACACAGAAAAGATTGACAGAGGATCAGAAGCTTCATTATATAAACATAAACTTTATGACCAAGATTTTTGAGACAACGCAATTTTAGATACTAAAAGTATAGTAAATTTCTTACCATGCGGAGATAAATGAGCAAAATTCGGGTGAACATTCATCAGATGGAGCACTAGGTGAAGGTTTTTCAACAATGGCTTCAATAAGCTGAAACAAACTTTCCCATCCATCACTATTATCTGGTGGTGTATATGGAAACCTCCCAGTTGCACACTTAAGCAACATCAATCCCAAGCTCCATATATCACTTTTGTAATTGTAACCTTGTTGAGTTCCAGCGATTCTTTCTGGCTGTAAAAGCATGATCGATAAAAATCGTATTCAGGGTACCGTATCATTTATAGGACCTGTTTGGATTGACTTATTTAAGCATATTTACTAGCATAATCTCTTGTAAGGTTTCGAAAAGTTTATGGAAATAACTTATGATATGACTTAATTTGTTTTTAGCTTATTTTCATAAACTCCTAACTTATGAAAACATCTTATAACTTATGAAAACACTTTGAATTTATTTTATCTTCTGTTATAGAAATAGCATATACTTAAGCACTTATATAATAAATGCTTACGATATAAGCGTTTCATTAAGTTGTTTATCCAAACAGGACCATAGTTGGTAAGACGAAAAACGATAAATTTACTCACAGACATATAGTTGTATGTACCGATGAAAGTATTTGCTTGACCAGAAGTAGTTTCCAGGATTATACTGACACCGAAATCGGTAATCTTTACCTCCCCTCTATGATTTATAAGTATATTAGAAGGTTTCAAGTCTCTATGAATAATGTGTTTCTCATGGTGAAGATACATCAAACCCTTTAGCACCTACATTGTCAGAACCAAAACAAGAAAGGGATAAAGTATAAGGCCGAAGTACATGAAACCGGACATTGAAATCGTCCGACTTCCTTACCTGCTTACAAATGGCAGCAAGAAACGGTTCTGGAATCGTTATAACTTTGTTCAATAGATCTTCTAAGGAGCCTCCGTCCATGTACTCTAAGATGATCGATATCGTGCCATTGTCGTAGATCGATTGGTAGCAAACAACAACATAAGGACATTGTGCTGATTGATTGATTTTTAGCTCTTGTGCTATTTGCCTGCAAGTAGAATCCTCAAGATTCATTTGAATTTGCTGATTACAAAGAATACATTGTAAGTAACAAAAGAATAAAGTGAATCAAAACAAGGTATATATGAAGAAAGTTGCAAGTATATAAACCTTTAATGCAAAAAACTGATTAGTCCATTTGTGTTGAACCAATTGAACTATCCCTCCATTTCCCTTTCCAATCACTTTTATTGTATCAATCTCTGCCAAACTTATCTGATTGTCTATTGGCTTTATTGGTGGTTGCTGAAATTAACACAGATATTAAACTCAAATACAAAATCATCAAAATTCAACGCGCGATTCGGTCTCAGACCAGAGACACAAACACCAGACACACCTTCAATTTGAAGGATCAGTGCTAATAATACATGTAATCCTAGACAGAGTCGTCTTAAGTTTTTGGAGACCCTTTTTAAGTAAGTCTCAGTTCAACCATGACAAAATAATTAAAGACCCTATTTATCCACAGTTTAACGATGACAAATATTTTACGAGTTACGATTTAACTGTTACAAATTTTGGGTTCTAGGCATCATTCCGCCCTGCACGCCCTCAAAGACGACCCTGGTCCTAGACTCAAACCTCCGCAACTTCACTGTACCAAAAAACAGCCATGGTTGCATGCTACAACCGATTATAACTATATAAAAATAAAAATTTGCATGGAAATCTTTAAATTAAGCTATGCAAATTCAAATGCAGTTGCTCATATGAGAAATTCTGATAAAAACATTATGCAGAGCTCCGAATCACTCAAAAATGAAAATATCCAATTAGATCTATTTATATATTAGTTCATGAAAATGATTGGTGTCCAATTATAATACTACTCAATCTCTTTGTCTTTTACTATAAGGAAGAAACACCAAATAACCCTTTAACAAAAATTCCTTTTTTATACAACAAACAGTACTTTATTCTAGTTTGGAAACCTTAAAAAAAGGTATTTTTACAAAATCCAAGAAACCCCTTATTCTCAAAGAAGGCAAAAAACAAAATGAGAGAGAAAAATGTTACAGTTTCAACTTCACTCTGAGAGACAATTCTAACTCCATCCTTATTAACAAGCAAGTTTCCTTCTTTAAAAGTGCCACTTTGAGTCCTACAAAACAAAAGCAATTATTTATTAAGCACATTAACATAATTGGTTATAGCAAGAGATCACTCACAAGAACTTTGCAAAAGAAGCTTGATTAGATGCAGGAACAGTGAGTTTGAGGTTTGGATCTAAACGTCCTTTCTTCATGACTATTTGGATTCTAAGCTGTCATGTGAGAGGTAGAAGAAAGATTTTATTGTAAGATTGTAGAGAAGATATTTATGGGACTAACAATAGCATGGATAGACTATTTGTACTATTTTATGTTTGAAAACATGAAAGGTTTTGTTTATTGTAATTCAAAGGATCGTGGAACTAAAATAGTATTTGTAATAGATTAGTATGAAGAGTCAACCTTGACTATTGGAGAAAAAGGAGCAAGTTTGAAGACGAACAAGACTTTGTATTGACTTTTCAAATAGGTACCCTCTTAGTCTTACCAACTACACCCTTGGCTTTCTTCTTTTTGTTACCACATGCAATGCAACTGTACAATATAATATTTTCATTTCTTAATTCTATAGTCTCATTGTTAGATGGTAGGCTAGGGTGAAAATACGCCGAGACGAGTTAGATTTGTCAAACCTAAGATTGTCATTCAAAAAATATCAAAATTTAAGTTTAATAATTTGTTCTAGACTTATTTTTAGGCTTGAGCCAAACCTTTTTGAAGATCTGATTGATCTATTAGCCTACTTAAAAATCTATTTCATTTAAACTTATATAAATAAGAAATTCAACTAATGTTTAAATAGACTAACAAACTAAAATTTCAAATTTCTGGGCATTTCAGTGGGGTCTAACCCTAGAAGATATACCATTTGGAACCCTGTGTTGGATAACTTGAAGTAGAAACTATCAACATGAAAAGCTCGATTGCTATCAATTGGGGTAAGGTGACATTGTTGAATTCAATGTTTTTCAGTATCCTTATTTATATGATATCTTTCTTCAAAGCACCTGTGAAGATTATCCAGGAGATCATAAGAATACAAAGTAGATTCTTATGGTGTGGTAACGAGGAAAAAGGTGTATAAGTTGGGTAAGCTGGACCAATATGTGCAGATCAAAAGAGGAAGATGGATTGGGTATCAAACATATATGATACTTCAACAAATCACTACTTTGCAAGTGAAAGTGGAGAATGTTAAAGGATGAGGATGCAACTTGGAAACAATTACTGGTGGCAAGATATGGTAACTTACAAAATGTTGTGCTGATGGGGATTGATGCAAAGAAAAAGAAAAAATATTTGTCTTGGTAGAAGGACATTCACAATGCTAGTGTGGATAAAACTAACCATTTTGACTATTTTACAGGTTCTATCAGTTACAAACTCGGTGCAGGTGAAAGTATACCATTTTGGTTATGAAAATTTTACTTCATACCCCTACGTTTAGACTCATACCCCAGTTTTTTTTAAAAAATACCAATTTTATCCTTAACTGATTTTAACCAATTTACCATTCAGTTGATACTTCCGAAAATTACACATTTCACCCTCACACCGGACCTCTTGGAAAAAGACTTCTGGTATGTATTTTTTTCAAACCGGAAGACTAAGCCAAAGACATCCGGAACACTGCAAACAGTAAACCGGAAGACTTCAACAAAGAGTTCCGGTTCTTTAATAAAAAAAAGCGTTCTGGAACACTTATTGAAAGGGTTCTGATAAACAAAATGACACATACCGGAACTCTTTGTTGAAGTCTTCCGGTATTATTTTTGTGTATTCCGGAACTCTTCTTTGAAGACTTCCGGTTTGCATTTTTTTTGGCATTTTTTTATTGTGCAGGAATGAAAAATCTTCGCCAAATATGTGTAGATACTTCTGATGCGTTTTTAACGACTGAAAGATTTGGTACACGAGAAGAGGTGATCAAATGGATTAAAGAGGTTGGAATCGATAATAAAGTAACCGTTATTATCACTCGTTCAGATACTGAAACAGGCAAGAGAGGGAGAAGTAACAAATTAATATTTGGTTGTGATAAAGGTGGGAAATATAAGGATACTGATAGTGGAACCCAAAGTGCGTCCAAGAAATGTGAATGCCCATTTAAAATCAGGTCAGCTCCGACGAAAGATGGGTCTGGTTGAAAGATTAATGTAAAATATGGGTTCCATAATCATGGTTTACCTGATAGATTAGAAGGTCATTCCTTTGTTGGTAGGTTGATCACAGATGAAAAGCAATATATCGCTGATTTGACAAAGAGACATGTACCACCTAGATACATATTGCTTTCCTTGCAAGACCGAGATCTTGAGAATGTCACTCGGATTATGCAAGTATACAAGCATAAACGTGTGATACAAAAAGAGATAAGAGGTCCTAGAAGTGAGATACAACATTTGTTTAAGCTTATTGAGGATGCAGACTATGTGTATTGGAGTAGAAAAAAGGATGACTCGGAAGTTGTGAGAGATATATTTTGGGCCCATCCTTATTCAGTTAAGTTGTTGAATTTTTTTCCTATTTTGTTAGTTATGGATAACACCTACAAGACAAACAAATATAGACAACTTTTGTTTGAAATTGTTGGCATGACATCAATCAAGTTGACTTTTGCTGTTGCATTTGCGTATATGGAGTCTGAGCAGACAGAGAATTTTTGCTGGGTATTGGAGAAACTAAAAGAATTGTTTGTGAAGAAAGATTTGTGTCCACAAGTGATTTTGACAGATAGAGATCTTGCTTTGATGAAAGAAATTGAAATTGTGTTTCCCAGGTCGATTAATTTGCTATGTAGATTTCACATTAACAAAAATGTTGGGGCAAAATGCAAACAACATGTGGTGAATGACCTGCAAAAGACGATAGACACATTATGGATGGAAGTTGTGTGGGCTAGTGATGAGGTTGAGTATGGTCAACGGTTGCATCAACTTGAGCAAACATGTGTTGATTATAGTGGATTTATTAATTATGTGAAAGACACATGGTTGACTCCACATAGACATAGATTTGTTGGAGCATGGATTAATCGAGTGCTACATTTGGGTAACACGACGACTAATCGGTACGTGTTATAATTTTTTCTATGTTATTTTTCTATGTGATATTTTTTCTATGTATTTTTTTTATATGTGTTATTTTCAATATTTTTAGGGTTGAATCTGCTCATTGGAAGTTAAAGCAGATGTTAGGAAACAGTAGATGTGACATGGTCAAATGTTGGGAAGCTATGAATAACAACTAGAGGTTACAACTGGGCAACATTAGAGCTTCTTTTCAAAAGAGTTTTAACGAAGTTAAGCACGCACACATAAGTCCATTTTATGGTTATTTGCGTGGTTCAGTGTCTCGAGCTGCTTTGAGACGTATTGCTGAAGAGTTATTGAGAGTTGATTATGTTGGACCTAACAGGAAAATATGTGGTTGTACTCTTAGAACATCTTATGGGTTACCTTGTGCTTGTGAGTTAGGAATATACGCACTAGGTGGTATACTGATACTCATAGATGTTGTTCATGTTCATTGGAGGAAACTAACTATGGAAGTTGAGTTAGAGGTAGGTGCAGATGATGAAGCAAAGATGGATATGACTTGTGCAATAAATGAATTGTGGAAACGGTTTAGGTCATTAGATGTTATTGGGAAAAGGGCATTAAAGAGTAGGATATGTGAACTTGCATACCCCACAATGACTCCATTGTGTCCACCAACCGAGAAATTAAAAACCAAAGGAGGAGTGAAGAAGAAAGGGCAAAAAACAACAGAATATGATGTTTATAGGGACCCTTCGTATCATGAATATGTTGATAAGGCATCTCAATCTTCACAAAGGCAATCTTAACCATCACAAACTTCAAAGAAGTTAAAATTATCAAAGAAGCAACCACAATCACAGAAACATTTCACTCTTCAATTTCCTAATCATATTAGGTCATACATTGAAGATGTAGTTAATGTTGAATCAGATGGTAATTGTGGATTTAGAGTCATTGTATCATTGCATGGATATGGTGAGGATGGTTGGTCAATGGTTCGCAGAGACTTAGGGTTGGAAATAATAGACAAGGATAGGTCAACTTTGTATGACAAGTTATTTTGTAATCGGTTGTCAAAAGTGAGAGAATCTTTGATGATAGAATCCTTTGGTTCACAGCCACCTGAAAAATGTTTGACTCTATCAGATATGGGTTACTTGATAGCGAATCGCTATAATGTTGTACTTGTCTGTTTAGGCAATCCGTGCATGACTTTCTTTCCTATGACAAGTTCACATTCACCAAATATCTCCATTTATTGCATTGGTTTTGTTAACCAAAATCATTCGGTTCAGGTACGTATTTGATTATTATTTCACTTTATTAAATATATGTTTTAATTATTGTCATCAGGTTAACATGAAAGAGGGGTTTCCGTTGCCACCGATCACATTAGATTGGAAGAAGTTTCGTTGTCAGGCAGCAACATCTTGGATGTTAGGATTTGTAGGACGTCTACAACATTGGAAATTACTTACGCCTATATTAGCATGAATATGTACTCAAAACATGAATATGTAATTAAAACATGAATATGTAATCAAAACATGAATATTATATTATGTCTATTATATTCAGTTCTAAAACTTAATACATAAATCAATGTGAACGAGAAATATGCAAAGCTTCAAATAAATCAGCCAACTATGGATCTTCCTATTCGGCATTAACCTGTCTTAGATAACGATGAGTCAATGTAGATACACGAGCCCAATAAGGATCAAATGGTCCTGCGTCATAAACAGGAACTGGTACCTCTCTTGGTTCGTCACGATGGGTGGGGACCAAACGTGGATGCGAAACACAATAATACCATTCCAGATAACCATTTTCTATATCAGATAGAGTGATGGCCAGGGTAGTTGGACATATCACAACAATAACGCTCTGATGGTAACCAATCCAATCAACATTAATATCCGTCGACATTATACAATCAAGAGGTGGGGATGGAACATACTGCTTGTACCCGAACTGACGTAAACATCTGTCACACAAGTATGGAACAACTGTGTCACCCCACTTCAAACACCCCCTGTACAGACATAACTCATCAAAGTGATGACATCCTCTATGATCCTCAAATGGATGCCATATGATGCCGGCAAGTGTCAGCTCGTCCAAAATAGGTCGTAAATTATCCACCTTCAGGACTCCTTGCCTATAGGACCATCTCATCGCTCGAGGAAGACCACAATTATCAGCTGGTTTCCAATTCTCTCCTCTTTTTCCAACAGTTGGAAAGTACTCGTGAATCCATCACTGTTACAAAATAAAAACATAATAAACAAAATAAATTAAGTTAATATACTTTATAAAATGAATCCAACACTTAATAAACAAAATTAAATTATATACCTGTAGGAGAGTAGGATATCCACCGAGTTGTTTGCAACTGAACATGGACGCATCTCCAAGGTATCTGTATAGGCTAACCAGTGCAGCTGCTCCCTGTAGCGGTGTATTCGTTACTATATGATCTATCAATTAAATCATAAGCAAAGCATACAATGAATATAGAGTCGCCACCGCACTTTTATTTATCCTAAGGACTGGTTAAAAAGCGAACAAAAACCTAAGAAGTTTTACACGTAGAAAACTAATGGAAAAGATCAGAGATCGGGGTAAGGGGTAAATTACGCAATGGGAAGGTGTTAGGCACCCAATGCGTCCTAGGTACTCCTAGGGAGCCCTTTTCACACTTGTTGTTTGAAAATATTTATTTGTTTTTTGACATAAGTATTGTGCAAACATGATTGGGATGATGAGAAAAGAATATACATGTTAATTATTTTTGTGTTCGAACGGATGAACCCGTTGCCTACGTACCTTCCATCAAAGGTAAGGATCAAAACGCCGTAGTTCGGCTAAAAACTTCCAAAAGTTAGTGGATTCAATTTTAAAACAAAAGCTCAAAGGTCTTACGTTACCCACGGGAGAAAACTCAACCTTGTATAACAACTAGTCCACCATGTGAGAAAAGCTTCCACTTGCCAGAGAGGGGTTAACCCTATAATAGGCAAGGAAGACTTACAATTCATCTACTAAGGACAAATAGGTGAGATTAATATCAACCAACTAGGGTAAATCAAACCTACAGCTAATGTATGAAAACTTAACAAACATGGACAAAGCCACAAAATCATTTGAATGGGTGAAGTTATTTGGATTATTTACAAAAAGGTCAAAGTATGATTAAAGTCAATTCAAAATGAAGTATTTACAAAAATGAGGTTTGGAAAATCATGGACTTAAGGTCCAAGTTTCTAATTTGGAAAGAAGGTGAGAATGTTTGCACAACACTTATTTCAAGTTTTTTTTTAAACATGTGTGAAAAGGTAGGACACAATGAGATGAATGGAATGGTGGGTATGTAAAACTTCTTAAGCGGTTCGCCTCTTGAAGTCATATAGAGGATGATTCAAGTGGGTCCTTAGGAATAGGCTACAGATGAGCAATAAACATGGTAACAGATGAAAGTAAATAAAAGCGGATCCTGGATGCCACTCAATGGTCTTATACCTGTCTCCTAAAACAAGTAAGGATATCAGAAGCCACTCTATGGACTTACACTAATCTCCATCAGAATAAAACAGAAAAACAAAACAGGGAAATCAACTGCCAATCTATCTGGACTCATGTTAACCTCCACAGTATGATCCTAGGAGTACAAATGCCACATCACAGGGACTTACAATGAATCCTCACATACAACAACTAAATGCACTAGGCAATGGGTATGAGTGACCAATGAGGTCTTACACTCTACCCCTTCCATGTCATGGGAACAGATGCCAGCTTACAGGGACTTATACCTGGTTCCTCAATGGGTAAGCAAACAATGTCACAAGGACAAATGACATAAATATGCACTAATGGCAATCAAAGGTAAAATGCACAATGGCAATCAAGTAATCATGTATGATGAATCAAATAATCAAACCATATAATCAAGGAGCACACGCTATAACCACACAATTTGGGCTCAAGCAAGGGTTTGACTACGAAAGTCCACTGTAAGAGGTAAGTGTCGCTCTTAACCTGGCCATTGAAGGGCTCAGGTGAAGCAGATGAAAGGATATGAGGGGTGTGCCTCATTGCTTCTATCTCATGTCCGAGAGAGCATGTAAATATAAGAATGTGGGGGAGTTCAGAAAGATGGAACTCTTTCCCCGATTAGACTCGATAGATCTTGGGTATGGATCTCAATGCTACAACCATGTAATGGGAGCAAGGAGAAGACTCACTGAATAGTGGGAGATAGGCTACTTATCTCTACCTTCCACCAATTGCCTCGAATGAGGACTTTTCCTGCTTGGGACAAATATAAACATACACAATCAATGCCTCTTAAGGAGGACTTCAGACAATTTGCCCGGCCAAATAACGGGCCGGGTCTCCAGACTACATGAAGAAGAAGGTTCTATACCTCAATGCCAATTGCTTATAAGCAAAGCAATGCAAGTTCTTAAGAGAACTGAGCGACTAAAGGGTACCTGGAAACAATCCAATAAAATCAGCATCCCGTTCATAAACAGATAACAACATAAGAATCAATTAACAAAGTACAATTATACAAATAATGATGTGCATAGCACAAGGCTCACATGAACCAAACATCCTACAAAACAAATACATTAGTCATATGTGTCAAGTAACACAATCCATAATGTGGAGCAAATTCCTTAATCATTAACTCCTTAACCTGAAAAGGCACAATCAACTTCAAATGTAAGTAACATGACCACTAGGACTAGCCTAGGGTCAAAGAGATGGAAAAATCTTAAAACAGCAGCCAATTCATGATCAAATTCAAGTAATATCAATAATATAGGGATCCCAATTGGTCCCATATCCAAACTATATACACATTTCTATTTATGCAACATGGAAGGTAAAAGACGCAATGTGGAGTCTCATACAAACAACCAGCAAGATCACATCCAACCACATGTCAAAAAGGATCCAAAAAATCCACAAAAATTCTATCCTAACCAGAAGACATTCAACAAGCCACATATTAAATTTCAAGTCATTTGGACGGGTAGATCAATGGGAATTAATTAAACATGGTACAGCATGCAAAAACAACATCAAATGAAGTCAAAAATTATGCATCAACTTCAATCTAATGGTAAACAGCAATGGTACATGGTAAATTAGTAGGACCAAAGCCAAATGCTACATTAATGTGTTAGGAACTATGCTATCAATTTTCATGGTCATTAGATTAATTATGAGGAAATGGCAACATAAATGCTAAAGGTTACACCAATGGAACTCTAACATGCTAGGCAGCAAGAAAAAATATGAATCAAATTGGAAATTGATTGTAAAAATCCCAGAAAATTCACGGTGATAGCAAACATATTAACTGAGCTCCCTGCAAAAAATTAGGGCCATTGGCCAATGGGAAGCATGGTAATCAATTTGGTGAATTCAGCATACCAAACTATGCCACATTATTTCATACTCACATTTACTAATTCATATAATAAACCATAGACTCAAAAATTATGAAATCTATGTCAAAAAATCCAGAAGGATGTCAAGAATCAATATCTCAATTTTCATTTAATTTGGATATAGCATGTGGTTTCTATAATTAAAATGGTAACTCATATGGAAATATGTATACATCAAAAGTATCTCTATGTCAATTTATATTTTTTCCAAGCACTATTTTTTATTTTGTATCTAAAAAAAAGTAGAGAAAAAAATGATGATTAACAAAAAAGGTCTTGCATTTTTTGGATGATTATTGTTGATTATATGAATTTTTGAAGTGTTTAAATAATTATTGCAATATTTGTTTAGATTTTATTAGGATTTATTTACTTAATTGAATGACAATGGTACAGAACGTAAACATGCCTTGCCAAGCCAAAACGCGGCGTCTCCACTAAACGACGTGGCGCTGTATGATTGGCCCTGGCAATGAAGAACACGGATCCAAATTGGAAAGGGACGGAAACAGGATCTACAGAGTAATTTCCAGAAGAAACTCTTCTTCTTCGCACAGCTCGTACATCTCCTTGCCGGCGAATTCGGTTTTGGCCAAACGGCGACGAGAATCCACAATCCATACTTCGTTGGACTCGGCATTACATCAGGATTACGATTATGCGTGCGAAATTGTCCGGAGATTCAAGGAAGAAGCGAATCGCGCGAGAGAAGAAATGGTGACGAATCTTTAAACGAGAATAACTCAGGCAAAACTCAATGAAATCACAATCTACCAGTTTCTACATAATCTACAAACAGCATTCTACAATATCCCTAACGAAATTTTTGAAACGGTGGTGATCGAATCTTTCACCTTCTTGAATGCAGTGATAGCTTCGGCGATTTGCAGGGGCTCCAATGGCGAAACAGATATAGCCAATCGTCGTGGAAGGTGATAGGTGAAAAGAATCCAGCTCAAGAACGCTTGCATCATCAGATTTCCTTAACTGCCATGGATGAGCATCTTCACGACAGTCGCGAGATTGCCGGATTTTCCAATCAATTCCTGCAAACAGAAACTATACAGCACCTGTAGATGATGAATTCACCATGGAATTGTACAAAGATTAGTAGAAAAATGCTTAATTGATGAGAAAGTGCTATCAAAATTTTTTGGTAAAATGGGAGAAGAATGAGAGAATGGCTTGGGATTTTCTGTTATGCTCTGGAAAATGATTAACCAACCTGCAAAATTCTGTTAGATTAACCTTATATATGGAATACTTAATCCAAATTTAATTATAGTTAAACAAAAATGGATTAGTGTAAGCATGTTTATGTGTGAATTTGGATCTTTTGCCTTTGATACTTAGAAGCAACTTCTGCAGAATTTTCCCAATTGGAACAAGTTGCAAAAATCATTTTGAAGCTGATTGCATAGGCATTATTTCCCAATTCCTCATATTTTCAATTTTGGACGATTTTGCCCCTCTCCTTAAATTGATTCACTTCAAAAATGGCATTTTGCATGGAGTCTTTTCCAAAAAATCCAATTATGCAACTTTGAAGTACACATTAAATGGAGTTTGTGCATATAAAGAACTTGCATTTTGGATAAACCATGTGGTAGTTATGCCCTCCCGATTACGGGTCTTTTCTGAAATTCACTGAGCCATATCTTGCAAACCGTACATTGGATTTTCAAGTTCTTGGACTTTTTGGAAAGGTGAGAACAAGATCTACATCTGTCATGTTGAACAATTTTTCATTTGAAGCTTTCTTGGACTTCTGTTTTTGAGGTCAAAAACTTTCCATTTTGGGCAGGTGAGAATTACAGGTCCACTTCCATTTTGGGAAACTTTCTGTCGGACTTCAATTCCTTCAACTTTGGTCTTTGAAATGCCAAATGAAACTTATATATACATGAATGAGACCTTTCCAACCAATTCCAATCATCAAATCGCTGATTAAATCCACAGTTGACCACAGTTGACTTTTGGTTGACTGGGCCAAGTTCTGACGAATTCCAAGCCTTTTTTACTTGAGATCTTGATTCCAAATGATATCACAAGTTATATGAACTCTTTATGAATGATCATGGTGTCCAGATTCTTCAAGAATGGCCACCATCTATTGCTCAAGGCCTGATTTGACTGTATTGACCTGGCTAGCTTCAGCTGCAAGACACAAGGTTAGATGACAATATTTTTGTACTTTTGGTTAGTAAATATATGAAAAGCAATGATACACAGATGCAATACATGCTTGGTGATCAAGAAACACACTCACAAGGTATCCCACCCACTAGGAGGACAGCTAGGGTATGCAATGATCCTTGAGGCCATGATATGATATGATATGGGCCATGAGGGATCTTAGGGCCAAAATTGGGGTCTTACAGATGCCCCTATTTAAGGTCATTCTATCCGGAGAAGTGAAGTTTAGAAATCTTCATTTCGACGCGGTAGAATGGGCTTAAATAATAGTAATGAGACAAATTTTGGTCCCTAAGAGACCTCATGATGCAGATGTATGCATGCAAAAGCAAATTCTGTGGAGAATATATGGTTCACACAGAAGAAAAGACGATCCGTCGGAGTAATACTCACCAGGAACAGAGACTCAACTAATAAGACTCTTATTGGGACTCTATTAGGGGATAGTAAGGAAAAGAATGCGTGAGCAGGACACGACTTTGATTAGTGAAAACAAAACTGACGTAGCGTGAACAAGACACGACTCCGCGTGGGAATAACAGACATCGGACTGGAGAGCTTGCTGGGGAAGCAAAGGACTCACACCGGGGAATAAATAATTCCAGAGGAAAATAAATTCATTGGAAAGACATAAGCTGACTCAAACTATCCACAAAGGGTACTTCGGATAAAAATCCGGACTCGGACCAGGAAAAGACTCACATAGAATCTCCCTGCCGGGAAAAGCATATATTGGGGAAACGCCCGTATAGCAGAGGGTAAAAAATCACCAAAGGAAACTCCGCAGGGGACTGTCTAACAAAGAGACTCTCCTGGGAGAAGCGACAAGAAGTGAGGTGTTACCGGTATAAGGGTAACAAACTCGGGAAGAATGAATATCTAAGACCGGTATAAGGGTGAGAGATATCAATCAACCAAACATCTGAGAAAGACCTACAAAGGGTATAATACTCAGGAAAATCTGACTCCACAGGGGACCAAGGTCATAATAGGGAGTAGAAAGGAGGAACACCAGGGATACCGAGGTATATAATAGGTGACCGACAGAAACGTGAATTGGTATATATGCCAAGACACTCATCATCCGAAAGGAGGGCTTGAAAAAGCAAATCGACTTACAGGATGGACATTCGAATCCACAACAGGAAACACGAATCTTACTCGACTGGGGACACAAACCCAAAGAGTGCGTGAGATATAATATCCATTACCGGCAGACCGTGGATAAGAATACTCGCAAGGAAAAGACACCAGAGATACCGAAGTATATAATAGGTGACTAACCAAACAGAGAAAGACACTCGTTACCAAGCATCCGGGTAAACGAAAGACAACTCAAAGGGATAAATTGCAAGCATCCGGCAATTATCCAACAACAAGAAAGAATATTCGACTCCGCAAAGGGAAATAACGAATCTTACTCGACCAGGGAAACACAAAAGGCTTCAACCGAAGAGTGCATGAGATATATTATCCACTACCGTCAGAACGTGGATAACATACTCGAATGGAAGATTATCCACAACCGGTCACTGGGTTAACAAAGGATAAATCGACCGAAAAGAAAGGCATCGGGATACCAAACAGGCATATAATGATGACCCATCAAAGAGAGTAACAACATTACCAACCAAAGGGTAAATGAAAGACTCACTGGGGATAAATTTCAAGCATCCGGCAATTATCCGCAAAAGCTGGGGATACATTGATAAACAATCAATGATCCGGGGAACAAATCACTAGCAAACGGTGAAAAGACCCACTGGCGACTTCAAAAGAATAACATTGCAAGCATTCGGCAATGATCCAGAAGACTGCTGGGAATACAAGTGCTTACTCAAGAGCAACTAACCCGAGGCAGGGAGGAATATCAACATCGCATATTGAATGAAGATAACCACAAAGAGATTAGGGTTTACATCTACCGAATACGGGGCAGAAGACCAAAAATCTAGCTGAGGAAACAAGGGGTTTAACAATACCGACTGCTGGGTAAGAAACCAAAGACTCAGCTGAGGATAAGATTGCTAGCAACCGGCAATTATCCACATGTATCATAAGATACAACTCTGCTGGAGCGACAAATCACAGCGACATAGGATTTACAACTACCGAATACGGGGTAGAAGACCACAAACTCCACTGGGGATATAAATCACCGCAGGGAACAAAACTCTGTTAGGGATAAAACCACAACAACAGAAGATCAACCATCAGCCAGACCGAACCACAAAGGTTACCACTGCTAGGGGAAAAGAGATAGGACTCACAACTACCGAATACGGGGTAGAAGCCATACTCTGGTGGGAATAACCACAAATTAGGGTTTACATCTACCGAATATTGGATAGAAAACCAAAACTCCGCGTGGGGACAGAATAAATCACGAATCCGCACGAGAAACCAAAAATGAGGTTTATAACAAACCACAAACTCTGTTGGAGAGTAGGGAATTAGGATTTACGACTACCGACTATCAGGTAGAAAACCAACAACTCTGGCTGGGGACTTACAAGGTATATAACCACAAGTTCTGCCAAGAAAGCCAGGAAAATAGGACTTACAACTACCGGTATAAGGGTAGAGGCCAAAATCGACTCTTGCGGAGGAATGAAAGGTATATCACCACAAATTCCGCCAAGAGGAAATGAACGATAGGACTTACAACTACCGGTATAAGGGTAGAGGCCCGAAACTCCGCTGGGGATAAAAATCACCACAGGGAAGCACAATGAACAGACGACAAACATCAAATTCGGGAAAGATCCGAAAAGACAGACTGAATCAAGACACGTCCTAATGAGGGTATAACTCAAATAGGAACATCCATCCCAATATATGGGTTGGGAGGAAACGGAAGAAACCGTCATCCACGAGGGAATATCTCAGTGGGGAACTGCAGAAGGACAGACAAACATTTTCTGCTTATGGGCTGACTCTATATGGAGAGATTTAACACCCGACATCTGCTTAGGAAGATCTATAAAGATCTACATCCATAGCAGGGAACAACAAACAAAGGATATATGGCAAAAATGCAACATGAATATCTGAATGTTTCATGAATATGCATGCGTATGCGTGATTTATGTTTGATGAATGCTGACAAAACAGACATTTCTAACACAACAGTCCAGGAATCAAACGTCCGGTATTATACTTCCAGTGGAAAACCAACTGGAAAGCCAATTCTGCTGGAGATCTGTAAGCTATAAAGCAAAGATCTGCGGGTACTGCTGGAAAGCAGAAGCAAAAGAATCAGAGATATCAGGAGAATACCAAATCTCTGAGCAATGGATCAGCGGTCACCCCAAATGGGGCACAGAAAGTCACAACAGGCAAAGAGCCACAAAGACAAATCTGTCGGGGAACAAGAGAATCAACATCCTGCAGGGGATCCTAGCAACACTGCTATGGAAACGGATCCAACATAACTCCATTGGGGAACAACCCACCGAGGGAGCAAAGGTCACCCGGATAGAGTTTGGCTGCACAAGCAACTCTACTGGGGATATCAGTTACTCTCTTGGGGAACAACCCACCGAGGGAGGAAAGCACCAAACAAGTAGATTCTGCAACAAACCACTCTACTCGAGGCGAACACACATCTGATGGATCACATCGGTAGATTCTGCAATAAAATCTGCTCTACTGAGGATCAAAAGTGATCAGGGAATCAATACAATCTCTGGATAACGGAGCCATCAACCGACCATACCGGGGATTGAAGGAGGTTCAACGGGCAATACTGCCGCAACAACTGCTCTGCAGACAAATGCTGGAGAAGGTGGATGAAAATACTGGGATATCAACCCGATCAACCACGGAGTAGGAAAATAAATCCTGCTCTGCTGAGAAGATCAACCATTCTGATAGAGGGAAAGTAAACACCTCCACTGACGACTTTGCCGGGGAAAAGGTAAAGTACCGGGTATCAAACCACTGACTTACCGAGTCTTCCGAAAGGAAAGCGACCGTGCTGAGAAAACAGATAAATCCGCTGGCAACTGCGCTGGGGAGAGTGACAACAACTCTGCTCGCGACTGCAATGGGGATATCAATAACTGTTCTACTCGTGACAAGGAGACAAATAAAGTCTGGGGATAGCGATCCACTGGAGAAAGTGGCGAGGCACCAAGGTGACAAACCATCAACCGCCGAATCCTCCACAAGGAAATCATCCATGCTGGGGGAAAACTGCTGTTGGAGAAAACTGAGTCTTCAACAACACTCTGCTTGGGGAATAACCCCACCAACAACTCGACTTGCAATTATGCTGGCAACTTATTTGGGGAGAAATACGGGATACGGGGATATCAACCCACTAACCACAAATTTTCTGAACGACTGAACAATCAAGCCGGGGAGAGACTACTGCTGGAGAACAGACTGAGCCTTCAATACACCACTTTGCTTCGGGGAGTCAAAATCCACAGAAGCTCTGCTTAGGGAACAACCCCAACAACCAAAATCTCTGCTTGGGGAACAACCCCAACAAACAAATCTGGAGAAGAAGGATACAAACCAAACCAGGAGTATGAACAAATGTCTTACCTGTTGGAAATCATGCCACCCTTGGGAGAGCACTGAGAAATTCTTTAAGTATCCTTTTATCATAGTGAATGTTCACTTTGTTTAAAACAATAATTTTGAAAAATTTTGTTTTTAAAACAATGATATTTTTATCAATTAAAACATGCAAAACATTTGTTGAATTGAAGCAAATAAGAGTGCAAATAATTGGATAAAAGCTCAAATTGATTTGATGGAATGGTAGTCTGCAAATGGCAAGACTCCATAGATCTGTACAAATTTGAAATCAGTGATATATATTGGAAGAGGGCTACATTGAACATAATGATCCTTTCTCTACCAATTCGAATCTCGATGTATTCGAAGCTTCAGTTGACGACGAATCGAGAATCTTCTGACGAAAAGACGGCTGGTGAAACAGAAAGTCTTGTCAGGATGCAGTTACTTGCCAAATCCCTAATTTTTGCCTAGATTGCCCCGGAGTGAGGTACTCAATCTAGCGGGATGCAAATATGCTTTTTTTTTATCAAGTCTCTACTTTTTGCCTGGATTACCCTTGCAGGTTCTCCACCGAGACGCTCATTTTTGCCTAAGCCGCCCTTTCGGGTTTTCAACTTAGCGGGTTATTCTGTTTTTCATTTGCATATACTTTTTTTTTTTAGGCAAAGTATTTCTTGACTGCTTCTGAATTCACAGGACGAGTGAAATCCTCCCCATCCATTGTTGTAAGCATCAAAGCTCCGCCTGAAAAGGCTCTCTTAACAACATATGGACCCTCGTAGTTTGGAGTCCACTTGCCCCTGGAATCGGGCGCGAAAGACAAAACTTTCTTGAGCACGAGGTCACCCTCTCGGAACACACGAGGCTTGACCTTCTTATCAAATGCTTTCTTCATTCTCTGCTGATATAACTGACCATGACACATGGCAGTTAATCGCTTCTCTTCAATCAAATTCAGTTGGTCATAACGACTCTGAACCCATTCAGCATCAGTCAACTTGGCTTCCATCAAGACTCTCATTGACGGGATCTCCACCTCTACTGGGAGAACAGCTTCCATGCCATACACAAGAGAAAAAGGGGTTGCCCCTGTTGAAGTGCGTACAGACGTGCGATATCCATGCAAAGCAAATGGCAGCATCTCATGCCAATCTTTGTACGTGACAGTCATCTTTTGGATAATCTTCTTGATATTCTTATTAGCAGCTTCAACAGCCCCATTCATCTTAGGTCTATAGGGAGAGGAATTATGGTGTGCAATCTTAAATTCAGCGCACAACTCATCCATCATCTTATTATTCAGATTAGATCCATTATCAGTAATGATCCTCTCTGGCACACCATAACGGCAAATCAGCTGGTTCTTGATAAACTTCACAACCACCTGTCTGGTCACATTTGCATATGAAGCGGCTTCAACCCATTTGGTGAAGTAGTCAATTGCTACGAGAATAAACCTGTGTCCGTTGGATGCTTTCGGCTCAATCATGCCGATCATGTCGATTCCCCACATAGAGAACGGCCATGGTGATGAAATCACATTCAAGAGTGTCGGAGGAATATGAATCTTATCCGCGTAAATTTGACACTTGTGACATTTCTTCACATACTTGCAACAGTCAGACTCCATTGTCAGCCAATAGTAGCCTGCTCTCAACATCTTCTTAGCCATGGCATGTCCATTGGAATGAGTACCAAATGAACCCTCATGGACCTCAGTCATCAATAGGTTTGCTTCGTGTCTATCCACGCATCTGAGCAAAACCATATCAAAATTTCTTTTATACAGCACTTCACCATTGAGGTAGAAACTGCCTGACAACCTTCTCACAGTTTTCCTGTCTTTCACAGATGCCCCAGGCGGGTAGACCTGGTTCTGGAGGAAATTCTTGATATCAAAATACCAAGGCTTGTCATCATTGACTTCTTCAATTGCAAATATGTGAGCTGGTCTATCCAAGCGCATCACAGTAATATTGGGGACATCATTCCACCATCTGACTACTATCATGGAAGCAAGCGTGGCAAGCGCATCTGCCATCCGATTATCCTCTCGAGGAATATGATAAAATTCAACTTCTGTAAAGAAAGTTGAAATTCTCCTTGCATAATCTCTGTACGGAATGAGACTTGGCTGATTCGTCTCCCATTCACCCTTGATCTGATTAACAACTAGGGCCGAATCCCCATACACATCAAGATGTTTGATTCTCAAATCAATACATTCTTCAAGTCCCATAATACAGGCTTCGTACTCAGCCATATTATTCGTGCATTTGAAAGTCAGCCTTGCTGTAAACGGAATATGCGAACCTTGGGGATTAATAATCACTGCCCCAATTCCATTTCCGTACTGATTAACAGCGCCATCAAACACCATCGTCCATCTGGAACCAGGTTCTGGACCTTCATCAAGTGTAGGCTCATCACAATCTTTCATTTTCAAATACAGAATCTCCTCATCAGGGAAATCATACTGAACTGACTGATGATCTTCAATCGGCTGGTGCGCTAAATGATCAGCCAAGATACTACCTTTGATAGCTTTCTGAGCTCGATACTCGATATCATACTCAGACAACAACATCTGCCAACGGGCAATCCTCCCAGTTAAAGCAGGCTTCTCGAAAATATACTTGATTGGATCCATTCTGGATATCAACCAAGTTGTATGATTTATCATGTACTGGCGCAATCGCTTAGCAGCCCAAGCCAAAGCACAGCACGTCTTCTCAAGCATGGAGTACCGAGACTCACAATCAGTAAACTTCTTACTGAGGTAGTAGATAGCAAATTCTTTCTTCCCTGACTCATCTTGTTGACCGAGTACACAACCCATTGAGTCTTCAAGAACTGTCAGATACATAATCAGAGGTCTTCTTTCCACAGGCGGAGACAAGATCGGAGGTTCAGACAGATACTCTTTGATACTGTCGAAAGCTTTCTGGCAATCTTCGGTCCAATCAAGGGACTGATCTTTCCGGAGGAGCTTGAATATCGGCGCACATGTGGCAGTCATGTGGGATATAAATCTGGAAATATAATTCAAGCGGCCAAGAAAACCTCGGACTTGCTTTTCAGTTTTGGGCGCAGGCATCTCTTGTATCGCTTTGACCTTGGCAGGATCAACCTCAATACCTCTCTCGCTGACAATGAAACCCAATAACTTTCCGGAACGGACTCCAAAGGTACATTTGTTCGGATTCAAACGAAGTCTAAACTTCCTCAGGCGCTGAAAAAGCTTCAACAAATGCTCAACATGTTCAACTTCCGTTCGGGACTTAGCAATCATATCGTCAACATAGACCTCTATCTCCTTGTGCATCATATCGTGAAACAAGGTAGTCATAGCTCGTTGATACGTGGCTCCGGCGTTCTTCAAACCGAAGGGCATCACTCGATAACAGAATGTTCCCCAAGGTGTGATGAATGTTGTCTTCTCCATATCCTCTGGTGCCATCTTGATTTGATTATACCCGGAAAATCCGTCCATAAAGGAAAAGACTTTGAATTTAGCTGTATTATCTACCAACATATCAATGTGTGGTAGAGGAAAATCATCTTTTGGGCTAGCTTTATTCAAATCTCTGTAATCAACGCACATACGGACTTTTCCGTCCTTCTTAGGAACAGGCACAATATTGGCCACCCATTGAGGATATGTAGAAGTCACCAGAAACCCCGCATCAATTTGCTTCTGAACTTCCTCTTTGATTTTCACTGCCATATCTGGATGAGTTCTTCTGAGCTTCTGCTTCACAGGCACGCACTCAGGCTTCAAAGGCAGGAAATGTTGCACAATATCTGTATCTAGACCTGGCATGTCTTCATACGACCAAGCGAAGATATCGGAATATTCTCGTAGCAATTCAATCAAATCCTTCTTGACAGACTCTTCGAGAAGTGCCCCAATCTTAACTGGACGAACACAATCCTCAGACCCCAAGTTGACTGTTTCTAAGTCTTCGAGATGCGGCTGAATGATCTTCTTCTCGTGCTCAAGGAGACGGGTAATCTCATCAGGAATTCCTTCAACGTCATCTTCCTCTGCCTCGAATACAGGGAATTCAAAGTTGGGAGATGGCATTGGATCATTATGTTCAATGGGTTTTAGAATCAACCTGCATAATGATTTTGGTTAATGAAAAACTTTTAGCATTTAAACAAGCAAACCATTATGCAGATGAAGAGGTTGCTTTTATTCTTGTTTTTATGGGTTTTTTGTGATCACTGATTTCATGCAAAAAGCAAAAAGTGAAAACAAATGGAAAAACAAATGTTTAACAATGCATTAATTGAATGAAAATATCATTGTATATATGAGCCAAACATGTCATCACTTCTCCTTTTGGCATGGGAGAAGGGTTTCAAACAAAGTGAGCATATTTACTCTGATCTATGGATAACTGTCGGAACATCCACAGCGACCCAATTGTGGCAGACACCACCAGGAATAACAAAATTGCTCATATCTTCTGCATCTTCTTCAATGATAGCAGCAGCTTCTTCTTCCACAGACTGATCATCATGGATGAATCCTCCACTTGTGAACAGACCGTGCTCATTATATGCCCCAGAACAAAAGCCAATGCCAGCCCGGGATTTATTATCTTCCAGCTCGATCACCTTCCCTAAACCAGCGACTGCACCACATTCAATGGCCAGTTTTGCATCACGGTAGGAAGCGAATGATGGAGACTTCTTCTCAATCGGCTCGTCAATAGATAAAGCTTGGAAAGGGGTTCCAACTTCATCCTCAGCATCAATATATGAGAAGGAAGACAGGTGGCTAACCAGGAGAGCCTTTTCTCCCCCTACCACAACCAGTTTTTTATTCTTCACAAATTTCAGCTTCTGGTGTAGGGTGGATGTCACGGCGCCAGCCTCGTGAATCCATGGTCTGCCAAGGAGACAGCTGTATGACGGGTGGATATCCATTACCTGGAAGGTAACCTGGAAATCACTCGGGCCTATCTTAATAGGGAGATCAACTTCCCCAATCACGGTCTTGCGCGACCCATCAAAAGCCTTCACAACGACCTCACTCTGCCTCATAGGAGGACCTTGATATGACAATCTGGAGAGTGTGGATTTAGGCAACACATTAAGAGATGATCCTGTGTCCACCAGCACGTTGGACATAGCATCAGATTTGCAATTCAGAGATATGTGTAGAGCCATGTTGTGGTCTCTTCCCTCCTCAGGGAGATCAGCGTCACTGAAACTCAAGGTGTTGCAAGCGGTGATGTTTGCAACGATACTGTCAAACTGTTCGATAGTGACGTCGTGATCAACGTACGCCAGATCCAATACTTTCTGCAGAGCCTCCCTATGGGGTTCTGAATGCAACAGCAAGGATAATATGGAGATTTTGGACGGCGTGTGTAGAAGCTGGTCTACAACGTTGTACTCGCTCTTCTTGATGAGCCTCAGCATCTCATCAGTTTCTTCATTCGAAATGCCACTTGGGCCAGCGGAAGAAGTAGGAGTTTTTTGTATGGAGGAGGGTCTGGCAACATCAAGTGCCGGATTCTGACTATTAACCGCAGTCCCAACTGGACGCTCAGACGATTCAGAAGCAACAGGGGCCTTAGCAGGCGCAGAAAACACTCGACCACTCCGGGTCAGGCCGCTCACATCGGCAATATTGGTCACAGCAGTTGAAGGCAAAGGCACTTCCACCCCATCTTGCACGGCAACTGGGTTGTACCTGAACGGCACAGCTCTATCAGAAGAATACGGCACAGGGCCTGCAGGTTTAATCACAAGGGAAGGAGAAGTCTTCGGCTTGCTGCTATCATACCGAATAACAACGGGCTCTGGTAATTTGAACACTGGAGATATAACATTAACTTCAGGTTCATCTTCGTCGACATTGCGATTTTGCAAAATCTCAATGGTACCTTCGTCTAACAATTCTTGAAGCTCTCTTCGTACCTGATTACAACCCAGACGGTTCACCGAACAGATACGGCACTTATCATGATCATGTACCATATGGCTATACTGGCACAGCAGGCGATGTAACTCCACCAACGATTGTCGAATATGACTAACATATTTGACTTTGTATTTCCCAGGGCATCCCTGGACCATATTTACAGACTTCCCATGCGAAGGCAATGGGTTCTTGGTAACATTTGGGCCCGAATCTTCGAAGCTCAAAATTCCACATCTCATCAGGTCTTGAACCTTTGTCTTGAGTGGATAACAGTTTTCTATATTATGGCCCGGAGCTCCGGAATGATATACACAGTATTGATCCGGTTTGTACCACCATTGTGGATTAGCAGGAATGGCAGGAGGATCCCTGGGAGTAACCAATTTCCTCTCCAACAAGGAGGGATAAAGCTCAGCGTATGACATAGGGATTGGATCGAAACTGATCTTCTTCCGGTCATAACTCAGATTCGCCTGGTTTGTTGTGCTCCCACGAGGCTGGTAAGCCTGTTGCTGTGGGCGTTGTTGCTGCTGATATTGTGGTTGCTGATATTGTTGCTGCGGTTGATACTGCTGAGAGTTGTCTTTGAAGACTGGAGCAATATGGGCCACCTGATGTTGATGACCTGCACGGCGAGTCGGTTTCCCCTGAACCGGAGGTTTTCTCGATCTATGGGACTGCACAGCATGTGCTTCCCCATCTTTCTTCTTAGCAAAAGAGCCATACCTCTTGCTAGAAGAGCCTTCATCCTTAGCCAAACGTCCTTCACGGACACCCTCTTCAAGTCTCATCCCCATATTCACCATTTCAGTGAAGTCTGAGGGAGCACTAGCCACCATTCGCTCATAATAAAATGAGCTAAGAGTTTTCAGGAAAATCTTAGTCATTTCTTTCTCCTCGAGCGGTGGAGTGATCTGAGCTGCCAGCTCTCGCCACCTCTGGGCGTACTCTTTGAAAGTCTCTTTATCCTTCTGCGACATAGACCTGAGTTGATCTCTGTCAGGCGCCATATCGACGTTATATTTGTATTGTTTGACGAAAGCCTTGCCAAGGTCATTGAAGGATTGGATGTTGGCACTGTTCAGGTTCATATACCAACGAAGCGCAGCACCGGACAAGCTGTCCTGGAAGTAGTGGATCAGAAGCTGATCGTTGTCTGTCTGAGTTGACATCTTCCTGGCATACATAACCAGGTGGGCAAGAGGACAGGTGTTCCCTTTGTATTTTTCAAAATCAGGAACTTTGAATTTGATCGGTATTTTGACTCCTGGAACAAGGCAGAGCTCGGCAGCAGACTTGCCGAATAGATCCTTACCTCTGAGGGTCTTCAACTCCTTCCTCAGCTCGAGGAATTGGTCATTCATAGCATCCATTTTCTCATTAACGTCCGGGCCCTCAGATGGCTCGGAATGATAGATGGGTTCATCTGCCCTTGGCAAGGTATGCACTACAGGAGGAGCAGCAGTAAGGACCGGGCTAGATGCCGGCATATGAACGAAGGTAGGAGCAGGGATGTCAGGCATGAAACCTGGAGGCATACCCCACGGGTACCCGGCTGGCATGACATTGGGCATATACTGAACACTGGCAGCAGGCACAACAGAAGTAGCAACCTCCGAAATCACGGTCCCCTGGATGGGAGTTGCAGGCGGTTGAGCAGGCTGATTCTGGGCGGCAAGAAGTTGCTCCATCAGAGCGCCAAGTCTGGCGACTTCATCTCTCAGTTCACGGTTTTCTTGTTCTAGCTGATCCATTACTCTTGCAGAATTGGCTCGGGTGTAATACCGGTGAGTCAGCTTGTCTTCAAAATAAATGAAGAACAGAGTCAGGACAAGAAGACCAGAAACAAGGTACCTGCTTATGCAACATGATGCATGACATGTTTGTGCAGATGCTTTGTTTTATTTTCAAGGAACCCTTTGGGTATTATTTGCAATATTTTGAATATTTAAGCATTTAAATTTCTCATGGAAAATATCTTATTCAATATATTGGACAAAGAAGTACATCAATTTGATTCAATTACAAGGAGAAGAGGAAAATAACATCCTATGGATCCCTATTAGCTCGGGATGCTGGAAGACGAGAAGTGCACAGCTTCTTGATCTCTCCCTCATAAGCCGCTTCCATATCCGCTTTTGCCTTAGCAAGCTGATCATACTTCCTCTTCCAGAACTTAGAAGACTGAGGAAGCAAAGAAGTCCAGGTGTCGTTCGGGTCATCGATCACCTGATGCTCAAGGAACTCAATCAGAGCATCCTTCTCCTTAATCTGTTGCAGCAATTCTTCTCTTTCACGGATCCAAGCACGTGAAAGGTCTTCTTCTCTCAACTCCTCTACACGTTGGATAGGGAGGGTTGAAGGCCCAGCCACATCCAAAGGTGCAGGTCTCGGATAATCATAAGGCATCAGGTATTCGGCAGCTCGCTGTCTGACCCAGGAAGTATAAGGCTCCAAAGCAATGCAATTCTTCGGACCCAATTCATTCCTACTCTTCTTTCGGATATTGCGCCAAGCGCGGACGAATCTGGCTTTCAAGCCTTGGGGATCTTTACCCTCCTGAAAGAATACACCCTCCAACAGAATGTTATGAGGTTTATCTTTTAGGGGGAACCCAAGCTGACGACGTGCAAGTGTAGGGTTGTAGCTGATCCCACCACATGTACCGAGAAGAGGCACATTCGGGAATTCACCACAAGAATCAATAATCTGCACCGTATCATACACGCGATCATACCAAGAGATATCATTATTGGTGAGGGACATAAGTCTCTGAGACCACCGTAGACAACTCTTGTTCTCCTTAAAATCAATGGTCTGCGGCAAGTGCGAAATAAACCACTTGTACAGCAAAGGCAGACAACAGACAATAACTCCACTACCCTTCATATTCCTCAGGTGCAGAGAGAAATAGGCGTCACCCAACAAAGTCGGAACTGGATTAAGAACTGAGAAGATCCTAATAGCATTCATGTCCACGAACTTGTCAAAGTTGGGAAATAGCACTAATCCATAGATGAGTAATACAAACAAAGCCTCAAAGGCATCCTCACTCCTGGCTTCTCCATAGAAGGTAGCTTGAGCGACAAGGAACTCGGAAGAAAAACCCTGAATTCCACCTTTGGTAATCAGATTAGCTCTAATCAGGTCTTCATCTACGTGCAATAGACTAGCAATCTCACGAGCAGATGGAATACTCTCTAAGCCACTGAACGGCACCAGATCCAGAATAGGAATCCCAATAAGGTGAGAGTATTCTTCCAAAGTAGGCAACAGCTGGAAGTCCGGAAATAAGAAGCAGCGATACAGCGGATCATAGAACTGGGCAAGAGTGTTCATCAATCCCTCATCCACCTGAGTAGTCAACAGCGGCAGAAGCTTCCCATATCGAGCCTTGAAACCCAGGGGATCTAGTACATAAGATGTCAGATTCCTTAACTTTTTTACATCAGGTTGTCTAAAGCTGTACTTCTTCGTATGCCTCTTTGGTCTTTCCATGTCTGAAAATTTTGCAAATAAACCCTTTTAAGTTCCTTGAAAATTTTCTGATTTTTTTTCGATGACATGGAATGTAGATGAATGCATGAATGTATGAATGCATCAATCACACTCAAGGATCAAGCAAAGCACACCAAACAAATGTCATGGGAAAGCTCATTGTATCCCTAATATCAATCATCCATTTTGGTGGATTTAGGTTTTCACCTTATCGACACCCAAGTTCCATTGATATTAACGGTACATGAACCGGCTCAAACATCCTTAATATCAACCAGCCGCTTTGGTGGATTTTAGGTTTTACACCTGATCCGGGATCCATTGATATTAACGATGTTTGAACGACTCAACCACGAATCACGGGTTTGCTGAGAGTCACGAGCATGGAGTCTTGGTTAAGAACCACCCAAAGGGAATGTACTAGGGTTTAACCTGCCAGACATGTTCTACCAGAGGTTCCCATAATCATCGTTCCATCTTTCGAATATTATCGGAGGAACGAATACTCGTATTCCAAAAATATTCTCAAGAGAAACTCTTATGAGTGTAGTATCGCGTGACAATCGCATCAGAACTTACATCTGAACGACCTCCGCACTACGTCCTAAAAATAGGCCAAGATGGGTTTGGTAAACTAAGGTCCTTGGCTTCTAAGGCACATGATTGAAAGAATAATGCCCATCCACAAATAACTTGTGTGACATTATTAATCCAACATGACCTCCACCAAGTGAATGGACTCGCAAGTCAACTGGCTAAGGACTACTCCACACCAGTCAACAAGACTATGCCATTCTCCTATCCTAGAGTGCACTCGAGTTCGGGTATAGAACTCATCTCACAGATCACCAAAGCAAACAGCAATTGTATATCAAGCAATTCACACATTACAATCAATACAGTTATCCCAAATTGTACAAAAATATGTCAAATAACAAATAATAATATATCACACAACAATGGTGAAAAGTAGGCAATACCACCAAGGACCAGTTCCTCCCCAGTGGAGTCGCCACTTTTCTGTAGCGGTGTATTCGTTACTATATGATCTATCAATTAAATCATAAGCAAAGCATACAATGAATATAGAGTCGCCACCGCACTTTTATTTATCCTAAGGACTGGTTAAAAAGCGAACAAAAACCTAAGAAGTTTTACACGTAGAAAACTAATGGAAAAGATCAGAGATCGGGGTAAGGGGTAAATTACGCAATGGGAAGGTGTTAGGCACCCAATGCGTCCTAGGTACTCCTAGGGAGCCCTTTTCACACTTGTTGTTTGAAAATATTTATTTGTTTTTTGACATAAGTATTGTGCAAACATGATTGGGATGATGAGAAAAGAATATACATGTTAATTATTTTTGTGTTCGAACGGATGAACCCGTTGCCTACGTACCTTCCATCAAAGGTAAGGATCAAAACGCCGTAGTTCGGCTAAAAACTTCCAAAAGTTAGTGGATTCAATTTTAAAACAAAAGCTCAAAGGTCTTACGTTACCCACGGGAGAAAACTCAACCTTGTATAACAACTAGTCCACCATGTGAGAAAAGCTTCCACTTGCCAGAGAGGGGTTAACCCTATAATAGGCAAGGAAGACTTACAATTCATCTACTAAGGACAAATAGGTGAGATTAATATCAACCAACTAGGGTAAATCAAACCTACAGCTAATGTATGAAAACTTAACAAACATGGACAAAGCCACAAAATCATTTGAATGGGTGAAGTTATTTGGATTATTTACAAAAAGGTCAAAGTATGATTAAAGTCAATTCAAAATGAAGTATTTACAAAAATGAGGTTTGGAAAATCATGGACTTAAGGTCCAAGTTTCTAATTTGGAAAGAAGGTGAGAATGTTTGCACAACACTTATTTCAAGTTTTTTTTTAAACATGTGTGAAAAGGTAGGACACAATGAGATGAATGGAATGGTGGGTATGTAAAACTTCTTAAGCGGTTCGCCTCTTGAAGTCATATAGAGGATGATTCAAGTGGGTCCTTAGGAATAGGCTACAGATGAGCAATAAACATGGTAACAGATGAAAGTAAATAAAAGCGGATCCTGGATGCCACTCAATGGTCTTATACCTGTCTCCTAAAACAAGTAAGGATATCAGAAGCCACTCTATGGACTTACACTAATCTCCATCAGAATAAAACAGAAAAACAAAACAGGGAAATCAACTGCCAATCTATCTGGACTCATGTTAACCTCCACAGTATGATCCTAGGAGTACAAATGCCACATCACAGGGACTTACAATGAATCCTCACATACAACAACTAAATGCACTAGGCAATGGGTATGAGTGACCAATGAGGTCTTACACTCTACCCCTTCCATGTCATGGGAACAGATGCCAGCTTACAGGGACTTATACCTGGTTCCTCAATGGGTAAGCAAACAATGTCACAAGGACAAATGACATAAATATGCACTAATGGCAATCAAAGGTAAAATGCACAATGGCAATCAAGTAATCATGTATGATGAATCAAATAATCAAACCATATAATCAAGGAGCACACGCTATAACCACACAATTTGGGCTCAAGCAAGGGTTTGACTACGAAAGTCCACTGTAAGAGGTAAGTGTCGCTCTTAACCTGGCCATTGAAGGGCTCAGGTGAAGCAGATGAAAGGATATGAGGGGTGTGCCTCATTGCTTCTATCTCATGTCCGAGAGAGCATGTAAATATAAGAATGTGGGGGAGTTCAGAAAGATGGAACTCTTTCCCCGATTAGACTCGATAGATCTTGGGTATGGATCTCAATGCTACAACCATGTAATGGGAGCAAGGAGAAGACTCACTGAATAGTGGGAGATAGGCTACTTATCTCTACCTTCCACCAATTGCCTCGAATGAGGACTTTTCCTGCTTGGGACAAATATAAACATACACAATCAATGCCTCTTAAGGAGGACTTCAGACAATTTGCCCGGCCAAATAACGGGCCGGGTCTCCAGACTACATGAAGAAGAAGGTTCTATACCTCAATGCCAATTGCTTATAAGCAAAGCAATGCAAGTTCTTAAGAGAACTGAGCGACTAAAGGGTACCTGGAAACAATCCAATAAAATCAGCATCCCGTTCATAAACAGATAACAACATAAGAATCAATTAACAAAGTACAATTATACAAATAATGATGTGCATAGCACAAGGCTCACATGAACCAAACATCCTACAAAACAAATACATTAGTCATATGTGTCAAGTAACACAATCCATAATGTGGAGCAAATTCCTTAATCATTAACTCCTTAACCTGAAAAGGCACAATCAACTTCAAATGTAAGTAACATGACCACTAGGACTAGCCTAGGGTCAAAGAGATGGAAAAATCTTAAAACAGCAGCCAATTCATGATCAAATTCAAGTAATATCAATAATATAGGGATCCCAATTGGTCCCATATCCAAACTATATACACATTTCTATTTATGCAACATGGAAGGTAAAAGACGCAATGTGGAGTCTCATACAAACAACCAGCAAGATCACATCCAACCACATGTCAAAAAGGATCCAAAAAATCCACAAAAATTCTATCCTAACCAGAAGACATTCAACAAGCCACATATTAAATTTCAAGTCATTTGGACGGGTAGATCAATGGGAATTAATTAAACATGGTACAGCATGCAAAAACAACATCAAATGAAGTCAAAAATTATGCATCAACTTCAATCTAATGGTAAACAGCAATGGTACATGGTAAATTAGTAGGACCAAAGCCAAATGCTACATTAATGTGTTAGGAACTATGCTATCAATTTTCATGGTCATTAGATTAATTATGAGGAAATGGCAACATAAATGCTAAAGGTTACACCAATGGAACTCTAACATGCTAGGCAGCAAGAAAAAATATGAATCAAATTGGAAATTGATTGTAAAAATCCCAGAAAATTCACGGTGATAGCAAACATATTAACTGAGCTCCCTGCAAAAAATTAGGGCCATTGGCCAATGGGAAGCATGGTAATCAATTTGGTGAATTCAGCATACCAAACTATGCCACATTATTTCATACTCACATTTACTAATTCATATAATAAACCATAGACTCAAAAATTATGAAATCTATGTCAAAAAATCCAGAAGGATGTCAAGAATCAATATCTCAATTTTCATTTAATTTGGATATAGCATGTGGTTTCTATAATTAAAATGGTAACTCATATGGAAATATGTATACATCAAAAGTATCTCTATGTCAATTTATATTTTTTCCAAGCACTATTTTTTATTTTGTATCTAAAAAAAAGTAGAGAAAAAAATGATGATTAACAAAAAAGGTCTTGCATTTTTTGGATGATTATTGTTGATTATATGAATTTTTGAAGTGTTTAAATAATTATTGCAATATTTGTTTAGATTTTATTAGGATTTATTTACTTAATTGAATGACAATGGTACAGAACGTAAACATGCCTTGCCAAGCCAAAACGCGGCGTCTCCACTAAACGACGTGGCGCTGTATGATTGGCCCTGGCAATGAAGAACACGGATCCAAATTGGAAAGGGACGGAAACAGGATCTACAGAGTAATTTCCAGAAGAAACTCTTCTTCTTCGCACAGCTCGTACATCTCCTTGCCGGCGAATTCGGTTTTGGCCAAACGGCGACGAGAATCCACAATCCATACTTCGTTGGACTCGGCATTACATCAGGATTACGATTATGCGTGCGAAATTGTCCGGAGATTCAAGGAAGAAGCGAATCGCGCGAGAGAAGAAATGGTGACGAATCTTTAAACGAGAATAACTCAGGCAAAACTCAATGAAATCACAATCTACCAGTTTCTACATAATCTACAAACAGCATTCTACAATATCCCTAACGAAATTTTTGAAACGGTGGTGATCGAATCTTTCACCTTCTTGAATGCAGTGATAGCTTCGGCGATTTGCAGGGGCTCCAATGGCGAAACAGATATAGCCAATCGTCGTGGAAGGTGATAGGTGAAAAGAATCCAGCTCAAGAACGCTTGCATCATCAGATTTCCTTAACTGCCATGGATGAGCATCTTCACGACAGTCGCGAGATTGCCGGATTTTCCAATCAATTCCTGCAAACAGAAACTATACAGCACCTGTAGATGATGAATTCACCATGGAATTGTACAAAGATTAGTAGAAAAATGCTTAATTGATGAGAAAGTGCTATCAAAATTTTTTGGTAAAATGGGAGAAGAATGAGAGAATGGCTTGGGATTTTCTGTTATGCTCTGGAAAATGATTAACCAACCTGCAAAATTCTGTTAGATTAACCTTATATATGGAATACTTAATCCAAATTTAATTATAGTTAAACAAAAATGGATTAGTGTAAGCATGTTTATGTGTGAATTTGGATCTTTTGCCTTTGATACTTAGAAGCAACTTCTGCAGAATTTTCCCAATTGGAACAAGTTGCAAAAATCATTTTGAAGCTGATTGCATAGGCATTATTTCCCAATTCCTCATATTTTCAATTTTGGACGATTTTGCCCCTCTCCTTAAATTGATTCACTTCAAAAATGGCATTTTGCATGGAGTCTTTTCCAAAAAATCCAATTATGCAACTTTGAAGTACACATTAAATGGAGTTTGTGCATATAAAGAACTTGCATTTTGGATAAACCATGTGGTAGTTATGCCCTCCCGATTACGGGTCTTTTCTGAAATTCACTGAGCCATATCTTGCAAACCGTACATTGGATTTTCAAGTTCTTGGACTTTTTGGAAAGGTGAGAACAAGATCTACATCTGTCATGTTGAACAATTTTTCATTTGAAGCTTTCTTGGACTTCTGTTTTTGAGGTCAAAAACTTTCCATTTTGGGCAGGTGAGAATTACAGGTCCACTTCCATTTTGGGAAACTTTCTGTCGGACTTCAATTCCTTCAACTTTGGTCTTTGAAATGCCAAATGAAACTTATATATACATGAATGAGACCTTTCCAACCAATTCCAATCATCAAATCGCTGATTAAATCCACAGTTGACCACAGTTGACTTTTGGTTGACTGGGCCAAGTTCTGACGAATTCCAAGCCTTTTTTACTTGAGATCTTGATTCCAAATGATATCACAAGTTATATGAACTCTTTATGAATGATCATGGTGTCCAGATTCTTCAAGAATGGCCACCATCTATTGCTCAAGGCCTGATTTGACTGTATTGACCTGGCTAGCTTCAGCTGCAAGACACAAGGTTAGATGACAATATTTTTGTACTTTTGGTTAGTAAATATATGAAAAGCAATGATACACAGATGCAATACATGCTTGGTGATCAAGAAACACACTCACAAGGTATCCCACCCACTAGGAGGACAGCTAGGGTATGCAATGATCCTTGAGGCCATGATATGATATGATATGGGCCATGAGGGATCTTAGGGCCAAAATTGGGGTCTTACACTCCCCAGCTATATTCCGAACATCTATCTAAGTCCGTAAACAGTAGGAGATATCGTGCCCCGACAAGTGTAAAGGTCTTGTTGGTAAAAATTGTGGAACCCACCAACATCAACAAATATGCTCTAGTCGCATATGCCCAACTAGAAGCAACTCTATGATGTACGGATAAACCGTATAACCACTCCAAGAACCCCTGCAACTACGAACATGTGATTGTGCCTCACCATGTGACACTCCTAAGTAGTCAATAGCAAGTTCAATATTGTCATACCCCGATTTTGGCCCTGAAATTTTTCTCCATTTATCACTCGTTTGCATTATTTCTTCATTCACATTAAAAAAATTCCATTCATATTCAAGAATTTCCACATACTAATTCATAGTTCGATTACTTCATTCATTCATTAAATCATAATCATCCATGTACATGGCATAGGAATAGCTTATAATAAAAAAACATCACCACATGAAGACATGGAGTTTCTAAGAAGCAAAGAGGGATCCTAGAACTCTTTTATGAACTTGTTTCTATCCGCCTTCCAATTATTGAATCTCAAAGGGAATGTCCCCTAAACTTGAAGGAAGCCATATCTAGCATATGTTTCGCTGCACCTAGGTGTGCGGATCTGCCAGAATTGTTGCAAGTTCAATTGCTGATTTCTTCACCTTTTGTGTGGTGATGTTGGTGTACGAGAGCATGTTCGATGTGCACTTGAAACTGTGGGCCCTTTGAATACCCTGCCAATTTTGCAAGGCTTTGAAATTCTAGCAGGAGAACATGATATGATTATAGAAGTGAAGCAATAGGGCGCCACTTTTAGGCTTATTACAGTCTGGTTTATTAGAATTCCAGATTGGGACATGAGTACAAGAGTTTAGTTTCAATGTTCCAAGCTGGAGAAATCATTTGTGACATGTTTGCTGGTATAGGTCCTTTTGCCACTCCTGCCGTACAAAAAAGGGATGCTTAGTCTATGCAAATTATTTAAGTCCAAATAGTATCCACTATCTGAAGATTAATGCCAAAATCAACAAGGTTGATGATCAAATATCTTCATACAAAATGGATGCTAGACCGTTCATATCCTAGTTGGTGTAAATGCCAAATTCTGAGCATAAGATAGAAAATGATGTTCCCGTTGTTGATACATGTTACACATACAAGATACAAGACAATACTGAATCAAATTCAAAAAAAATGAGTTGCTGAAAAGTTGATACAAAAGACCTAGGAAACTGCTCTAACACAAAACATTAATACTACTTTAGAGGATATTCAAGATCCAGGGGAAGGCCTCCATACTAACGAGCCTGTGACAGTTCAGCCGGTTTCACTGAACCTCATGCCAAATAATCCTGATTGCACCTAAAATGAAATAAATAATACCCCGCCGTTGGGTTTACATCAACACAGTTTCAAGATATTGCCAATGTTTTGCTGCACACCCGAAGGTTAGTTTATTTATGGATGCAACTTTTGGATTAGTTCGCGTGGTTGTTAGTTATCTTGAGATTACACTGATAATTTCCTACAAAGATTTTTCCATGGAATTCAATCTTTCATCTGGACCAGTAGTATATTTTCTCCGCCAGCAATGTGAGGCTTCTCTACCGTTTATTCGGTCATTGTGCCAGCATGTTCTGCACACACAGCTGCACCCAAAAAGAAGTTGAGCGTGCTCGTAGAAGCCACTTGGGATTGATTGTCCATGTCCCTGCGCAAAATGAAGGGATAAGCAGTTTTGTGAGCAAGACGAATTTCGTGGATGTAGCAGGTTATGGAGATGCTAGAAGGAAAAACGATGAAAGTCGAGTTCTCTTTCGGGAAAGTAAACTCACACGCATGTTGCAGGACTCTTTGAGGGGAACTAGCAAAGTCTTGTCAGTTTCGTGCTTGAACCCATCATTTTTCCAAAACGGTGTGTACATGTTTAGCCTAGTCTCATCGGACGTCCTCTGATTCTACGATGAAAACTGCAAGTTCAATAAGAAAAAACTTAGATTCCACAAAGCTCAGGTGCAAGTAACAGAGTGGAAAACCATATTTTTTTAGTGTTTCTATTAAATATGTTTGAAACAACCAACCTCCATATGCTCATGACCAAGATACCAAGGGGAGTGAACCAATGGACCTGCATTGAGCTACAAAAGAAAACTACAAAATAGGTCAGCAACAACATCAAGTAGCCTTCAAACTTGTAATCACAAATAAGCAAACAATGGCCAAACATCATAAAACAATGCATTGCAACCAGCCTGCAGCAGTTCCAACAATGGAAATGCATAACACTCTCCAACACAACAAAACAAGTAGAACCTGCAACAAACAACAAAGTAGCAGCAGGCACAATGTTCACAAGCTGACTTCAATTTGAAACCAATAGCATGGAAGTTCATTAATATTCCAATTAAATTAACCTTCAGTTCCAACCTTGACAGTATGTTAGCAGTAGTTTCCTCATCATTAGCATCAAGACAATAATGCACAACTACATGCCAAGTTCATGATGCAAGCCTTTCCATCATATGACCATGACATCTACATACCACTGACCTATCATCGTGCTAGAATCCCTCCAGCTAAATTCCAGAAACCTGCATCAAGTCAGCATCTAACCTAACCAATACCATACTCAGACCAACGCCAAATGCATATGCATTCCAATGGCCTACAACATTCTTCAACCAGAACCATTACCTTAGGGAAAGCCACAAATCCGCCAAGACAATGTCAAGGACAAATGGAAACATGTCATGCAGCATGTGAAAAAAAAAACAACCTAGTTATGCTGCATAAACCATGACCAAAACCACAGCCTGTACTCACTTCACTTCACCAAGCCTGCATTAACAATTCAGCAGTCAACATTCAATCATGACAGCATAACAGATGGGCAAACCATAAGACAAAACCTGCAATGCATCCAAACAGCAGCAACAGTTCAGGCAGCCTACCTTTTGGCCTTGGAGATATCTCTTTTGCTGATGAAGGAATCTGCAGCAAACAATCGCCCATCAATGTTTCACGCTCAAACTTGTACCCGTCCTGTTTCAATTGTGCCCCTGGTCCGCAACCTCATCCACTACCCCAAAGTTTCACTGCGGTAAAACAAAAAAAACGCAATTAATTACCAAAGTGTTAAAAGTCAGAAAAATTCCCAAATTAGAATTAAGACAAAAATAAGGAAGAAAGCACGAGGTCAGAATACCATTTTCGGTTTTAGCATTAACAGGGCGATTTGATTCTGAGAACATCCAAAGTGCTTTGCAGAGTTACTCTTCTGGAACATCAAAGACACCCTTTGAAACCCTAATTTGTAAAGCATAAATAGAAAACGAATCAGTGAAGGGATGGACAACGAAAATCGGAGGCGGAATTGAAACTTAAAAGCAAATCAAAACCCTAAATCCCAAATCAAAAAAACCGGTATTGGAAAGGAGGAGGAAGATTTAAGCTCACCTGATTCGTCGTCGCCAAAGGTGAGATTTCTTTTGTTGAGCATTTGAGTTTGAATGAGCGTCTGAGTTTGAGAGAGATTAGTTGAGGACGATTGAGCGATTTTGAGAGAGAGAGGGTTGGACGCGTTTGAGAGACGATTGGGTGAGGTTGAGGATGATGAGAGAGATAAATTCTTTGAGTTTGATAGAGAATTCGTGAGATTGTGAGAAAGGAGACGGAAGTGTCTTCTGCTTTGGTTTCCTTATTTTCTTTTTTTTAAATTTATTTTAAACAGAATAAGTTTTTTGAAACATTAAAGATTTTTGTTTAAAATTCCTAGGTTATTTAGTTAATAATTGTTTTATGTTTTCAACTTATCCCCCATTGAAAAACCCAACAGCCAAGCGGCTGGGTTTAATTATTGGTAGTCCAACAGACTTTTTTTATTTTAGTTTTTATTCTAATGTTTAATCTATTTTGGTTTATATATTTAAAGCAGCATTAAAATAATAACTAGTCATGAATGGTCTGGTGGAGAAGGGTAGTATCATAGTCTTGAGCGGGGTGGGTTCAGTACTCATATGTAGCATTTTCTTTTAGCATTTTATTTTCTTTTAGTATTTTATTTCTTTTAATATTTTTTTGTTATGTTTATGCTTTATTATTTTCATAGTTTCATTATCATAACATAGATTTGCTTTCTTTTAATTTCATCATTCATTCAAAACTATTTTAAAACTATAAAAATCATATTTTTCTCGATTTAATATCGAACCCATTTTCCACACCTTTGTAAGTCGATTGCTTTTTAAGCATCGCCATCAACCTCACATAGCTTACTCTTGGGCTTTCTTACAATGAGCCGGTTCTCTTGCACTTACACTCATATTTCGCATCATTTGTTGTTTGGGCCTGATATAATTATTTCATGATTTTTGAATCCCCATTTGACAAAATGTACCCCACTTCCCCAATGTGTATATAATTTTGTATTTTGTTTTAGATACTAACACAAGAGTAAAATCCACCATTTCTGAAAAAATACAAAAATATGACTCGATCCAACGTCGAGTATTTTCTCAATAAACAGATCAATTCATTTCGCCCTCCTATTCTATTCCTTTTCTTTCAAACTTTCATCAAATGCTTGATTCAACGTCAAGCCATTTTCTCTAATAAAAACTCAAAAAATATTAATTCATAGTCAAGACTTTTTCAATAAAGATGGAAGTGGAACGTGGTGTATACCACGCACTCCTGAGACTAGGATTCGAGATGTATATCTCGCCAATCCTAGCTCTCGCCATCATCCAATTTACCCACTTTGTTTTCTCAAACACTCATTCAAATCTTTCTCAAACGTCCATCAATACTTGATCTAGGTCAAGTCATTTTCACAACAAAACTCAAAATACCTAATTCTTATTTAACACTTTTTCAATAAAGGTGGAAATGGAACATGGTGTATATCATGCACTCCTGAGACTAGGATTCGAGATGTATATCTCGCCAATCTTAGCTCTCGCCATCGTCTAAAATTGTCAATGCGGTTTCTTCAAACCCTTTCTCAATCAAACCTAAAAATACTTAATCTCTATTAAACACTTTTGCAAATAAAGATGGAAATGGAACATGGTGTATACCATGCACTCTTGAGGCTAGGATTCGAGATGTATATCTCGCCAATCCTAGTTCTCGCCATCACTCAAAGCACATCCAACCAATCAAAAACCTTTTAAAATGAAAGATATATTGTCTTAAGAGATACAAAATAATGTTTCGGCCACGATTGTTGAGTAGAGATAAATGACGCTTTTCCGAATGTAGATTTGTAAATCCTAACACCTAAGTACATATTGCATGACAACTCTAGGGCAGAACTTCCCCATTTCTTTTAGACCTTCCGTGCGTCTCCGATCTTGTGGCATGTCAATCCATCCTATTGCAAAGAGGTAACTGCCTAAGACTCGATTCAGCGAGCTGCGACACCTACTGCTAGGACGTGAACACATTGCCCACTCTCCTTTGACACAACTAGTGTCCTCCTTTGTAAGTCCATGTTCAGATGGCAATCCCTATGTAGCCGAACTACGACAACTCTGATTCTCATGTTCAGATGAGATACATAGGCACAAGATGCGATCTCTTGTCGAGTTTGACTAACGACTAACAACTAATCCTTGTTTGTTTTCGCCCTTATTGCGATCCTTTCTCTCGCCCTCGTTGCGATCGAGACATTCCCTTTCTCTTGCCCTAGTTGCAATCGAGACCCTTACTTCCGTAGTTAGCTGAACTACGTTTTGCTCTGATTCTCATTCCCGATGAGATACGTAGGCATAAGACGCGATGTCTTAGCGAGCACGCATCTCTTCAACCCATAGGTACCCGAGCTACGAAGACTCTGATTCTCATATTCAGATGAGATACGTATGCAATGGATGCGACATCCGTGCGAGTCATTTTCTTTGACCCTTTCTTTTAGTAAATAATACATTAGACATAACACACACCCTTTAGACAAGAAACAACAAGAGTGGATCCCGTAGAGTACTACGGATGCGTAGGGGTGCTAATACCTTCCCTTCGCATAATCGACTCCCGAACCCAAGATTTGGTTGCGAGACCTTTTCTTTTCCTTTCTCCAGGTTTACTTCGAGCGTTTCCCTTCCCTCATTTGGGATAAATAACGCACGGTGGCGACTCTTCTGTCACTTCTTTCTCGCCGGTTGTTTTTTCACACCTCTGTATTTTTCAGGTTGCGACAGCTGGCGACTCTGCTGGGGACCCGGTTTCCCTAAGCGAGTCCCTCCTAGCTTTTGTAGGTTTCTTGTTTGTTGGGTGTTTATTCTTTTGTACAGTTATTTATTTTCAGCATTTACCTGCTTTACCTTATTGCATTCATGTACATATGTTTGCTGTATCTGTGGGTTCTGTGGGTTGTTTGTTTGTTGGGTTGGGACTGTTCTATGAGAGATAAGCCCACTACCCAGGCTTGAGTGTACACATAGGTGTTAGAGTGGATAATCATGAGGCTTGCGTGGTATGTTGCGACGTTAAGTTGTTCATGAGACCCACATTCCAGACGAGGTTTCTGTTGGATATATTTTGTTCTATGGGTGTTCCATAACGACAAATATTCCTTTAGAAATCGTTGACTCTGGTGACCATTTCCCGAGAACTCAGTCGAGGCCTCTCCTCCGAGACGCGATTATGTTAGCTCTGGTGGGCACATTCTCGCTGCTCAATCCGAGGACCCCGAGACTGGGAACTTGCTTTAGGATGTCCTGTTGAGGGGAGTCAGTGGAGGTCTTTTATCCCGAAATAATGCCAAACCTTCAGTGGTAAACGTATTATTCTCGACTGAAGGGCTGAAGCTGACAAACTTCTGTTCTTAGAACCTACCAGTGAGGGGCGGGCTAAATTCAGGGAACCTTAACCTCCAACCAACCCGGTTTTCTGGAGCAGAGTTTTGGTCTTGTATTATTTTCCTCAGTGGGTTTCTCTTCAGACAGTGCAACCCGACAGATGTTCAAGCAGATACAGCAGTCCTAATTCCCATGTCACTACATTGCATCACATCATTTTGCATTCATATCATTTAACACATGTTTATGCATTTCTAAGGGGTTTACATCTTCTTCTTGATTCCGGTCGGGGTTTTATGGTTCTCCAGAGATGGATATTGGCAGAAAGAGACACGTCGCTTACAAGTTTCCAGTGGTTTGTTTGGAGCCTATTCAACAACTGATGAAGTTAATGGATCACGATTCTCTAGAAGGATTCCGGAAGGATTACGGTTTGATTCTAAGCTTCGTCACGGTTCTCTCCAAAGATCAACACGATGCTCTCTTTACACTGTTGCAGTTCTATGACCCTCCATTGAGGTGTTTTGTAACACCCTTCTAAAGATACCCCAAAAATTTAATTAAAACATCAAAACATAAATCAGAGTAAATATGCAACTAAGGGTGTCACACGTGACACTTCGCACCGTGTTCCAAAATATCCGGTCATACTCATTTATTTAATCAAAAATAAACATTTGCATAATACGCAGCGGATAGAAATCAAATCAATCATGCAAAACATGTAACACATTACATGTAAACTTGTTCAACAATCATCAATGAAAAACAAGTAAAACATCCCGTCCCGATATTACATCTACCAGAGCATGACCCACTAAGGAACTACGCTAGACTCCAATCACTAGCTTCTACTCAATCACTGCTCGTTACCTGAAAACATAGTTGTAAGGGTGAGTTCCTCAATCGATATAATAAGCATTATAAAATATCATGTAATGCTAAGTAAATTAACACATTTCATCACCCTAATCATATCACACATTCAACAACGGTAACATCAACTCATAATCATACTCAACACAATCACCAAAACAACACGTATAATATTGGAATACATCCATTCATATTATACGCCATACATACATACATTATGCAATGAGACTCCATGCATGCGGTACCGACTATTCGTGAACATATAGTTCAACCTCACCGACCAAATCCAGGTACGGCTACCAAGCTCACTAGTCCCACTCATTTGAGACCTAGTGACTCACTCACTAATTCCTCACCATGGGAATTAGCTACCACCCCAAGGGCTATGATATGCACGCTAATTCACCTAGCATGCAAACATCAACAACAGTCCATAATGACTAACTCACTAATTCCTCACCATGGGAATTAGCTACCACCATAAAGGCCACAATATGCAAGCTAAATCACTTAGTCATGCAAACATCAACAATCATCCACAATGGACATATGCTCACACTCTAAGCCATAACAGTCCATTCATAATTTCATACATAACATATACATTCACAGCATTATGCATACCATCATACATCATCAACACATGTATCAAAACATCATATCATGTCAATTAATTAATCACAGTATTAGCACACTCTACTAATACCTACACTGCTCAAAACAACGGGAAATGATCCCTACTCTATCATACATCAGCTAAATTACCTTACTCAGCTGAACAACCAAAAACTGCACAACAACAGCACAGAAAAATCACAATCCTGCCCATACGCGTACTGCCTAGTCCCATACGCGTATGGCCCAATTCTCAGTCAATCCCATACGCGTACCACCTATCTCATACGCGTATGCTACGCGTACCACTTCCCCATACGCGTACCAACAGAGACAAAACCACGTTCAAAACATCATCTTCCTCATCCATACGCGTAATGCCTAGTGCCATACGCGTACCAGGCCATCTCATACGCGTATTGCCTAGTGCCATACGCGTATGACCAGAAACCAGATTTCCAGATCTGCTATGGTTTTCTCTACCACGAGATTCCTCAGATCCAACCTCCCACAGTCTAATTTTTCACAGTAATCGCTCATATCATCTAACACGAATCATACCCTATTCGATTTCACAAATGCTAACATTATTACATCTAATTCCTACGAATTTCTCCAATTAAAACCCATATTTCGTTCATCCAATATTTCACAAATTTTAGCATACATCATTCTAATCAGAGTCAAAATCAACGGTTTATCACTACCCACTACATGTTATCCCATAATACCCATTAAACGACGATAAACCCCCCTTACCTGAGTTAATCTGGCAATCCTTCAACTTCAAGCTATTCCAATAAAAATAATAATCCAATAATAATAATTCCAATTATTTAATTAAATTAATAAATATATTATTAACTTAAATTAAATAATTATCTTATTTTATCGGGGTGTTACATGTTTCACATTCCCAGATTATGTTTTGGTCCCTACTTTGGAGGAGATTGCCAGTTTTCTCAGAGTTCCTATCAAGTCACAGTTGTTGTTCTACAGTTCTGAGTTTCTGCCCGATCTCAGCATGGTTGCTTCGGCCACATATTTGGGGAAATCAGTCTTGAAGGCTAATATGTGTCAGAAGGGAGGAGTCTGTGGTTTTCATTTAAGTTTCTTACTGGGAGAAGCAAAGAAGAAGCTTGAAGATGGTGACCAGAGGGGTTTCAATGCTGTGTTGGCTCTTTGTGTGTATGGGGTTGTCCTGTTCCCTAATGTTGCAAAATTTATGGACATAGACGCCGTACGCCTCTTCGTATTGGGAAATCCGGTGCCGACCTTGTTGGGAGATTTCTTTCATTCAGTGCATCACAGGAATGAGAATAGAAGGGGAGGATTGGTGAATTATCGTGCACCCTTGTTTCATAAGTGGTTCAGTTCTCACCTACCCAAGTCAGGAGCGTTCGTTGATGTCGAGGACTCGTTGAGTTGGTCGAAGAGATTGATGGGGTTGAGAGCTAAAGATATTTCTTGGTGGTCTGACCGGAGCTTGCTTCGGGCGGATATTATTCATAGTTGTGGGAACTTCCCAAATGTACCGTTGGTAGGAAGAAGAGGAGGAATCAACTATAATCCTTCTCTAGCGGTTAGACAGTTTGGATATGCTTTAAGAACTCCGCCTTTGGAAAAGGACGTGGAAGAATCATTATTTTTCCATTCTTCGCCTGATTTGACTGTATCCCGTAAGGCAGCTGAGGCCTGGCTCAAGGTGATCAAGAGAGGAAGAACTGTGCTTGGAAAAGGAGATTGTAGAACTTACCCTCAGTATGGAGAGTGGCTTCAAGGAAGAGTCGAAGAGTTGGGTCTGCCGTTTCCTATAGAAGAACCTTTGTATCCACCTACTCCTGCGCAGTCAACAATGGTGAGCCGAGAGGAGTATGACAAATTGAAGAAAGCCATGGAGGAGCTTCAAATTGAAAACTCGGAGTTAAGTGTGAAGTTGCAAGACTATATGCATCAATTCCATGAGGCAGAATATCAGAAGGGGGAAGCCGTCAGATTGCAAGGGGAAGCAGAAAGGAAATTAGCTGTGGAGGTGGACTTCTTCAGGAAGACAGACAAGGCCTTGGGATCATCCAGTTCTGAGTTGAAGCGAGTCAAGCAACAATTAATGGATGCTCATGGTAAATTGGCAGGGTGGCAAGAGCAATGGGATGCATTTTCAACTTCTCGGAAGGCAAATGAGGAGGATATGGTGGCCGAACTGACTGGTCAGATGGAGAAATTGAAGACTTTGCTGAAGGAGAAGAACAATGAGCTTCTGTGCGCCCGTTCTACCAATGGTTACATCACCGATCAACTCAATGAGGCTCGAGGACAGATTGAAGAACTTAAGGTGTTGGCAGGTTTGAAGAAATCCAGACTTGAAGAGGTATTCGGAGAAGATGATGGGAATTACTACAGAGAGCACATCAACGAGTTGGATGGAGTTATTCACCAAAGGAATCTGCTTATCTGGTGTTTGATAGAATTCCCAGATCATCCTGACACGATAGCATTGCTGGCTGAAGTGAGGAGCAGTCCTCATGGTTTGTACACAGGAGGCTGAGTCCTGATTATTGCTCCTCCCTTTACTTATTGCTTTGTTGTTGTGTAGTGATGATCCATAGGCTTGTTGTGGAGATCCTCTTTTGATGTATTTTCGGCTAAGGCCCCTTTTCCTTGAACTTGTTTGTATGATGGTTTCCCTTTATTGTATCTTGATCTCAGAAGTTTATCCATGACTCAGTCTTCTTGCGCTATTCACCTGATGTGAGACTGGAATCAAGGGGGTAGAATACCTTTTGGATTTGATAAACATGTCATTGCATTTACATATTCATTTTCATATCTTGCATAACAGGTACCGCTGCGGTGTTCTCATATTATTTGGTGTTCCACTAGCAGGATAGCTGATTCAGGAATTCACCGGTACGGTACCCGCAGAAACCAGCAGAAAGCTATGGAGGGTCTACAAGCAGAACTTGTTGAGATGAGGGTCCGCATGAACCAATTCATGGATGTGGTTCAGGGAGTAGCTCAAGGACAGCAAGAGATTAGACAAATGATACAAAGGAATCCCGCAACTACTCAACCAGAGGTCGTGACTGATCCTCCAATTGCAGAGGTTAATGGACCGGGGCCTGTCCCGATCCCAGATAACAACCTTGATCAACAACCCATCCACGATGATCAAGATGATCAGTTCTTGCTGCCAGAAGACTTTGGTTTGGGCCATGGCATGGATCCCATGTTCAGGAGATTAGAGGAGAGGCTGAAGGCGGTAGAAGGACAAAACCCCTGGGGGTAGATGTTTCTGACTTGGGATTGGTCCCAGGCGTGAGGGTCCCACCGAAGTTCAAAGTCCCAATCTTTGACAAGTACAATGGTAGCTCTTGCCCGAAGACCCATGTGCAAGCCTACTTCCGAAAAATGGTTGCATACTCTGATGACGAGAAGCTACTTATGTACTTCTTCCAGGACAGCCTAGCTGGGGCATCCCTGGAATGGTACATGAGGTTGGATAGAGCCCACATCCGTTGCTGGAGGGATTTGGCGGAAGCTTTTGTGAAGCAGTACCAGTATAATGCAGACATGGCCCCGGACAGAACTCAACTCCAGAACCTGTCTCTTAAAAGCAATGAGTGCTTCAGGGAATACGCTCAACGCTGGAGGGAGACAGCTTCCCGTGTTCAACCTCCCATGTTGGAAAAGGAAATGGCCAACATGTTCATGAATACATTGCCTGGACCTTACCTGGAGCGTCTGGTGGGGTGCAATGCCTCCAACTTTGCTGATGTGGTCTCTACCGGAGAGAGGGTAGAAAATTACCTGAAGACCTACAAGAGCCACAATGGAGGTGGATCTTCATCAGGTGTAAAGAAGCCGTTTATGGGAGGACAGAAGCAGAGGGAGGGGGGGGGGTGCGAATTTTGTGTCTTCATATCAAAACAGGAGGAATAATTTTCAAAACTATCATCAGCGACCGTATGTTGCAGCTGTGACTATTCCGGCTGCAGCACCACTACAACAACAACAACCACAACGTCAGCAAACTCAGTATCAACAACAATAACAGCCAGGTAACAGACCCGCCTATCAGCAGAGGCAGAGGATGATGGACCGGCGTTTCGACACTCTTCCAATGTCGTACGCTCAGCTGCTTACAAGTCTTCAACAACTACAACTTGTGCAGCTACACACTCTGGCTCCTCCGGTTGGTAGACTTCCGGTGGGTTATGATGCCAATGCTAGGTGTAGTTTCCACTCTGGGGCACCTGGCCACAATATTGAGAACCGTAAAGCTTTTAAGCACGTAGTTCAGGACCTCATAGATTCAAAGGCTATCAACCTTGCACCGGCTCCTAATGTCGTCAACAATCCCATGCCACAACATGGTGGTGCAAACGTGAATATGCTGGAAGAAGAAGCCAAGTCCGTTAAGGATGTGTTGAAGTTGAAGACTCCGTTGTTGGAAATTAAGGAATGCTTGCTGAAGGCCGATGTTTTCCCCGGTTGTGGGAAGGGTTGTTTGGATTGCGCTACACAGGGTAAGGATTGCTTGAAGCTGCAGCAGGGTATCCAGGTCTTGCTTGACAATGGTACCCTCCAAGTTGAAGACTTGTCTGTCAAAGAGTTTGCTGAAGGGGTAGTTGAAGAGGTGTTTGAAGATGCCGTTGAAGAATTCACAGATGTTGTTCCTGCTGATTGTGTATTTCCCATTGATGTATTTAATTTTCCAAATGTTGTTGCTGATATACCAAACAATGTGTCTGATTTTGATGTAACTGAACTTGATTCCGGTGTTCCGGATGTTTTTGTTTCAATGAATGAGATTCCTGAGTATGACTATGATGTCGCTACTATCACCATCTTTTACCCGACTAATCAGATCAGTGTGCCAGAAGCGCAACCAGTGCCACCAGTGCGACCGACCGCTATGAGAATCACAACCCCTGGTCCTTTACCTTTCACAAGCGATAGGGCCATTCCTTGGCATTATGGGGGGAATGTATACACACACGATCATGGGGTGGAACAACCATTGTAGGTAGAAGAGGGTTAGAAGTCTGAACTTGAAGCTGAAGGTCCCGCAGTGGACAATGTTGGTGGAATCGGGCGATTCACCAGGAGTGGCAGACTATTCTCGCCACCCGTTACCCAAACTGAGAGCACTGATGCCGCGGTTAAGGCCAAAGGCAAACAAGTTGTAAATGAGGGCACTTCTGCACCCCAGACTGGCTCAGAGCCTACTTTCTCGAACGATGTGGACGAGCTCTTAAGAATTATAAAGAAAAGCGACTACAAAGTAGTCGATCAGTTGATTCAGACGCCATCTAAGATATCCATTCTCTCACTCCTGTTGTGTTCGGAGGCACACAGGGAGGCACTTCTGAAGGTTCTTAATGCTGCATATGTGCCTCAAGAAATCTCGGTAAACCAACTAGAAGGGATCATCGCCAATGTGCATGCAAGCAACGGGTTGGGTTTTACCGATTCTGACTTAACACCAGCCGGACGCGATCATAACAAGGCTTTGCACATCTCGATGGAATGCAGAGATACTATGTTATCACGTGTTCTGGTGGATACAGGCTCCTCTCTCAATGTGCTACCCAAGAGAGCCTTGTCAAGGTTAGAAGTAGAAGGTTTGGTCTTGAAGCCTTCTAATCTCGTGGTGAAAGCCTTCGATGGTTCTAAGAGGTCGGTGTTTGGAGAGGTGGAATTGCCAATTCAGATTGGATCACAAACCTTCAACACCGTATTCTATGTGATGGATATCAGTCCCTCGTACAGTTGCCTTCTGGGTCGTCCTTGGATCCACAATGCTGGGGCAGTCTCCTCAACACTGCATCAGAAGATCAAGTTCCCAGTCAATGGAAGAATTGTCACCGTCTGTGGTGAGGAGGACATACTGGTAAGTAACCCGTCTACCTTCAAGTACGTAGAGGTAGAAGGTGAAATTCATGAGACTCTCTGTCAGGCCTTTGAGTCAGTTCAGATCAAGGATGCAGCTCCGGTGGAAGGGGTTAAAGCAGGAGCCCCTATCTCATCTCTCAAGCAGGCGCAAGCCTTGGTGGGTTCAGGTATTGCTCCTGGTTAGGGACGTCTGTTGGAGTTACCAATGAAAGACGACAAGTTCGGGATTGGGTATCAACCAGCGCTGACTTCTACAACTTCAGCACTTCAGACTCGTCAGGGGACGATTACTTTCTCTAGTGCTGGCGTCATCCAATATGGCCAGATCTCTGCGATCAACGATGAAAATGGAGATAGTGATTGCGACATCGACAACTGGGTGCGTCCGAGGATCCCTGGTGAAGTCATCAACAATTGGTCTTCCGAGGAAATTGTCCAAGTCACTCTTCTAGAGGAGTAATTTTTCTTTGTTTCTTCATGCATGTCCAAGTCTTACGTTCCGCCCAGGGCGTAATGACTCATTGTAGGGCTCATCTATGTGAATACCTGCATTGTTTATCATAAATGAAGGACGTCTTTTGCATTTAAGTTTTTGTTCACTGTCTTTCTATTTTTGCAGTTTTCAAAATTTCAAAAGAATAAAAATATTTGGCAATGTTTTGTTTAGTTTTCACTCACTGTTCACACTCATAAGTGTAAGACCCCAATTTTGGCCCTAAGATCCCTCATGGTCCATAACATCTCATATCATGGCCTCAAGGATCATTGCATACCCTAGCTGCCCTCCTAGTGGGTGGGTACCTTGTGAGTATGGCTCTTGATCACCAAGCATGTATTGCATTGGTATATCATTGCTTTTCATATGTTTACTAACCAAATGTACAAAAATATTGTCATCTAACCATGTTGCTTGCAGATGAAGCTAGCTAAGTCAAATCAATTAAATCAGGCATTGAGCAATTGATGGTGACCATTCTTGAAGAATTTGGACACCAGGATCATTCACAAAGAGTTCATATAACTTGTGATATCATTTGGAAGCAAGATCTCAATTGAAAGAGGTTTGAAATTCATCAGAACATGGCCCAGTCATCCAAAACCCTAGAAAAGTCAACAAAAGTCAACTGTGGTCAACTGTGCGTTTAATCAGGATTTGGGAGGTGTGAGATGGTTGGAAAGGTCTCATTCATGTCCATATAAGCTTCATTTGGCATTTCAAGGATCAAGGTTGAAGGATTTGAAGTCAGACAAAAAATTTCCCAAAATGGAAATGACCTGTAATTCTCACCTGCCCAAAATGGAAAGTTTTTCTCCCCAAATTTACTTCATGATACAAACTTCAAATCAAATTTTGTCCAACATGAAAGTTGAAGATCTTGTCCTCACCATTCCAAAAAGTCCAAGAACTTGAAAATCCCATGTATGGTTGTCAAGTTATGGTCCAGGGAATTTCAGAAATGACCCATAATCAGAGGGCCATAACCTCCACATGGATTGTCCAAATTGGTTGTTCTTTATATGCACAAACTCCATTTGACATGTACTTTCATGGTGCATAATTGGATTTCTTCAAAAAAGGTCAATGCAAAAAGTCAAATTTCAATTGGGCAGTTAAATGAACCAGGGGCAAAATTGTCCAACTTGTGAAATAATTGGAATTTTTGAGTGGGGATTTTTGCAACACTTCACAATTGACATTTGAAACTTGTTGGAATACTCATAACATGCCAAGGCTTCATGGTTTGAAAATTGGCTTTTGAAATGAACTTGAAAATGAACACATAAGCCATCACATAGTGAAATTGAGAAATATACATTCAATGGACATGGGATCAATTCCAATAGCTTCCAAATGATATTTATGGTTTGCTTGAGGTGATAAATCACTGTTCCATTGATCAAAACCATCCAAGGGTAAAAAGGCCAAAATACACACATAAGCTCATTTTTTTGTTAATCACCATTTTGTGCTAATCTTGATTATGAGTTGGATTAAGAGCATCATATATAAGCCTAATTGTAATAGAAACTCACAAGACTAATCATTTTTCTCAGATCCACAAGAAAATCTCAAGAACTCTCCCATTTTTCTCTCACTTTCCACAATTTGCATTTTCCATTTTTTCACGATTCACCAAGATTTTCACCAGTTTTTTGCAGTTTCTGTGGTTGATCATCATTTGCAGATAAATTAGGAGGACTGTTGAAGCAAGAAAGTGGAAGATCTTTGAAGATTCTTCACCATTGAAGCAAGCACGAGTTCCATGACAGTTGGAAATTCCTGGAGGATATAGCACTGTTGAGCTACGAAGCGCATTCCAATCATCTCCCTACGCATTGTACCGTTGCTGTTTTCACCATTGGAGCTCTGAATCGCGCGAAATCCACGGCTGCACGTCAAGAAGGTTAGGATCCGGTTATCACCATTCTCAAAATCATGTTGTGGTTATTGTAGAGCATAGTTCGTAGAGTACGCAGCAATTGGTAGCATTGAAAATCGTTAGGATTCGAGAGAGCAATCGTGAATTTAAACTTTGATGTAAAATCTTCTTCCGCTCGATCTGTGCTGTACGATAAGAATTAGGATGATTCATGGACATATCTGTGATCCTGACTTTGAGACCTTTCCAACGCATATCCATTTGTGAGTTTTGGTGATGAAATGAAGAAAACGGAATTGGAAGGTGATGAACATATAGGCCGCGCGAAGAAGATGATAGAATTCTGGAAAAAATGCGTTCAATCCGTTTCCTTGCTTGGCGATTTTCAAATCGTGTTTGCCGCCTAATCCGAACCAATCAGAAGCTGCCACTGATTAAATGTGTTGCGCAGCGTTTTTGGCATGATTGCAGTAATTACGAGACTGCCATTCGTGGCTTAATTAACTTCATTAATTCAATTAATCCAAAATCCATCTTAAATAATTATTTCAATAAATCTTACAAACTTCTAAAAATCATAGATTAACCAATATTCATCCAATTAATTTGGGACTTTTTTTGATAATCTCCATTTTTAATCTACTTTTTTTTAGACATAGAAATTAAAGTTGTGCCTGGTAGAAAATTTAATTGGCATAGGGATGTTCATCATGTGTGCTATTTTCATGTGTTTCACCATTTTAATCATAAAATAATCATGCTAGCTCCAAATTGGATGAAATTTCATATGATGATTCTTGATACATTTCTGGAGATTTTGGTATATCATTTGTGATTTTTTTGACCTCTGGACTGTTAGATACGAATTATTCTTTTTGAGTGTGACAATATGTGTCACACTATGCTATGCTGAGTTCACCAATTATTTTTCCATGCTTCCATTAGGCCAATGGCCCTGATTTTTTGCATGAGATACAATATGTATGCTAACTTTCAACATAAATTTTTGTGGATTTTAATAATCCATTTTCTAATTGATTAGGATTTTTGTCTACTGCTTAGCATTTTTTGGGCTTTGCTTGTGTCACATTTTTATATATGTTGCCAAATGCTCATCCCTAACCCTATGAATATGAAACTTGGTGGAGTAGTTCCTGACATGTGTAGCTTTCATTTGGCTTTGGTCCTACTCATTTCCCATTTAATATCACTGTTTACCATTTGATTGAAGTTGGTGTACATTTTGTGACTTGATTTGGTTGTGTTTTTGCATGCCTTGACATGTTGAATTAATTCCCATAGCTCCACTAGTCCAAATGGCATGAAAATTAACATGTAGCTTGTTGAATGTCCTCTGTTTAGGATATAATTTTTGTGGAATTTTCTATGCTGTTTTGATATTTTTTGTGATGTAATCATTCTGGTTGTTCATATGTGATGCAACATTGCTTACTTTGTCTTAATTTGTGCATAAAATGAAATTAGTGCATAGTGTGGATATGAGACCAATTGGGATCCCTTTGTAATTGAAATATCTTGGCTTTGATTACGATTTACTTGCTGTTTTAAGATTTTTCCCTCCTTTGGACCCTAGGCTTGGCCTAGTGGTCTTGTTACTCATATTTGAGCTTGACTTTGACTTTTCAGGTTAAAAAAGCTAATGCCTTAAGAAGGTTGATTCATAATTGAGTTGTTTACTTTGATCATTGTATACTAATTTGTTTGTGTTGTAGGGTGCTTGGTTCACATGGACTTGGTGCTATGCACATCATTGTTTGATTGTTGATTGATTCTTATTGTTGTTGTTTTGTTTATGTTGGGATGCTGATCATATTGGACTGATTTCAGGTACCCTTAGTTGCTCAGTTCTCTTAAGAACTTGCATTGCTTTGCTTATAAGCAATTGGCATTGAGGTATAGCACCTTCTTCTTCATGTAGTCTGGAGACCCGGCCTGTTATTTGGCCGGGCAAACTGTCTGAAGTCCTCCTTAAGAGGCATTGTTTGTGTTTGTTTATGTTTGTCCCAAGCAGGAAAAGTCCTCATTTGGGGCAATTGGTGGATCAAAGAGATAAGTAGCCTATCTCCCACTATTCTGTGAGTCTTCTCCTTGCTCCCATTACATGGTTGTAGCATTGAGATCCAAACCCAAGATCTATCGAGTCCAATTGGGGAAAGAGTTCCATCTTTCTGAACTCCCCCACATTCTTATATTTACATGCTCTCTCGGACTTGAGATAGAAGCAATGAGGCACACCCCTCATACCCTTTCATCTGCTTCACCTTAGCCCCTCAATGGCAAGGTTAAGAGCGACGCTTACCTCTTACAGTGGACTTTCATAGTCAAACCCTTTTGCTTGAGCCTCATTGAATGGTTATAGCGTGTGCTACTTGAATTTATGTGATTGATTACTTGATTCATTTATACATGATTACTTGATTTGCCATTGTGCATTTACTATCGTTGATTGCCGTTGTGCATTTATCATCTTTGTTTGCCATCAGTGCATGATCATTTCTTTTGTCCTTGTGACATTGATGTTTTCCCATTGAGGACAATTGTAAGTCCATATTGATTGGATTTTGTTCCTATGACATGGAAGAGATAGAGTGTAAGACCTCATTGGTCACTCATATCTTCTTTGCTCTTTGTTTGAGCATTGTTGTTGTATGTGAGGATTCATTGTAAGTCCCTGTGATGTGGCATTTGTATTCCTAGGATCATACTGTGGAGGTTAACATAAGTCCAGATGGATTGGCAGTTGATTTCCCTGTTTTGTTTTTTTGTTTTATTCTGATGGAGATTAGTGTAAGTCCATAGAGTGGCTTCTGATATCCTTACTTGTTTTAGGAGACAGGTATAAGACCATTGAGTGGCACCCAGTATCCGCTTTTATTTACTTTCATCTGTTACCATGTTCAGATTATTGCTCATTTGTAGCCTATTCCTAAGGACCCACTTGAATCATCTTCTATATGATTTCAAGAGGTGGACCCTCCTAAGAAGTTTTACATTCACTCCACCATTCCATTCATCCCATTGTGTCCTACCTTTTCACACATACTTTTAAAAACTTGAAATAAGTGTTGTGCAAACATTCTCACCTCTTTCCAAATTAGAAACTTGGACCCTAAGTCCATGATTTTCCAAACTTCATTTTTGTTAATACTCAATTTTGAATTGACTTTAATCATACTTTGACCTTTTTGTAAATAATCCAAATAACTTCACCCATTCAAATGATTTTGTGGCTTTGTCCATGTTTGTTAAGTTTTCATACATTAGCTATAGGTTTGATTTACCCTAGTTGGTTGATATTAATCTCGCCTATTTGTCCTTAGTTGATTGAATTGTAAGTCTTCCTTGCTTATTATAGGGTTAACCCCTCTCTAGCAAGTTGAAGCTTTTCTCACATGGTGGACTTGTTGTTTCTTAAGGTTGAGTTTTCTCCCGTGGGTAACGTAAAACCTTAGGGCTTGTGTTTAAAATTGAACTCACTAATTTTTGGAAATCTTTTAGCCGAACTACGAGGTTTTGATCCTGTAAAGGTACGTAGGCAATGGTTATCCATCCAAACACAAAAATAATTAACTTGTACATTCTTTTCTCATCATCCCAATCATGTTTGCACAATACTTATGTCATGACAAATAATAATTTTCAAACAACAAAGTGTGAAAAGGGCTCCCTAGGAGTACCTAGGACGCATTGGGTGCCTAATACCTTCCCATTGCGTAATTTACCCCTTACCCCGATCTCTGATCTTTTTCATTAGTTTTCTACGTGTAAAACTTCTTAGGTTTTTGTTCGCTTTTTAACCAGTCCTTAGGATAAATAAAAGTGCGGTGGCGACTCTATGTTTATCGTATGCTTTGCTTATGATTTAATCAATAAATCATATAGCGACGAATACACCGCTACAGAAAAGTGGCGACTCTGCTGGGGAGGACAAATCCTTGGTGGTATTGCCTACTTTTCACCATTGTTGTGTGATATATTATTATGTGTTATTTGACATATTTTTGTACAATTTGGGATAACTGTATTGATTGTAATGTTTGAATTGCTTGATATATAAATGTTGTTTGCTTTGGTGATCTCTGTGAGATGAGTTCTATACCCGAACTCGAGTGCACTCTAGGATAGGAGAATGGCATAGTCTTGTCGATTGGTGTGGAGTATTCCTTAGCCAGTTGACTTGCGAGTCCATTCACTTGGTGGAGGTCATGTTGGATTGATAATGTCACACAAGTTATTTGTGGTTAGGCATTATTCGTTCAATCATGTGCCTTAGAAGCCAAGGACCTTAGTTTACCAAACCCATCTTGGCCTATTTTTAGGACGTAGTGCGGAGGTCGTTCAGATGTCAGATCTGATGCGATTGTTACGCGATACTACACTCATAAGAGTCTCTCTTGAGAATATTTTTGGAATACGAGTATTCGTTCCTCCGATAATATCCGAGAGATGGGACGATGATTATGGGAACCTCTGGTAGAACATGTCTGGCAGGTTTAAACCCTAGTACGCTCCCTTTGGGTGGTTCTTAACCAAGACTCCATGCTCGTGACTCTCAGCAAACCCGTGATTCATGGTTGAGTCGTTCAGACACCGTTAATATCAATGGATCCCGGATCAGGTGTAAAACCTAAAATCCACCAAAGCGGCTGGTTGATATTAAGGGTGTTCGAGCCGGTTCATGTACCGTTAATATCAATGGAACTTGGGTGTCGATAAGGTGAAAACCTAAATCCACCAAAATGGATGATTGATATTAAGGATACGTTGAGCTTTCCCATGACCTTTGTTTGGTGTGCCTTGCTTGATCCTTGAGTGTGATTGTTGCATTCATGCATTCATGCATTCATCTGCATCCATATCATCAGATAAAAAGAAGATTTTCAAGGAACTCAAAGGAGTTTATTTGCAAAAAATTTCAAACATGAAAAAACCGGGAAAATTTTTTCACCTGATCTATCTGATGAGATATTCTCATACATGATCAAAATGTTAATATTTCAAAGTTTGCAGATAAAACCTTCGAGTTCCTTTGAAATAAAAACCAATCATATACATAAACACTTCATGCATCATTTGCATAAGCGGGTGTTGTTCTCAGCCTGTCCTGTGGTCTGATCCCTGCGATCTTCATTTATTTTGAAGACGCACCTCGCCGGTACTATACCAAAGCCGATTCTTCCAGATTGATGGATCATCCTGAGCAAGAGAATTGTGAACTCAAGGAGGAATTTTCCCAACAGAGTGCTTTTGATGGATAGATCCCGGGCTGGCATTGGCTACCGTTCTGGGGCACATAATGAGCAAGGTTTGTTCACAAGTGGAGGATTTATCCATGATGATCAGCCTGAAGAAGAGGAAGCTGCTGCTATCTTGGAAGAGGATGCAGAGGATGTGAACAACTTCGTCATTCCTGGTGGTGTCTGCCACAATTGGGTCGCTGTAGATGTTCTTACAGTTATCCATAGATCAGAGTAATAATTGTTCACTTTGTTTAAAACCCTTCTCCCATGCCAAAAGGAGAAGTGATGACATTGTTGGCAACATTTAAAACAATGATGTTTTCATTCAATTATTGCATTGTTAAACATTTGTTTTTCCTTTGTTTTCACTTTTTGCTTTTGCATGAAATCAGTGATCACAAAAAACCTGAAAAACAAGAAAACATTTTTCATCTGCATAAATGATTTGCTTGTTTAAATACAAAAGCTTTTCATTATCCAGAATCATTATGCAGGGATTTCTAAACCCATTGAACATAATGATCCAACGCCATCTCCCAATCTTGAATTCCTTGTATTCGGAGCAGAGGAAGATGATGTTGAAGAGGATTCCTGATGAGATTACCCGACTTCGTGAGCACAAAAGGAAGCTCATTCAGCTGTATCATGAGAATCAGCTAAACAGTCAAACTGGGGCATTACAAATGTAATGTGAAAAAAAAAATAAAAAAAAAGGGAGGGTGAAAAAGATGAAAAAATCAAAAGTCAGGAATTTTTTTTTTCAAGATTTTTCAAAAGAAAAAAGAAAAATGATACCCTCAAGTCCCTAGTTGACTGATGCTGAATGGATTCAGAGTCGTTATGACCAGTTGAATTTGATTGAAGAGAAGAGATTGACCGCCATGTGTCATGGTCAGTTATATCAGCAGAGAATGAAGAAAGCATTCGATAAGAAGGTCAAGCCTCGTGTGTTCAGAGAAGGTGACCTTGTGCTCAAGAAAGTTTTGTCTTTCGTGCCCGATTCCAGGGGCAAGTGGACTCCAAACTACGAGGGTCCATATGTTGTTAAGAGAGCCTTTTCAGGCGGAGCTTTGATGCTTACAACAATGGATGGGGAGGATTTCACTCGTCCTGTGGATTCAGATGCAGTCAAGAGATACTTTGCCTAATAAAAAAAAAGTATATGCAAATGAAAAACATAATTGCTCGCTAAGTTGAAAACCCGAAAGGGCAGCTTAGGCAAAAATGAGCGTCTTGGTGGAGAACCCGCAAGGGTAATCCAGGCAAAAATTAGAGACTTGATAAAAAGCATATTTGCATCCCGCTAGATTGAGTACCTCACCCTGGGGCAATCTAGGCAAAAATTAGGGATCAGGCAAGTAACTGCATCCTGACAAGACTTCCTGGTCACCAGCCGTCTTTTCGTCAGAGGATTCTCGATTCGTCGTCAACTGAAGCTTCGAATACATCGAGATTCAAATTGGTAGAGAAAGGATCATTATGTTCAATGTAGCCCTCTTCAATATATATCACTGATTTCAAATTTGTACAGATCTATGGAGTCTTGCCATTTGCAGACTACCATTCCATCAAATAAATTTGAGCTTTTATCCAATTATTTGCACTCTTATTTGTTTCAATTCAACAAATGTTTTGCATGTTTTAATTGATAAAAATATCATTGTTTTAAAAACAAAATTTTTCAAAATTATTGTTTTAAACAAAGTGAACATTCACAATGATAAAAGGATACTCAAAGAATTTCTCAGTGCTCTCCCAAAGGTGGCATGGTTTCCAACAGGAAAGACATTTGTTCATACTCCTGGTTTGGTTTGTATCCTTCTTCTCCAGATTTGGTTGTTGGGGTTATCCCCCAAGTAGAGATTTGGTTGTTGGGGTTGTTCCCTAAGCAGAGCTTCTGTGGGTTTTGACTCCCCGAAGCAGAATTGTGGATTGAAGGCTCAGTCTATTCTCCAGCAGTAGTCTCTCCCCGACTTGATTGCTCAGCTGTTCAGAAAATGTGTGGTTAGTGGGTTGGTATCCCCGTATCCCGTATTTCTCCCCAAGCGAGTTGCCAGCATAATCGCAAGTCGAGTTGTTGGTGGGGTTGTTCCCCAAGCAGAGTGTTGTTGAAGACTCAGTTTTCTCCAACAACAGTTTTCCCCAGCATGGATGCTTTCCTTGTGGAAGATTCGGCGGTTGATGGTTTGTCACCTTGGTGCCCTGTCACTTCCTCCAGTGGGTCGCTATGCCCAGACTTTATTTGTCTCCTTGGCACAATAGAGCTGTTATTGACATCCCCATCGAAGTCGCGAGCAGAGTTTTTGTCACTCCTTCCCAGCGCAGTCGCGAGCGGAGTTGTTTACTTTCTCTCTATCAGAATGGTTGTTATTCTCAGCAGAGCAGGATTTATTTTCCTACTCCGTGGTTGATTGGGTTGATATCCCAGTATTTTCATCCATCTCTCCCCAGCATTTGTCTGCAGAGCGGTTGTTGTGGCAGTATTGCCTGTTGAACCTCTTTCAATCCCCGGTATGGTCGGTCGATAGCTCCGTCATCCAGAGATTGTATTGATTTCCTGATTACTCTTCGATCCTCAGTAGAGCGGATTTTGTTGCAGAATCTGCTGATGTGATCCGACAGATGTATGTTCGCCCCGAGTAGAGTGGTTTGTTGCAGAATCTACTTGTTTGGTGCTTTCCTTCCTCGGTGGGTTGTTCCCCAAGAGAGTAGTTGATGATATCCCCAGTAGAGTTGCTTGTGCAGCCAAACTCTATCCGGGTGACCTTTGCTCCCTCAGTGGGTTGTTCCCCAATGGAGTTATGTTGGATCCGTTCCCATAGCAGTGTTTGTTAGGATCCCCTGCAGGACTTTGAGATTCTCTCGTTCCCCGACAGATTTGTCTTTGTGGCTCTTTGCCTGTTGTGACTTTCTGTGCCATAGTTGGGGTGATCGCTGATCCATTGCTCAGATTTGGTATTCTCCAGATATCTCTGATTCTTTTGCTTCTGCTTCCCAGCAGTACCCGCAGATCTTTGCTTTATAGCATGTAGATCTCCAGCAGAATTGGCTTTCCAGTTGGTTTTCCCCTGGAATTATAATACCGGATGTTTGATTCCTGGACCTGTTGTGTTAGAAATGTCTGTTTTGTCAGCATTCATCAAGCATAAATCACGCATATTCATGCATATTCATGAAACATTCAGATATTCATGTTGCATTTTTGCCATATATCCTTTGTTTGTTGTTCCCTGCTATGGTGATATAGATCTTTATAGATCTTCCTAAGCAGATGTCGGGTGTTAAATCTCTCCATATAGAGTCAGCCCATAAGCAGAAAGTGTCTGTCTTTCCTTCTGCGGTTCCCCACTGAGATATACCCTCGTGGATGACGGTTTCTTCCGTTTCCTCCCAGCATATATATTGGGATGGAGTTTTCCTATTGAGTTATATCCTCATAGGACGTGTCTTGATTCGGTCTGTCTTTTCGGAATATTCCCGAATTGGCGTTTTGTCAACTATATCGTGCTTCCCAGTGGGTTGTTCCCCAGCGGAGTTTTCGGGCCTCTACCCTGATACCGGTAGTTGTAAGTCCTATTGTTCCTTTCCTCTTGGCGGAACTTGTGGTTATACACCTTTCATTCCTCTGCAAGAGTTGATTTTGGCCTCTACCCTTATACCGGTAGTTGTAAGTCCTATTCTCCTGGCTTTCTTGGCAGAACTTGTGGTTATACACCTTTTAGTCCCCAGCCAGAGTTGTTGGTTTTCTACCTGATAGTCGGTAGTCGTAAATCCTAATTCCCTGCTCTCCAACAGAGTTTGTGGTCTGTTATAAACCTCATTTTGGTTTCTCGTGCGGATTCGTGATTTATTCTATCCCCACGCAGAGTTTTTGGTTTTCTACCCCGTATTCGGTAGATGTAAACCATAATTTGTGGTTATTCCCACCAGAGTATGGCGTCTACCCCGTATTCGGTAGTTGTGCGTCCTATCTCTTTTCCCCTAACAGTGGTAACCTTTGTGGTTCGGTCTGGCTGATGGTGGATCTTCTGTTGTTGTGATTTTATCCCTAACAGAGTTTTGTTCCCGGTGGTGATTTATATCCCCAGTGGAGTTTGTGGTCTTCTACCCCGTATTCGGTAGTTGTAAATCCTATGTTGCTGTGATTTTTCTCTCCAGCGGAGTTGTATCTTATGATACATATGGATAATTGCCGGTTGCTAGCAATTTTATCCTCAGCTGAGTCTTTAGTTTCTTACCCAGTAGTCGGTATTGTTAAACCTCTTGTTTTCTCAGTCAGATTTTTGGTCTTCTGCCCCGTATTCGGTAGATGTAAACCCTAATCCCCTTTGTGGTTATCTTCATTCAATATTCGATGTTGATATTCCTTCCTGCTTTTGGGTAGTTGCTCTTGAGTAAGCACTTGTATTCCCAGCAGTCTCCTGGATCATTGCCGGATGCTTGCAATGTTATCCTTTTGAAGTCGCCAGTGGGTCTTTTCACCGTTTGCTAGTGATTTGTTCCCCGGATCATTGACTGTTTATCAATGTATCCCCAGCCTTGCGGATAATTGCCGGATGCTTGCAATTAATCCCCAGTGAGTCTTTCATTTACCCTTTTGTTGGTAATGTTGTTACTCTCTTTGATTGGTCATCATTATATGCCTGTTTGGTATCCCGATGCCTTTCTTTTCGGTCGATTTATCCTTTATTAACCCTTATACCGGTTGTGGATAATCTTCCGTGCGAGTATACTATCCACGTTCTGACGGTAATGGATATTATATCTCATGCACTCTTCAGTTGAAGCCTTTTGTGTTTCCCTGGTCGAGTAAGATTCGTTGTTTCCCTTTGCGGAGTCGAATATTCTTGTTGTCGGATAATTGCCGGATGCTTGCAATTTATCCTTTGAGTCGTCTTTCGTTTACCCGGATGCTTGGTATCGATTGTCTCTCTTTTGATTAGTCACCTATTATATACTTCGGTATCTCTGGTGCCTTTTCCTTTCGAGTATATTATTCACGGTCTGCCGGTAATGAATAATATTTCTCATGCGCTCTTTAGTTGGAATCCTTTGTTGATTTTCCCCAGCTGAGCAAGATTCATATTCTTTGTAGAATCGAATATTCATCCTTTAACCTGTTTGTGTTTCGGATGTGTGTTTTGGCATATATACCAATTCACGTTTTCGGTAGATCACCTATTATATACTTCGGTATCTCTGGTGTTTCTTACCATGCGAGTTTATTATCTACGTTCTGACGGTAATAGATAATATGTCTCATGCGAGTATCTTATCCACGGTCTGCCGGTAATGGATATTATATCTCATGTACTCTTTGGGTTTGTGTCCCCAGTTGAGTAAGGTTCGTTTTCCCGTTGTGGATTCGAATGTCATCCTGTAAATTGTTTTGCTGGTTCAAGCTCTCCTTTCGGATGATGAGTGTCTTGGCATATATACCAATTCACGTTCTGTCGGTCACCTATTATATACCTCGGTATCCCCGGTGTTCCTTTCCGTCTACTCCCTATTATGACCTTGGTCCCTTGTGGAGTCAGATTTTCCTGAGTTTTTGTACCCTTTGTTGGTCTTTCTCAGATGTTGGTTGATTGATATCTCTCACCCTTATACCGGTCTTAGATATTCATTCTTCCTGAGTTTGTTACCCTTATACCGGTAACACCTCATTCCTGTTGCTTTTCCCAGGAGAGTCTCTTTGTTAGACAATCCCCTGCGGAGTTCCTTTGGTGATTTTTACCCCTTTGCTATATGGGTGTTTATTCCCCAATATATGCATTTCCGGCAGGGAAGTTCTATGTGAATCTTTTCCAGGTCCGAGTCCGGATTTTTATCCGAAGTATCCTTTATGGATAGTTGAGTCAGCTTATGTCTTTCCTATGGATTTATTCTCCTCTGGAATTCTTTATTCAGTGTGAGTCCTTTGCTTCCCCAGCAAGTTCTCCAGTCCGATGTCTATTATCCCTAGTGGAGGGTCGTGTCTAACACACACTGTGTCAGTTTTGTATCCCTAATCAAAGTCGTGTCCTGCTCACGCATTCTTTTTTCTTACTATCCCCTAATAGAGTCCCAATAAGAGTCTTGTTATTAGAGTCTCCATTCCTGGTGAGTGTATTACTCCGATGGATCGTCTTTTTCTTCTGTGTGAACCATATATCTCCACAGAATTTGCTTTTGCATGCATACATCTGCATCATGAGGTCTCTTAGGGACCAAAATTTGTCTCATTACTATTATTTAAGCCCATTCTACCGCGTCGAGATGAAGATTTCTAAACTTCATTTCTCCGGATAGAATGACCTTAAATAGAGGCATCTGTAAGACCCCAATTTTGGCCCTAAGATCCCTCATGGTCCATAACATCTCATATCATGGCCTCAAGGATCATTGCATACCCTAGCTGCCCTCCTAGTGGGTGGGTACCTTGTGAGTATGGCTCTTGATCACCAAGCATGTATTGCATTGGTATATCATTGCTTTTCATATGTTTACTAACCAAATGTACAAAAATATTGTCATCTAACCATGTTGCATGCAGATGAAGCTAGCTAAGTCAAAGCAGTTAAATCAGGCATTGAGCAATTGATGGTGACCATTCTTGAAGAATTTGGACACCAGGATCATTCACAAAGAGTTCATATAACTTGTGATATCATTTGGAAGCAAGATCTCAATTGAAAGAGGTTTGAAATTCATCAGAACATGGCCCAGTCATCCAAAACCCTAGAAAAGTCAACAAAAGTCAACTGTGGTCAACTGTGCGTTTAATCAGGATTTGGGAGGTGTGAGATGGTTGGAAAGGTCTCATTCATGTCCATATAAGCTTCATTTGGCATTTCAAGGATCAAGGTTGAAGGATTTGAAGTCAGACAAAAAGTTTCCCAAAATGGAAATGACCTGTAATTCTCACCTGCCCAAAATGGAAAGTTTTTCTCCCCAAATTTACTTCATGATACAAGCTTCAAATCAAATTTTGTCCAACATGAAAGTTGAAGATCTTGTCCTCACCATTCCAAAAAGTCCAAGAACTTGAAAATCCCATGTATGGTTGTCAAGTTATGGTCCAGGGAATTTCAGAAATGACCCATAATCAGAGGGCCATAACCTCCACATGGATTGTCCAAATTGGTTGTTCTTTATATGCACAAACTCCATTTGACATGTACTTTCATGGTGCATAATTGGATTTCTTCAAAAAAGGTCAATGCAAAAAGTCAAATTTCAACTGGACAGTTAAATGAACCAGGGGCAAAATTGTCCAACTTGTGAAATAATTGGAATTTTTGAGTGGGGATTTTTGCAACACTTCACAATTGACATTTGAAACTTGTTGGAATACTCATAACATGCCAAGGCTTCATGGTTTGAAAATTGGCTTTTGAAATGAACTTGAAAATGAACACATAAGCCATCACATAGTGAAATTGAGAAATATACATTCAATGGACATGGGATCAATTCCAATAGCTTCCAAATGATATTTATGGTTTGCTTGAGGTGATAAATCACTGTTCCATTGATCAAAACCATCCAAGGGTAAAAAGGCCAAAATACACACATAAGCTCATTTTTTTGTTAATCACCATTTTGTGCTAATCTTGATTATGAGTTGGATTAAGAGCATCATATATAAGCCTAATTGTAATAGAAACTCACAAGACTAATCATTTTTCTCAGATCCACAAGAAAATCTCAAGAACTCTCCCATTTTTCTCTCACTTTCCACAATTTGCATTTTCCATTTTTTCACGATTCACCAAGATTTTCACCAGTTTTTTGCAGTTTCTGTGGTTGATCATCATTTGCAGATAAATTAGGAGGACTGTTGAAGCAAGAAAGTGGAAGATCTTTGAAGATTCTTCACCATTGAAGCAAGCACGAGTTCCATGACAGTTGGAAATTCCTGGAGGATATAGCACTGTTGAGCTACGAAGCGCATTCCAATCATCTCCCTACGCATTGTACCGTTGCTGTTTTCACCATTGGAGCTCTGAATCGCGCGAAATCCACGGCTGCACGTCAAGAAGGTTAGGATCCGGTTATCACCATTCTCAAAATCATGTTGTGGTTATTGTAGAGCATAGTTCGTAGAGTACGCAGCAATTGGTAGCATTGAAAATCGTTAGGATTCGAGAGAGCAATCGTGAATTTAAACTTTGATGTAAAATCTTCTTCCGCTCGATCTGTGCTGTACGATAAGAATTAGGATGATTCATGGACATATCTGTGATCCTGACTTTGAGACCTTTCCAACGCATATCCATTTGTGAGTTTTGGTGATGAAATGAAGAAAACGGAATTGGAAGGTGATGAACATATAGGCCGCGCGAAGAAGATGATAGAATTCTGGAAAAAATGCGTTCAATCCGTTTCCTTGCTTGGCGATTTTCAAATCGTGTTTGCCGCCTAATCCGAACCAATCAGAAGCTGCCACTGATTAAATGTGTTGCGCAGCGTTTTTGGCATGATTGCAGTAATTACGAGACTGCCATTCGTGGCTTAATTAACTTCATTAATTCAATTAATCCAAAATCCATCTTAAATAATTATTTCAATAAATCTTACAAACTTCTAAAAATCATAGATTAACCAATATTCATCCAATTAATTTGGGACTTTTTTTGATAATCTCCATTTTTAATCTACTTTTTTTTAGACATAGAAATTAAAGTTGTGCCTGGTAGAAAATTTAATTGGCATAGGGATGTTCATCATGTGTGCTATTTTCATGTGTTTCACCATTTTAATCATAAAATAATCATGCTAGCTCCAAATTGGATGAAATTTCATATGATGATTCTTGATACATTTCTGGAGATTTTGGTATATCATTTGTGATTTTTTTGACCTCTGGACTGTTAGATACGAATTATTCTTTTTGAGTGTGACAATATGTGTCACACTATGCTATGCTGAGTTCACCAATTATTTTTCCATGCTTCCATTAGGCCAATGGCCCTGATTTTTTGCATGAGATACAATATGTATGCTAACTTTCAACATAAATTTTTGTGGATTTTAATAATCCATTTTCTAATTGATTAGGATTTTTGTCTACTGCTTAGCATTTTTTGGGCTTTGCTTGTGTCACATTTTATATATGTTGCCAAATGCTCATCCCTAACCCTATGAATATGAAACTTGGTGGAGTAGTTCCTGACATGTGTAGCTTTCATTTGGCTTTGGTCCTACTCATTTCCCATTTAATATCACTGTTTACCATTTGATTGAAGTTGGTGTACATTTTGTGACTTGATTTGGTTGTGTTTTTGCATGCCTTGACATGTTGAATTAATTCCCATAGCTCCACTAGTCCAAATGGCATGAAAATTAACATGTAGCTTGTTGAATGTCCTCTGTTTAGGATATAATTTTTGTGGAATTTTCTATGCTGTTTTGATATTTTTTGTGATGTAATCATTCTGGTTGTTCATATGTGATGCAACATTGCTTACTTTGTCTTAATTTGTGCATAAAATGAAATTAGTGCATAGTGTGGATATGAGACCAATTGGGATCCCTTTGTAATTGAAATATCTTGGCTTTGATCACGATTTACTTGCTGTTTTAAGATTTTTCCCTCCTTTGGACCCTAGGCTTGGCCTAGTGGTCTTGTTACTCATATTTGAGCTTGACTTTGACTTTTCAGGTTAAAAAAGCTAATGCCTTAAGAAGGTTGATTCATAATTGAGTTGTTTACTTTGATCATTGTATACTAATTTGTTTGTGTTGTAGGGTGCTTGGTTCACATGGACTTGGTGCTATGCACATCATTGTTTGATTGTTGATTGATTCTTATTGTTGTTGTTTTGTTTATGTTGGGATGCTGATCATATTGGACTGATTTCAGGTACCCTTAGTTGCTCAGTTCTCTTAAGAACTTGCATTGCTTTGCTTATAAGCAATTGGCATTGAGGTATAGCACCTTCTTCTTCATGTAGTCTGGAGACCCGGCCTGTTATTTGGCCGGGCAAACTGTCTGAAGTCCTCCTTAAGAGGCATTGTTTGTGTTTGTTTATGTTTGTCCCAAGCAGGAAAAGTCCTCATTTGGGGCAATTGGTGGATCAAAGAGATAAGTAGCCTATCTCCCACTATTCTGTGAGTCTTCTCCTTGCTCCCATTACATGGTTGTAGCATTGAGATCCAAACCCAAGATCTATCGAGTCCAATTGGGGAAAGAGTTCCATCTTTCTGAACTCCCCCACATTCTTATATTTACATGCTCTCTCGGACTTGAGATAGAAGCAATGAGGCACACCCCTCATACCCTTTCATCTGCTTCACCTTAGCCCCTCAATGGCAAGGTTAAGAGCGACGCTTACCTCTTACAGTGGACTTTCATAGTCAAACCCTTTTGCTTGAGCCTCATTGAATGGTTATAGCGTGTGCTACTTGAATTTATGTGATTGATTACTTGATTCATTTATACATGATTACTTGATTTGCCATTGTGCATTTACTATCGTTGATTGCCGTTGTGCATTTATCATCTTTGTTTGCCATCAGTGCATGATCATTTCTTTTGTCCTTGTGACATTGATGTTTTCCCATTGAGGACAATTGTAAGTCCATATTGATTGGCTTTTGTTCCTATGACATGGAAGAGATAGAGTGTAAGACCTCATTGGTCACTCATATCTTCTTTGCTCTTTGTTTGAGCATTGTTGTTGTATGTGAGGATTCATTGTAAGTCCCTGTGATGTGGCATTTGTATTCCTAGGATCATACTGTGGAGGTTAACATAAGTCCAGATGGATTGGCAGTTGATTTCCCTGTTTTGTTTTTTTGTTTTATTCTGATGGAGATTAGTGTAAGTCCATAGAGTGGCTTCTGATATCCTTACTTGTTTTAGGAGACAGGTATAAGACCATTGAGTGGCACCCAGTATCCGCTTTTATTTACTTTCATCTGTTACCATGTTCAGATTATTGCTCATTTGTAGCCTATTCCTAAGGACCCACTTGAATCATCTTCTATATGATTTCAAGAGGTGGACCCTCCTAAGAAGTTTTACATTCACTCCACCATTCCATTCATCCCATTGTGTCCTACCTTTTCACACATACTTTTAAAAACTTGAAATAAGTGTTGTGCAAACATTCTCACCTCTTTCCAAATTAGAAACTTGGACCCTAAGTCCATGATTTTCCAAACTTCATTTTTGTTAATACTCAATTTTGAATTGACTTTAATCATACTTTGACCTTTTTGTAAATAATCCAAATAACTTCACCCATTCAAATGATTTTGTGGCTTTGTCCATGTTTGTTAAGTTTTCATACATTAGCTATAGGTTTGATTTACCCTAGTTGGTTGATATTAATCTCGCCTATTTGTCCTTAGTTGATTGAATTGTAAGTCTTCCTTGCTTATTATAGGGTTAACCCCTCTCTAGCAAGTTGAAGCTTTTCTCACATGGTGGACTTGTTGTTTCTTAAGGTTGAGTTTTCTCCCGTGGGTAACGTAAAACCTTAGGGCTTGTGTTTAAAATTGAACTCACTAATTTTTGGAAATCTTTTAGCCGAACTACGAGGTTTTGATCCTGTAAAGGTACGTAGGCAATGGTTATCCATCCAAACACAAAAATAATTAACTTGTACATTCTTTTCTCATCATCCCAATCATGTTTGCACAATACTTATGTCATGACAAATAATAATTTTCAAACAACAAAGTGTGAAAAGGGCTCCCTAGGAGTACCTAGGACGCATTGGGTGCCTAATACCTTCCCATTGCGTAATTTACCCCTTACCCCGATCTCTGATCTTTTTCATTAGTTTTCTACGTGTAAAACTTCTTAGGTTTTTGTTCGCTTTTTAACCAGTCCTTAGGATAAATAAAAGTGCGGTGGCGACTCTATGTTTATCGTATGCTTTGCTTATGATTTAATCAATAAATCATATAGCGACGAATACACCGCTACAGAAAAGTGGCGACTCTGCTGGGGAGGACAAATCCTTGGTGGTATTGCCTACTTTTCACCATTGTTGTGTGATATATTATTATGTGTTATTTGACATATTTTTGTACAATTTGGGATAACTGTATTGATTGTAATGTTTGAATTGCTTGATATACAAATGTTGTTTGCTTTGGTGATCTCTGTGAGATGAGTTCTATACCCGAACTCGAGTGCACTCTAGGATAGGAGAATGGCATAGTCTTGTCGATTGGTGTGGAGTATTCCTTAGCCAGTTGACTTGCGAGTCCATTCACTTGGTGGAGGTCATGTTGGATTGATAATGTCACACAAGTTATTTGTGGTTAGGCATTATTCGTTCAATCATGTGCCTTAGAAGCCAAGGACCTTAGTTTACCAAACCCATCTTGGCCTATTTTTAGGACGTAGTGCGGAGGTCGTTCAGATGTCAGATCTGATGCGATTGTTACGCGATACTACACTCATAAGAGTCTCTCTTGAGAATATTTTTGGAATACGAGTATTCGTTCCTCCGATAATATCCGAGAGATGGGACGATGATTATGGGAACCTCTGGTAGAACATGTCTGGCAGGTTTAAACCCTAGTACGCTCCCTTTGGGTGGTTCTTAACCAAGACTCCATGCTCGTGACTCTCAGCAAACCCGTGATTCATGGTTGAGTCGTTCAGACACCGTTAATATCAATGGATCCCGGATCAGGTGTAAAACCTAAAATCCACCAAAGCGGCTGGTTGATATTAAGGGTGTTCGAGCCGGTTCATGTACCGTTAATATCAATGGAACTTGGGTGTCGATAAGGTGAAAACCTAAATCCACCAAAATGGATGATTGATATTAAGGATACGTTGAGCTTTCCCATGACCTTTGTTTGGTGTGCCTTGCTTGATCCTTGAGTGTGATTGTTGCATTCATGCATTCATGCATTCATCTGCATCCATATCATCAGATAAAAAGAAGATTTTCAAGGAACTCAAAGGAGTTTATTTGCAAAAAATTTCAAACATGAAAAAACCGGGAAAATTTTTTCACCTGATCTATCTGATGAGATATTCTCATACATGATCAAAATGTTAATATTTCAAAGTTTGCAGATAAAACCTTCGAGTTCCTTTGAAATAAAAACCAATCATATACATAAACACTTCATGCATCATTTGCATAAGCGGGTGTTGTTCTCAGCCTGTCCTGTGGTCTGATCCCTGCGATCTTCATTTATTTTGAAGACGCACCTCGCCGGTACTATACCAAAGCCGATTCTTCCAGATTGATGGATCATCCTGAGCAAGAGAATTGTGAACTCAAGGAGGAATTTTCCCAACAGAGTGCTTTTGATGGATAGATCCCGGGCTGGCATTGGCTACCGTTCTGGGGCACATAATGAGCAAGGTTTGTTCACAAGTGGAGGATTTATCCATGATGATCAGCCTGAAGAAGAGGAAGCTGCTGCTATCTTGGAAGAGGATGCAGAGGATGTGAACAACTTCGTCATTCCTGGTGGTGTCTGCCACAATTGGGTCGCTGTAGATGTTCCTACAGTTATCCATAGATCAGAGTAATAATTGTTCACTTTGTTTAAAACCCTTCTCCCATGCCAAAAGGAGAAGTGATGACATTGTTGGCAACATTTAAAACAATGATGTTTTCATTCAATTATTGCATTGTTAAACATTTGTTTTTCCTTTGTTTTCACTTTTTGCTTTTGCATGAAATCAGTGATCACAAAAAACCTGAAAAACAAGAAAACATTTTTCATCTGCATAAATGATTTGCTTGTTTAAATACAAAAGCTTTTCATTATCCAGAATCATTATGCAGGGATTTCTAAACCCATTGAACATAATGATCCAACGCCATCTCCCAATCTTGAATTCCTTGTATTCGGAGCAGAGGAAGATGATGTTGAAGAGGATTCCTGATGAGATTACCCGACTTCGTGAGCACAAAAGGAAGCTCATTCAGCTGTATCATGAGAATCAGCTAAACAGTCAAACTGGGGCATTACAAATGTAATGTGAAAAAAAAAATAAAAAAAAGGGAGGGTGAAAAAGATGAAAAAATCAAAAGTCAGGAATTTTTTTTTCTCAAGATTTTTCAAAAGAAAAAAGAAAAATGATACCCTCAAGTCCCTAGTTGACTGATGCTGAATGGATTCAGAGTCGTTATGACCAGTTGAATTTGATTGAAGAGAAGAGATTGACCGCCATGTGTCATGGTCAGTTATATCAGCAGAGAATGAAGAAAGCATTCGATAAGAAGGTCAAGCCTCGTGTGTTCAGAGAAGGTGACCTTGTGCTCAAGAAAGTTTTGTCTTTCGTGCCCGATTCCAGGGGCAAGTGGACTCCAAACTACGAGGGTCCATATGTTGTTAAGAGAGCCTTTTCAGGCGGAGCTTTGATGCTTACAACAATGGATGGGGAGGATTTCACTCGTCCTGTGGATTCAGATGCAGTCAAGAGATACTTTGCCTAATAAAAAAAAAGTATATGCAAATGAAAAACAGAATTGCTCGCTAAGTTGAAAACCCGAAAGGGCAGCTTAGGCAAAAATGAGCGTCTTGGTGGAGAACCCGCAAGGGTAATCCAGGCAAAAATTAGAGACTTGATAAAAAAGCATATTTGCATCCCGCTAGATTGAGTACCTCACCCTGGGGCAATCTAGGCAAAAATTAGGGATCAGGCAAGTAACTGCATCCTGACAAGACTTCCTGGTCACCAGCCGTCTTTTCGTCAGAGGATTCTCGATTCGTCGTCAACTGAAGCTTCGAATACATCGAGATTCAAATTGGTAGAGAAAGGATCATTATGTTCAATGTAGCCCTCTTCAAATATATATCACTGATTTCAAATTTGTACAGATCTATGGAGTCTTGCCATTTGCAGACTACCATTCCATCAAATAAATTTGAGCTTTTATCCAATTATTTGCACTCTTATTTGTTTCAATTCAACAAATGTTTTGCATGTTTTAATTGATAAAAATATCATTGTTTTAAAAACAAAATTTTTCAAAATTATTGTTTTAAACAAAGTGAACATTCACAATGATAAAAGGATACTCAAAGAATTTCTCAGTGCTCTCCCAAAGGTGGCATGGTTTCCAACAGGAAAGACATTTGTTCATACTCCTGGTTTGGTTTGTATCCTTCTTCTCCAGATTTGGTTGTTGGGGTTATCCCCCAAGTAGAGATTTGGTTGTTGGGGTTGTTCCCTAAGCAGAGCTTCTGTGGGTTTTGACTCCCCGAAGCAGAATTGTGGATTGAAGGCTCAGTCTATTCTCCAGCAGTAGTCTCTCCCCGACTTGATTGCTCAGCTGTTCAGAAAATGTGTGGTTAGTGGGTTGGTATCCCCGTATCCCGTATTTCTCCCCAAGCGAGTTGCCAGCATAATCGCAAGTCGAGTTGTTGGTGGGGTTGTTCCCCAAGCAGAGTGTTGTTGAAGACTCAGTTTTCTCCAACAGCAGTTTTCCCCAGCATGGATGCTTTCCTTGTGGAAGATTCGGCGGTTGATGGTTTGTCACCTTGGTGCCCTGTCACTTCCTCCAGTGGGTCGCTATGCCCAGACTTTATTTGTCTCCTTGGCACAGTAGAGCTGTTATTGACATCCCCATCGAAGTCGCGAGCAGAGTTTTTGTCACTCCTTCCCAGCGCAGTCGCGAGCGGAGTTGTTTACTTTCTCTCTATCAGAATGGTTGTTATTCTCAGCAGAGCAGGATTTATTTTCCTACTCCGTGGTTGATTGGGTTGATATCTCAGTATTTTCATCCATCTCTCCCCAGCATTTGTCTGCAGAGCGGTTGTTGTGGCAGTATTGCCTGTTGAACCTCTTTCAATCCCCGGTATGGTCGGTCGATAGCTCCGTCATCCAGAGATTGTATTGATTTCCTGATTACTCTTCGATCCTCAGTAGAGCGGATTTTGTTGCAGAATCTGCTGATGTGATCCGACAGATGTATGTTCGCCCCGAGTAGAGTGGTTTGTTGCAGAATCTACTTGTTTGGTGCTTTCCTTCCTCGGTGGGTTGTTCCCCAAGAGAGTAGTTGATGATATCCCCAGTAGAGTTGCTTGTGCAGCCAAACTCTATCCGGGTGACCTTTGCTCCCTCAGTGGGTTGTTCCCCAATGGAGTTATGTTGGATCCGTTCCCATAGCAGTGTTTGTTAGGATCCCCTGCAGGACTTTGAGATTCTCTCGTTCCCCGACAGATTTGTCTTTGTGGCTCTTTGCCTGTTGTGACTTTCTGTGCCATAGTTGGGGTGATCGCTGATCCATTGCTCAGATTTGGTATTCTCCAGATATCTCTGATTCTTTTGCTTCTGCTTCCCAGCAGTACCCGCAGATCTTTGCTTCCCAGCAGTCCTCCGGTCAAGCAGAAGCTCAGAAGAACAAGACCAGAGATGGCTGTAAAGATAAAGGAAGAAGTGCAGAAACAGTTGGATGCAGGGTTCCTAGCGGTTACCAATTATCCGTCATGGGTCGCAAACATCGTTCCAGTACCTAAGAAAGATGGAAAGGTACGGATGTGTGTCGACTACCGGGATCTGAACAGAGGTAGCCCTAAAGATGATTTCCCATTACCTCACATCGACGTTTTGGTGGATAACACAGCTCAGTTCTCGGTATTCTCCTTCATGGATGGCTTTTCTGGCTATAACCAAATCAAGATGGCACCAGAAGACATGGAGAAGACAACTTTCATAACCCCATGGGGCACCTTCTGCTACAAGGTGATGCCGTTTGGTCTGAAAAACGCTGGGGCAACATATCAACGAGCTATGGTGACTCTATTTCATGATATGATTCATCATGAAATCGAGGTTTATGTGGACGATATGATTGCCAAATCTCAGACAGAAGAAGAACATCTGGTGAATCTGCAGAAGCTGTTTGAGCGTTTAAGGAAATTCAAGCTGAGGCTTAATCCGAACAAGTGCACTTTCGGGGTGAGGTCTGGAAAATTGCTAGGTTTTATCGTTAGCGGAAAAGGGATTGAGGTGGATCCTGACAAAGTGAAAGCAATACAGGAAATTCCTGAGCCAAGAACAGAGAAGCAAGTCCGTGGTTTCTTAGGGAGGTTGAACTACATTGCAAGGTTCATCTCTCATCTAACAGCCACGTGTGAGCCAATTTTCAAATTGCTGAGGAAAGATCAGGCTATCAGGTGGAATGACGATTGTCAAAGGGCTTTTGAAAAGATAAAAGAGTATTTGCAGAATCCCCCTATCCTCATGCCTCCAGTCCCAGGGAGGCCGCTGATTATGTACTTGACGGTACTCGACAATTCCATGGGTTGTGTTCTCGGTCAACACGACGAGACAGGTAGAAAAGAGCATGCCATCTACTACCTGAGTAAAAAATTCACAGACTGCGAGTCGAGATACTCAATGCTTGAGAAGACATGTTGTGCACTTGCATGGGCTGCTAAGCGATTGAGACAATACATGCTGACTCACACAACCTTACTGATCTCCAAGATGGATCCAGTCAAGTATATATTCGAGAAGCCAGCTCTCACCGGAAGGGTTGCTCGTTGGCAAATGGTATTGACAGAGTATAATATCCAGTATACATCCCAGAAAGCCATCAAGGGGAGTATTCTGTCAGACTATCTTGCTCAGCAACCGATTGATGATTATGAGGCAATGAAGTTTGATTTTCCAGATGAAGACATCATGTTCCTCAAGATGAAAGACTGCGAAGAGCCAGTTGTTGAGGAGGGACCTGATCCAGACGAAAAGTGGACTTTGTTGTTTGATGGGGCCGTCAATGCCAGAGGAAGTGGAATTGGTGCTGTCATTACCACTCCGAAAGGTGCCCACATGCCTTTCACCGCTCGTCTGACCTTTGAGTGCACCAATAATGAAGCTGAGTACGAGGCCTGTATCTTGGGTATTGAGCAAGCCATTAATTTGAGAATCAAGACTCTGGACATCTTCGGAGATTCAGCTCTAGTGATCAATCAAGTGAATGGTGATTGGAATACTCTCCAGCCCACTCTGGTCCCCTACAGAGATTACACGAGAAGACTGTTGACTTTCTTCACAACAGTAAAGCTGTATCATATACCTCGTGATGAGAACCAGATGGCAGATGCTCTTGCTACTCTATCCTCCATGATCAAGGTGGTTCGGTGGAACCATGCTCCTAGGATCGATGTTATGCGCCTTGATAGGGCCGCGTACGTGTTTGCCGCTGAACTAATAGTCGATGACAAGCCCTGGTATCACGATATCAAGTGCTTTCTGAAGAATCAAGAGTACCCTGCAGGGGCATCCAACAATGACAGAAAAACTTTGAGAAGATTGGCAGGCAGTTTCTTCTTGAACAAAGACGATGTGCTGTATAAGAGGAACTTCGACATGGTTTTGCTCAGATGCGTGGACAAACACGAGGTGGGCATGTTAATGCAGGAAGTTCATGAAGGTTCCTTCGGTACTCATGCCGGCGGACATGCAATGGCTAAGAAATTGTTAAGGGCGGGTTATTACTGGATGACCATGGAATCAAATTGTTTCAAGTATACTCGGAAGTGCCATAAATGCCAGATTTATGTTGATAAGGTGCATGTACCGTCGAATCCTCTGAATGTGATGTCTTCGCCGTGGCCATTTGCAATGTGGGGCATTGACATGATTGGAAAGATTGAGCCGACTGCTTCCAATGGGCATCGCTTCATCCTTGTTGCCATCGACTATTTCACCAAGTGGGTCGAAGCAGCGTCGTTCGCGAATGTCACCAGACATGTGGTTGCCCGTTTCATCAAGAAAGAAATCATTTGTCGCTATGGGATTCCCGAAAGAATCATTACTGACAATGGTTCCAATCTCAATAACAAAATGATGAGGGAGTTGTGCCAGAACTTCAACATTCAACATCACAATTCTTCCCCCTATCGTCCTAAGATGAACGGTGCTGTTGAGGCAACAAATAAGAACATAAAGAAGATTGTGCAGAAGATGGTCGTTACGTACAGAGATTGTCACGAGATGCTACCCTTCGCCTTGCATGGGTACCGCACTTCAGTACGTACGTTGACCGGGGCGACCCCTTACTCCCTGGTGTATGGTATGGAAGCAGTCCTACCTGTTGAAGTGGAGATTCCTTCTCTAAGAGTCCTGTTGGATGTCAAGCTAGATGAAGCTGAATGGATTCGGACAAGGTTCAATGAGTTGAGTCTTATCAAAGAGAAGCGAATGGCAGCCATTTGTCATGGGCAGTTGTATCAGAGTCGGATGAAGAGAGCCTTTGACCAGAAAGTGCACCCTCGATGTTTCCAAGTCGGAGATTTGGTGTTGAAAAGGATCCTTCCTCCTCAGACGGATCACAGGGGCAAGTGGACTCCTAACTATGAGGGACCGTATATCGTCACCAAGGTTTTCGATGGTGGGGCCTTAATGCTTGCAACGATGGATGGTGAAGACTTCACTTCCCCGGTAAACTCAGACGCAGTTAAAAAATACTTCGCATAAAATAGTCCCGCTGGACGGTAAAAAGAACAGTCCAGGCAAAAATGGGCATCCCGACGAACCAAGAAAATGAAAAGGTTCAGGCAAAAATTAGGGATTTAAAAATGAAAAGATCGTACACCCGGTAGGTTGAAAACCTGAAAGGGCAATTTAGGCAAAAATGGGCATCCCTGTGGATTGAAAACCCGAAAAGGGAAATCCAGGCAAAAGTTAGGGATTTAGTGAATGACCGCGTTCTGAGTTAGTTCTGAATCTCATCTCATGTCGGTGACTGGAAACTTTCAAAGGATAGAGACAGTCCAATCACCTTTTTCGGAAAGCTGATCATTTGGAGGATCTTGAAGACGAGCGAGTCATAGCAGAATTGGAACCCAGTAGAAATCCATTTCACATTGCCACTAGATTAATTTCTGTTTTGCGATTACCTCTTCCTAGGGATTGCTTCCTGATGTAAATGCCTATTCAGAGGCCATTCAATCAATAAAATCATGTTACTCAGTATATCTCCGTTTTCATTTTCATTTTTACTGTTTTGTTTGCAAAAATGACGTCCGAATTTTTGATAAACATTGCATCATGACACATAAGGGCTTTACAGGTATATGCATAATAAACATTTAAAGTTGATGTGAATTTTAAGTGCTTTGGATCATCTATTCAGAACAGATACCCTCGGGGCATTTCCTAAGCATGTGTGTCAGACTATACACTCCCCAGCGGAGTTGACAGTACCAGACTGTATCTTCCCAGCAGAAGCAGCTGCTCCTAGGAGTTCGATGCCAGATCGAGGATTTCAATCCCAGATCGATGATCTCTTTCCTGGAAGCATAACCTCGGTACCGTATCGGTGTTTGCTCCCCCCTGCTGAGTCATCTCTCGTAGATTATGGTTGCCATAACCACTATCGCTTCCCCCAACAACAGTTTTGCAGCGCCGTTCTCTCCCCAGTCAGAGCCTCGGTATCTCGTCATTGCCAGAACACCGCGTGGCCGGTCATTTCCCCACATAGTTCATTATGCTGTGTATCTCCAACAGTAGTGCCAGGGTCCGGAAGATTGTGATCATTTCCCCAACAGGATTCCTTGCTTCAGCTTGGCATTTTCCCCAGCATTTCGCATCCCTGCATGTAGAATCATATTGCATAGCATCCTCCCAAATCGCGTAGCATTTCCATTTTCATGGAACATTACGCCATCGCAAAATTCAAACATACGCATGTAAGCATAAAACATTCTCGGTATCCCAAGTGATAAGCCAGAAGTTTGTTTCCAGTGCTTAGACTGAAGGTTGTTCATGACTTATTATCCCCAGCATGGGTCGTTGGCCCACGTGCCGCCTCAATTATCATTTTCCCTATTTCTGCCAAGGCTGATAGGCATGAAGTTTCCGGTATCCAGACCGAAGTGGCATTCAGGCCAGTTTCCGATTTTCAGATCGAAGAAGTTTCCGACATTCAGGTCGATGCAACTTGTGGCATTCAGACCAGTTTCCGGTATCCAGACCGAAGTGGCATTCAGGCCAGTTTTTTCCGATTTTCAGATCGAAGAAGTTTCCGACAATCAGGTCGAAGTACTTATGGCATTCAGGCCAGTTTTTTCCGATTTTAAGATCGAAGAAGTTTCCGACATTCAGGTCGATGCAACTTGTGGCATTCAGGCCAGTTTCCAGTATCCAGACCGAAGTGGCATTCAGGCCAGTTTCCGATTTTCAAATCGAAGAAGTTTCCGACAATCAGGTCGAAGTACTTGTGGCATTCAGGCCAGTTTTCCGATTTCCAGATCGAAGTGGTGTTCAGACCAGATTTCCGGTGATCAGACCAACATTGATACTCTCATATTCCGATGCTTAGTGTTCAGACTAATGTGCGGCGTTCAGGCCATGGGTATTCCTGTGTTACCATTTATTTTGGTATCCAGGTTAACTTTCTGTTTCGGTACTCAGGCCGATTTTCACCGTACCAGACGGATTCTTCTTTTGAGATCGCTTCTTTGCCGATTCTGACAGGCATTGTTAATTATTTCATAGGGATTCAGGATCAAAATCCGGGTCTTCTTAGTATCATACCATATCCCTAGCAGGGAAGAAAATTAAAAAAGAAGAGAATCCTGCATTCATGCATATCATACCATATCACATCATGTCATAGGGATTCAGGATCAAAATCCGGGTCTTCTTAGTTGTCATACGGTGAACTGACTTTAATGTTTTTAATCGCAATGTCACGGTTAGCAAGAGTCGCCACCGACTTTTCTTTTATCCAATAAGGAAAGGTGGAAAAGAACAGGAAAGAACTTAATTTAGATTCTTAGGTTCGGGAGGTACATTATACAAAGGGAAGGTATTAGCACCCTTTGTATCCATGGTTATCCATGGGCTCTTAATTGCTGGATCACTTATATTTTTGTCTGAAAAGTGTTGGTGAATTGTTTAAAAATGTTTCGAAAAGAGAGTTTAACTTTGTAATGATTCTCGTATGAATGTATACAAAGTATTTATCTCGTTTGATTTTGAAAAACAGTTTAGAAAAATATAACTTGGTAATGATTCTAGTATGAATGTATACCAAGTGGTGATTTTCTAGGACTTGCAAAGTGTGAGGGGTGGAAAATGTTTTAGGTTATGATCCAGTAATTGAGAGTTATACCTTCCTAAGGTCGTTATGGGCATTTCCTATCCTTATGAGGGTAAAACTGTCCTTACTATTGAGAAGTAAGTAGTTTTATCCTTTGGATGTAAAAGGGGCATTGTAGGGTCATCGATAGGTCATTGAAGGCAACAGTTGTAAGGATACCTTAGCATTCGAAGGGACGATCATCATTTAACCGTAGGCTACACCGAAGGGTCATCGAGGGACAAAATCGTATTTTCGAAGGCAACATCCGAGGGACCATGACTTATTTTATGATGATTTAACCGAAGGGTCTTTGCTAAGTGTATCCCTACATTCGCGGGACACGACCGTTATACCGTAATACCGTAGGGCAGCAAAGAGAGGTCCAAGATCACATATTTAAAGGCCGTATTTTACAATCAATTAGGCAATTAGGATGAATCTCCACATTAAAATCAATACATTAAAATCAACTAAGTAATTGAGGGTGAATCTCCACATTAAAATTAATACATTAAAATTAATTAGGTAATTTAGGGTGAAACTCCACAAAGGGCATCCCACAAATAAAGTGGAATACCTATCTAGCTAGCTTTCCCGGCGATGTGTGAACCTTTGCAAAACTCAGCAAACATGTCAGAATACCAAATCAGGGTGCAATCGAGAATTACACCACAAAAGAAACCAGAACAGCAGTAGGGTCAGATAAACAATGCATGGCTATGATAAAAACATGACAGGTGGGCAAAAGTCAGAACAGAAAAGTCGGCTGCTGTCGCGTTCGCTCCTGCTTCGCCTAGCGAAGTCTTAGCGAACACTCGTTGCATGCTCGCTTAGCGATGTGCTAGCGAGCGGCTGCGGATTTCGGTTTTAATAACGATATAATGGCAGCAAGCTTCACACCTTATAGCATTCATTACAGAGATTATGTGGTTAGACATTCAGATGTTCATGCATACTTAAATTCATATGTAAAACTTAAGATAGTTTCATAAATTCAATCATGATACCATGTGCAAATTAAGAACATAAGGTAGTAATAGCAATGCCAACCTGTTTGTAATCGAATTGTAACCTTGAATTGGCCGATCGGATCGAATTGAGCGGAAGTGACCTTGCTGCCGCCGGCTTTTCCTTCAGGGTTTGTCTTTAGTGAGTATCAGGGTTTGCTTGCCAGGGCTCTCCTTTCTCCATTTTTTCGTTCTCTCGTCTCCGTTTTTCTTCCCCCCTTTCGTTCTCTGAAGCTTGGCTATTTATAGTGCTCTTGTGGTGACCTAATGGGCTCAGAGTGAAGCCCAGAATTTTCTGTTATCTGCCAGCTTCGCTAGGCGAGCGTGTAGCGAACGTTCGCTAGGCGAGCGTGCAGAGAACGTTCGCTAGGCGAAGGATTTGCTCGCCTAGCGAGCAGGCCAGTTTGGGCCATTTTCTGGATTGGGCCACTCGTGAGCTGGGCCTTTGTTCCTTTAAGATCAGTGTCATAAAAATGAGTCGGAGTGCCCTGAAAAATGTCTTGAAATATTAATGGGCAAATTTTGGGGTATGACAGCTGCCCCTGTTCAATATTCTTGAACCGAGAGAGTCAGAATGGTATGTACGCCATTCGTGGTCTGGAGGTGGAAGATTATTGAACACTTAGGATGCCCCAAAAATTTGCACTTGTCAATTAGTTAGTCTTGATGGAGATGGGTTTAAAGATGCCATCTAGGAGGTTTGATGATGAGAGCTTCAGAGTACGTCGTACGTTAGATGATATCTGAAGTCATGGGTGTCACTGGGGAGTTAGAATGGGTCATACGCCGCTGGGGATAACAGATCAGAATGGATCATACGCTAGATCGTATCTGAGTTGCAGAATGGGCCGTCTGTTAGGCTGTATCTGACGAAAAGTAGTCATACGCTAGACTACACCTCGGGATGTACCGTATGCTAGGTAGTATCTGAGGAATGAAGATCTGAATGGGTCGTACGCTAGACCGTATTGTTGGAGGAGTAATATGTTGTGCCGAATCAAAATGAGATAAGAATCCGAATGAGTCATACACTGTTGGGGATAAAGGATCAAAATGGATCGTACGCTAGATCGTATCTGAGTTGCGGAACGAGCCGTCCGTTAGGCTGTATCGTTACTGGGAGTGAAGGATCAGAATGGATCGTATGCTAGATCGTATCTGAGTTGTAGACTGAGCCGTCCGTTAGGCTGTACCTGATGATGAAGGGGGTAGTCATACGCCAGACTACACTTCAGAATGTACCGTACGCTAGGTAGCATTTGAGGCCTTGAAGGTCCAAATGGGTCGTATGCTAGACCGTATTGGAGTTGTTGAAGGTCGGAATGGATCGTACGTTAGATCGCATCTGAGTTGAAAGAGTCATATGTTGAGCTGAATCAGAATGAACCGTACGCTAGGCTATATCTGATAGTATTTGTATATGTTGTATTTGCAATAAATGTCCAGGATGGGCTTATAGATGCCATCGTTAGGAGGATGTCAGAATGAATGTTGACATGGAGTATATCTGAAAGATGTAGTTGAATCCTGAACGTAATTGATGAGGATGTCCGTCTGAATGGACCTTTGTTTTGACTGTATCAGGGGAATAATTAACCTGAAAAATAAAGTTAGCTTCATGCCATGTCATGATGCATGAGATGTTTTATGCTTTCGAAAATAACTGCGAACGATGTATGCATGCGTATGCTGTGAAATGATGTAATGAATGAATTATGCATCTGAAAAGTTCTTCCAGAGGACTCTACTGGGGAAAACAAATCTCAATCTTCTGGTTGGGAGATACTGGTATCGATGACCCTTTCTTAGCCGGGGATGCTTGATTTCTGTCTGATGGTAGAAATGTTCAACAGAAGCCTGGCTGGGGGTGGAAGAGATGACCCATTTGTATAGTAATGCCACTCCCTTCTGGGAATGACTGGCTTTGCTGGGGGATAGGATTAGCAACGGATTCATTGGAAAGCATGATTAGACCTTCTCCTCGATCCTGAAGTCTAGTAGTAATCGTTATTTCTATTTTATGCACGCATTTTTGGTAAACATCGATCATATCCAAATGCATATATTAATTCGAATTAAATCAATGGACGCTTATGCAAACAAAACAGAGAAAGTAAAACAAAAGCATTTTTTTTGAAACTAAAATTATATTGATTTCGAAAGAGGGCCTATAAACAGGCAATTTGTGTACAAGGAGACAGAAATCCTAGTAAGAGGAAATTGTCAAGAAAACAAAGAGAAAGCTATGCCGAAAACGTCCTATTGACTTTAATTCCCCTACTGCCATTATGTCTTCAAGCCTCTCATCTCCTGCTGTCGGATAGAAGTGATTAGCTTGTTCAGTCCTTTGAACTTGGACGAAGCTGTCTGAGAACGGGACATAGTCATACGCTTTGATCCCTAATTTTTGCCTGGACCGCCTTTTCAGGTTTTCAATCCACCAGGATACCCCTTTTTGCCCAAGCCGCCTTTTCAGGTTTTCGACTTGCCGGGTGCACATTTTTTTTATGTTTATCCCTAATTTTTGCCCGATCCTTTTTTGTTTGCCGGGATGCCCTTACTTTTGCCTAGGTACATCGACCTAGCAGGTCTCTTTTATGCGTAGTATTTTTTGACTATGTCTGCGTTCACGGGATGCGGGAAGTCTTTGCCGTCCATTGTAGCTAGTATCATGGCTCCACCAGAGAATACCTTCTTAACTACAAACGGCCCTTCGTACGTGGGAATCCATTTGCCTCTGGGATCACCCTATGGTAGAATGATACGCTTTATTACCAAATCGCCAATTCGATATACCTGTCTCTTGACTCTTTTGTTAAATGCCTGGGTCATGCGCTTCTGATATATCTGTCCATGACACACAGCCGCAAGTCTCTTCTCATCGATCAAGTTTATCTGGTCGAGTCGAGTCTGAATCCATTCATCTTCATCTAAGCCCGCCTCTTTTATGATTCTTAGAGAGGGAATCTGGACTTCCACTGGTAAAACGGCTTCCATTCCGTAGACTAAAGAGAAAGGAGTTGCTCCTGTCGAAGTGCGTACTGAAGTGCGATAACCGTGAAGAGCAAACGGTAACATCTCATGCCAGTCTTTGTACGTCACCGTCATCTTTTGTATGATCTTCTTGATATTCTTATTAGCAGCCTCCACGGCACCGTTCATCTTTGGCCGGTACGGAGAAGAGTTATGGTGTTTTATTTTGAACTGCGTGCAGAGTTCAGTAATCATCTTGTTGTTCAAATTAGTACCATTATCAGTAATAATTCTTTCAGGGATGCCATATCGACAAATGAGATTATTCTTGATGAATCGTGCCACCACATTCTTGGTGACAGAAGCGAATGAGGCGGCCTCTACCCACTTTGTAAAGTAATCAATAGCAACAAGGATGAAATGATGCCCGTTAGAAGCAGTAGGTTTAATCTCTCCAATCATATCAATGCCCCACATTGCAAAGGGCCAAGGTGCTGTCAACACGTTCAATGGAGCAGGAGGCACATGTACTTTATCCGCATATATCTGGCACTTGTGACAGGTTCTGGAGTGATGATGGCAATCAGCTTCCATGGTAGACCAATAATACCCTGATCTCAGAATCTTCTTGGCCATCGTATGCCCACTAGAATGAGTCCCAAAAATACCATCATGCATGTCTTCCATAATCTTTTCTGCTTCCTTTTTATCCACACAGTTGTCGCATTACGCGAAAAACCGGCGGGAAACGAAGAACAACAGAGCCGCCACCGTGCGTTATTTATCCCAAAAGAGGGAAAGGAAACGCTCAGAGTAAACCTGGAAAAGACAGGGTCTCGCGACCAAAGAGAATGGGATCGGGAGTCGGTTATGCGAAGGGAAGGTATTAGCACCCCTACGCATCCGTCGTACTCGACGGGATCCACGCACAAAAGGAAGGATAAATGGTTGCTAAACACTGCTCAAACACACACACACTGGCTGAAAGAGACACAAGAAAACAGACAAGACTGACTCGGCAGGATATCGCATCCTGGGCCTACTTAGTCTATCAGGCATAGACATCAGAGTCGAAGTAGTTCGGACTGGGGAAACGACACATGCTCGCTAGGGTATCGCATCCTATGCATACGTATCTCCTCGGACGAGAGAAGAATCAGAGCATTCGTAGCTCGGCTAACACGCACACAAACAAACACAGGCAAAGGCAAACGTGGAGCCTGAATGCCAATCACTGGACTTACATCAACATCCGAACCAAAAACACACACTGGAACCCAAATGCCACTCAATGGACTTACATTAGCTTCCAAGCACACAACAAGACAAAACAAAGACACAGGCGCCCGGAGAGATCAGCTCATCTCCTGCCTACGTACCTCATCTGGTATGAGGATCAGGGCGACGTAGTTCCCCTACGGAGGGATAAAGGACTAGCCTAACCAGATAACAGAGGGAGACACAACTAGGGAGACTACGACTCGAGCCTAGATGTTATCATGCAAAATCAACCCTAAGTTAAGGTTTCTAGCTAACTTGCACAGGAAGCAAGCCTATCCTAAACATGACTTGCACAGGAAGCAAGCCACACACACACCTAACTTGCACAGGAAGCAAGCCAAACAAACCTAACTTGCACAGGAAGCAAGTCAAACAATCCTAACTTGCACAGGAAGCAAGTCAAACAATCCTACAAGCACAGATAGCACACACTATACACAAGCAAGTGGCTCAAACAAGGGTTAGGTTTTAGTCGAGGGGTCATATCAACCTCAACAAACAAACCTCTGGAACTGGGTGAATGTGCTCTTAACCTTGCCATTGAGGGGCTAAGGTGAAGCAGATGAAAGGTGAGTGAAGATAAGACTTCACAGCTCTTATCCCTGGCCTGGGAGAGCTTAAGACAAGAATGTGTGGGTTCAGAAAGTGGGAACCCTTCTACACATTTGATACTGACTCAACTGTACAATTGTACAAGATCTTGGGTTTGTATCTGCAATGCATCAGCACAGTGGTGTGAGCAAAGCAGATGACACACTGAATAGCAGGGGATAGGTTGCTTATCCCTTGGTTCTGCCAATTGCCTCTTCACTTAGGAGGACTTTGACTCTATGCAAGGACAAAAGTAAACAGTCACAAACATTGCCTCTTAAGGAGGACTTCAGACAGTTGCCTGGCCAAGTAACAGGCCAGGTCTTCCAGACTACATGAAGATAGAAGTATACCTCAATGCAAATTGCTTATACAAGCAAAGCAAAAAGTTCACAAGGAACTGAGCAACTAAAGTACCTGAAATCAGTCAAGCAGACATTAGTATACAAGTCAAAGTTAAATCAAATGAAACAGATATCAACCAGTCAGCACAAGCAAGTGAATGTGCAAAGGCACAAGGCTCAAGGCATGTGAGCCAAGCCTCCTACAAAACAGACAAGTTAGTCAATGATAATCAAACAAGCTCAATCAAATAGAATTGGTCTCATTGGTCATTTGTTGGTCAACCTGAAAACATGAGCTCAAAAGTGAGTAACAGGACCACTAGGACAAGCCTGGGGTCAAAAGAGAATGAAAAAGTCAAAACAGAAAATGGCAAGTGTCCAAAATCATGTTCAAACAATCAAGAAACACAACCAATTGGGTTCACATTCATATCAATCATCATCATCATTTCATGAGCAAATTAGGTCAAAACATGGCATTTAGAAGCTCATAGAAGTCAACAGCAAGACTTAACTCAAAAGCAATCTTAAACATTTCCAAAAATCACCAAATAAATCATGATCAATTACAACCCACAGCATGGTAAGCATGTTAAATTTCATCTCATTTGGACAAGAGGAAGGCAGTCAATGAAAATCAGAAAGTCAAAGCAATTTTGAACATGCTCAAAGAAGTCAACCAAACATGCATCAACTTAGAAAAATCATAAATCAGAGATGGTGTATGATAAATGAATGGGACTAAAACCATGGCAAAGCTGAGGATGTCTAGTTATCTCATGTAAAATTTCATGTCCATCTAATAAAGTATGAGAATTTCACAAATGAAATGGGAACATGTGTCACACAAAGTCAACATTTGACCAAGCAGGGGAGAAAATCTCAAACAATTAGGAAATGCCACAAATAAATCCAAGAAAATTCACATGTAAACTAGACATACAAAAGTAGGTTCATGCAAAAAATCAATTCATTTGGAGGTCAAGAAGCATGGTATCAAAAATCATGAAGTTGGACATCAATGGTGTGACACAAATTGTCACACCCTAATTCAAAAAATCATAACTCCCAAACCAGAAATGATAAATTCACAAACTCTACACCAAAATCACCATGAGCGTGTCTAGTTTAAGCACAAAAAATTTGGGAGCCATTGATACATTCTCATCATTTCACAAAGGTTTTGGCAAAGTGTACAAAATGTGCATACATGTCACAAACCCTAATAACAATTAAAATTCATTGATCAAAAAAATCTGGAAAAATGATGATAAAAAACTAGAGATCCATATGAACACAATGCAACAAGTCCCATGAATTTTGGATTTAAAATGAACAAGTTATGATTTTTGTAAGATGATGTATCAAATGAAATAAAAAATGAGAAAAACAACATTTATTAATGGGACATGGGGGCACGCTGTGGCATTTTTGTAAATAAGCCATCCACTTATTAAAACACTGCGTTTTGGGCCAGGGAACGAAATGTTCCTATTGGTTGTTGGGCACGGGTACAGTAACAGCATGCACAGAACGTAAAACCCAGGGAAAATCTGGAAAAATGGCTAGGGCTTACTGTAGCAGTATGAAGCTTCATCATTTTAAAAAAGACAGCAAGAGCATTTGTCAACCAAACTCAAAAAACCGCATATCAACGTGATCATCTCATCATGTACAACGACAAACCAACAACCATTAACCTTAAATCATGCTGAAATGGAAGCATCATGCAAAATAAAGTTTAACAACCAAACTTAAATTCCAATTTTCTCTCTCAATAATCAACCATTTTCAAAACTACAACAATCAATGAACTCAGCATGGCAAGATCTTCATGAAGCATATCATAATTTTGAAAAAAGTGGAAGTTGAAAACTCACCAAATCTGCAAAACAGTTGGGATTCGAGGGTTATTTGGCTGTTTTGAAGTGAAACAGTTGAAGCTTCAGCTGTGCTTCGATGAATGATGAAGATGGTTTGCCTTGACACAGCTTGGAATGGCTTCACACTTGGACTTCCATGGCTGATGCCTCTTTAAAACAGTGCTAGAAAAGGTGCTTCCAGTTGGGAAAACATGGTGAAAACAAGCTCACAAGGTTGCTTGGATGATGGAACAATGCTAACCAAGTCGTGTTCTTTGAAGGTTTTTGGAAGAAGTTTGGAAAATGCAAGAAGTCCAATCTTTTAGAGTGAATGAGTTCTGTCTTTTTTAGCTGCTAATAGGGTTTACATTTGACAGAAAATGATGTCTAATACTGCTATGTTGGTGAAACAATCCATGGCCAAGCTCAGTTCTTTTGAAGTTTTGGACAGGTTTTGAAAAAATGCAAAAATGTGTTTTTTGAGAGAATCCGTGAGCCAAGGTTTTTCTGTTGGTTATGTTGGCTGCTGCCGGTTTCATTTGACAGAATATGAGGAAAAGATCTGCTGTTTTTTGTGGTACAGATCATGGTCCATGGATTTGTGGGATGTGGTGGTTGAAAAAGTGTACTTTCTTTCCAAATTTCAAGCAAGCTAGCATGGGCTGTATGTACTGCATAAAATGCCTTTGCAACATGTCTTAAATGCAATTTCAGATCATATTTGGATAGTAGGAATGGTGGGAAATGAATAATTTGAAAAGTCAAAATTCCACTCACTTGAATTTAATTCATGCAAGTCCAAAAATGGAATTTTGATTGGTGAAGTTTTGGCACATGAAAGTTACATTTTTGGAAAGAGGGGATCAAATGTGACTTGTAGGAAAAAACCCCACCCAAATTGGCCAAATGGTTTGAGAGATATGGCCTTTTGAAGTTCAAGAATTTCTGAAAACGATTCGATCATAACTTGCCAACCATACATGGGAATTGAGTGTTCTTGGACTTTTTGGAAATGGGAGAACAAGATCTTCAACTTTCATGTTGGGCAAAAATTCATTTGAAGCTTGTATCATGATGTAAGTTTGAGGATCAAGACTTTCCATTTTTGGTAAGTTTCAGTTACAGGTCCAGTTTCCATTTTTGGAAATTTCTGATCTGGCTTCAAATTCTTCCATGATGGTGTTTGCCATGACATATGAGGCTTATATGGACATGAATGAGACCTCTCAAACCAATTTCCATCATCAAATCACTGATTAAATGGACAGTTGACCAACAGTTGACTTTTAGGGTTTCTGACTGACTGTGCATTGACTGATGACTTCTGAACATCCAATCCTTGACCAAAACACTTCAAATGGATCCTCAAGTCATGTGAACATGTTGGACCAACCCTAAGGCCTTGGCTCAATGGAATTTGTGCTTGCTTGCTTGACTGACTGATCTCCTGACCAGTTTGACCTAATTTCTTGATTGGCTTGAACTTGAGGCAAAAGAGGCAATGCAATGCTATGCAATGGACCATGATATGCTATGACCTAATATGAAAATGTATGTACAATGATAGGTGCAAATTTGAGGTGCTACAACAGCGAAGCAAAGTCGAATCATGATTACGTTTGTATAATAATCCATTACTCAAAAAGAATTTAGCGGAGAACTTCCTCAGAAATTTTCTGTCATTGATAGATGCCTCTTCAGGGTATTCCTGAGTTTCCAAATATCTTTTTACTTCGTGGAACCAAGGTTTCTCCTCTACTCCATCAGCGTTAAGTTCATAACAATACGCTGGTTCATCTAACCGTTCAATGGTGATCATGGGAGCTTCGCTGCCCCATCTGACTCTGAACATAGATGACATGGTAGCCAATGCGTCTGCCAACTGATTCTCTTCTCGTGGAATGTGTTCGAATGTAATCTCTTCGAAGTATGGGATTAATGTTAACACCCGCTCTCGATAAGGGATGAGATTCGGATGTTTAGTGTCCCATTCTCCTTTGATCTGACTGACTACTAGGGCCGAGTCTCCATACACCCTCAAAAACTTGATTCTCAGATCTATAGCAGCCTTAAGTCCCAAAATACATGCTTCATACTCAGCCATATTGTTGGTGCAATCAAAGCATAGTCTGGCAGTGAAGGGCGTATGGCAACCCCGGGGAGATATAATTACAACACCAACACCGTTGCCCAATGCATTAGAAGATCCATCGAAAACCATAGTCCATCGGGATCCAAGTTCGGATCTTTCATCCGGTCCATGTTCTTCCTGATCAGTAACAAGCATGACATCTTCATCCGGGAACTCAAAATTCATAGATTGGTAATCATTCACCGCTTGATGAGCCAAATGATCGGCTAGCACGCTTCCTTTGATTGCTTTCTGGGTAGTATACTGGATGTCATACTCTGTTAAAATCATCTGCCATCTTGCTATTTTTCCGGAGAGGGCAGGTTTCTCAAATATGTATTTGATAGGATCCATCTTAAAAATCAATAAAGTGGTATGATTCAACATGTATTGTCTTAGTCGGCGAGCAGCCCAGGCCAAAGCACAACAAATTTTCTCGAGCAGTGAGTATCTTGTTTCACAGTCGGTAAACTTTTTGCTAAGGTAGTATATGGCATGCTCTTTTCGGCCAGACTCGTCATGTTGTCCCAACACACACCCCATTGAATTTTCTAACACGGTCAAATACATGATTAAAGGTCTTCCTTCAACTGGTGGCATCAGAATGGGAGGTTTTTGAAGATACTCCTTGATTTTGTCGAAAGCTTCTTGACATTCATCATTCCATCTCATCTCTTGATTTTTCCTCAGTAGTTTGAAGAGGGGTTTGCAGGTAGCAGTCAAGTGGGAGATAAATCAGGCAATATAATTCAAACGTCCCAAGAAACCTCTGACCTCTTTATCTGTACGGGGAACTGGCATTTCTTGAATAACCCTCACCTTAGCCGGGTCAACCTCAATCCCTTCACCACTGACAATAAAGCCCAAGAGTTTGCCGGATCTTACTCCAAAGGTGCATTTGTTCGGGTTCAACCTCAACTTGTATTTCTTCAACCTCTCGAACAGTTTGTATAAATGATCGAGATGCTCTCCCTCAGTATGAGATCTGGCTATCATGTCATCCACATACACTTCTATTTCATGATGGATCATATCATGGAACAAAACCACCATAGCACGCTGGTACGTTGCCCCTGCATTCTTTAAACCAAATGGCATTACTTTATAACAGAACGTGCCCCATTGCGTTACAAACGTAGTTTTCTCCATGTCCTCAGGCGCCATCTTAATCTGGTTATAACCTGAGAATCCATCCATGAATGAGAATACCTTGTGTTGAGCGGTGTTATCTACCAGAACATCAATGTGCGGAAGTGGAAAGTCGTCTTTGGGACTCGCTTTATTCAAATCTCTGTAGTCTACACACATTCGCACCTTGCCATCCTTCTTCGGCACTGGTACCACATTAGCAACCCATTGAGGATAAGAAGTAACAGCCAGAAAACCTGCATCAAATTGTTTCATAACCTCGACTTTGATTTTCTCAGACATTTCAGGACGCATGCGACGAACCTTTTGCTTAACAGGACGACAATCTTCCCTCGTTGGCAGCCGATGTACTACTATATCAGTATCCAGTCCTGGCATGTCGTCATAAGACCAAGCAAAAATCTCTACATAGTCATGTAACATCTGAATCAACCTTCTTTTGACACTGTTTTCCAAGCCTGCTCCTATTTTGACTTCTTTCTTGTCTACTTCGGTACCCAGATTTACAATCTCAACTGACTCCTCGTGCGGCTGTATAGTCCGCTCTTCCTGCAGTAACAGTCTGGCAAGTTCTCCAGGTACTTCACAATCTTCCACACTTCCATCCTCGGCTTGGTAGATCGGATTTTCAAAGTCATAATGAACAGTAGTAGAACTATTATCAACAGGATCCAGAGTGGGTATGGATCTGCAATTCGTTACGTGAGTGTGTGTAAGAAAACATAGCTTGTTTGGAAGATGACAGAAAAGACAAAGAGCGCAATATTTGAATGCAAAAAGTCCATTGATTTATTGAATATGAATATGCTTATGAAAATGACAAAACCCTTAACAAATTAGCTATTGTGCCCCGGGCATAGACACGACGCTTGGAGAAGTTCAATTGTAAAAAAAACAAAAATTTGCAACACCAAAATAGACAATAACAATTACTCCTGACTAAAGGAAATCGGGATAGTGTCTTCAGCCTTCCAATTATTGAGTCCGTCGCCAATTGTTGGGAAAATCCAGCTATCCAGGTCGCAATCGCTGTCAGCGTCTTCTACAACATTAATTTGACTCTTGGCTACCTTCTCAGAGCTAAACCCCAGGCCAAATTTGTCAGACTTGTACGGTACGTCGATCAGTTGACCCCAGCCAGTACAGCCACCATCTTCAACCACAGCTTGAGCGTCCTTCAGGGAAATCATAGCAGGAGGAGTCCGAATAACCTTGGGCACACCGGAAGTTGGCTTAAGGACAGGATTGGTCGGAGGAACTACTTCAAATGACTGACAAGGAGTCTCAATGAATTCACCATCCATCTCGACGTATCTGAAGGCATGCACACTACTGACAATGTACTCTTCTTCTCCACACACGGTGACAATTTTGTCCTCTGTGGGATACCTCAGCTTTTGATGGAGAGACGAAGCTACAGCACCTGACCCATGAATCCAAGGGCGTCCCAGTAAGCAGGAATAGGCAGGACGAATGTTCATTACATGGAAGGTAGTATTGAAGACTTGAGGTCCTATCTTGATAGGGAGGACTACTTCGCCATGGACAACACTCTTCGAACCATCGTAAGCACGTACCACAATGTCACTAGGTTTCAGTTCGATGCTTTTACAGTCCAGCTTATCCAGCACAGCTGTTGGCAGCACATTCAAGGAAGAGCCATTATCGATCAACACATGAGACAAAGTGATTCCCCTACACTCAATGGAGATATGCAGGGCTTTATTGTGATTCTTTCCCGCTGGTGTCAGGTCAGCATCGGAAAAGCCTAGGCCATTGTCAACAGCCAAGTGAGCAACATAATTTTCAAACTGATCGACAAATGTTTCCTGAGGCACATGAGCAGTCTTCAAGAATTTTATCAATGCATTGGCATGAGATTCAGAAGATAACAGCAAGGATAACATCGAGATCTTAGACGGGGTATGCCCGAACTGTTCTACCACATCGAAATCACTCTTGCGGATGATTTTCAGCACTTCTTCCATTTCCTGTTTGACAACATCTTCGGGAGTAACTTCGACCGGTGTCTCTGACTGAGAAGGATTGACTGGTTCATTTCCTCGAGTTTCAAGGACAGGAGGTGAGATTTCTGGAGAGAAGATCCTTCCACTTCGAGTAATTTTACTAGTCCCAACGATGCCATTAGGATTAGTAGAATTGTCAATTTGCTTTACGCCATGGACGTAAACATCACCGCCATAATTCTACGGAATAGCTTTGCTTGAGGAATACGGGATCGGGCTAGGTGCAGTAATGATTAGGGGAGCTACCCTGGGCTCAACAGTAATCTTCACAGGTGCCCTAGTAGCGGTAATCTTCACTGGAACTTTGGACCTAGCAATCACAGATATTTCTTCAATAGGGTTTTCCGCCTTAGGAATCTTTTCGAAGAGAACTGTACGATCATCCATCAGCCGTTGAATACCATTCTTCAATTCCCAACAATCATCTGGTTGGAATATACAGAGATTGCAATCTTCAGCACAACCTGGAAATAAACCAGCTTGCAATAAATTCCTCTTTATGATCGGGAGAGGAGATGTTAAGTCCGCCACATTGGAAACGTGATCGTCGTCATCCACGGCATTAACCGTCTTGTCATGATTAGGCATAGGAGCAGTGATGACATTAGGGGTCTCCGGAGGCTCAAACTCAATTTCTCCAGCTTCGATCATATCCTGAATCTTATTCTTCAATGACCAGCAATCGTTTGTATCATGCCCGGGGCTATCGGAGTGATATGCACACTTGGCATTAGGGTTATAACGAGAAGAAGTAGTGTTGGGATTCGTAGGAGGATCTTTGAGGGTGACCAAATTTGCCTTTAGCATTCCCTGCAGTGCCTGTGCCAAGGTCATATTGATCCTGGTAAACTGCCTTCTTGGCCTGTCTTGTTTGGGCTGGAAGTTTTGAGATGGTGGTGCTGCAATCGTAACTGCTCCGATGTCATGGTCACGGTTTTTCTTGTTACGACCCTTTTGACCATACACAGCATTTGATTCATTCCTCCCCTGATAGGACCTTTTGGTGCTTGCAGAGGCAGCCGCCTGTATCTTTCCACTTCGGATGCCGCTTTCAACACGTTCACCTGTCAATATAAGTTCAGTGAAACCTGATGAAGAACTTCCCAGTAGATGGCTGTAGAATGGGCCAGTCAGTGTGCCCATGAACATATCCACCAATTCTTTGTCAGTCATAGGGGGTTTGACTCTGCCAGCCAAATCTCTCCACTTTTGAGCATATTCTTTAAAGCTTTCTTTAGATCCCATAGTCATATTCTGCAGCTGTAGCCGGGTAGGCGCTAGTTCAGAGTTATACTGGTACTGTTTATAGAAAGTTGTTGCTAAATCAGTCCAGGTGCGGATGTCAGAGCTCTCGAGCTGATAATACCATTCCAACTGTGTGCCAGACAGGCTCTCTTGGAAGAAATGGATCCATAGCTTCCTGTCAGTGGTATGCGGCTGAATCTTTCTCACATAAGCTCTCAGATGCATCTGAGGGCAGGACGCACCATCGTACTTAGTGAAAGTGGGGATTTTGAATTTGCGAGGAATGGTCACATCGGAGACCAGACCCAAACTTTCGAAATCCAGACCGGGCGCCTTCTGACCCTCCATAGCTAGCATACGTTCTTCCAGCAACTTGTACTTATCATCTCTTGGAGAGTACTGTTCATTTTCATAATCTTCATCGTCGTCCTCAGGGTTGAAGAGATCGACATTCTCCTCTTCTGAATCATTCTCTGTCTCCTCTTCTGGACCATTCGGGATCCCAAACTTTACTCCTGCGGCCTGTCCTTTACGCCTTCTTCCCGGGTTAATGAAACTCACAACTTTCTTGTCTTTCTTCTTTTCGAGCAAAAGAGCCTTCAGTTCCTCCTGCCCCTTGGATAAGCTTAGCATCATCTCCTTGAATTGAGCATTCTGAGTCTGGAGATCTTTGACAGTTTGTTCGAGATCCATTTTTCTGTTTAGAAGGAAGACCGTGAGAACATTGAACTTGTAGAATACCTGTTATGCAGTGTTATGTTATGCTATGCAATGTATGAAATGTTTTCAAGGACTTTTGGAATTTAACTTTGCGTAAATCACCAAAAAGAGAGAAATGTTTATTGCTAATTTCTTTGACCAATGTTCATTACAAAAGGAATAATAATAAAAATACAATGAAAGCTCAAGTCTCCCAGGGGCGGCTTCTTTTTGGGCGAAGATACGCATTGAGTCTTCGTTCCTCATTAAGCTGACTGGTAAGTTCTAACACTTTCTTCCTTTCTGCGACGAACTGAGTCTCGAAAGTATCCCTTTCTTCTCTCAACTGGATCCAGGATCTCTTTAGTTCCTCAACATTGGTAGGCATATCTGGATAAGGAATGATCTGAGGAGCACCTCCTTCAGCTTCAGGTTCGACAATCTGAGGTCCGATTGCAAGATATGGCATGACAAGTTCACGAGCTCTGGCGCGTACCCATCTGAGATAAGGTTCCATAGGAATAGAATTTTTCTGTCCTAACGTACCTCTCTTCACCATGCCCCAAGCTCGTACAAATCTTTGACGGAGGCCTTGGGAATCGTTGTCATAGTCGAACACAATGCCTTCGATGATCATTTCATGTGGACCATCTCTTCGAGCACAACCAAACTGTCGCAGAGCTAAAGCAGGATTATAAGTAATACCTCCTCTTATTCCTAGGAGTGGTACATTAGGGAACTCGCCACAACGGTCAATGATGGTAACATTTTCCTTGAACTGAGGACACCAACAGATGTCTGGGTGGGAGAGCGACATTATCCTTTGAGACCATTTCAAATTCTGCTCGTTCTTCAAGACCGATTGAGGAAGGTGCGAAATAAACCACCTAGACAACAAAGGTATGCAGCACATGAGAGTCCCTTGCTTCTTCATGGTACGAGTGTGGAGGGAATGCAAAATGTCTCCCAGCAAGGTAGGTACAGGGTTATGAGTGAGAAATATCTTAATAGCATTCATGTCTATGAATTGGTCTGGATTAGGGAATAACACCAAGCCATAGACTAGCAATGCCAGGATGTCTTCGAAAGCACGGACATTCATAACTTTTAAGAATTCTCGGGCCTTATTTGTCAGGAATTTGGCAAGTAAACCCTTAACTCCACTCCTTGTTACCCAATTAGCTTCAATGTCGGACTTCGTCATGTGTAAAGCTGCGGCAACTTCTTCAGACTTCGGAACCTTTTCTAAACCACTGAACGGTAGTTGATCAAGGATAGGTATCCCAAGCAGTCTGGAGAATTCTTCCAATGTGGGTACCAACTGATAATCTGGGAATGTGAAGCAATGATGTTTAGGGTCGAAGAACTGGAATAAAACTCTCATCATATCTTCTTTGAACCCAGTGGTAACTAAATTGAGAAGAGAACCATGTCTCTTGATGAACTGCGCATGATCGGAAAGTTCTGACACTAAGTTCTTGAGTTGAGGAGAGATTGCTACAAGATTAATCCGGATGGTCTTCCTAGGAGCCATAGCTTTACAAAACAGAGCAAAGTTAAATCCCTAAGTCCTTGAAATGGTTATAATGTCATGATATTATGATGTTATGATGTTATTATGTTATGATGTTATGTAAACAAACACAAGCAAGTCACACAACAATCACTCCTAAGTTTTAAGGCTTGCATGAGTTCCATAGGTAAGTACCCTCCCTACTGAAGTTTGGTTGGTTCAACCTGTCCTAGAATAGTAACCGGGTTCTAAAAGGATCTCCAATCATTGACCTTCCTTCAAGTCCACTTCAGTGCAACACCAAGTGGTTGACCGAAGCTTCCCTAAAGTCCAATCTCAAGGAGTGTAGTATCGAGTCTCAACCAACCCCAGTCGGAACCGAAGTCAGTTATCTCACTACTTTCTAATGGCCAGGATGAGTCAATTAGGGTTCTAAAGGTCTGGTTAATGCTTTAATGACACCACGCAGATGCCAAATTTTTCCTCAAGTAAACATGAGGAACATCAGGACATCCAAAGTGTCACATTAACCGTAGCCATCATTTTAACCATTCCAGTATACGCCGGATAGTCGCGATGATCTATTGCTACTTACCTAAGGTACACTAGATCCGGGTGTAGGATCTTTCACTCAAGAATACCCAAGCAATCCCTTAAAAGTAAATCAGACAATTTTAAATAAGTGATCTTGTTTTTTAAGGTAACCTCTCTTGTAATCGTCCCCAGCAGAGTCGCCAGTTCTGTCATACGGTGAACTGACTTTAATGTTTTTAATCGCAATGTCGCGGTTAGCAAGAGTCGCCACCGACTTTTCTTTTATCCAATAAGGAAAGGTGGAAAAGAACAGGAAAGACCTTAATTTAGATTCTTAGGTTCGGGAGGTACATTATACAAAGGGAAGGTATTAGCACCCTTTGTATCCATGGTTATCCATGGGCTCTTAATTGCTGGATCACTTATATTTTTGTCTGAAAAGTGTTGGTGAATTGTTTAAAAATGTTTCGAAAAGAGAGTTTAAATTTGTAATGATTCTCGTATGAATGTATACAAAGTATTTATCTCATTTGATTTTGAAAAACAGTTTAGAAAAATATAACTTGGTAATGATTCTAGTATGAATGTATACCAAGTGGTGATTTTCTAGGACTTGCAAAGTGTGAGGGGTGGAAAATGTTTTAGGTTATGATCCAGTAATTGAGAGTTATACCTTCCTAAGGTCGTTATGGGCATTTCCTATCCTTATGAGGGTAAAAATGTCCTTACTATTGAGAAGTAAGTAGTTTTATCCTTTGGATGTAAAAGGGGCATTGTAGGGTCATCGATAGGTCATTGAAGGCAACAGTTGTAAGGATACCTTAGCATTCGAAGGGACGATCATCATTTAACCGTAGGCTACACCGAAGGGTCATCGAGGGACAAAATCGTATTTTCGAAGGCAACATCCGAGGGACCATGACTTATTTTATGATGATTTAACCGAAGGGTCTTTGCTAAGTGTATCCCTACATTCGCGGGACACGACCGTTATACCGTAATACCGTAGGGCAGCAAAGAGAGGTCCAAGATCACATATTTAAAGGCCGTATTTTACAATCAATTAGGCAATTAGGATGAATCTCCACATTAAAATCAATACATTAAAATCAGCTAAGTAATTGAGGGTGAATCTCCATATTAAAATTAATACATTAAAATTAATTAGGTAATTTAGGGTGAAACTCCACAAAGGGCATCCCACAAATAAAGTGGAATACCTATCTAGCTAGCTTTCCCGGCGATGTGTGAACCTTTGCAAAACTCAGCAAACATGTCAGAATACCAAATCAGGGTGCAATCGAGAATTACACCACAAAAGAAACCAGAACAGCAGTAGGGTCAGATAAACAATGCATGGCTATGATAAAAACATGACAGGTGGGCAAAAGTCAGAACAGAAAAGTCGGCTGCTGTCGCGTTCGCTCCTGCTTCGCCTAGCGAAGTCTTAGCGAACACTCGTTGCATGCTCGCTTAGCGATGTGCTAGCGAGCGGCTGCGGATTCCGGTTTTAATAACGATATAATGGCAGCAAGCTTTACACCTTATATCATTCATTACAGAGATTATGTGGTTAGACATTCAGATGTTCATGCATACTTAAATTCATATGTAAAACTTAAGATAGTTTCATAAATTCAATCATGATACCATGTGCAAATTAAGAACATAAGGTAGTAATAGCAATGCCAACCTGTTTGTAATTGAATTGTAACCTTGAATTGGCCGATCGGATCGAATTGAGCGGAAGTGACCTTGCTGCCGCCGGCTTTTCCTTCAGGGTTTGTCTCCAGTGAGTATCAGGGTTTGCTTGCCAGGGCTCTCCTTTCTCCGTTTTTTCGTTCTCTCGTCTCCGTTTTTCTTCCCCCCTTTCGTTCTCTGAAGCTTGGCTATTTATAGTGCTCTTGTGGTGACCTAATGGGCTCAGAGTGAAGCCCAGAATTTTCTGTTATCTGCCAGCTTCGCTAGGTGAGCGTGTAGCGAACGTTCGCTAGGCGAGCGTGCAGCGAACGTTCGCTAGGCGAAGGATTTGCCCGCCTAGCGAGCAGGCCAGTTTGGGCCATTTTCTGGATTGGGCCACTCGTGAGCTGGGCCTTTGTTCCTTTAAGATCAGTGTCATAAAAATGAGTCGGAGTGCCCTGAAAAATGTCTTGAAATATTAATGGGCAAATTTTGGGGTATGACATTAGTATTTAACCATCTCCCACTATGATCATATGAAGAACGTCCTGCTTCATATTCTCTAGTTGAAGACGCTTAAATAGGGGCAACTGTCATACCCCGATTTTGGCCCTGAAATTTTTCTCCATTTATCACTCATTTGCATTATTTCTTCATTCACATTAAAAAAATTCCATTCATATTCAAGAATTTCCACATACTAATTCATAGTTCGATTACTTCATTCATTCATTAAATCATAATCATCCATGTACATGGCATAGGAATAGCTTATAATAAAAAAACATCACCACATGAAGACATGGAGTTTCTAAGAAGCAAAGAGGGATCCTAGAACTCTTTTGTGAACTTGTTTCTATCTGCCTTCCAATTATTGAATCTCAAAGGGAATGTCCCCTAAACTTGAAGGAAGCCATATCTAGCATATGTTTCGCTGCACCTAGGTGTGCGAATCTGCCAGAATTGTTGCAAGTTCAATTGCTGATTTCTTCACCTTTTGTGTGGTGATGTTGGTGTACGAGAGCATGTTCGATGTGCACTTGAAACTGTGGGCCCTTTGAATACCCTGCCAATTTTGCAAGGCTTTGAAATTCTAGCAGGAGAACATGATATGATTATAGAAGTGAAGCAATAGGGCGCCACTTTTAGGCTTATTACAGTCTGGTTTATTAGAATTCCAGATTGGGACATGAGTACAAGAGTTTAGTTTCAATGTTCCAAGCTGGAGAAATCATTTGTGACATGTTTGCTGGTATAGGTCCTTTTGCCACTCCTGCCGTACAAAAAAGGGATGCTTAGTCTATGCAAATTATTTAAGTCCAAATAGTATCCACTATCTGAAGATTAATGCCAAAATCAACAAGGTTGATGATCAAATATCTTCATACAAAATGGATGCTAGACCGTTCATATCCTAGTTGGTGTAAATGCCAAATTCTGAGCATAAGATAGAAAATGATGTTCCCGTTGTTGATACATGTTACACATACAAGATACAAGACAATACTGAATCAAATTCAAAAAAAATGAGTTGCTGAAAAGTTGATACAAAAGACCTAGGAAACTGCTCTAACACAAAACATTAATACTACTTTAGAGGATATTCAAGATCCAGGGGAAGGCCTGCATACTAACGAGCCTGTGACAGTTCAGCCGGTTTCACTGAACCTCATGCCAAATAATCCTGATTGCACCTAAAATGAAATAAATAATACCCCGTCGTTGGGTTTACATCAACACAGTTTCAAGATATTGCCAATGTTTTGCTGCACACCCGAAGGTTGGTTTATTTATGGATGCAACTTTTGGATCAGTTCGCGTGGTTGTTAGTTATCTTGAGATTACACTGATAATTTGCTACAAAGATTTTTCCATGGAATTCAATCTTTCATCTGGACCAGTAGTATATTTTCTCCGCCAGCAATGTGAGGCTTCTCTACCGTTTATTCGGTCGTTGTGCCAGCATGTTCTGCACACACAGCTGCATCCAAAAAGAAGTTGAGCGTGCTCGTAGAAGCCACTTGGGATTGATTGTCCATGTCCCTGCGCAGAATGAAGGGATAAGTAGTTTTGTGAGCAAGACGAATTTCGTGGATGTAGCAGGTTATGGAGATGCTAGAAGGAAAAACGATGAAAGTCGAGTTCTCTTTCGGGAAAGTAAACTCACACGCATGTTGCAGGACTCTTTGAGGGGAACTAGCAAAGTCTTGTCAGTTTCGTGCTTGAACCCATCATTTTTCCAAAACGGTGTGTACATGTTTAGCCTAGTCTCATCGGACGTCCTCTGATTCCACGATGAAAATTGCAAGTTCAACAAGAAAAAACTTAGATTCCACAAAGCTCAGGTGCAAGTAACAGAGTGGAAAACCATATTTTTTTAGTGTTTCTATTAAATATGTTTGAAATAACCAACCTCCATATGCTCATGACCAAGATACCAAGGGGAGTGAACCAATGGACCTGCATTGAGCTACAAAAGAAAACTACAAAATAGGTCAGCAACAACATCAAGTAGCCTTCAAACTTGTAATCATAAATAAGCAAACAATGGCCAAACATCATAAAACAATGCATTGCAACCAGCCTGCAGCAGTTCCAACAATGGAAATGCATAACACTCTCCAACACAACAAAACAAGTAGAACCTGCAACAAACAACAAAGCTAGCAGCAGGCACAATGTTCACAAGCTGACTTCAATTTGAAACCAATAGCATGGAAGTTCATTAATATTCCAATTAAATTAACCTTCAGCTCCAACCTTGACAGTATGTTAGCAGTAGTTTCCTCATCATTAGCATCAAGACAATAATGCACAACTACATGCCAAGTTCATGATGCAAGCCTTTCCATCATATGACCATGACATTTACATACCACTGACCTATCATCGTGCTAGAATCCCTCCAGCTAAATTCCAGAAACCTGCATCAAGTCAGCATCTAACCTAACCAATACCATACTCAGACCAACGCCAAATGCATATGCATTCCAATGGCCTACAACATTCTTCAACCAGAACCATTACCTTAGGGAAAGCCACAAATCCGCCAAGACAATGTCAAGGACAAATGGAAACATGTCATGCAGCATGTGAAAAAAAACAACAACCTAGTTATGCTGCATAAACCATGACCAAAACCACAGCCTGTACTCACTTCACTTCACCAAGCCTGCATTAACAATTCAGCAGTCAACATTCAATCATGACAGCATAATAGATGGGCAAACCATAAGACAAAACCTGCAATGCATCCAAACAGCAGCAACAGTTCAGGCAACCTACCTTTTGGCCTTGGAGATATCTCTTTTGCTGATGAAGGAATCTGCAGCAAATAATCGCCCATCAATGTTTCACGCTCAAACTTGTACCCGTCCTGTTTCAATTGTGCCCCTGGTCCGCAACCTCATCCACTACCCCAAAGTTTCACTGCGGTAAAACAAAAAAAACGCAATTAATTACCAAAGCGTTAAAAGTCAGAAAAATTCCCAAATTAGAATTAAGACAAAAATAAGGAAGAAAGCACGAGCTCAGAATACCATTTTCGGTTTTAGCATTAACAGGGCGATTTGATTCTGAGAACATCCAAAGTGCTTTGCAGAGTTACTCTTCTGGAACATCAAAGACACCCTTTGAAACCCTAATTTGTAAAGCATAAATAGAAAACGAATTAGTGAAGGGATGGACAACGAAAATCGGAGGCGGAATTGAAACTTAAAAGCAAATCAAAACCCTAAATCCCAAATCAAAAAAACCGGTATTGGAAAGGAGGAGGAAGATTTAAGCTCACCTGATTCGTCGTCGCCAAAGGTGAGATTTCTTTTGTTGAGCATTTGAGTTTGAATGAGTGTCTGAGTTTGAGAGAAATTAGTTGAGGACGATTGAGCGATTTTGAGAGAGAGGGTTGGACGCGTTTGAGAGACGATTGGGTGAGGTTGAGGACGATTGAGTGAGATTGAGAGCGAAAGGGAGATTGAGACGGAAGCGGCTACGTGGTGTGAGAGAGGTTTCGTTGAGGTTGATAAGCGAAGGTTGAGGACGATGAGAGAGAGAGATTCTTTGAGTTTGATAGAGAATTCGTGAGATTGTGAGAAAGGAGACGGAAGTGTCTTCTGCTTTGGTTTCCTTATTTTCTTTTTTTTAAATTTATTTTAAACAGAATAAGTTTTTTGAAACATTAAAGATTTTTGTTTAAAATTCCTAGGTTATTTAGTTAATAATTGTTTTATGTTTTCAACTTATCCCCCATTGAAAAACCCAACAGCTAAGCGGCTGGGTTTAATTACTGGTAGTCCAACAGACTTTTTTTATTTTAGTTTTTATTCTAATGTTTAATCTATTTTGGTTTATATATTTAAAGCAGCATCAAAATAATAACTAGTCATGAGTGGTCTGGTGGAGAAGGGTAGTATCATAGTCTTGAGTGGGGTGGGTTCAATACTCATATGTAGCATTTTCTTTTAGCATTTTATTTTCTTTTAGCATTTTATTTTCTTTTAGCATTTTATTTTCTTTTAGCATTTTATTTTCTTTTAGTATTTTATTTCTTTTAATATTTTTTGTTATGTTTATGCTTTATTATTTTCATAGTTTCATTATCATAACATAGATTTGTTTTCTTTTAATTTCATCATTCATTCAAAACCATTTTAAAACTATAAAAATCATATTTTTTTCGATTTAATATCGAACCCATTTTCCACACCTTTGTAAGTCGATTGCTTTTTAAGCATCGCCATCAACCTCACATAGCTTACTCTTGGGCTTTCTTACAATGAGCCGGTTCTCTTGCACTTACACTCATATTTCGCATCATTTGTTGTTTGGGCCTGATATAATTATTTCATGATTTTTGAATCCCCATTTGACAAAATTTACCCCACTTCCCCAATGTGTATATAATTTTGTATTTTGTTTTAGATACTAACACAAGAGTAAAATCCACCATTTCTGAAAAAATACAAAAATATGACTCGATCCAACGTCGAGTATTTTCTCAATAAACAAATCAATTCATTTCGCCCTCCTATTCTATTCCTTTTCTTTCAAACTTTCATCAAATGCTTGATTCAACGTCAAGCCATTTTCTCTAATAAAAACTCAAAAAATATTAATTCATAGTCAAGACTTTTTCAATAAAGATGGAAGTGGAACGTGGTGTATACCACGCACTCCTGAGACTAGGATTCGAGATGTATATCTCGCCAATCCTAGCTCTCGCCATCATCCAATTTACCCACTTTGTTTTCTCAAACACTCATTCAAATCTTTCTCAAACGTCCATCAATACTTGATCTAGGTCAAGTCATTTTCACAACAAAACTCAAAATACCTAATTCTTATTTAACACTTTTTCAATAAAGGTGGAAATGGAACATGGTGTATACCATGCACTCCTGAGACTAGGATTCGAGATGTATATCTCGCCAATCTTAGCTCTCGCCATCGTCTAAAATTGTCAATGCGGTTTCTTCAAACCCTTTCTCAATCAAACCTAAAAATACTTAATCTCTATTAAACACTTTTGCAAATAAAGATGGAAATGGAACATGGTGTATGCCATGCACTCCTGAGGCTAGGATTCGAGATGTATATCTCGCCAATCCTAGTTCTCGCCATCACTCAAAGCACATCCAACCAATCAAAAACCTTTTAAAATTAAAGATATATTATCTTAAGAGATACAAAATAATGTTTCGGCCACGATTGTTGAGTAGAGATAAATGACGCTTTTCCGAATGTAGATTTGTAAATCCTAACACCTAAGTACATATTGCATGACAACTCTAGGGCAGAACTTCCCCATTTCTTTTAGACCTTCCGTGCGTCTCCGATCTTGTGGCATGTCAATCCATCCTATTGCAAAGAGGTAACTGCCTAAGACTCGATTCAGCGAGTTGCGACACCTACTGCTAGGACGTGAACACATTGCCCACTCTCCTTTGACACAACTAGTGTCCTCCTTTGTAAGTCCATGTTCAGATGGCAATCCCTATGTAGCCGAACTACGACAACTCTGATTCTCATGTTCAGATGAGATACATAGGCACAAGATGCGATCTCTTGTCGAGTTTGACTAACGACTAACAACTAATCCTTGTTTGTTTTCGCCCTTGTTGCGATCCTTTCTCTCGCCCTCGTTGCGATCGAGACATTCCCTTTCTCTTACCCTAGTTGCAATCGAGACCCTTACTCCCGTAGTTAGCTGAACTACGTTTTGCTCTGATTCTCATTCCCGATGAGATACGTAGGCATAAGACGCGATGTCTTAGCGAGCACGCATCTCTTCAACCCATAGGTACCCGAGCTACGAAGACTCTGATTCTCATATTCAGATGAGATACGTATGCAATGGAGGCGACATCCGTGCGAGTCATTTTCTTTGGCCCTTTCTTTTAGTAAATAATACATTAGACATAACACACACCCTTTAGACAAGAAACAACAAGAGTGGATCCCGTAGAGTACTACAGATGCGTAGGGGTGCTAATACCTTCCCTTCGCATAATCGACTCCCGAACCCAAGATTTGGTTGCGAGACCTTTTCTTTTCCTTTCTCCAGGTTTACTTCGAGTGTTTCCCTTCCCTCATTTGGGATAAATAACGCACGGTGGCGACTCTTCTGTCACTTCTTTCTCGCCAGTTGTTTTTTCGCACCTCTGTATTTTTCAGGTTGCGACAAATATCAACCTCTTCCGTGACATCCTGAGGACTTCAGAAGACACCCATGATGGGCAAGTGAAGCAGACATGAGACGTCATCCAAAGTAATGCTCATTTCACCAAACGGCATGTGAAATGAAGATGTCTCTAGATACCATCTTTCCACAAATGCAGATACCAGATTTATGTCTATCTTGTTCAAACTAGTTCTTTGAAGTGAAGATAATCCAGACCTAGATACCCAACTCTCCACCTATTGTGGAAGAGCGAGTGGAACTCTCGATGTAAGCTTTAGTCCGTGTCCAACAACCTTTAACTCTTTCTTCGGACCTCTTTCCTAAAAACAATTAAGACACATATTAGAAAACACAATATAAAATATCCAAATATTATTCATTTTCAAATATATCCCGTTTATTTACCTCAGCAAACCATAAATGGCGAGCAACATGATGCTCGTACTTTACCAGAAGAGACGTATCGTACAACCCTCCTGGATATCCAGCCGGCTCTGTTGCAGATGAAGATGCATCGCGGCCTAAACTGCGGTCTGAAATCCTACCATCTGCACCTCGTCTTCGAACCACTATAAAAAAATATTATATCAAAATAATTATAAAATAAATAAATAAACAAAAAAAATGCACCGGAACACTTCTTAAAAGAGTTCCGGTGTGGAAAAAAATTGGTTGACTACCGGAACACTTCTTAAAAGAGTTCCGATTTAGTTCATGCAAACAGGAAGTCTTTAAGAAAGAGTTCCAATATATACTCTTACAAACTGGAAGACTTTCTTAAAGAGTTCTGGTTCATTGCCCCAAAAATGCAGCGAACCAGAAGTCTTTGAAGAAGTGTTCCGGTATACGTTTTGTGAACCGAAAGACTTACTCTCAATGATCCGGTTTACAATGCCAAAAAATCCCAAAAAATGCTCTTCCGGAAGTCTTCAAACGCAACTGAAAAATAATTCTTTTTTTGAAAAATATACCCTATTTATATGAGGGTATTTTGGTCCAAAAAATTTATTTGTAGGGGTATGGATACAATTGTAGGGGTACAAGGTAAAACTTTCTTTGGTTATGCAGGTGGATAAGAAACTCTACTCTCAAAGAGTGCTATCCTAATATGTATAAAATGTCTAAGATTCCCTTGGGGAAGATCATTGAAATGGGAATTATGCAGGCTGATGTGTGGTCATGGAACCTAGATATCCATGCAGAGGATTTGTATGGTGATCCGGTAACAGTAGTGTTTACCTTGTGTCGCAACCTGCGAAAAAACAACCAGCGAAAAAAGAAAAGACAGAAGAGTCGCCACCGTGCGTTATTTATCCCAAAGGAGGGAAATGAAACGCTCGAAGTAGACCTGGAGAAAGGAAAGAAAAAGACAAGGTCTTGCAACCAAATCTTGGGTTCGGGAGTCGATTATGCGAAGGGAAGGTATTAGCACCCCTACGCATCCGTAGTACTCTACGGGATCCACTCTTGTTGTTCTTGTCTAAAGGGTGTGTGTATACCTAATGTACTATTTACTAAAAGAGGGTCAAAAGAAAATGACTCGCACGGATGTCGCATCCACTGCATACGTATCTCGTCTGAGTATGAGAATCAGAGTCTTCGTAGCTCGGCTACCTATGGGTGAAGGAGAAATGTGCTCGCTAAGACATCGCGTCTTATGCCTACGTATCTCATCGGGAATGAGAATCAGAGCAAAACGTAGTTCAGCTAACTACGGGAACAAGGGTCTCGATTGCAACTAGGGCAAGAGAAAGGGAAAGTCTTGATCGCAACGAGGGCGAGAGAAAAGAATCGCAACGAGGGCGAAAGCAAACAAGGATTAGTTGTTAGTTGTCAGTCAAACTCGGCAAGACATCGCATCTTGTGCCTACGTATCTCATCTGAACATGAGAATCAGAGTTGCCGTAGTTCGGCTAACTAGGGATTGCCATCTGAACATGGACTTACAAAGGAGGACACCAGTTGTGTCAAAGGAGAGTGGGCAATGTGTTCACGTCCTAGCAGCAGGTGTCGCAACTCGCTGAATCGAGTCTTAGGCAGTTACCTCTTTGCAATAGGACGAACTGACATGCCACAGGATCAGAGACGCACGGAAGGTCTAAAGAATGGGGAAGCTCTGCCCTAGAGTTGTCATGCAATATGGACCTATGTGTTAGGATTTACAAATGGGAACATCTACCTAATGTTAGCAGGCAAAGAATAAGGGAATCCTACCTATGTTATCATACAAAGAATAAGGGAATCCTACCTATGTTATCATACAAAGAATAAGGGAATCCTACCTATGTTATCATACAAAGGGTTCTACCTAATGGGTGCTACCTAAACGGAACAAGAATCGACGAATGGAGCAAGGAGAGGAACCAAGGGTAAGGGTAGATGGCGATGCATGAAGCAATCGACTTACAGGTAGATGGCGATGCCTGAAGCAATTGACTTACAAGATAAATGGTGATGCATGAAGCAATCGACTTACAAAAGAATGATGAATACGTGCTAGTTCTGTTAAGTTTGGAAAATGATTACTCGACGTTGGATCGAGGTTTTGATCTTATTTTGAAATGGTTATAGGATATTCGTTTTAGTTCTTGTATTAACATATGAATAAAGAATGAAAGAATAAACATTATACACTTCATGGGAGAGGGGTACATTTGTTATGAATGGGGATGTTCATGGTAATCAGACAATAAAAATATATGCCTCATACAACATACAAGTAGGCAACAGTTAATCAAACAGATAAGATATAAACAGGTATATGATCAAGTCAAATAATCAAAGAATGAAATAATGAAACATTAGACAATGTATAAGAAGTATAAACATGTTAAACAATCAAACAATAGAAGCATGGATGAAATAAACAAGTATAAAAAATATCAGATGAATCAGACAGAGGCAACTATGCACACAAAGAATCAATGAATAATTTAATCAGGAAATGATGCAAGGATCAAATAAAATCAAGATGAAAGGCCTCTAATATATGGCATATGAGATGGACAAGGGAGGATCAAAAGATCTCTTCAATTGCCATAAGCAATCCCTAAGTCAAACATCAATCATAGAAAAGTCAACTGAAAAGTCAAGTCAACTAAAAAATTATGGAATAAATAGTAAATTAATCAAAAAAATTATGAAAAATTAAACTAAGTTAGGTGGGGTCAGGACATCATCATCCCCCAAAAAGATTTTAAAAATAATGTAAATTGGTTGTTGAATTAATTGAAATAAAACAGAAGTCAAATAAAAAAGTCAAACAAGCAAACTAGGTAAAAAATAAATCCAAAATAAATTGAAAATGAGAAATAAAATTCCAATAAAAGGTCAAGTTGACCATGAGACATTGGTCAATCCTCATCCCAAAAACCAGAAGTTAAAAATAAATTTAAGTCATGAAAATAAAATAAATGAAGAAAGGTATGCTTAAAAGAACCACTTAAAATAAATAATTAAAATAAAATATTAACATTTAATAAAATATGAAAATAAAAATTAAATAAATTAAGTAAAACATTAAAGAATGTGAAAAATATTTTTTGGTATTTTTATGAATAAATAAAATATTTTGTTAATTAAAATGAAAACATAAATCAAATGTGGGATAAAAAAGGAAATAAATGAAATGGTGATAGGCTTGGACGCAGGGTACGAATAGCAGTGTGACACCAATGCCCAGCCCACGAAATTACCACCATGTGACATGAATTAAAAAAGTTCATTTAAATAATTTGTCAACTTCCATCAACTGGTCCAATCCACTTAAAATCACTAAAGGACAAAATAAAAAATGGATGGCCGGGATTCGAAGCGGGCGCGGCATCCAGTGGCCACGAGAGCGCCACGCATGTCCTCTCCATGCAACGTGAAAGTAAAGGAAAAACAACAACATGTAGCATGGCAAATTCGTGAAAACGCAAGCTAACTTCCTCAACTTCCACACGACATAACTCATGCTATGGTTCACGGAATGGCGAGATGTAAAAAAGCAAACTTGTAGTACTAAGTGAGTAGAGCACAATGGTGTTTTATTTCATGAAAAATAATGATCTTATCATAGAGAAATATGGACAGCAAGGGAGGCTCATGCAAGGATATTCAACAAAAAATAAATGTCACAAACTTAAAGCTTAAAACAATGCCTCATGGTGAGGGTTTTATGGACAAGCATGGCATAACATTAACATAAAGAAGCATGAAGAAAAAAGGCATAGTGGAAAAATACATGAAGTATGGATGGATATCATGAAATGAACATGGAAAGTATGATGAACAAACAAAGTATTCATGGCCATGGAAGGTTGGAATAAAAAGATTACCTAGTGGAGAAAGTCCACTGCTTCTTGTTGGGATGAGAGGAATGGAGGGAAATGGGATTCTCTTCAATGGTGCTTCAATGTTTGTGAAATAGAAGAGGAATGCAACATGAAATAAAAACCAAGCTTGCCTTGCCCTAAAGTTCTGCAGCCACCAACCTTCAAGCTAGGGTTTAGAAGCTCTTAAATATGTAGGGTTTGAAGTGTGTAAATGAGCTGAAATGTGACTTGGATTCATGAGCAAAAAGTGAAAAAAGTGAGGTGGTATTAGGAAATCCAATTGTGGCAAAGCTTAAGTGAGTTGACAACAAAAGTACATAAAGCAAATGGCCAAATGAGGAAATGCAAGGGCTGGTTGGTTTATGCAGCAAAACATGGAAATAAGTCCAACAGGGTGACTTTAAGACTTTATATCTTGATGAATAAATGTCCAAATGGCAAGGCAATGCAAACAGTAGAAAGAGGGCATGGAACTTAACATTTTTCATGTAGAACACAACTTGAAATGATGAGTGGAAAGAGGTGAAAAATGGCCATAAAGTTCAGGTCCCATAGCTGCAAAATGGTTGGGCCAGTTTGGCCTAAATGCTGTCAAAAAATTCAGCCTATGATACCAACTTTAGATGAGTGTATCTTCCAAACCAATTATCCAAATGGGGTGGTTCCAAAAAGGTGTGAAATAGGACATATCAAGGTACAACTGTCATGAAGAAAGTGTTTTTAAAAGATGCCTTGAAGTGCAAGAAATCTGGCCCATAAGTCTTGACAAATCTTGGACTTAGAAAATTTTCTAAGTGTCCTAAAATAATGTCTTACTTTGACCAAGCATAACTTTCTCAATTTTAATCTAAATGAAACAAACTTTATATCTCTAGAAATCTTGGAACAAGAGGAACAATTTTCTTGTTGGAGAAATTTTCAAATGGAGCTTGCATCTTGATGGAATATAGGCTTAAAGTGGGTGCAAAAACCATAAAAACTTGCCCTAAATGGAAAGTCAACTATTTCCAAATTTGGTAACTTTTCCAACTCCTGATTAGATGATGAATCCATGATCCAACCTTGATCAAATTTCACATGTAGGCTCCCTTAGGCATGAATTTTGAGATTCCACCTTCAAAATGTCGGGAGTTGACTTTTCTGGCCCCATAGTTGACTTTTCTCAAACCGTTTGATTCCCGATTCCATTGATCAATTGAGGCACCTATGGCTCAAATAAAGAGATGATTTTTTGCATGTAGATCCCTGTGGACATGTGGAGGGCCATGGAAACGAGTTTCACTCAAGGAATCAGAAATAAACCGATTTTATACCAAACCCTAGTTTTAGGGCAAAAATGACTAGGAACTGATTGCACTGATTGCCAATGGATCTTTCTGTGACAACTGTGGATCTTCTTAGGCAAAGATTCATCTCTAATCATGACATGAATGAGCCCCCTTTACTTCCAACCAAACCTTTCCTGTTGCAGATGGCCCTGAAACCCTGATTTCTGATTAACTCCATATGCACACTCTAAGAGCTCTGAATCTTCCACTGATGAACTGAGGAACATAATAAGACATATGGAACTCCTTGAGACCCTTGAGACTTGTATAATTGGAGAATGAAATCCAACTCTCAACTTTGCTTTGTGTGGGCTCCTTCTGTTAAGGAGTGATCAATCAAACCCTGACTTCCAAGTTACTAATGCAGCATGCAATGAGTATGATCTAGTATGATGCTAATGCAATGTGAAACACAATCCCATGCTTCCAAGAAGAATTAAGGGTAAATTTTAGGGTATTACACCTTGAAAAATGGTAAACAACCGCTGGTCTTTAAAATTTCTAAATTTGGTCACTCACAGGATCAATCATATTGATCCTAGGACATGTGCTAAATTTCTCGTAAACGTAACGTTAATAAATGATCAAACTAAACGTCAAATCAAAGCGTTAAATAAAAACTAAAGACAAAAGAGTGACTTGAACAAAAGAACAATCTTAAATCAGCATTTAGAACTATTAAAGAAGAAGTAAACGATAGGAATTGTAGAAGGGTTGAAAATAATCAAAAAGGTTGGTAAGTGCTGGAATCTTTAAAACTGTAAGGTAAAAGTTCAAAGTAAGGAAAGAAACTAAGGATCTTTAAACTTGTAAATGACGAAGTAAGAAATAAAGTGTTTGAGAGTAAAGAACAAGGAAAGATGTTTCTGAAGAGACAGTAAAGATAATTTTATAATGCTTTGAAATGATTAAACAATGGTGTAGGCAACGTACATTCTGCGTTTTACAGTTCTTCTTCACACGAATACTTAGTAAATTTGCAGGTTTTTTATACACAATTTGACACACACTTTTCTAACTCTAAGACCCTATATTTATACTGGATGAAAATAATTGCTCTGATGGTTCTTCAATCACGTCGATACACGTGGCGTCCTACATGCGTATGTTCGCTCACTCTACTTCCACGTGTATCCTCGCGGTTTCTAACGAAGGTAATCTTCCCTCCTTTATTTAAATTTCAAATCTTTGATCGAAACTGTTTTCTAACTGCTCCTTAAGTAACCGCTCCGAAACTTCAGCTATAAGCTTGATCTTTATCCAATCAACTAAGCCAGTTTACTCTCAGCTGGACGAATCACCTCTTAGTCGAAACCAGTTGTACATGCTTTTCCAATTTTGGTAATTTGAAGTGGGCGTCGAAAATTTGAGCTAACAGTTTGCCCCCCAAAAAATGTCATTTTTGACACACGAGAGAGAAAGACATTTTTTGAGACCTTACTTCGACGCCTCAATGGCTGATACTACCACGTGTCTCAATATTGGTAAAACTTTTTTAGTTTCTCCATTTGTCTGGTGACGTCAGCGTCTTCATTGTTTTTTCCTACCCACGTCTTTTCAGCCCACAACGAAATCTTTTTCACTCATCAGGTTTCCTACCTTCTAGGAAATCATGGCTATAACATTAATTTCCATTTTCACTACATTACCCAAGGGATACACGTGTCCCATTAACTTGTCTACCATTTAATGTTGATTTGAAACGTCTCCCTATAGGCCTATAAAACCCAATTGCATACCCATTTCAGAACTTTCTCACATTCTTTGAATTTTCAAGCGTTCAACCTTTCTTTCTTCCAATCCTTTCTAACTGAAACCCAGATTTCGCTTTTTCAAACCCTAACGATGGATGATTCAAACAAAGCTCTCAAGGGAACAGGAGTTTCTTTCAAAACTACTGCCAATAGGTCCAAAGCTCCGAAGAAAATTTCTGAACTTCCACCATTTTCTATTTTATCCGCCCCCTTGCAGTTGGTAATCGTCAGTACCTACCAGAACCTCAGACAGAGGAACAACGCCAGATTTATGCTTCTCAGGTACTCATTCCTGTTTCTGTCTCTAATAAAACGTATGTCTTATCTGGACCTCTAGCAGATTTAGACACTCATACCAGCAAGCTTAGAGAGTTTTTTTTCCGTCTTACCATAAACGCAAACCCATAGGACATGCTAGAGACCCTAGGACTTCTTCTTCCAAAAACACCCCGGCTGAAAACGCTATAGATTCGAGGTTTATGAACAATGGTTTTAGAGCCTTTCGTGCCACCCCAACTTTCAAAGATCCCACTGATTACTCCAATTGGTTAAACAAAATAGAGAAACAAAAATCTCAGGCTTGGAAAAATATAGGGATATATGACCTTATTATGCTGTCAAAATTGGACTTGGATTATAGTAACCCTATGTTAGTTTATTCGTTGTACTTCTGGGACAACACACACTATACCTTCCACCTTCCTTGTGGAATGGTCACAACCACTCTTTTCGACATGGCCGCTATCACATGGCTGAAACCCACTGGCCACACCTATGATCCTGATGTTGACTCCCTAGATACCATTGCCTTTTCGACTACAAGAGAAACATATTCAACACATTTAGACCACTATCATGATAAAGACACTGAAACTGTCTCTGACGTGGAGCATATAGCTTTTCTGGCTCTGTGGTTGTCACACTCTGTATTTTGCTCGAAATCATTACAAGTGGCCAAGAAATATCTCACCCTGGCTAACCAACTGCATGCGGGGCATGATGTCTGCTTAAGTGAGATGATTTTGGCTAGCTTGTACGAATCCTTGAGCAACGGAGTGGCTCAGATAAAGAATCCGGGGGACAAAGGGAATCTTCTGTTGTCTAGAGCCTTTTGGTTATTACAACTTTGGCTCAACGCCACGTTCGAGGCCAATCTACCAAACAAGGGCCTCGTCAACGAAGATGCTGAAGGAATCCGGCATAGGAGGGTCGAAGGACCGAGGTTAGCTCAACTAACCCCTAGGGATGAAGGAGAGGCTCTTCAATGAATCTTCATGAGTTACATCATGATGTTCGCTAAACGTCATAATTTTACTTCGAGTATGGCTCCCTTCGCTCTCAGGAAAGTTGGCCCTATGTGGTTTACCATGACTTTTCCCTCTTCATCTAAAAAGCAAGAGACAGAAGCCTTGCTGATTTGGGAAGCCTTCTTGACGCCTCAGATCCTTACCCTTTGATTTAACCCTTCGAAAGTCCAGGTCACACTGATAACTTACCAGCCCAACCTTGTCGCTCGACAATTTGGGTTGGTCCAAGTTCTCCCGAAGTGCCTATACGACAAGAAGAGTAGCCTTCTCCTTCATAATGCCGTTCATACTGAAACCATGGCTTTCAAACAAATATCCAAGTATACTGGCAGAACCCAGTTGACTCCATTTCATTTCGAGCCTAGCTTCCTTTGTAGTCGAGAATTTGGGAAGTGGTGGGCTAAGTATTACATCTAGGAATTCTGCGATGTTACTTCCTTTATTCAATTGTTTGACAAAGCTTTTCTCCTTGTGCAGGAAAAGACCAAGAAAGGTACTTATACTCTTATAAAATAAATTCAAGCTTTTCAAAACTACTTTGAAATTGCCTATCGACCTGATGATCTTAGTCGAACCATCCGCGAAGTAGCTGTTACGCTCAAAGAGAAGTTTTCAAAGAAAATAGAAACTTTAAAGATTCCCTCATACGTCCCTCGCGAGAAACGCTATTGATCAGTGCATTTTGATGCACATTCTTCTATAATTATACTTAGGAATTTCTATAATTTATTCTATTATTTTTACTATTTTAGTGTGTTTTTATATTTAAGTTTATTTTTGGCTTTATTTTATTTTCGTACTTTATTTTCAGCATAAATAGTTATTTGATACCTTGTCGCTATTCAGATCATTACTTGGGCTATAGGACTTGGATTGACGCGTTCTAATATGCGTTGGAAATATAGGAGAAAGAAATACAAGTTTTATGTTGAAGTCAAAAGCAAATTCGGAATGATGAATGGTCGAATAATTTGTTGAAGTTCCAGACTTAATTAAAATAGTTAGTTTGGGTCGGTTTTTGTAATTTTCGGGTCGGATCCCATAAGGGCCCGAATTTCCCTTTTATTATATTAGGTGTTCCACTGCTACATGAATCCTAATTCTGAATTTTGATGATAAAATATTGCTTAGAATATTTCACGGAGAGCTAATTCCCAAAGAGTTGATCTGTTGTATTTAAATTCCACTTTGAGGTTTTTATTAATTTCAATTTAATTTCAATTTCTTTTCAATTCTTCCTATAAACTCATTTGCTTAATTAGATTACTTTCGTTTGCTTAATTCGATTGTTTCTTATAGGATATAGTTGATTAAATTTGATTGTTTGTATGATCCTTAACTATAATCACGTTAGTGTAGCTTTTTCATTATCGTGTTTGATTAAGTCGCGTTTGCTTAATTCGCGTCTGTTTAAATCCGTTTGCTTAATTCGGAAATTAGGAACATACATCATATAATACCAATTTGCACTTGTCAGTGGGTATTATAATTGAATGGGATTGAAATCGCTAGGGAATTGAAATTATAAGAATCGATGATAAGTCGGAAATCGATACAATATATTAACTTATTTATCAATTTTGCTTTTACCTTTAATCATCTTCGATTTAAGTTTTGAACCTTAAAAACTCCTTCTTTCTATTTTTTTGGTTGTAACATTTAAGAGTCCTTGTGATACGATAATTGAGTGTCGCTTCCGTTTTACTACACTTTTAAACTCGTGTTTGACATGTGTGCGACAACGGATCAAATTGGCACCGTTGTCGGGGACTCTTGTAGATTTTAAGCATTATTATAGTCTAACCATTATCATAGTCATAGGTGTTCTGTTTTAACATTTTTTTTTGCCCTAACCTTCTTGCATTTTGGTCTTTAGGCGTTTTAGGATAAAAAAAATCGTCTAAGATTATTCTGATTCTTTGCCGATTCACTAGAAAAAAATCAAGAATCAAAAGCCTCTATTTATGAAATAAATTATGGAAGCCTCCCTAAAAAACCGAAATTCCTTATTTTTCTATTTTTTATGATTTTATTTCTGTTTTGGTAGTTTCAAAAAATTCAGCAAAAATTCTCAAAATTCTTAATTGACGTTATTAGATTAATTTTTGTGTTTTTTGTATTTTTTGTATTTTATTTTAATCATTTTTTTCTTAATTCAATTTTTTTTATTTAATATGGACATTGTCAGTATTTTCCTATTTGTTGCTGCATTGCTGAATTAATTATATTTTCTCATTGTTTGTTGATTTTTTTTCTTTTCTATTGAGTTTAACATGGCTGACCAAAGAACTCTGAGAGAACTTGTTGCCCCTATTGTTGATTATAATACTTTGGGTATTGAATATCCTGTTGCTGCCAAATCATTGATTGGGAACATGTCACTTAACTCCCAACAGTTCACAACAAAGGATAATTTTATGGTCCAAGCAAAAGGTGTGAAGGAGATTCAAGTTTCTTCATCCAACAAGGCTCTAGAAACCAGAATTGATGAATTTACCTCTTTAGTGAAATAATTGATGTTACCCCTTCCACCACCACCACCATATAACCATCCATAAGTAACCACCTCTTCACCTTCTAAACCTTCATTAGAGGAACTTGTTAAGCAAATGGTTGTAAACAGTCTCCAATTTCAGCAGCGAACAGATTATAGTATTCAGACTTTGCAAACACAAATTGGACAACTTGCCACTTCAATGAATGTCATGCAGCAAGCTCGAGGATCGAACCAACTACCTGCCCAAACAGTAGTTAATCCAAAAGGCTCTAATGTGAATGCAATTTCCTTGAGATCCGAAAAAGTTACAGAACCAGCCTCATAAAACAATATTAGTGTAACACCTGAGAATAAACCTGAACCTTTTATTGTTGTTGAGGTTGAAAAAAAGTATGTATCACCAATCCCCTTACCACAAAGAGTATTGGAAAATAAGAAGATTGACGAGGAAGAGCATTCTGTTTTTCAAATAGAGCCACTTTCTGAAGTTGTTGATGAAGCTTATTCTAATTTGTTTTCAGCTGATTTTCCAACTTTATCTAGTTTTGATGATATTTACTCATGTGATGATTGTACTAACACTAAAGTTTGTGTTATTTGTGCTGAGATTGATGTTGCCTTGCAGGGTGACAGTGTAAATGAAGTTATTTATGTAGCTGAAGCTCTTGACATTCCGGCTGCCCCAAACATACCATCCATTGAACAACCACATTCTATAGAGCCTAAACCAGTTCCCGAGGATTCATATTATTCATTAAAGCTTCAACTTAAGCAGAAACATAAGAAGAGAATTGGATGGACCTGGGCTGACACTCGTGATCTTAGGCCATCCATATGTATGCATAGGATCTCACTTAAAGATGAAACAAAAGTAGTGAGACAACCCCGTAATCCTTTAATTCTTGATGTTATGAAAAAGGAGATCACTTTCACGCGCCCATTCAACACTTTTACTTATCAAAGATTTTTCTTTGATCCTGGAATACAAGGCGAATGCACTAATCAAAATTTCAAGGTCAACGGACACTACCCAAAGCAACTACATGAGAATCCGACTTTGGAAGAAGAGACTGTAGAATAACTCTCTTTGGGAAAGGCTGCTTATGCAATCACTTATCCGCCTTGACTCCTCGGGTGTGTTCTTTCTTTTCTCTCACTCTTATTTTATATTCATGCTTTTTCATTGAGGACAATGTATATTTTAAGTATGGGGGAGAGAACCATTTATTTGTTTTGTTTTCTGTTTTTCTCTGTTTTGGTTTTTGTTTGCTTTCTTAAAAAAATGCATGCTTTTTCCTTTGGTTTTTGAGTTACAATTATGAGTATTTTTCTTAGTTCTCTTGACTAAAGTCTTGTGGTGTGATGTGAAAAATTTGATGTGCATTTTTAGTATGATAGGAATGACTAAACTCTAAATTGTACATCATTTGTGGTAGATCAATTAACCTTGTGAGATTTTGAGCCTTATATGGATAACATACAAAAGTCCATCTCTTTCTTTCTTGTGTGATTCACTCATGTCTGTTAGTCTCTAGAACTTGAATTGACTCTTGCTGATGTTGTTGTTTACTTGTGCACACTGATATGATAAAGACAATTTTGTTTTATTTTGTTTTTTAAGCCAGTTAGCCAAAAAGCCAACCATAAAATAATTACATCCCTTGTTTGAAACCCCCTTGAGCCTATTATCCTTTTTTTATTTAAAACTCGTTACAAGCCGAGAAGTGAAAAATAATGTTATCACCCTATTTAAAGGGTTGAAAGAGTCTTGTTTGGAGTTGTGTGAGGTTGAATAATTATGTTTGTAATATTTCAGAAGTTGGCAGAAAAAGAAAAAAAATTGAAAAAAAAAAGGAATGAAAAAATAGAAGGATAAGAGGAAGAAAAAATAGAAGGATAAGAGGAAGAAAAAAAAAGAATTATATTTGTAATATTTCAATACATGTCAATACATACTCCTTCATAAAAAAAAAGAATAAAAAGAGGAAAAAGAAGACAAAACAATTGCTATAGAATTGTTCAAGTGAATCAAATATTTTATAAATTCAACTCCAGCAGTTTCTTTCAAGTCTCTTTTATCTTATCTCGTTGAATTTTAGCCTAGTACCCCTTAAGATTTATCTAACCCTTACCTTGACCACGTTACAACCAAATAAAAGTCATTTTGATCTTTGTGTGCATGTATTTCAATTGTGGATGTTAGAGTCTTTTCAAGCTTATGGTAGTACCAACTTTCATGTTGTGCTTTGAGTGTAAACAGTTAATCTAAACACTTAAGAGTTGAGTGAATAATATCCTGTGAGGATCTTACTGCTGTTGATGTACTTTTTGGTAATTTGTTTTTCTATCTGCTTTAAATGTCACAAAAAGTTGCTTACTAACATCATATTCTTGAAGCTTAGACTTAGAATTATTCTTATACATTGTATCCTGAAAACTTTTGGAAGTGGATGCTCTGTATTCTTTCCTTTTGTTTTGAAATTGTAATTCTGCTCGTAGTGCAAAAGTTCAAGTGTGGGGGAATTTGATCAGTGCATTTTGATGCACATTCTTCTATAATTATACTTAGGCATTCCTATAATTTATTATATTATTTTTACTATTTTAGTCTGTTTTTATATTTAAGTTTATTTTTAGCTGTATTTTATTTTCGTACTTTATTTTCAGCATAAATAGTTATTTGATACCTTGTCACTATTCAGATCATAACTTGGGCTATAGGACTCAGATTGACGCGTTTTAATATGCGTTGGAAAGCTAAGAGAAAGAAATACAAGTTTTATGTTGAAGTCAAAAGCAAATTAGGAATGAAGAATGATCGAATAATTTGTTGAAGTTCCAGACTTAATTAAAATAGTTAGTTTGAGCCGGTTTTTGTAGTTTTCGGGTCGGATCCCATAAGGGCCCGAATTTCCCTTTTATTATAATAGGTCTTTCACTGCTACATGAATCCTAATTCTGAATTTTGATCATAAAATATTGCTTAGAATATTTCATGGAGAGCTAATTCCCAAAGAGTTGATCTGTTGTATTCGAATTCCACTTTGAGGTTTTTATTAATTTCAATTTAATTTTAATTTCTTTTCAATTCTTCCTATAAACTCGTTTGCTTAATTCGATTACTTTCGTTTGCTTAATTCGATTGTTTCTTATAGGATAGAGTTGATTAAATTTTATTGTTTGTATGATCCTTAACTATAATCACGTTTGCGTAGCTTTTTCGTTATCGTGTTTGATTAAGTCGCGTTTGCTTAATTCCCGTCTGTTTAAATCCATTTGCTTAATTCGGAAATTAGGAACATACATCATATAATACCAATTTGCGCTTGTTAGTGGGTATTGTAATTGAATGGGATTGAATCCACTAGGGAATTGAAATTATAAGAATCGGTGATAAGTCGGAAATTGATATAATAGATTAACTTATTTATCAATTTGTCTTTTACCTTTAATCATCTTCGATTTAATTTTTGAACCTTAAAAATCCCTTCTTTCTATTTGTTTGGTTATAACATTCAAGAGTCTTTGTGATACGATATTCGGGTGTCGCTTCCGTTTTACTACACTTTTAAACTCGTTTTTCACCCGTGTGCGACAACAGATCAACTATGAAATGGCTCTTAAACTATTTCCCCCAAAGTTTCCTCCTCTGCCAAATGTTGACTTCGGAGTGGCTCTTACACCCTTATTTCCAGATTGGTTCATTTGTGGAGACTCTATTAAAATTCTTCGACAAAAATCTCAGAAAAAGGCTCAGCGGGTGGTTGCGACTAAACACACTTTAGGCAATTTCAAAGGGCACCTTCATATAGGAATCGAAGATGTCTGAATCGAATCAGACATATATGAAGGTATGATACAAGGGACTTCCCTCAAAGTAGATTCCCTTTGACTTGCTTTTAACTAACGCTGACCATTTCTTCTTGTCTTTGTCTAGCTATCAAGATCTTCCCCAAAAAACACACCAACAAAAGACCCATCGACTCGAAGGTTGAAGGAAGTATCAAACCTGCATAGGTACCTCTTTTTCTTTGTTCCTTTATCCTTGTTATACATTGATGATATAACACTTAATGCTTGGTTCAGGTTGCTCGAAAACCACCGACGAGTCCCCTACAAATCCAAAAACCCACTGCTACCCCATCGTCGTGGATTCTGACAAAGATGACGTGTCGCCTGTTCTGGATCTCACTCTGAGGAAGAAGAAGCCACAACCGAAACCCATCGACCCCTCGAATCAACCGAACATAAAACTCTCAAGAAAAAGGATTGTTGCGTTTGTTATCCAAGAACCTACTCCTAAAGAAATAGCAAGAGTAGCAGTGGCTCAAAGTGAGAGCGACAATTCTAGCCCCGGGGTCGAAGGTTATAAGGTACCGCCCACTTCTCTTCACTTTATTTCACTTGTTTGCTTCTTTTAGTCATTTTCACCTTCTGCTTGTATTGATTTTAGGGTGATGCGAGCACTATTATTCTTCCCAAGAAAGCTGCCTCCTCCAAGGCTACCTCTGTGCCAAATGTTTTGAACAACGCTGGCGAACCTACCTATCGACCATCCTCTGAAAATGGGTCCATGAGCGAGATTAATCAACCTCCAATCGGTAATCTCGACACTTCGTCACCAAAAACCACTACTCAACATTCTCATACCAGTGACTCTGGTCATGAGACTGACTCGAACGAATAAAATGAGGCCCAAGGTAATCCAATCATTATGGATAAGGATGAACTAGCTGGGGATGAAGAAACCCCCATGGTTGGTCTACACACAACGGCATAAATGAATGAGCCTCAGAGCGAGGGATGGGGCGTCGAAGACATGGTGGTAGAGGAAGCTGCTGAAGGAAATCAGGCGACTAACCCTGATAATGTCGAGAGCCAAACAAAAGGAAGAGCCAATGTTGGTGAAGAACATGCTCGAACTCAAACCCATGCAATGGTTGACAATTCGACGGTTGGCGTTTCGTCAAGTAGCATTGGTGCCCTTTTTGCATAAAAGTTGGCTATCTTAAAGCGAAGTCAGACACTGGAGTATTTAAAGGCGATGCTAAATTGCAGGGAGAGTTCTTCTGATAAGAGTCATAACACTTTAGTGTCAGAAGATCAGCCTTCGAGCACCCCTGCGGGCGAAATCCTTTCTAAAATCAAGGACAAAGTCTTTAAGGGTGACTTGTTTCTATTGCTGTTGACTGATCCTTCTGCCCCTTTAACACTGAAAGCTCTTCTTAGCCAGGTTGACTTGCTAGATGCCTCCCCTGAAGTGGCGAATGTTATTCTGGAGATAGGGACCATGATCAACCAAGCTGTTGCGGATCACAAGTTCCTACCTCACCTTACGGGAGAGATAGAGAAAAAAATCTGGTTCTGAGGCTGCAGCTTGGGATGCTGCTACCGAATATACCAATAAGGCCATGGAGTCGGAATAGACGAAGCAAAATAATAAAGAGAAAGTCGATGCTCATGATCGTGACATTGCTTTCTGGAGACAGCAAATATTAGAACTGCAGGCCAAAATCTCTGATGCTGAAAAGGACAAGCAACAACTGTTAGAATATGATGATGCTTCGATGGCTCAAGATCTATCCTTGGCATGGAGTTTGTCGAAAAAGCTCGACAACTTGAATCTGACGTCAAACTCCTTCGCTCAAAAAGATCTTTGTGCGAAAAACGGTTGGAGCTCCTCAAAGCCAAGTATCTTCAGATTAAAGTCAATCTTCCCTTTTAATGCTATTCTTATTTGTCTGATGATGTAACAAAATTTCTCCTTGTAATGAATATTGATCTTTTGGCCTTATGACTTTATTATTACCATTTTGGCATTTTGACCATTTTGGCTTTTGCTTTATTTACGCGATTACTCGTCTCTTATCTTTACTTATTGGATTGTCGGTTTGTATATTTTCAAATACTTCCCGTTTATTCTTAGAATCCTCCTATATTTGCTGAGTTATTCGATCTCATAGGCACCATTAGAAAAGATCTGCAGAATTTGGAAAGGGCCTTCCCACTTTGGGTACCACTTCCCCAAGGCTCTATATTTTCGATCCATTGGAAGGATCACTTTCTAGACCAAATCTCCAGGGGTAAAACTTTTAACTTTCACTTTCTTATTATAAGAGTTTTCTATCCTTTTCTTTTGGTGTCTTAGCAATTCTAAGGCACTTAACCTTTCCTCGTCCAAGTCGACCAACTCATCCAACATCATGCTCCAATATGATTCTGTGGGGAATTCATGTTGCCTCTGAATCCTTAGGGATTGTAGGTGGATTTCTACAAGCAAAACAACATCATGGCTAAAAGTTATGCGAAAGGGGGTCGACTTAGTAGCCTCTTTAGGGGACGTACGACATGCCCATAAATTTGGTCCAGAGTCTTGTGCCAATTCATAGGTTTTTCCCTACATGTTTTTTAATCAAACCAATGATCACCTTATTGGAAGCTTCTGAAGGAGAATTGCCATCCAAGGCGCAGCGGAATTTAAAAATTTCTCCATTTAGTGATCCTTACGAATGGGCATGATCAGTGATAGAATCGTTACCTCTTGTGGCGATTCAAACCTTTGGTGCAGATCTCTGATAATGATCAAAACCTTTGATACAGATCCACGGGGCGATCACGAACGTTGAACGATGACAACGTCTCTACTCAGTCCACACGAACGAATTCCTTCAATCGCAGTGCTAGCTGTTATGAATGAAGGCTTTGAGTGAGAGAAAGAGGGAAACAAAATTCCAAGTCTCTACTTGAATTTCAGTCTGAGTGGAGTGGAGTGACAATGCTTCTACCCAAGGGGTTCTATTTATAGAACCACTTGTGTGGGCTTCAAGCTACAAAACCAACTTAAGTGTATTTTGGCCCATATCTTATAATATGCCCAAAATCACTTAAGTATTTGGTACCTTACCATATTTCGTCTCCCACTTAAGTGCACCGTACCTTACGGTGTTCCTTAGTTACTCTATCTCTCATCAATCCGTCCTTTGTGTGTGACCCTATAGGTTTTCGCGGCGTTGGCAATTATATTAAATCACACATTTAACATAATAAACAGTGAGCGATATCTAGCAACACATCACTGCTACCCAAGTCACGAAAATTTCATGTGATCTGACAAAACCTCCTGTGATAATAATTATGTGTATAATTACCCCTTTGCCCTTATGTCTATATTGAACACAAGGTATAGACCGTGTCATCCTTGTCCAGTTCAATATTGGGCCCATAGAATTTATCCTATTACGCAGGATTGGCAAATTCCATCTAGGACACTCATGTCCCTCAGCATGCTTTGTGGAGTACCCATCAACTGTCTTTATGGTTATCCAGTTACGGACAACGTTGGATCAGCAATAAAGCACTCGACTCTACATCTAGGATCCATAGTGGTTTCAGGTCGAAGAGTGGTATACACTATTATCACCATGAGAATAACTTATGACACTTTGCATAACTTTCTATATAGTATTCTCATAGCGGGTCAATCCGGTATAAATATTACTCCTAATATTCATACCTATGTTTAAGACTTGATAACTCTTTATCCATGATCCATGAGATGTGATCATCAGTCTACAAACATAATAGTCTTAATGCTTTAATGTTATCCCACTTCACACTAAAGCTCGACTACGGATACTTTAAGAATAGTGTCCTTATGTTTAATGTGTTCTCATGATTAAGTCATACTTAATACATTAAACGGACTATCTATTCCAGGGACTTTATTAATCAACCATAATAAAGAAAATGCCTTTAAATAATTCGATACAAGTACCAAAAGTATTGGCCTCTAGGGCTTACACCAACAACTTCGACTTGTCCATTAGCCTGAGCGTAATAGGGTGTTGACGTTAACAGTTTGAAACCCATGTTCGTGGCGAACTCCTGCATCTTCCGACCAGTAAATACTGATCCTTGATCCGTTGTGATTGTTTCTGGAATTCCAAACCTATAAACAATATACTTTTGAATGAATTCGATCACATCCTCTTGACTCACATTTGGCAAAGGTGTGGCCTTAATCCATTTTGTGAAATAATCAACTAATACCAATATGTATCTTTGACTTTTTGATGAGGGAGGTCGAATTTCTCCGATCAAGTCCAAATCCCAACCTCTAAATGGCCATGGTTTGATGATAGAATGTAATTCACTTGCAGGGACATGTTGTATGTCTGCATGCACCTGGCACTCTTAACATCCTTTCGTGAATTCAACGTAGTCTTTCAACATAGTAGGCCAATATACTCCTTGTCGAAATAAAAGCCATTTCATCTTATGACCGACTTGGTGTGCCCCACATGTTCCACTATCTACAGTTGAAAGGGCAAAGTATGCCTCTGACTCACTAAGGCATTTCAACAAAATTCCTTCCGGAGATTTCTTAAACAACTCTGAACCCAAAAGAACATAACTTAATGCTTGATACCTGGTTTTTCGATCAGTAGAAGCTGTGGGATTCTGTAGGTATACTACTATTGGCTTTCTCCAATCTTCATCTGCCAAACTGTCTATCACCAATATTTCAAAATTTCCCTTATCGGCACATCCTAATCTTGTCTATTCTAAATCCAGGGGAGTTAATCTGGTTGCCACTACCTTTCCTCTAACTTCTATGATTTTATGCAAATTTTCTCTTGAAATTTTATACCCAGGTGCAATTTGGGCCAGGTCATTAGCTATCATGTTCTCTATTCGTGGTATATGTCGAATATAAACCATTTCAAAAAATTTTAACAATCGACTGGCGATTATAAAATACATGATCAGATTCTCCTTAACACACCTATATTCTTTCGTGATCTATTTTATGACTAACTCTGAGTCTCCCATTATCTCGACTCGAGTTGCCCCCAATTCCAACAACATTTCCAGTCCTGCTATGATGGCTTCGTATTCAGCTTCGTTATTTGAATAAATGCCTTCTACTTTATATTGGAATGTCGTTGCAATTTTATTTGGAGAAATAATTACGACTCTGACACATGTGCCATTTTTATGGCTAGATTCGTCGAAGTATAGCTTCCACTACCCCAATTTAACATAGTTCAAAGCATCAGCGCTAATGGAGTGATCGACTATAAAGTCTGCTACTAGTTGGCCTTTCACAGCTTTTAATGGCATATATGTTAAGGAAAATTCAGTCAATGCCAATGCCCATTTCCCAATTCGACTATGCAAAATTGGTTTAGATAACATATGTTTAATAATATCATAATGAGATGAAACATACACGTCAACAGGTTTGATATAATACTTTAATTTTGTACAGGAGAAATATAAGCATAAACACAACTTTACGATCATGCTATATCTAGTTTTTGCATCGTTCAAAACCCTACTGAGGTAATAAATAGCTCTTTCGACACCATTATCATCCTCTTGCACTAACATGCTCCCTACGGTTTTATCAGATGCAGATATGTACAATTTCATACTTTTATTTCTACAAGGTGGCATCAAAATTGAAGGGTGGCTCAAGTACACTTTGATCTTATCGAACGCCACTTGTTGAGCTTGCCCCCATTCGAACACTTTCTTGTCGTGTCGAAGCAAAGGCGAAAATGCTTGCGTCTTCCCACTAAGGTTTGAGATAAATCTCCTTAGGAAGTTGATCTTGCCCAGCAGTGACTGCAACCCTTTCTTTGTTGATGGCGCTTTCGCTTCCATGATGGCTTTGGTTTTATCCAGGTTTATTTCGATCCCTTTTTTATGGACCACAAAACCTAGAAAATCCCCAGCCTGCACACAAAAAGCACATTTTAGAGGGTTCATTTTTAAACCATATTGTCTCATTCGTTCAAAAGATATTCGAAGGTGTTCTATATGACTCTTTCCCGAAATAGATTTAACAACAATATCGTCTATATAGATTTGCATAAAAGTTTCTATGAAATCATGGAAGATCGAATTCATCGCCCTTTGGTAAGTTTCCCCTGCATTTTTCAAACCAAAAGGCATCACTACCCAATCGTAGGTACCTAAGGTTCCAGGGCAACAAAATGCCGTTTTTGGGACATCTTCTTCGGTAATGAATATTTGATTGTACCTAGAATACCCGTTGTCGCATCCGCGAAAAACAACTGGCGGGAAAAACAAACAAACAGAGCCGCCACCGTGCATTATTTATCCCAAACGAGGGAAAGGAAACGCTCAAAGTAAACTTGGAAAGGAATGGTCTTACGACCGGAGATTACAGGGTACGGGAGTCGGTTACGCAAGGGGAAGGTATTAGCACCCCTCACGTCCGTCGTACTCGACGGGATCCACGCTCAAAAGAAAAGAATAAGGTTGCTAGATAACTGCTCAAAAGAATGCACACACACTGGAATAAACAGGCGGGAGAGGATGGAGGAAGAGGACTCGGCAGGATATCGCATCCTGGGCCTACGTAGTTTGTCAGACACAAACATCAGAGTCGACGTAGTTCGGGGAAATGGGAAACGGGCTCGCTAGGATATCGCATCCTATGCCTACGTATCTCATCTGGAATGAGAATCAGAGCTACCGTAGTTCGGCTAACGCACGCCGAAACAAAACACACGCACAAACGCTGAGACGTCAAAACAAACACACAACTGGAATCGGGATGCCAATCGCTGGTCTTACGTCCAACTCCGAACAACAAACACAAACAAGGAAACTGAATGCCAATCACTGGACTTAGATCAGACTCCACACACAACAAATAAACGCACACAGGAAACCGAATGCCAATTGCTGGACTTACATCAGACTCCAAACACAAACACAAACAAGGAAACCGAATGCCAATCGCTGGACTTACATCATACCCCAAGCAAACAAGAGGTTAACCGGACGCTGAGTCGTCAAAAGCAACAAAAAAGTTGAACAAACAAGCTAACAAGGAGTCTGGTACTCGAGCCTGCTAGCTGTCAAGCAAACACACACAAAAAGGGAAAGGGTGCCCGGAGAGATCTCGCACGATCTCCTGCCTACGTACCTCATCTGGTATGAGGATCAGGGCAACATAGTTCCCCTTAACAGGGGAGAAATTTCTATCCTAACCAGAGACTGGGAAATGACAGACTAGAAGGGAGACTGACTCGAGCCTAATAGTTATCATGTAATCCACAATAGTCCTAGGTTGAGGTATCTAACATAACCTAACTCGCACAGGCAGCAAGTTGAAATAGCAAATAAACAGCAAACAAGCATTCACAAGAGAGCAAGCACACACACTATATGCAAACAATTGGCTCATACAAGGCTGGGCTATAGAAACAAGCCAACTGGAATGGGGTGTTTTTAGCTCTTAACCCTAACATTGAGAGTTAGGGTGAAGCAGATGAAATGGAGATGAGGATTATGCCTCATAGCTCTTATCCCTGGCCTGGGAGAGCATGAATCAAAATGGAAAGTGTGGGAGTTCAGAATGAAGGAACTCTTCTCCACATGACTGACACAACAAGATCTTGGGTTCTTATTCAAGATGCATCAACACATGGTGTGTGAGCAAAGTGAATGACACAACTGAATAGCAGGGGATGGATTGCACATCCCTTTTATATGCCAATTGCCTCTTGAGAGGACTTTACCTGCTTGGCACAAAATTAAACAAACACAAGCATTGCCTCTTAAGGAGGGCTTCAGACAGGTGCCTGCCAAAGTAACATGACAGGTCTTCCAGACTACATGAAGATTAGGGATTATACCTAAGTGGTATGCCAACCACAAGCAATGCAAAGCAAAGTTCAAATGAACTTAAAGCAACTTAGGTACCTGTGGAAACAGCTAAACCAATCAGTACAAAATCCAGACAATAGTCAACAACAGTCAATATCACACAGACAACCCCAATATGCAACACATGAGCCATAAACACAAATGAACCATCATCAAGGCCTACAAAACAGCAAATGTTAGCCAGCAACAACAAATGATCAAGCTCAATTGAAGGAGCAACATCAATCATGGAGATGCATACTTGAACTTGAAATTCACAACTCAAAGGTAAGTAACAAACCACTAGGTCAAAGCCTAGGGTGAAAAGTGGATCAAAAAGCCAAAACAGAACTTGATATTTGACATGGATCATATTTACTCAATCAAGAACAAGTCCTAAAAAGGACCAAACCAAAATCAATAGGCAAGTTCATGTAATAGGCAAGAGAAGTCAATGACCAATTCAAGGCACACATTTGAACATTAAGAATGAAAATTCCCAATCAAAACAGAAATGATTCAAATAATTCTGGAAAAATTCATGAATATTCAACACATCTAACATGATCATCACACAAAAAATCAGAAGCATCAAAGATCAATTGGCATGGAAATTAAATTGCACAAGTTGATCAACCAAATGTGTGACACAAATTGTCACACCTAAAGTACATGTGTCCCAAACAGTGAAGACAATAGCAAAAAAGGCCAAATAAAATCACACAAATCCATCAACATGTTAAGAATCATCATGCAAAATTTCATGGCATTTGGATCTATATCAAGCATTTCATGATAGAAAGAATGAAGCAAGGTCCAAAAGCATACATGTTCAATCAATCATCCACAATTCAAAATCCAGAAATGGTAAAATCATAAAATCAAAACCAAAAAATTCTAGACATTCCAAGGATCATGTAGGAAAAAACCTGGAATTAATTGATCAATTTACTATTAGTTATGATTTTTTGAAGATCATGGAAAAAATGAAATAAAAATTGAGATGTCATGAAATGATGAAAATGAATTATGAAATTGGAAAATGCTACAGGCCAGATTCAAAGTGATGATGCATGCGCCTCACAAAACTACGTCGTTTCACTCGGCCAGAAAAATGAAAAAAAAAAAAAAGTTCAAAACGCTGGAGCATGGATTCGAACAGGGGTTTAAGAGGTTCCAGGCGCGCTGAGCCACCCGCTCGGCCAAACTGCCTTGGCGCAACAGAAAACGCAGCTTCATTCTACATAACCCTCGCTGCCACACCAGACGCCGGAACAGTGGTTCCGGTCGTCTTCTCCGACCGTGTACACGGCGGAGCTGCAACTTTTTTTTTCCAGAATTTTACAAACTATATACCGTTGGAAAGGTCTTTCAGTGTAGAATTCAAATATCATATTATCTAAGCCTAATTCCTAATATATTTTCTGGATCGAAGCAAATAAGTTTCTAGATCTAAACTTTAAATCAACATAACTTCTTCGTTTTTCATCCAAATTTCGTGAAATTTATATCAGAATAACCAGCATGCAAGGATCTACAAGTCTATGTACATAAAATCAAGATTTATGAGATTCGAATTTCCAACCTCTTGAAGATCAATCAATGGCAGCAGCGTGTTCAAGGCCTTGCAAGCTCCAAAATTACTCCTATATTGATGTTATGAAGTCTGAAGTTGAAATTGAAGCTTGAAACGAACTAGATCTTGATTAATTTGTCATTTCCATCTTCATGTTCATGTATGGAGTATGCACAATTCTTCACCAATTTCCACAAAAAATGACTGATTCATGCTCCAAATTCCATGCAGATGATGGATCTATCAAGAAAATATGTGGTTGTGTGGAGAAAATTTGAATTCCAATGAGAGAAAAATTTGGAGGGAAGAGAAAATTCTAGATCTAGAAAATGTGTAAATTGTGATTAACCTCTTGAAATTCTGTTATGATTTAGTATATATACCATGTGCTAATCCTATTTTAATTAAAATTAAGCAAGGTTTAGTTGAAGTTAAGCAAAAATAAGGTGTATGGCAAAAATTGAAAATTTGCATGGTGCATGTAGTAAATGGACGTGAACAGTGCCATGTGCTTGATCAAAGTCACTCAAAATCATTTTTTAAACACATTGGCAATGGCAAAAAGTTCTCATGATGCACCAATTTTAAATTTATGATTTTCCCTCCAAAAATGGCTTGAAAAATCACATGATTATGTGATGAGATTTTATGAAATGTGATGAATGATTTGGAAAGTTCATGTCAAGAGAAGAGTTTTAGAAAAAGAGGCACCAAATTTGGAGTTATGAAACAAAAGTTATGCCCTTTTGAAGTTCCATGTACACTTGGCAATGATTTGACCATATCTCTTCAACCATTCATTATAAATTCATGATCTTGGACTTTTTGGAAATGGGAGAGAGAGATCTTCAACTTTCATGTTGGGCAAAAATTCATTTGAAGCTTATTTGATGATGCGAGATCAAGTTGAATTTGAATAAAAAACTTTCCATTTTGGGAAACTTTCAATGATAGGTCACTTTCCATTTTTGGAAACTTTTGATCTGACCTCAAATTCTTTCAAGATATGCATTTGTAATGATGAATAAGCCTCTTTTGAACATGAATGAGATGTTGAAACTCATTTCTCCACCTCCTAGCCCTCAGTTGACTTTCTGTTGACTTTTATGGTTGACAGATGACTTGAACATGCACAGATGATTTTGAGCCTCAACCACTTGATGAAATAACTCCAAAATGAAACCCTAGCTTATACAAGCTCAATAAAATCATATGATGATCTCCATCTCAATAAAGACCTCATCTCCTTGAAAAACCCTGACTGGTAGAATGCAACTGATTAGGGTTGACCAGAGGTCAAAACCCTAATCCCAAGGAATCTGATCAGAAATAATGAACCATGATGATGATGATGTACCATTTCAACCAAGATAATACTCAACCTCCTTGAGGAACCAAGAAACCCTAATTGAAGCACAAACCTCAGATGATTAGTGATCAATTTATGAGACCCTCAGGCTTGCATCTCTTAACCTCTCCATCTTCTGAGAAAGACCTAGGAGGATGACTTGCCCATTTCACATGATATGCAAAGATGTAATGCCTAATGTCCTACAAAATGAAATGCAATATGCTAAGCTAGTCCCAAGAGAGGAGGGCAAATTTTGAGGTGTTACAGCTGCCCCTATTCAATCCACTGTGAACCTGTCGATATGAACAACCTCGGCTTTTAGATGATCAGGGTGAAGAGTGATTGAATACCAAGAACAGACGAACAATTTGCACTCCGCGGGAAAATAATTAACAATGCCTGTCAGAATCGGCAAAGAAACAATCTCAAAAGAAGAATTCGTCTGGTACGGAGAAAGTCGGCCTGAATACCGAAAAGGAACGTTGACCTGGATACCAAAATAAATGGTAACACAGGAACCATCATGACCTGAACGCCGCTCATCAGTCTGAATACTGAGCATCGGAACATGAGAGTATTAATGTCGGTTTGATCGCTGAGAGATTGGCCTGAATGCCCGAAAAACTGGCCTGAATGCCATTTCAGTCTGGATACCACTTCGGTCTGGATACCACTTCGGTCTGAACACCGGAAAACTGGCCTGAATGCCACTTCGGTCTGAATACCACTTCGGTCTGAACACCAATTTGGTCTGGATACCAGGAAATTGGCCTGAATGCCGCTTTGGTCTGGATACCGAGAAATTGGCTTGAATGCCACAAGTACTTCAACCTGATCGTTGGAAACTTCTTCGATCTGAAAATCAGAAAATCTGGTCTGAACACCCACCTCGGTCTGAACACCGGAAACCTGACCTGAACGCCGTAAGCTGCATCGATCTGAACTTCGGAAGCTTCTTCGATCTGAAAATTGGAAATTGGTTTGAATACCCGAAAAACTTGTCATGCCTGTCAGTATCGGCAGAGATAAGGAATAGTGATAAATGAGGCGGCACGCGTGCCAACGACCCATGCTAGGGATAACAAGCCATGAGCCTGCTATCCTCTATTCAACCCTAGCAAACGAACAATTTGCGCTCAGCTGGGGATTATTCTCTTTTTGCTTTTCCTGGAACCCCAAAACTTCTCTTGATTTTTTATTTTTATCTCCATCTTCGCCCGACAGAAACTCCTCCTCCAATATCGCACTACTGGGGATATTATGGATCTGACATCATGATGATAAACTCCTCAGAGTAACATCTTCACCATCTGGCGAAACCAATCCTCGAACAGTAACCACGGCTTGAGACTAGTTTATGCTTGCGATGATGATGCATGATTTTTTTTAGCGCAATGCTCCATAATTATGGAAATGCTACGCAATTAGCTATGAAATATGCTATGCTTATCCAAATGATGAATGCATAAAAAAAAGTATCCCCCTCAAGGGATTCTTCTGGGGAGCTCGAGGAACTCTGCTGAGGAACTCGACAACACTCCAATCTCCACCCTGCTGGGGAATAACGCTGCTGCTGGGGAAAGGACCACCCTTACCAGGGATGACTTCCACTGAACCTGATCCACTTGGGGACTTCGTTGGGGACGAAACTCCCAACGCATTATGCGGGGAAAACAACAACCTTTGACTTGCTGGGGGAAAAACTAGCCACGGACACCTCCGCTGGGGAAATAGCAACCTTCAGGCCTGGCTGCTGAGGAAACACCGATCTAAAACCTGCTGGGGAGATAACCATCCCGACCCCAGCTTGGGAAGACACAGACCTTGAATCTGCTGGGGAGGTAACAATCCCAACTCTGCTTGGGGAAATAAGGAAAGTCTGGCACAGAACACCCGTCGACTCGTCGAACCCTGGTATTCCACATCTAAACCCAGTATCCGCTTTCCACTTTTGAGAGCTCCCAGACTCGTCTGGACTTTTCTGATTCATCACCTTGTAGTCTTGACTTCTCCGTACTCTACGGAGATTGAACCCCTCAAATTGGTATCAATTTTCCAATTCTTCAGACTTTGAAGAGTCTTCTTGATTAATACTCCAGGATCGTCGTACGTCTTTCGCCGTCTTTCCACCATTCTTCAATCTCTTGTCCCTGATTGGACTCCACGGGGATCTTTTGTCAAAAGCTTCACATCACAACCTGCAAGTGAGTGAAAATATCTAACAGCACCTGCAACAGAGATCGTTAGATAAAAACATGCCCCAGGTATGCCAAAATTTCAACACTTGGGTCACTCAACCTTCCGAATAAGATTTCAAGTTTTCAATCTTATAAGCATGCATTGGAAGGGACATGTATGTCTTAAAATGCAAAGATTCTTTATCACAAACAATTGGATGTTTTTGCAATCAAAGCGGTAATGAAAACAAAAACAAAATTATTTGACTGAATATGCATTTTATTGATTGAAAAAGTGTGGCTCATAACTGAGCAATACAAAGGAAGCAATTCCTGAAAAGAGGTAATTGCGCACAAAAGGAAAAATCTATCCTAATGGCAATGTGAAACCATGATCTCATCGAGTTCCAACTCGGTTACACCCCATATGTCCTCAGACTCTCCGTACCTTCTGCCTTCTGAACAAGACGCTTCCGACCGATCCTTGTCGGGGATTATCCTGGTGCCTTAACCAAAGCGCAAACGATCATGCCAGACGCAGTTGTTAGTTTCAATCCCTCTTTTGCCTGGACCGCCCTTTTGGGTTTTCAGTCCACCGGGATACCCTTTTTTGCCCAAGCCGCCCTTGTGGGGTTTTCGACTTGCCGGGTGTACAGTTTTTTCTCTTTTCTTTTTATCCCTAAATTTTGCCCGAACCTTTTCCATTTTTTTTCGGTTCGCCGGGATGCCCATTTTTGCCTGGACTATTTTATTCTTTTCGTCCAGCGGGTCTCTTATACGAAGTATTTTTTAACTGTGTCCGCATTCACAGGGGATGGAAAATCTTCGCCATCCATGGTCGTTAACAACAAGGCTCCGCCAGAGAAAACCTTCTTGACCACGAATGGACCTTCATAATTGGGTGTCCATTTGCCCCTACGATCGTTTTGAGGAGGAAGGATCCTTTTCAATACCATATCGCCTACGTGATATACCCGAGGTTGCACCTTTCGGTCGAAAGCACACTTCATCCTCTGTTGGTACAACTGCCCATGACAAATGGCCGCCAGCCTTTTTTCCTCAATCAGGCTCAACTCTTCGTACCGAGTCCTTACCCATTCAACCTCTTGCAATTTCACGTCCATCAGGACTCTCAAAGAGGGAATTTGAACCTCAACCGGTAGCACGACTTCCATTCCATATACCAACGAGAAAGGTGTTACCCCAGTAGAAGTACGCACCGAAGTTCGATACCCATGCAATGCAAATGGCAACATCTCATGCTAATCTTTATAGGTCACAACCATCTTCTGCACAATCTTCTTGATATTCTTATTGGCTGCCTCAACCGCCCCATTCATCTTCGGACGATAAGGAGAAGAATTGTGATGCTCGATCTTGAATTCCCGACACAGTTCTGTCATCATCTTATTATTCAGATTAGAACCATTATCAGTAATGATTCTCTCGGGAACCCCATATCTGCAAATAATATCTCTCTTCAGAAATCTGGCGACGACCTGCTTCGTCACGTTTGCATACGAGGATGCTTCCACCCACTTGGTGAAGTAATCAATAGCCACTAATATGAATCGGTGCCCATTCGAAGCTGTAGGCTCAATCTTCCCGATCATATCAATGCCCCACATAGCAAACGGCCACGGAGATGACATCAAGCTCAACGGATTTGGAGGCACGTGCACCTTGTCAGCATAAATCTGGCATTTATGACACTTCCGCATGAAATTGAAACATTAGGCCTCCATTGTCATCCAATAATATCCAACTCTTAACAGCTTCTTCACCATTGCATTCCCACTGGCATGGGTACCAAACGACCCCTCATGTACTTCTTTCATCAATTCGCTTGCTTCTTTGTCATCGACGCATCTGAGCAAAACCCAATCGAAATTCCGCTTGTACAAAACCCCATCCTTATTCAAATAGAATACCATAGCCAACCTCCTCAGAGTCTTTCGGTCCTTTTTGGATGCTCCCTCAGGATATTCCTGGGTTTCCAGATAGCGCTTGATATCGTAATACCACGGCTTCTCATCATCAGGCGCTGTGTCAACAGCAAACACATAAGCCGGTCTATCCAAACGTCCAGCCTCAATACTAGGGAACTGATTCCACCACCGCACCTTAATCAAGGCAGCCAGAGTAGCCAAAGCATCCGCCAAAGGATTCTCTTCTCTAGGCACATGATGCAATACCACCTTGGTGAAAAACGTCAACAATCTCCTCGTATAATCCCGGTATGGAATTAAATGAGATTGATGCGTATACCATTTTCTGTTAACCTGATTCACAACCAAAGCCCAATCTCGATATATAACAAGGTTCTTGATCCTCAAATCAATCGCCTCTTCAATTCCTAGGATACAAGCTTCGTACTCAGCCACGTTGTTGGTGCACTCAAATGTTAGCCGGGCAGCAAAAGGAATGTGGGATCCTTTCGGCGTAACCAAAACAGCACCAACTCCACTACCATTTACGTTAACGGCCCCATCAAACATCGGAATCCATTCGGATTCAGGGTCAGGCCCCTCCTCCGGGATTGGTTCCTCACAATCTTTCGATTTGAGAAACATGATGTCCTCATCAGGGAATTCAAACTTCATTGGTTGATAATCCTCAATGGGTTGCTGGGCGAGATAATCAGACAATACACTCCCCTTGATCGCCTTTTGAGAGATATACTGAATATCATATTCAGTCAAAATCATTTGCCATCTCGCAACCCGTCCGGTCAATGCTGGCTTCTTAAAAATATACTTGATTGGATCCATCTTGGAAATCAACAAAGTGGTATGAACCAGCATATACTGTCTCAGTCGGCGAGCAGCCCAGACCAAAGCACAACAAGTTTTCTCGAGCAGTGAATATCTTGTTTCACAGTCGGTAAACTTTTTGCTAAGGTAGTATATGGCATGCTCTTTTCGACCAGACTCGTCATGCTGCCCCAGTACACACCCCATAGACCCCTCGAGGACCGTCAAGTACAGAATTAACGGGCATCCCTCCACAGGAGGCATCAGAGTCGGAGGCTCCTGTAAATATTCTTTTATCTTTTCAAATGCCGCTTGGCAATCATTATTCCACCTGACCGTTTGATCTTTTCTTAACAACTTGAATATCGGTTCACACGTGGCTGTTAGATGAGATATGAACCGTGAAATGTAGTTCAATCTACCTAAGAAACCACGAACCTCTTTCTCTGTTCTCGGTTCAGGCATTTCTCTTATTGCTTTTACTTTAGCAGGATCAACCTCGATTCCTCTTTCGCTTACAATAAACCCTAGCAATTTACCGGACCGTACTCCGAAAGTGCACTTGTTCGGATTCAACCTCAGTCTGAACTGTCTCAGCCGGTCAAACAGCTTGGCTAGATCTACCAGATGCCCATCTTCTGTTTGGGACTTTGCTATCATGTCATCAACATAGCATTCGATTTCATGATGAATCATATCATGAAACAAAGTCACCATGGCTCTTTGATAAGTAGCACCGGCGTTCTTGAGACCAAATGGCATCACTTTATAGCAGAAAGTCCCCCATGGTGTGATGAACGTTGTTTTCTCCATATCATCTGGCGACATTTTGATTTGATTATAGCCAGAAAAGCCATCCATGAAGGAAAACACCGAGAATTGAGTTGTATTGTCTACCAACACATCGATGTGAGGTAACGGGAAATCATCCTTCGGGCTAGCTCTATTCAAATCCCGGTAGTCCACGCACATTCTCACCTTCCCATCTTTCTTCGGGACTGGCACAATATTTGCGACCCAAGGTGGATAATTGGTAACAGCTAGGAAACCAGCATCCAACTGCTTCTGCACCTCTTCTTTAATTTTCATGGCCATCTCAGGTCGAGTTCTGCGCAACTTCTGCTTCACTGGAGGACAATCTGCTCTCAACGGTAGCTTGTGCACAACGATATCGGTATCCAACCCTGGCATATCCTGATAAGACCAGGCGAAGATATCGACATATTCTTTCAACAAGGCTACCATTCTGCTCTTGACACTCGCCTCCAAAGCAGCCCCAACTTTCACTTCTTTCCTGACCTCGTCGGTACCCAGATTCACAACCTCAACTTGCTCTTCGTGCGGCTGAATCACCTTCTCCTCTTGTTTTAACAACCTGGCTAATTCCTCCGGCAGTTCACAATCTTCTTCGCCTTCTTCTTCGGCATGATAGATCGGATTGTCGAAGTCATATGAGGGTGTAACAGGATTGGTATCAATGAGATCCGGAGAAAGATCGCATCTGCATGAATGTTGATTCATGCATTGCTTTAGAACCAGAGTGAAACAATTTTAAAAGGAAAATGAAAACAAACATTGCCATTTTTATTTTTGTTTTTATTATACTGCAAAAATAAATGAAAAACAGGGAACACCGCTTTTAATTGAAAAACATCCTTTTATTTATGATGCAAAAAATTGCAAAATGAAACATAAGGTGGCCCTTACAATGAACCATTACGTTTCGGGAAAAACGTATGGCTTTCATGCAGACAAAATTGAAAAACAGGAAATATTACTCTTCAAGTAGAGTGACAGTGATGATCTTTTCGGCCTTCCAGTTTTGGACTTCCATCCCTGGTACGCACGACTTTATCCATTGATCTATCTCACAGTCACTGTCAACTTCTTCACCCACCATACAAATGTGATCTGGATCCAGCATTCCAACACTGGTGAACGTGAATGACGGACGACGTCCTCTGCCTTGTCCAAACAAGCCTCGGCCCGGCTGATAACCAACCCCAAATCTGTCTTTCTTGGCGGTGATGTCCATCATCTTCCCCCATCCTAGAGCTTCTCCACTCTTCACCACCTCAGCGGCCTGCTTGTATGAAGAAATGGATGGCTTCTCCTCTTCTTTGGCAAAAAGAGCATTTTCCACCTTGACGGTTTCGAATGCTTGACTTGGTGTCTCAACAATTTCACCGTCCATTTCCACGTATTTGAACGATGATAGGTGGCTGACGAAGATATCCTCCTCCCCACAAACGGTGACGACCTGCCCGTCCCAGATGTACTTCAGCTTCTGGTGCAAAGTCGAAGTCACTGCCCCAGCAACATGGATTCATGGGCGACCCAACAGGCAACTGTATGCCGGCTGAATATCCATGACATAAAATACCGACTTGAACACCTCGGGCCCGATCTTCACCGGGAGCTCCACTTCCCCGAACACAGCCCGCTTCGAACCGTCAAAAGCTCTCACTATCAGGTCAGTGGGCGTCAAAATTAACCCTTCACAGTCCAGCTTCGCCAGGGCTTTCTTTGGTAACACATTTAAAGAGGAGCTGGTATCAACCAACACGTGCGAAAGCACGGCTCTTTTACATTCCATTGCGATGTGTAACGCCTGACTATGGTTCCGCCCATCCACAGTTAGATCCAAATCAGTGAAACCCAGCCCATGGCTGGCATTGACGTTTGACACCACCGTCTCCAACTGATTAATTGTTATCTCCTGGGGAACATAGGCTCTTTTCAGTATTTTCAGCAAAGCCTCCCTATGCCCCTCGGAGCTCAGCAACAATGACAAGATTGAGATCTTGGATGGGGTCTGCTGCAGATGGTCAACAAGCTTGTACTCTGACTTCTTGATGATCCTAAGAAATTCTTCAGCTTCATCATTAAGTTCTCTTTCCGACCCACCAGGCGCCGGTGTCACCACAGGAGTACCCTCATTTACCACTTGTTTTCCTCTTGCCCTGGCTAAAGCCTCGGCCTTTTCTTTCTTTTCTTTTTCTCCTTCCCCACTTCTCAAAGCATCAGGGGCAAACAACCTTCCACTGCGAGTGAAACCACTAGGTCCGGCATTATCCACCTTTGAAACGGTGGTTTCATCCGCAGTCTGATCCTCCAACTTCTCCCTATTACAGTATACTTCTCCACCATAATGCCACGACACATCGTCATCTTTGTCATAAGGAATTGGCCCAGGTACCGTGATAGTAACTGGAGCCGCATCGGCCAGCATCGACAAATCGACCGGATCAAAATAGATGGTTATGGTGGAGACATCCTCCTTCCCCAAATCAACTTTCTCAAACCTGAGGCTTCCCTCATCCATCAGCCTCTAGACAGCCTCCCTCAACAGTACACACCCATCAAGAACAACAGTGCACGCAGCACAACAGTCATCACAGCCCGGGAAGACCCCATTCTTCAACAGGTGTCTTTTGACCTCAGCCAACGGAGTCTTCAACTGATCCACATTCAACAGCCCGATTCTTCTACCATCTTCAGAAATTGCATTCACCCCCATTTGACCATGCGCAGGCATGGGATTAGCATTCACATTTGGAGACGGTGCAAAATTGATTGCTTTAGAATCCACCAAATCCTGGACCACATGCTTAAAAGCTTTACAATTTTCCACATTGTGTCCAGGAGCACCTGAGTGGAATTCGCACTTGGCGTTCTCATCAAAATTGGCCGGCCTCTGATCAGGTCTCAACGGTGCCAACGTCCTCAGCTGGACCAACCCCAAATCCTTCAACTTCTTCAGCAAGAATGAATAGGTTACAGGTGGCCTATCAAATTGACGATCAGTCATTCGTCCTCTTACTTGATACTCGGCCCTCTGCGGTCTCTGTTGAAATGGATGTCGTTGTTGTTGCGGTTGTTGTTGTTGCTGTTGTTGTTGTTGCTGTTGTTGATTATCAGCAGGAATGGTTACCGCAACAGTGTGCTGGTAGTAACGATCCCTACTCTGTCCCCTCTGGGTATACACGGCACTTGTATCACCCTCCTTCTTCCTCTGACCATTCCCAAAGGGCTTCTTCGACCCAGATGACGAAGCACTACCCTGAATCTTTCCCATCTTTAACCAACTTTCGATTCTTTCCCCAGCCACTACTATATCAACAAAGTTAGTAACCGGGCATCCAACCATCCTCTCTGCAAATGTCCCCTGAAGGGTACCCATGAACAGATCTGACATTTCTCTATCCACCAACGGAGGTTGGACCCTGGCAGCCAGCTCCCTCCATCTCTGCGCATATTCTTTAAACCCCTCATTAGGCTTCTGAGACATACCCTGCAGCTGGGTACGACTAGGAGCCATGTCAGCATTAAATTGGTATTGTTTAAAGAAAGCGTCCCCAAGATCCTGCCAGCTCTTGATGTCAGAAGACTTCAACTTAGTGTACCATTCCAAGGACCCCCAGACAGACTGTCCTGGAAGAAGTACATCCAAAGTTTCTGATCCATTGTATAAGCAGAAATCTTACGGACAAAAGCCTGGAGGTGAGTTTCCGGGCAAGAACTCTCATTGTATTTGTCAAATGCAGGCGCTTTGAACTTTTGTGGGATCACAATCCCCTCAACTAGCCACATATTAGACATATTGACAACCCCTGGAGTAGCATAGCATTCAAGAGCCCTGATTTTCTCCGCCAGCACCTGAATCTCTTTGTTTGGTGGTTGGACACCGTATTGCCCAAACTGTTCATTAAGCACGGAGAACTGGTCTTCTTCTCTATCCTCCTCGGCCCCGAAGAAAGGAGGAAACAGGCTGTCCTTCAGATTGTTACCCATCGGACCTGGTCCACCGCCTGTGGCAACACCGAAACCACCCCCATTATTAACCACCACACCAGCAGTTGTCTTCTTTCGGGGATCTTCTCCATCCCTAGAACCACCAAGGCCATGGTTGGAGACACCCTCTAAATTGATACCATTGTTGGCAGCCGAAGCCCGCTCGAGCTTCTCCACTTTATCAGCAAGTGCTTTCTGCCCCACGGCAAACCCTTGCATGACATTGATCAGTTCATTCATTTTCTCCTTCAGCTCGAGAAAATCTGCATTGGGTAGATCCATCAGCCTGGATGTATTGCGTCTAGTAGGATATCTGTGCGGACGTGATGCGTGCAAAGGAATGATTCTACGTGCGCGAGCAATGATTCCTAAAACAATCAAGCATGTTAGAAACTGACACCTGCAAAATAGAAGACAAGTTATTATGATTCATGCATGAATGCAATGTCTATCCATATGAGGAACACTTTGTCTTTCGATCCTGGCTTCATCGAGACAGATAATAATCCGGGAGTAATATTCTGACATTCATCATTTGATTTTGACATACAGTGCAGAGAATTATGATTTAGCAAAGATACCACCCAACCATGTGTGTGCTATGTGTGTGAAGAAATGGCAAGGCAAATAAAGCTTGAATACCAATCACTGAATGAAAACAACCATTGCATATCAAAAGTGCACCATATGTGCGAGAGTCATACATCAAGTCTGATACAATTCTCCAGAAACAGAAAGAAAATACAAACAAGTGAATTCCGTCAACAGGCCTGACGGTAATCCAACACAAATGATAACAAAAGGCTACACTGAAGAAGGCTCCGCATCATCTACCATCTTGGTAAACTTCACAGCAAACCTGAGTTCAGTGTTCTCCTGCTGCAGTCTTCCTATCTCCTTCTGGTGAATCTTCATCTGTCGGAAATAATGATCCCTCTCAGCAAGATAATGATCTCTTTCAGCAATATAATGATCTCTCTCAACAATGATCTTCACGTTCTCTGCTTCCTTAATCTTCAGCTTTGCTTCCCACTCGGCGATAAGGATTCTGACTCTGTCTTCCCTCTGATCCCTCACAAGGATTTGTCTCCTCTTCTCATCTTCGATGACCTTCGAAGCTCTAGCCAACCTCTCCTTGGTGATGTCGTGCTCCCTCGTGGATGACTCTAAAGCTTGGCTAACCTTGCCATAATAAGCGGTGTCTATCTCAAATCGCTTCACCACAAGAGCATGCCTCTTATCCTGGTCTTCTATTCTCCCTTTGATTTCCTGATTAGCCATCTGAATTCTAGCAACACTCATCTCCAACTCAGTCTTCTCTGCTTGCAGCTGATCTCTGACTTTCTTCATCTCAAGGAACTCTTCCATGCTGACAGAAGAACGTGGCCCTTCAATCAAAGGACACCAAGGATCACCTCCAGGAAATGGTAGATGTGTGAGCTCAATCCTCTTCCTAAGCCAATCATCAAACGGAGGAAAAGACCTGCTATTAACCTTGCCAAAAGGAACCTTGCCCTTTCTCTGAATGTCGCGCCATTCATCAGACACTTGCCTCGACTTTGGATGATTACCCTCAATTGGGAAGTAGAAAGACTCCTGAATCTCTCGTCCAAGGGGAGGACCCTCCACAGCAAACCCCATCTGTCTCCTAAGAAGCATCGGGTTGTAATTAATGCAACCTTGAACTCCTATAAGAGGCACATTGGGAAGACTCCCACAACTGTAAATGAAATCTCGTCCAGCCATACCATTGTGAGTCCAAGCTATGTCCTTGGCCCGCAAACCCATCAACCTGAATGACCACTTGACAGTAGGATCAAGAAAGACAAAGGCACCCCTGGAAGGCAAATACCCCATGAACCATTTGTACAACAGCTGAGCACAACATCGGATCAATCCCCCACGCCGCTTCTCGTTCCGATTATGGACCGAGTAATAAACATCCCCAACCAGAGTAGGAATAGGATTCCTCTGCATAAACAACCGGACGACATTAATGTCCACAAAGTTCTTCTGATTAGGGAACATGATGATCCCATAGATGCGGACAGCAAGTAAAGCGCAAACGGCCCTCCAATCACCCAAAACAACATGCTCCTTGGCTTTAGCCTCCAAGAAACTCAGATGAAAACCAGGCAACTTTCCCTTCTCCTTCAAACCCCCCTTAATCATCTTTGGGCTCAAATAAAGAGCACGAGAGATCTCAACAACATCAGGCTCCCCCTTAGTGGCATAGAAAGGAATCTGATCTTTGATCTGAATACCCAGGATGCTGGCATAGTCCTCCATCAAGGGTCCCAACAAATAATCCGGGAACACGAAGCATCTCAAACCCGGGTCATAGAACTGGAGAAAAGTATGGATGGCACTCATGTCACTGTCTGTGAGCCTGAAAACCAACTTCAGGATGCCACCATAAGTCTCACGGAACATCCCCACATGGTCAGGTGTAATCAATGCTATCATATCTCTCAGCACACCAATCTCTGGATCAAAGAAACTGTAGACGACGTCGTCTTTCAAGCCGGTCCTCATGTCTGGAACAAAGAAGTCTCTCAACCAGGATCTCGATCAAGAATGTCCCCTGCATATGGATAAACATGTGTTAGATGCAGATAAATGTAAAATGTGAATGATGCTGATGTATGAATGCAATGCATTGTGCCATCCTCCAAGTCATTTGAACATCCACTGCATTGGTTTACGGCCTTTGAACTAATCACAACCATCTGAGGGACTGGGTAACCATAAATCCGGCTCAGGGTTCCGAAATAAACGGAACCGAAGGATATATCATCACCATCACTGGAGAATCACTGAACTGATAACCACAAGACCCTCTGAACCAGCCCAGGGAATCCTGAAATAAACGGATCCCCACTGATAAATACCACGGACAGAACTCCGGCGTCTCAGAAATAAATCCATAAATCCGACTTATAAATAAGACTCTGATCAATAACTGAACCATTAGTCACCATCAAAGTCACCATCAGGACATGCATCTGTAAGAATCAACCCTCCCCTCACAGGTGATTTCTAATCAAGTCATCCTAAGGCGGATAATGGTCTCGACAATCGGGCAAAGATACTCAACGGGTTTGCCCTTTCGGGTGTGCCGCTACAGCTCTCTTAAGATCGTCTAACCCAAAGATCCGGGAATGAACGGTCACCGAAGTCAACAGCTCAAATGAAGTGACTCAACCAAAGTGGATACTCCACAAAAGAAGAGCTTCCTCAAAAGAACCTCGTCCGGCTTGTGGTATGTCACGTCGCCCAAAACATGTTGACCTAACATGAGAGGCAACATGAGACCATGTAAGAACAAAAATTGTTCTACAACAGATTCCAGGATTTTGATGATAACAAAGGATGAAACCAAAAATGGCACTCTAACGAAAAGTTTCTAAGTGTGCAGGACTCTAAAAGGAATCTGACTACGTCATCAGATTCAGAATCAAATCAGATACAAATTATCAGAATATCAGAAGCATCTGAAGAAGAAGTATGCTTTAGAAGATCTGACTCTGAACAACGGTATATCAAATTCTAGAAGCTCACAACAGTATCTGAAGTCACCATCAGAACTCTAAGCGATCAAAATCATCAGAAGCTCTGAAGCCACATAGCAAGATCTCAGATTAACAGAGTTACGTAGACTCTGATAATGGATTTCCTAATTCATAATGAATAACGTCAACTTCGAATTTAAATGGAAATGAACTATTATGGGAAAGAAGTTATTCAGGGAGACAAAGTTGTTTTGGCAAGAAACAACAGAAGTTATGGCATTGATTCCTAATCAAGACAAAATTATCTGCCATCAATTTCAACGGTCCTTTCACCTCTATATAAAGGACAGCAAACAACATTGAGAGACACACCTGAACGCACATAAACCTTTTCCTCTCTCTCTCAATCTTTCATGAAGCTTTTGCTTAGAACGTGAAACATTCTTTTGTTCTTACTGTTGTAATATTTGCTTTATCCTAGAAGCACTTTAGATTACAAAGTCCTTTTTATCTATTACTTTATTTCCTCAAGTGACTCTGCGCAGTCTGTATACTTGAGAGGACTAAGAGATCTTTCTATTAGACGTTAGTTGTAATAATCTTTCAAGATTAGTGGATTAAGTCCTTATTGAAGGCGAAATCACCTTGGCCGGGTGGACTGGAGTAGCTTTGTGTTATAAGCGAACCAGTATAAACTCCTTGTGTGGTCTTTGTCTGAAAAAGCGCTTATTTTCCAAAACAATTCAACCCCCCCCCCCCCCTTTCTTGTTTTTCTCACCTTCAATTGGTATCAGAGCTTCGGCTCTGTTATTGATTTTCAAATCAAACACTTAACAGTTTAGAGAGATCCAGAACGAGAAAAACCATGGCCCACAAAAATGAAAGAGACAGTTACAATGTTAAGCCTCCTGTCTTTGATGGAGAAAAATTCGACTACTGGAAAGATAAGATTGAGAGCTTCTTTCTAGGCTATGATGCTGATCTCTGGGACATTGTCACAGATGGATACAAACCTCCTGTCACAGAGGATGGAGTTGAAGTTCCCAGAAGTAAGATGTCAGATGATCAGAAGCGAGTTTTCAAAAATCATCACAAGGCCAGAACCATATCTTACAACGAGTATGAAAAGATCACCAACAGAGAAACAGCCAAAGACATACTTGACTCTCTGAGGATGACTCATGAAGGAAACTCTCAGGTCAAAGAGACAAAGGCTCTGGCGCTTATCCAAAAATATGAAGCCTTCAAAATGGAGGATGACGAAGCCATAGAGGTAATGTTCTATAGATTCCAAACTCTTATTGCAGGTCTCAAAGTTCTAGACAAAGGGTACACAACTGCAGACCACGTCAAAAAGATAGTCAGAAGCTTGCCAAAGAAGTGGAGACCCATGGTCACTGCTCTGAAGCTGTCTAAGGATCTGAACAATATCAGTCTTGAAGAGCTTGTCAGTTCCCTCAGAAGCCATGAGATAGAACTAGAGGAAGATGAACCTCAGAAGAAGAACAAGTCTGTAGCATTAAAGTCCAGATCTGAAAGACGCAAATCTGACAGAACCAAAGCATTCCAGGCCGAGACAAAAGATGCAGATGACTCTGAACAAGAAGATTCTGATGAGGAAGAAGAATTGTCCCTCCTGACCAGAAGAGTTAAACAACTCTGGAAAAAGAGGAACAACAACTTCAAAAGACCAAGACCCAGAGGGGATCGATCAGAATCAACCTCAAAAGGTAAAACTAACAAAGATGTTACTTGTTATGAATGTAAAGAAACAGGTCACTACAGGAATGAATGCCCCAAGCTAAAGAAAGACAATTCCAGAAAAGAGAGCTTCAAGAAAAATCCCCTCAGAACCAAGAAGGGACTAATGGCTACCTGGGACGATAGTGAATCTGACTCATCAGAATCTGACTCTGATGAACAGGCCAATGTAGCATTCATGGCTACCACATCTAATAACAGTTCAGATGAAGAATCTGAAGAGGTATTTTCTGAATTCTCTCGATCTGATCTTGAATCATGCTTGTCTGAAACTCTTAGCTCATATCAGAAACTAAAACAAAAGTTTAAAGCAATAAAAGGCTGTCTTGAAGAAAAATTTGAAGAATGTGGCAAACTTGAGATGACAATTCTAAAACGAGAAGATGAAATCAGATCTTTAACATTACAAAGAGATGCAGCAAATAAAAATCGTTTAGAACTGGAAGAAGCGTTATCTCAAGCTCCACAGACTTCAAATACGATAATTTATAAATACGAAGAAGCCTTTCAAGAATTTCTGAAAAATGGGATAGGAAGGAGTGTTATGGCATCCATGATTTATGGAGTCAGTCAAAACAATAAAAAGGGAATTGGGTATGATCCTACGGAAGATAAAACTTCTACTAGTGACCAACTTAAATCTCCTTTTTCATATCACTACACACACACACAAGAACAAAAATTTGAAAATGCTAGAAAACCCAAAGTTATAAGAAACTCTGGGAAAACTAATCATAAAGGACCCAAGAGACTCTGGGTACCAAAAGATAAGATTGTTTATGTTGCAGATATCCTATGCAGCAAAGTTCAAACACCAGTCATGGTACCTGGACTCTGGATGCTCGCGACACATGACGGGAAGAAAGTCTATGTTCCAAAGCCTGGAACTTAAAGACGCTGGATTTGTAGGCTTCGGAGGAGATCAGAAAGGAAGGATCAGAGGCTCCGGAACTATTGGTAATGGTACTCTTCCCTCTATATCTGATGTCCTTTACGTGGAAGGATTAATGCATAATTTGTTATCCATAAGTCAATTAAGTGATAACGGTTATGACTTAATCTTTAATCAAAAAACATGTAAAGCCATAAATCAAAACAATGGTTCTGTCCTATTCACAGGCAAGAGGAAAAACAATATTTATAAAATTAATCTTTCTGATTTAAAAGAACAAAATGTGAAATGTCTGATGTCTGTTCACGAAGAGCAATGGGTATGGCATAGACGCTTGGGCCACATTAGCATGAGAAAACTATCTCAGCTAAATAAACTCGAGTTAGTCAGAGGCCTACCTAAACTGAAGTTTTCTTCAGATGCTCTATGTGAAGCATGTCAGAAAGGAAAATTTTCAAAAACTTCTTTTAAAAAGAAAACTATTGTTACCACCTCTAAGCCTCTGGAACTTCTTCACATTGATTTATTTGGTCCTGTGAAAACAGTATCAGTCAATGGAAAGAAGTATGGACTAGTCATTGTTGATGATTTCAGTCGCTGGACATGGGTGAAATTCCTAAAGCACAAGAGTGAGTCACACTCTGTATTCACTAGTTTCTGCTCCAAAGTGCAAAAAGAATTTGACTCTAAAATTATTAGAGTCAGAAGTGATCATGGTGGGGAATTTGAAAACAAAAATTTTGAGGAATTATTTGACTCTAATGGAATATCCCATGATTTCTCCTGCCCTAGAACTCCACAACAAAATGGAGTTGTAGAGAGGAAGAATAGGACACTCCAAGAGATGGCCAGAATCATGATCAATGAAACGAATGTGGCTAAGCACTTTTGGGCCGAAGCTGTAAATACAGTGTGTTATATTCAGAATAGAATCTCCATAAGACCTATTCTGGAAAAGACTCCCTATGAACTATGTAAAGGAAGGAAACCAAACATTTCATATTTCCATCCATTTGGATGTTCTTGCTTTATTTTAAACACTAAAGAACATCTGAACAAGTTTGATTCCAAAGCACAGAAAGGTATTATGTTAGGATACTCAGAACGCTCTAAAGGCTACAGAGTATACAATACAGAAACCAAAATTGTGGAAGAATCAATTCATGTCAGATTTGACGATAAGCTTGACCCTGAAAAGTCAAAGCTAGTTGAAAATTTTGCAGATTTAGAAATCTCTCTTGCAGGATCTGATAAAACTCCAGAAGCAACTGCCACTCAGAACTCTGAGGAAATTAATTCCCCAGTAATCCCAAAGAAAGTTAAAAGTCGCATCAACGTATCTGAAGATTTGATTCTGGGCAACAAAGACGAACCTGTCAGAACCAGATCTACCTTCAGGACCTCTGAAGAGACGCCTCTGGGACTAGTGTCTCTGATCGAGCCTACGTCCTGTGATGAAGCACTTCAAGATAACGACTGGGTTTCAGCTATGCAAGAAGAGTTAGATCAATTCACAAAGAATGGTGTCTGAGATCTTGTTCCCAAGCCCAGAAGCACTCACGTTATTGGAACAAGATGGGTATTCAGAAACAAGCTGAATGAGAAAGGAGAAGTCGTTAGAAACAAAGCTCGACTGGTAGCTCAAGGTTACAGTCAACAAGAAGGTATTGACTACAATGAAACCTTTGCTCCAGTCGCAAGGTTAGAATCTATTCGTCTTCTTGTATCTTTTGCTATTAACCATTCTATTAAATTATATCAAATGGATGTCAAGAGCGCGTTCCTTAATGGTTATATATCAGAAGAAGTGTATGTCAACCAACCTCCAGGTTTTGAAAATCCAAATTTTCCAGAACATGTCTTTAAACTTAAAAAATCTTTATATGGACTTAAACAAGCTCCCAGAGCTTGGTATGAACGTTTAAGTAATTTTCTTCTGGAACACAATTTTATCAGAGGGAAAGTTGACTCCACACTCTTCTGTAAGAACCTTAACAATGATCTCATGATATGTCAGATATATGTTGATGATATTATTTTTGGTTCTGCTGACGCCTCTGTTTGTCAAGAATTCTCTGAGTTAATGCAGGAAGAATTTGAAATGAGCTTAATGCAAGAACTAAAGTTCTTTCTAGGAATTCAAATTAACCAAACTTCAGAAGTCACGTACGTTCATCAAAGCAAATACACAAAAGATGTTCTGAAGAAATTTGACATGGCTGAATGCAACTCTGCAAAGATTCCCATGCATCCAACATGCATTCTTGAAAAGGAAGAAGTCAGTAAAAAGGTTTGTCAGAAGCTCTATCGTGGTATGATAGGCTCCCTTCTCTATCTGACTGCTACTCGACCTGATATTCTCTTTAGTGTCTGTCTCTGTGCCAGATTCCAATCAGATCCTAGAGAAACTCACTTAACAGCAGTTAAGAGAATTTTCAAATATCTGAAAGGAACTCCTAACCTGGGCCTGATGTATGAGAAAACATCAGAGTATAGACTTTCGGGTTACTGTGATGCAGATTACGCAGGAGATAGATTGGAACGAAAAAGCACATCTGGAAATTGTCAGCTCCTAGGAAACAATCTTATATCCTGGGCCAGCAAAAGACAGTCAACTATCGCTCTATCAACTGCAGAAGCTGAATACATCTCAGCATCACTGTGCACAACTCAGATGCTCTGGATGAAGAATCAGTTAGAAGATCTACAAATCTTCGAGAGTAACATTCCTATCTTTTGTGATAATACTGCTGCCATTTGTTTAAGTAAGAATCCCATCTTACACTCCAGAGCTAAGCACATTGAAATAAAACATCATTTTATCAGAGAGTATGTTCAGAAAGGGATAGTAACATTGAAGTTCATTGATACAGATCATCAATGGGCAGATATATTTACTAAACCTCTAGCTGAAGATAGATTTCTTTTTATCTTAGAGAATCTGAACATTCAAAATTGCCCTGAATAAATTATGCATCTGAAGATGTAAAATGAGACTCTGACATAAACAAATAAGCTTCTGCCTCTGACTCTGATACTTCTACCAAGTTAAGAAGATATCTGAGTTAGAAATCTCCAGGAACCAATCCTTTGGTATTCCTGAAGATCAGATACATCAACACGTGGAGTGAATTACGTCTAACCTTGGAACTTCTAGACAGCTGTCCAAAAGAAATTCAAAGGACAGAGGTTTAAGATCTCCTCGAGCAGTGTGCATACTATTGGGATTAGACATTCATTAATGAGCCATAATCATTTCTCCCTCTAAGCGTGCTAACTTGGTTTTTGTGCTAAACTCTGATTTTTTGTGTCGTTTTGCATGCAGTTCGTTCTAGTATATAAACACTTCTCTCACATTGTGCACACACTTCACTCTCACTCACTTTCTCAAACCAGCTCTCTAAGGCATTTCTGCAAGCAGTTCATCCACATCTCGTTCCTCATCAACAATGGATTCTCAACAACAATCTGTGTTCAACTATTCTCAACAAATGGACTCCAGCAACGCAGCTCAAAGCACAAGCATTCCTACTCCAACAGTTACAGGCGTAACTATAACACCAGTGTACAAGGAGCCTCATATTCTTGACCGTGAGCCTCATATCAATCTTGCAACTCCTTTCGAGAAACTGGATGTTTTGTGCGAATCACTTGTGGATTTCAACAACATGAAGAGGAATGGGGTAGACCTAACTGAAGAACTTCATCATCAAGGTTGGGAAAACTATTTTCAACGCCTTTATGGTCCTGTTTACCCAAACCTCATCAAGGAATTCTGGAGGTTTGCTGACGCTGACGACCATTTCATCGTCTCCTACGTTTTGGGGGTAAAAATCGTGATTACTGAAAAATCAATAGCCTCATTGCTGAACATGGAGAAAGCTGGAGGAAGAAGGATTTACAACATCAATCCTAGGGCAAAGTACATTGCTCATGAAATCAACCCCACCATCTTCAAACTCAACACAGAAGGCAATCCCTCAAAGAACAAAGAACTACATCAGAATCTCCGAGTGTGGCTCAAGATCATTCTGGGAACTATTCATCATCGCCCAGCATCCAATTCATCAGATTACATCAATACAAATCAGAAGTGTATTCTGTACTGTATTCATAAGGGTCTGAAGCTTTGCCTCCCAGCCCTCCTCTTCAAATACCTCAGAGACTCCGTACGGGAGACCAGGAACAACATGAAACCCAGAACCTACATCCCTCTGGGAAGACTTCTATCAGATGTACTGATAGAAAATGGGCTCGTAGTTCATCTGGAAAAACATAAACTCATGGAAGATATGGCAATAGAAACTGGAAGGCCTCTGAACTCCAGAAATCTGAAGAGCATGGGGATTCTGAAGAAGATTCAAGTCAAACCTACTCTGGACACCTCTTGGGAAGCTTTAAAAGATCAGAGGGATATGCCAAATGGTCTCGCAAGGTTCTATAAGAATGAACCCAAAGAGGCAATCCTCCACTATCTCCAACGTCTGAAGGATGAAGGAGTGGACATCTCAGACTTCAGATTAGACGATCTGCCAAATTCAACCCCAGACTTCGTGAAGTTCAAAAGAGGTCCATCTGAGAAGTCTTCAAAAGCCAAGAGAGCAAAGCTAGGAGAATCTTCTGAATCAAGACCTCCAGCGCCTCTGCAAGAATCTTCTGGTAAGTCTGCCTCTATTGTTCCCTCTGCACAGCAATTGGCTTCTTCTACTCCTCTATCAACACCCATCTACACCACATCTGAAACCCCTCCCTCCACAAACAGAACACAACAACCTCTACCAAAATTCAATCTTGGAAATACCTCCTTACCACTATCCGAAGCTGAAGAATTAAACCAAACCACTTCCTCATCCTCAGCTCCAGAATCACCTCCCTACTTTATCCTTTCCTCCGACACAGAACCTTCTGACCCCGCTTCACCCACTTTAGCCCAACTTCAATCTCTAAACCGTAATTCCCAACAACCACCACCAGAACCTGAAGTAACTTCACCACCCACAGAACAACCAACCATCACTCCATCTGAACTTCAACCCTCTGACCTCTATGCCTCTGACATTACCCCTCCAAACACTTCCGCTGAACCTCAAACACTTAACCTAAGCCCTCCAACCTCTCCACCTCAAACATCTGAACCAGAACATTCCCTGCCTACCCTAGAGGAAGCCATTATGCTGTTCGCAGGGGCTTCAGTGGAAAAGGTCAAGTCTCTGACCATAAACTCTGGTATCAGTGATGATCCTGACTCTGTTAGGACACACTGGAACAGGGTCATTGGTTGGATGACATCTGAGGCCTTCAAGCTGAAGCACATCTCTGAGCAAGTCAGAAACGACTTCATCAGAGACGCTGAGGTAAGACTACAGGAGCGCTTGGCTAGAGAAGCTAAAGAAAAGGCCAGAAGGGAAGAAGAAGAAAGAGCTAGAGAAGAAGAAATCAAAAGGGCAAGGGAAGCTGAAGCTAAAGCTCTAGCTGACGCTGCTGCTGCTGCTGAAGCTGAAGCAAAGGCTGCTGCTGAAGCTGAAGCCAAAGCCGCTGAAGAACAACATGCTCTGACTCAGGGGGAGTCTTCTTCTTTTTCCCCCCTGGTTCTCAGGACGCTGGAAGAACTTCAGAAAGAACAGAAGGAAGTCCGAGCCAGACTGGATCAACAGGACACTGTCAATGCCAACATCCAGAACCTGTTGAATCAACTGCTTCAGAGAATGCCTCCTCCTCCCAACCCTTAGGCACTTAGGATCTTTTGCTTGTTGCCTTGCTTATCTTTGTTTCTGATGTTTTTTTTCTTGTCATTATCTCTGATGTTCTGTCTCTCTTATCTGAATATATTTTTTTCCTGCTTTTTTTTTGTTTAAGTCTTTTTGATTCTGACAAAAAGGGGGAGAAATCAAATAGCTCTGATGAAAAATTGCCTAATACCTTAAGCACTCTGCAAACATACTATTATCTAAAATAAATTCATCTAACACTGGACTTAAGAAAATTACAGAAGGTATCAAGAAACTTCATTGCTTGGAAGCTCTGGTAAGAACTTCTGAACTCCCTAGCCTATCTCAGGGGGAGCTCATTTCTATCTGATCTGATAAAGCTTTTTTTTCAATGTTTCATCTTTCATTTGAGTTTGTTTTGTCATCATCAAAAAGGGGGAGATTGTAAGAACAAAAATTGTTCTACAACAGATTCCAGGATTTTGATGATAACAAAGGATGAAACCAAAAATGGCACTCTAACAAAAAGTTTCTAAGTGTGCAGGACTCTAAAAGGAATCTGACTACGTCATCAGATTCAGAATCAAATCAGATACAAATTATCAGAATATCAGAAGCATATGAAGAAGAAGTACGCTTTAGAAGATCTGACTCTGAACAACGGTATATCAAATTCCAGAAGCTCACAACAGTATCTGAAGTCACCATCAGAACTCTAAGCGATCAAAATCATCAGAAGCTCTGAAGCCACATAGCAAGATCTCAGATTAACAGAGTTACGTAGACTCTGATAATGGATTTCCTAATTCATAATGAATAACGTCAACTTCGAATTTAAATGGAAATGAACTATTATGGGAAAGAAGTTATTCAGGGAGACAAAGTTGTTTTGGCAAGAAACAACAGAAGTTATGGCATTGATTCCTAATCAAGACAAAATTATCTGCCATCAATTTCAACGGTCCTTTCACCTCTATATAAAGGACAGCAAACAGCATTGAGAGACACACCTGAACGCACATAAACCTTTTCCTCTCTCTCTCTCAATCTTTCACGAAGCTTTTGCTTAGAACGTGAAACATTCTTTTGTTCTTACTGTTGTAATATTTGCTTTATCCTAGAAGCACTCTAGATTACAAAGTCCTTTTTATCTATTTCTTTATTTCCTCAAGTGACTCTGCGCAGTCTGTATACTTCAAAGGACTAAGAGATCTTTCTATTAGACGTTAGTTGTAATAATCTTTCAAGATTAGTGGATTAAGTCCTTATTGAAGGCGAAATCACCTTGGCCGGGTGGACTAGAGTAGCTTTGTGTTATAAGCGAACCAGTATAAATTCCTTGTGTGGTCTTTGTCTGAAAAAGCGCTTATTTTCCAAAAAATTCAAACCCCCCCTTTCTTGTTTTTCTCACCTTCAGACCACACTAATCCTAGGTGTATACTCGGGCCTGGGTTTTAGCCCCACTCAGAACACCCCCCCAAACCAGAGGAACCAACCTGTACAGAGTCAGCACAATGATAATATGATGCATGCAAATATTTAGGCAAATATATACACTGCATAATAATCATAAATGCAATAAATAAAGCAGCAAACGCAACCAAAACTACCCTAGAGAGCGCTAGGATTGACTCGCTTAGGGAAGATGGACCAGCCAGAGGTCAACTTCTTTAGTCCCCAGCAGAGTCGCCAGCTGTCGCATCCGCGAAAAACAACCGGCGGGAAAAACAAACAAACAGAGCCGCCACCGTGCGTTATTTATCCCAAACGAGGGAAAGGAAACGCTCGAAGTAAACCTAGATAGGAATGGTCTTACGACCGGAGATTACAGGGTACGGGAGTCGGTTACGCAAGGGGAAGGTATTAGCACCCCTCACGTCCGTCGTACTCGACGAGATCCGCGCTCAAAAGAAAAGAATAAGGTTGCTAGATAACTGCTCAAAAGAATGCACACACACTGGAATAAACAGGCGGGAGAGGATGGAGGAAGAGGACTCGGCAGGATATCGTATCCTGGGCCTACGTAGTTTGTCAGACACAAACATCAGAGTCGACGTAGTTCGAGGAAATGGGAAACAGGCTCGCTAGGATATCGCATCCTATGCCTACGTATCTCATCTGGAATGAGAATCAGAGCTACCGTAGTTCGGCTAACGCACGCCGAAACAAAACACACGCATAGACGCTAAGACGTCAAAACAAACACACAACTGGAATCGGGATGCCAATCGCTGGTCTTACGTCCAACTCCGAACAACAAACACAAACAAGGAAACCGAATGCCAATCGCTGGACTTACATCAGACTCCACACACAACAAACAAACGCACACAGGAAACCGAATGCCAATTGCTGGACTTACATCAGACTCCACACACAAACACAAACAAGGAAACCGAATGCCAATCGCTGGACTTACATCAGACTCCAAGCAAACAAGAGGTTAACCGGACGCTGAGTCGTCAAAAGCAACAAAAAAGTTGAACAAACAAGCTAACAGAGAGTCTGGTACTCGAGCCTGCTAGCTGTCAAGCAAACACACACAAAAAGGGAAAGGGTGCCCGGAGAGATCTCGCACGATCTCCTACCTACGTACCTCATCTGGTATGAGGATCAGGGCAACGTAGTTCCCCTTAACAGGGGAGAAATTTCTATCCTAACCAGAGACTGGGAAATGACAGACTAGAAGGGAGACTGACTCGAGCCTAATAGTTATCATGTAATCCACAATAGTACTAGGTTGAGGTATCTAACATAACCTAACTCGCACAGGCAGCAAGTTGAAACAGCAAATAAACAGCAAACAAGCATTCACAAGAGAGCAAGCACACACACTATATGCAAACAATTGGCTCATACAAGGCTGGGTTGTAGAAACAAGCCAACTGGAATGGGGTGTTTTTAGCTCTTAACCCTAACATTGAGAGTTAGGGTAAAGCAGATGAAATGGAGATGAGGATTATGCCTCATAGCTCTTATCCCTGGCCTGGGAGAGCATGAATCAAAATGGAAAGTGTGGGAGTTCAGAATGAAGGAACTCTTCTCCACATGACTGACACAACAAGATCTTGGGTTCTTATTCAAGATGCATCAACACATGGTGTGTGAGCAAAGTGAATGACACAACTGAATAGCAGGGGATGGATTGCACATCCCTTTTATCTGCCAATTGCCTCTTGAGAGGACTTTACCTGCTTGGCACAAAATTAAACAAACACAAGCATTGCCTCTTAAGGAGGGCTTCAGACAGGTGCCTGCCAAAGTAACATGACAGGTCTTCCAGACTACATGAAGATTAGGGATTATACCTAAGTGGTATGCCAACCACAAGCAATGCAAAGCAAAGTTCAAATGAACTTAAAGCAACTTAGGTACCTGTGGAAACAGCTAAACCAATCAGTACAAAATCCAGACAATAGTCAACAACAGTCAATATCACACAGACAACCCCAATATGCAACACATGAGCCATAAACACAAATGAACCATCATCAAGGCCTACGAAACAGCAAATGTTAGCCAACAACAACAAATGATCAAGCTCAATTGAAGGAGCAACATCAATCATGGAGATGCATACTTGAACCTGAAATTCACAACTCAAAGGTAAGTAACAAACCACTAGGTCAAAGCCTAGGGTGAAAAGTGGATCAAAAAGCCAAAACAGAACTTGATATTTGACATGGATCATATTTACTCAATCAAGAACAAGTCCTAAAAAGGACCAAACCAAAATCAATAGGCAAGTTCATGTAATAGGCAAGAGAAGTCAATGACCAATTCAAGGCACACATTTGAACATTAAGAATGAAAATTCCCAATCAAAACAGAAATGATTCAAATAATTCTGGAAAAATTCATGAATATTCAACACATCTAACATGATCATCACACAAAAAATCAGAAGCATCAAAGATCAATTGGCATGGAAATTAAATTGCACAAGTTGATCAACCAAATGTGTGACACAAATTGTCACACCTAAAGTACATGTGTCCCAAACAGTGAAGACAATAGCAAAAAAGGCCAAATAAAATCACACAAATCCATCAACATGTTAAGAATCATCATGCAAAATTTCATGGCATTTGGATCTATATCAAGCATTTCATGATAGAAAGAATGAAGCAAGGTCCAAAAGCATACATGTTCAATCAATCATCCACAATTCAAAATCCAGAAATGGTAAAATCATAAAATCAAACCCAAAAAATTCTAGACATTCCAAGGATCATGTAGGAAAAAACCTGGAATTAATTGATCAATTTACTATTAGTTATGATTTTTTGAAGATCATGGAAAAAATGAAATAAAAATTGAGATGTCATGAAATGATGAAAATGAATTATGAAATTGGAAAATGCTACAGGCCAGATTCAAAGTGATGATGCATGCGCCTCACAAAACTACGTCGTTTCACTCGGCCAGAAAAATGAAAAAAAAAAAAAAGTTCAAAACGCTGGAGCATGGATTCGAACAGGGGTTTAAGAGGTTCCAGGCGCGCTGAGCCACCCGCTCGGCCAAACTGCCTTGGCGCAACAGAAAACGCAGCTTCATTCTACATAACCCTCGCCGCCACACCAGACGCCGGAACAGTGGTTCCGGTCGTCTTCTCCGACCGTGTACACGGCGGAGCTGCAACTTTTTTTTTCCAGAATTTTACAAACTATATACCGTTGGAAAGGTCTTTCAGTGTAGAATTCAAATATCATATTATCTAAGCCTAATTCCTAATATATTTTCTGGATCGAAGCAAAGAAGTTTCTAGATCTAAACTTTAAATCAACATAACTTCTTCGTTTTTCATCCAAATTTCGTGAAATTTATATCAGAATAACCAGCATGCAAGGATCTACAAGTCTATGTACATAAAATCAAGATTTATGAGATTCGAATTTCCAACCTCTTGAAGATCAATCAATGGCAGCAGCGTGTTCAAGGCCTTGCAAGCTCCAAAATTACTCCTATATTGATGTTATGAAGTCTGAAGTTGAAATTGAAGCTTGAAACGAACTAGATCTTGATTAATTTGTCATTTCCATCTTCATGTTCATGTATGGAGTATGCACAATTCTTCACCAATTTCCACAAAAAATGACTGATTCATGCTCCAAATTCCATGCAGATGATGGATCTATCAAGAAAATATGTGGTTGTGTGGAGAAAATTTGAATTCCAATGAGAGAAAAATTTGGAGGGAAGAGAAAATTCTAGATCTAGAAAATGTGTAAATTGTGATTAACCTCTTGAAATTCTGTTATGATTTAGTATATATACCATGTGCTAATCCTATTTTAATTAAAATTAAGCAAGGTTTAGTTGAAGTTAAGCAAAAATAAGGTGTATGGCAAAAATTGAAAATTTGCATGGTGCGTGTAGTAAATGGACGTGAACAGTGTCATGTGCTTGATCAAAGTCACTCAAAATCATTTTTTAAACACATTGGCAATGGCAAAAAGTTCTCATGATGCACCAATTTTAAATTTATGATTTTCCCTCCAAAAATGGCTTGAAAAATCACATGATTATGTGATGAGATTTTATGAAATGTGATGAATGATTTGGAAAGTTCATGTCAAGAGAAGAGTTTTAGAAAAAGAGGCACCAAATTTGGAGTTATGAAACAAAAGTTATGCCCTTTTGAAGTTCCATGTACACTTGGCAATGATTTGACCATATCTCTTCAACCATTCATTATAAATTCATGATCTTGGACTTTTTGGAAATGGGAGAGAGAGATCTTCAACTTTCATGTTGGGCAAAAATTCATTTGAAGCTTATTTGATGATGCGAGATCAAGTTGAATTTGAATAAAAAACTTTCCATTTTGGGAAACTTTCAATTATAGGTCACTTTCCATTTTTGGAAACTTTTGATCTGACCTCAAATTCTTTCAAGATATGCATTTGTAATGATGAATAAGCCTCTTTTGAACATGAATGAGATGTTGAAACTCATTTCTCCACCTCCTAGCCCTCAGTTGACTTTCTGTTGACTTTTATGGTTGACAGATGACTTGAACATGCACAGATGATTTTGAGCCTCAACCACTTGATGAAATAACTCCAAAATGAAACCCTAGCTTATACAAGCTCAATAAAATCATATGATGATCTCCATCTCAATAAAGACCTCATCTCCTTGAAAAACCCTGACTGGTAGAATGCAACTGATTAGGGTTGACCAGAGGTCAAAACCCTAATCCCAAGGAATCTGATCAGAAATAATGAACCATGATGATGATGATGTACCATTTCAACCAAGATAATACTCAACCTCCTTGAGGAACCAAGAAACCCTAATTGAAGCACAAACCTCAGATGATTAGTGATCAATTTATGAGACCCTCAGGCTTGCATCTCTTAACCTCTCCATCTTCTGAGAAAGACCTAGGAGGATGACTTGCCCATTTCACATGATATGCAAAGATGTAATGCCTAATGTCCTACAAAATGAAATGCAATATGCTAAGCTAGTCCCAAGAGAGGAGGGCAAATTTTGAGGTGTTACAGCTGCCCCTATTCAATCCACTGTGAACCTGTCGATATGAACAACCTCGGCTTTTAGATGATCAGGGTGAAGAGTGATTGAATACCAAGAACAGACGAACAATTTGCACTCCGCGGGAAAATAATTAACAATGCCTGTCAGAATCGGCAAAGAAACAATCTCAAAAGAAGAATTCGTCTGGTACGGAGAAAGTCGGCCTGAATACCGAAAAGGAACGTTGACCTGGATACCAAAATAAATGGTAACACATGAACCATCATGACCTGAACGCCGCTCATCAGTCTGAATACTGAGCATCGGAACATGAGAGTATTAATGTCGGTCTGATCGCTGAGAGATTGGCCTGAATGCCCGAAAAACTGGCCTGAATGCCATTTCAGTCTGGATACCACTTCGGTCTGGATACCACTTCGGTCTGAACACCGGAAAACTGGCCTGAATGCCACTTCGGTCTGAATACCACTTCGGTCTAAACACCAATTTGGTCTGGATACCAGGAAATTGGCCTGAATGCTGCTTTGGTCTGGATACCGAGAAATTGGCTTGAATGCCACAAGTACTTCAACCTGATCGTCGGAAACTTCTTCGATCTGAAAATCGGAAAATCTGGTCTGAACACCCACCTCGGTCTGAACACCGGAAACCTGACCTGAACGCCGCAAGCTGCATCGATCTGAACTTCGGAAGCTTCTTCGATCTGAAAATTGGAAATTGGTTTGAATACCCGAAAAACTTGTCATGCCTGTCAGCATCGGCAGAGATAAGGAATAGTGATAAATGAGGCGGCACGCGTGCCAACGACCCATGCTGGGGATAACAAGCCATGAGCCTGCTATCCTCTATTCAACCCTAGCAAACGAACAATTTGCGCTCAGCTGGGGATTATTCTCTTTTTGCTTTTCCTGGAACCCCAAAACTTCTCTTGATTTTTTATTTTTATCTCCATCTTCGCCCGACAGAAACTCCTCCTCCAATATCGCACTACTGGGGGATATTATGGATCTGACATCATGATGATAAACTCCTCAGAGTAACATCTTCACCATCTGGCGAAACCAATCCTCGAACAGTAACCACGGCTTGAGACTAGTTTATGCTTGCGATGATGATGCATGATTTTTTTTAGCGCAATGCTCCATAATTATGGAAATGCTACGCAATTAGCTATGCAATATGCTATGCTTATCCAAATGATGAATGCATAAAAAAAAAGTATCCCCCTCAAGGGATTCTTCTGGGGAGCTCGAGGAACTCTGCTGAGGAACTCGACAACACTCCAATCTCCACCCTGCTGGGGAATAACGCTGCTGCTGGGGAAAGGACCACCCTTACCAGGGATGACTTCCACTGAACCTGATCCACTTGGGGACTTCGTTGGGGACGAAACTCCCAACGCATTATGCGGGGAAAACAACAACCTTTGACTTGCTGGGGGAAAAACTAGCCACGGACACCTCCGCTGGGGAAATAGCAACCTTCAGGCCTGGCTGCTGAGGAAACACCAATCTAAAACCTGCTGGGGAGATAACCATCCCGACCCAGCTTGGGAAGACACAGACCTTGAATCTGCTGGGGAGGTAACAATCCCAACTCTGCTTGGGGAAATAAGGAAAGTCTGGCACAGAACACCCGTCGACTCGTCGAACCCTGGTATTCCACATCTAAACCCAGTATCCGCTTTCCACTTTTGAGAGCTCCCAGACTCGTCTGGACTTTTCTGATTCATCACCTTGTAGTCTTGACTTCTCCGTACTCTACGGAGATTGAACCCCTCAAATTGGTATCAATTTTCCAATTCTTCAGACTTTGAAGAGTCTTCTTGATTAATACTCCAGGATCGTCGTACGTCTTTCGCCGTCTTTCCACCATTCTTCAATCTCTTGTCCCTGATTGGACTCCACGGGGATCTTTTGTCAAAAGCTTCACATCACAACCTGCAAGTGAGTGAAAATATCTAACAGCACCTGCAACAGAGATCGTTAGATAAAAACATGCCCCAGGTATGCCAAAATTTCAACACTTGGGTCACTCAACCTTCCGAATAAGATTTCAAGTTTTCAATCTTATAAGCATGCATTGGAAGGGACATGTATGTCTTAAAATGCAAAGATTCTTTATCACAAACAATTGGATGTTTTTGCAATCAAAGCGGTAATGAAAACAAAAACAAAATTATTTGACTGAATATGCATTTTATTGATTGAAAAAGTGTGGCTCATAACTGAGCAATACAAAGGAAGCAATTCCTGAAAAGAGGTAATTGCGCACAAAAGGAAAAATCTATCCTAATGGCAATGTGAAACCATGATCTCATCGAGTTCCAACTCGGTTACACCCCATATGTCCTCAGACTCTCCGTACCTTCTGCCTTCTGAACAAGACGCTTCCGACCGATCCTTGTCGGGGATTATCCTGGTGCCTTAACCAAAGCGCAAACGATCATGCCAGACGCAGTTGTTAGTTTCAATCCCTCTTTTGCCTGGACCGCCCTTTTGGGTTTTCAGTCCACCGGGATACCCTTTTTTGCCCAAGCCGCCCTTGTGGGGTTTTCGACTTGCCGGGTGTACAGTTTTTTCTCTTTTCTTTTTATCCCTAAATTTTGCCCGAACCTTTTCCATTTTTTTTCGGTTCGCCGGGATGCCCATTTTTGCCTGGACTATTTTATTCTTTTCGTCCAGCGGGTCTCTTATACGAAGTATTTTTTAACTGTGTCCGCATTCACAGGGGATGGAAAATCTTCGCCATCCATGGTCGTTAACAACAAGGCTCCGCCAGAGAAAACCTTCTTGACCACGAATGGACCTTCATAATTGGGTGTCCATTTGCCCCTACGATCGTTTTGAGGAGGAAGGATCCTTTTCAATACCATATCGCCTACGTGATATACCCGAGGTTGCACCTTTCGGTCGAAAGCACACTTCATCCTCTGTTGGTACAACTGCCCATGACAAATGGCCGCCAGCCTCTTTTCCTCAATCAGGCTCAACTCTTCGTACCGAGTCCTTACCCATTCAGCCTCTTGCAATTTCACGTCCATCAGGACTCTCAAAGAGGGAATTTGAACCTCAACCGGTAGCACGACTTCCATTCCATATACCAATGAGAAAGGTGTTACCCCAGTAGAAGTACGCATCGAAGTTCGATACCCATGCAATGCAAATGGCAACATCTCATGCTAATCTTTATAGGTCACAACCATCTTCTGCACAATCTTCTTGATATTCTTATTGGCTGCCTCAACCGCCCCATTCATCTTCGGACGATAAGGAGAAGAATTGTGATGCTCGATCTTGAATTCCCGGCACAGTTCTGTCATCATCTTATTATTCAGATTAGAACCATTATCAGTAATGATTCTCTCGGGAACCCCATATCTGCAAATAATATCTCTCTTCAGAAATCTGGCGACGACCTGCTTCGTCACGTTTGCATACGAGGATGCTTCCACCCACTTGGTGAAGTAATCAATAGCCACTAATATGAATCGGTGCCCATTCGAAGCTGTAGGCTCAATCTTCCCGATCATATCAATGCCCCACATAGCAAACGGCCACGGAGATGACATCAAGCTCAACGGATTTGGAGGCACGTGCACCTTGTCAGCATAAATCTGGCATTTATGACACTTCCGCACGAAATTGAAACATTAGGCCTCCATTGTCATCCAATAATATCCAACTCTTAACAGCTTCTTCACCATTGCATTCCGCACGAAATGATGATGTACCATTTCAACCAAGATAATACTCAACCTCCTTGAGGAACCAAGAAACCCTAATTGAAGCACAAACCTCAGATGATTAGTGATCAATTTATGAGACCCTCAGGCTTGCATCTCTTAACCTCTCCATCTTCTGAGAAAGACCTAGGAGGATGACTTGCCCATTTCACATGATATGCAAAGATGTAATGCCTAATGTCCTACAAAATGAAATGCAATATGCTAAGCTAGTCCCAAGAGAGGAGGGCAAATTTTGAGGTGTTACACCCGTCAAGCATGCTTAGATATTCATAACCCGCGGAAGAATCGACCAACATTTCCGTCACTGGCATCGAATACTCATCTTTTGGGGTTGCAGTATTCAAATCTCTAAAATCTATGCAAACCCTTAACGTACCATTCTTTTTTACAATTGGCACAATGTTAGCTAACCATTTGACATACCTGGCAGTACGAATGAAGTTACAACGGAGAAGTCTTTCAACTTCCTCCTCGATTTTCGACAATATTGTTGGGGAAAATCATCTTGGATTTTGCTTCACCGGCTTCTTCCTAAGTTTGATCGACATTTTTAATTCGACCAGCTCCCTGCTTAAACCAGGCATTTCGTCATAGTCCCATGAGAAACAATCTTTAAACTCTCTCAGCAACTGGACCACTTCGATCTTGAGTTGAGGATGGATGTTGGCACTGATGTAAGTTGGCCTTTTTATTACCCTCTCTCCCAAGTCTACTTCTTCGAGTGGATCTTGAGACAACATCTTAACATTGGTTGTTAGCTGGTCCTTCTCGAAACCTAAAGGCTCGTCATCGTAGATCGCGTCAAGCCTCTGGTCTCGCTCTTCGTCTTGACCTTCGTTAGGTGGCCTTGGGTCAAAATCTTTTCCAGGACCTACTGGTGGAGAAACTTCACTGGCTTCAACAACCATGTTTTTTATTTCGGCCTCTAAGGCCAATTGCTGTTTGTTTTCGGCTATGTAGGCTGAAATCCTCTTTAATGTTGCGAACTCAGTCATCATCACTGAATTCACTTCCCCACCATGTGGGGTCAATTCCGGCTACTCCTAAATATCCTAAGTTGTCTTAGCCTACTACCTCTTTGTCCCACCAGAAACCATAGTGGGGATGGAGCGATAAGGAACAGTAGGCATTGTCATCAGGGGTGAACGAAAACTCAGCTGAATCACAAGGGGCTATAGTAGCTAAGTGCTTGTCGAATTGGCGTCTGTTGACATGATTAATATGGGTTTTGAAATATCCATGATTCGCCTCTATCTTTTCAACAATTCCATCTAGATGCCAAATTATAATCCTCTGGTGCATCAAAGACGGGACTGCTCCGACTCCATGGATCCATTCTCTTCCCAGCAACATGTTGTAGTTTGCCTTTGTTTCCACAATCATGAACATTATGGACCTAGTAATCATTCCTAAAGTCAATTCAACTTGGATAACCCCTGGGGTGGAGCCTACTTTGCCTTCATAATTGGTCAACACCATATTATGAGGTTTGGCATCAGTGTCATATTTTCCAATTTTCGCCAACATGCGATGGGGCATCAGATTCACAGTCGCTCCACAATCTACCAGTTTTTTGTTAACTGGGACGTTTTCGACTTTTCCAGTGATGAATAGGGGTTTTAGATGGCTCTTCATGGTGTCACTAGGCCGCTCGAAAAAAGCATTCTGCTCTTCGACACGCCCATTGTTCATTATATAGTAACAAACCGGTTTGTGGGCGACCATTTCCCTTTCGGTGATACTATCATTATCATCAACTTCGGTGATTCGATCGAATTCTTTGGGAATCATGGATACCACTCCGACCAGAATGTCTAAGGAATCCTCCGAACCAGAGTCGAAGTTGTCAGTTAATAACTCGTCTTCGGCAGCTATCTGATTTTCTCCGATCGTCTTATTTGAAATCTTGGAATCTCTTTTGGTGAGGTTAGGGCCATCCTTTTTCTTCACCATCACGTTGGTACTTGATTCAGCCTGGTCCATTTCGCCAGCTTCTCTTTTGACTTTTCGCCTCCTCTGCTCTCTTCTCCATTAGGATCTCGTCATGGGATTCTTTCCTTTATAGTTTTTGTACACATGTGCGGTCCTTTTGTCTGATCGGAATTCCTGGTGATAGGCCAGCGATGAACCTCTTTCAACCTCGAACTTCTGCCATTGGACATGGTCACGTTTTCTCCCCTCAACCTGCTTGACCCACTTCCCATCTGACCCTTTGATGCTTGGCTTAAAGGTCATGGGTTGGAAGTTTCGTCCAGCTTGTTTGGTTTCATTCAACTTCACCATAGGGCGCCTAGGATCAAGATATCTCCTGGGATCGAAGAACCTTTCTGGCTTACCCGCCTGATTATTGTAGATGGCTTTACGACCATTTTGGTGGTGCACTCTCCTAACCCCCTCCAGATTATGAGTTGCCTTTTTTCGAAGACAGCACTGTACCTGGGCATAACATCACCTATGATTTCTTCTTTTGGCAGCTTCGAAGGAAATCTGACAATGTTTCCTCTTCCTGAGGAAAGGCGCCCTTATTGTATTCCTCTTGCTTACCTTCATCATCGACTTTCGTTGAGACTTCTCGAGATACCTCCATCATATTAACTTCCATGTGGATCTCCTCAGTAATAGCCAGCTTTTGGAATTGTTTCTGAAGGCCGTCAATGGCCTTGTCCAGCTGAATGAAACTAGCAGCGGTCTCTTTAGTGATCATCACTAACTTTGAATTTCTAGCATCCTCGATATCTGAGGCTTCAACATTTTCCTTCTCGATGTCTTCCGTACCCCTTAGGGCCAAACCATCACGAGGTGCCTGCTCGAAGTACTCATGTACTTTAACCATGACAGGCTCATGGACGAAGTCTTCAGTAACTTCGGTCATACAAAAATCATCAGCAGCTTCAATGAAATTCACCTCCTCTGGCTCAGTATAATGAGCTTCAGCAATTTGCAGAGGATCAGAGTCGATTTTCATCTGGCTCCATGGCTTATCACCGAACTTGAGTCTTCCCTCTTGGATTGCATTCTGCACCAGATCCCTGAAAAGAAAACATTGAGACGTTTATGACCCAAAAAACTATGGTATTTACAAAACCCTCATTTATTTCTTTGTTCTAAAGGAGGTACTTTAGCACCCCGAAGGTACTATCATTTGACCATCTTTAACTAGTAGGTCGAAAATTTCATCACATTTCGTCACATCGAAAGTATATGTTTCCTTAGGAAATCTGTCATTATTTTCAGGTTCGACAGGGTTTCTCCCGTTCGAAGGGGCCAAAACTTTGCACGCATATGGTGGCCCCTGTGTCAACTCAGCAAGATCGATCTCAGTATCGTCGAAGTCTGGAACTTCAAGGCCTGAATCTTCATGATCTTTCCTAAAATCGACATAGGCTACCCTTTTCCCTTTGTTTGTTCTAGCCTTTTCTTCTTTTAAACATTCTACATGTCGAACTCTGTCAGCTAACTGGGCCATATCCCTTAGGTATTGAGTATCCAACTTCTTTCTAATCGAGTAATCAAGGCCCCCAGCAGCCATTTCGACCAACTCATGTTTTGGAACTTGCGTAAAACACCTGACTTTGAGTAGTCGAAATCTATTTAGATAGTCGTTAATTGGCTCAGTGAATTTTTGTCTGACACTAGCCAACTCTTTCAAACTTATCTTCGTTTTCCCCATGTAGAACTGTTCATGGAACAAGTAGGAGAAATGTTATTTGAGGTGTTGAAAGACATCAAGCATGTCCTCGAAGAGAATGATTCACTTAAATGGTGGCCAAATCAAGATGGGAACTTCATTGTGAAAAACTATTATGGGTGCTTATGTGATAAGGATCTAGAAGACATGCTGGAGGAAAATACTCAAAATGCTTTGAAGAGAATTTGGAAGACAAACATACCATCAAAGGTGAAGGTTTTCGGCTGGAGGGTGATGTTAAATCGATTACCAACAAAAGATCAACTAGTTAAGAGAGGGATTATTCAAAGTGCACATGGTAAGGTGTGTGTTATGTGTTTTGAAAACGAGGAAGATTTAGAGCACCTTTTTCAAATGTAAGGTTAGCCAAAGAGCTTGGGAGAACATTTACAACTGGTTAGGAATGAAGATATTAAGCGTGTATAACATGATTAACCACTTTAATTATTTCACACAAGCACTTAAGGGGAAAGTCAAGAAGAAGTTGAGTCTATGTTGGTTAACCACAATTTGGACAATTTGGCATATGAGAAATAACATCTTATTTAATGGTGAATTTTGTGTTTTAGATGATCTTGTTATGAACATTAAAGTGGTGTCTTGGCTTTGGCATGACTTAGGTATAAGAGGTAGTGGTTGCACAATTATGTATAATTGGTCACATTCCTCTCTTGACCACCTTAACCTTGCTAGATCTTTGTTTATGGGCAAGAGTACCCTTTATATTCTACTTAATATATAATATTCTTAGCTTATAAAAAAAAGATCGATGAGATTAAAAGTTGTTGGTGTAAGCCTTAGAAGCCAATACTTTTGGTACTTGTATCGAATTATTTATTAATAATAAAAGGCTTTTTCTTTATTATGTTTGTTTAATAAAGTCCCTAGAATAGCTAGTCCGTTTAATGTATCAAGTGTGACTTAATCATGAGATCACATTAAACATAAGGACACTATTCTTAAAGTATCTGTAGTCGAGCTTTATTGTGAATTGGGATAACATTAAAGCATTAAGACTATTATGTATATAGATTGATGATCACATCTTATGGATCATGGATAAGGAGTTATCAAGTTTTAAACATAGGTATGAATATTAAGAGTAATATTTATACTGGATTGACCCGCTATGAGAATACTATATAGAATGTTATGCAAAGTATCATAAGTTATTCTCATGGTGATAATGGTGTATACCACCCTTCGACCTGAAACCACTATGGACTCTAGATGTAGAGTCGAGTGCCTTGTTGCTGATCAAACGTTGTCCGTAACTGGATGACCATAAAGACGGTTGATGGGTACACCACGAAGCATGCTAAGGGACATGAGTGACCTAGATGGAATTTGCCCATCCTGTGTAACATGATAAATGTCTATAGGCCCAATATTGAACTGGACAAGGATGACACGATCTATGCCTTGTGTTCAATACAGACATAAGGGCAAAAGGATAATTATACACATAAGTATTATCACAGAAGGATTTGTCAAATCACATGATATTTTCGTGTCTTGGGTAGCAGTGATGTGTTGCTAGATACCGCTCACTGTTTGTTATGTTAAATACGTGATTTAATATAATTGCCAATGCCGTGAAAACCTACAGGGTCACACACAAAAGGACGGATTGATGAGAGATAGAATTACTAAGGAACACCATAAGGTACGGTGCACTTAAGTGAATTGTAGAACATCGTAAGGTACGGTATACTTAAGTAGAATACGAAATATGGTAAGGTACCACGCGCTTAAGTGATTTTGGCATATTATAAGATATGTGCCATATACACTTAAGTGGGTTTTTTAGCTTGCAGCCCACACAAGTGGTTCTATAAATAGAACCCTTGCGCAGAAGCATTAAGTGCAGTTGCAATTTCATTTTTTTTTTCTCTCTCTCTCTCTCTCACTCACTCAAAGCCTTCATTCGTAGCAGCTAACACTGAGATTGAAAGAATCCGTTCGTGTGGACTGAGTAGAGGCGTTGTCGCCGTTCAACGTTCGTGATCGCTCTGTAGATCTGCATCAAAGGTTTCAATCGTCACAAGAGGTAAAGATTCTATCACTGATCATGCTCATTCGTAAGGATCACTAAAGGAGAAATTTTAAATTCCGCTGCGTTTTGGATCTCCTTTCTCCTACAGTGGTATCAGAGCCACTTACGAAACCATGCATCTGATAGTTGTTTATTTTTTGTATTAATATGATTAAAAGATAGAATGAATCAACGAATAAATGAATAATTAAATTTGGCATTATGTGTGTACGATTTGGATGATTGATGTTGACTGTGCTTCGGAATCCGACATTAGTATGGTGAAGCAACGATACATCGATCGTCCATAGGTTATGCAATTGAGATCGATCAAGTTATATATATGATATAAGTAATCCTAATGCAAAATACGGTATATATGATATACTGTTTCTGTTTCGTTCATTCAAACACTTAATGGTTGTTTTCCTTTGAGCGATCAATGGACATTTGCTTCGGAATCCGACATTAGTATGGTGAAGCAATGACTTGTTGATCAATCGTACTGAATCAACAATCGAGGTGTGTTTGACGGTCTAAAATTGGTGCATTAGGGTTAGTGACGGCACAAGGGTTGTGCCGTCAAAGAGTTATGAATTGAAGGCTTGTTGGATCACGTATGTTGACTGTTTCAAAGCACTGTTTTTGGCCGCGTGACGTTCGTCATGGGCCTGTGACGGTCGTAACAAGCTGTACGTGACGGTCGTAACATGCTTTGTGACGGTCGTCACATTCACAGAGTCAGAATTCTCGGCGTTTCTGTTTTGTGACCGGGCAGCGGACCCCAGCTAACTCTGCATAGTGTGATCGGTCGCCGAAATTTAATTTGGTTTTAATTAATTAAAGGAATTAAAATTAATAATAATAATGTGTTTATTATTATTGTCTTGTGATGATCTGTTATGGCCTTAGTTTTCCTTTATTTTGCTTTGGGTTTTTAAAATACGACCTGCATGTCGTGCCTCTCTTTTAATCTCTTAATGTAACTTCTTCTCTCATCTCACTCCCTCGTATGTAAAACGAGTTTCTTTTATGTAATGTTATGAAGAAAGAGAAGAATTCAATATCAAAGGAGGACAACCTTGAAGATCTTGCTTGGAGAAGCTTAGATCATTATTAGGTTAGCTTAGGTTCTCTCATTGGCTTGGGAGAATAATTGCGCTAGGGGCCATAACTGTTTCATTATGAATGTATGTTGTTGCATGTGAATGTATGTTGATGCATGTGAGAGACGATTTATATGATAAATAAGCCGGTGATATCAGAACAATTGTAATTCCCTCAAATTAAATATTAAGTTTATGCTTTCCAAGTTTTAGCACTCATCAAGACTAGTATCGGATAATGTAGGTTTCGCCTACGCGAGGTGCATGTTCTATATTAGTAAGGTGTGATGGGATAATTGTAATATCCAATTGCTAAAACAATGGGTCAAACTTAACTAAATAAATTATAATAAGATTATATGTGTTTAGAAGCAAGAGTTGAAAATGATCCATGTGATGGATTGGAATAAGGAGTTATTCACCCAACTAAGATATTCGAGAGTTGTATTAGATACAATTGGAAGGAGTTCCTACCTAAATAACCTAGTTTTGTGTAATCCGCCTACGCGGACTTAAAACAAAGTAAAATGTGGATCTCGACCCACTAGAAAATCTTCCAACGGGATTTTCCGAGTCAAATGATGAGGGTCATTTGTTTTGAGTAAAATAGTGGGAGCATATTTAATTAAAGGCCTAATTAAATATGTTATTGATACTTATATTTTCATTAATTTCATGTAGATTACCATGACAACAAACACCTCTAACAACATTTTGCGATCAATCCTTGACAGGGAAAAATTGTCTAGGACAAATTTCCTAGCTTGGCACCGAAATCTGAGGATTGTCCTCAAACATGATAGAAAGCTGTAAGTCTTGGAGAAACATGTTCTTGAAGAGAAACCTCCTAGTTCTGCACCTAAGGCATAAAGAGATGCTTATAAGAAGCATGTCGATGATGCCAATGAAACTGCTTATCTCATGCTAGCTACCATGAACTCAGAGTTGCAAAAGCAACATGAGAGATATGATCGAACACCTGAAGATGCTCTATCAAGAGCAAGCAAGGCATGAAAGGTTTGAAGTTTCAAAATCCCTTTTTCAAGGCAAGTTAGCTGAGGGAGCCCCTGTAGGTCCCCGTGTGCTCAAGATGATTGGGTATGTAGAAAACCTTGAAAGGTTGGGTTTTCCCCTCGGAAAGGAACTTGCGACTGATTTGATCTTGCAATCGTTGCCAGATAGATTCAGTCAATTTGTCCTAAATTTCAATATGAATGATATGGACAAATCTCTTCCTGAACTGTTAGCCATGTTAAGAACTACTGAGCAGAATCTGAAGTCAAAAGGGAAGTCCATTCTGATGATCGGAAATGGAAAGAGATAAAACAAAAGACCCACCAAGCAGGGTGATAAAGGGAAAGGAAAGGAAGTTGCCAAACCCAGACCCATTGTTTCTGCTTTGAAGCCTAGTGAAGGCATAGCAAAGGCAGGCACCTGCTTCCATTGCGGTAAGACTGGACACTGGAAGAGAAACTGCCCAAAGTACCTGGAAGATATGAAGAATGTAGTAGAGACTTCAACTTCAGGTATTTTTGTTATTAAAATTAATTTATCTACTTCTGCATCATGGGTATTAGATACTGGATGAGGTTCTCACATTTGTACAAATGTGCAGGGGCTAAAAAGGAGTAGAGATTTGGCAAAAGGTGAAGTTGACCTACGAGTTGGCAATGGAGCAAAGGTTGCTGCTTTAGCCATAGGAACTTATGTATCGACTTTACCTAGTGGTTTAATAATTCAGTTAGAGAACTATTATTATGTGCCTGCAATTAGCAGGAATATTATTTCCATTTCTTGTTTGGACAAGTTTGGTTTTTCATTTATAATAAAGAACAATTGTTGCTCAATTTATTTGAATGATATATTCTATGCTACTGCACAAATGAACAATGGACTATATGTCCTTGATCTTGAAATGCATATTTATAACACTAATACTAAAAGAATGAAACCTAATGAGTTGAGTCCAACTTACCTTTGGCATTGTCGATTAGGCCACATAAATGAGAAACGCATTTCCAAACTCCATAAAGATGGACTCTTGGACTCTTTTGATTATGAATCATATGAGACATGCAGATCTTGTTTAATTGGAAAGATGACAAAGTCTCCATTCACAGGAAAAGGTGAAAGAGCTAATGATCTTTTGGCCCTCATACATACTGATGTATCTGGACCACTGAACATACCAGCCAGAGGAGGTTTTCAGTACTTCATCACATTTACCGATGATTTCAGTAGATATGGTTATGTGTATTTAATGAAACACAAATCAGAGTCCTTTGAAAAGTTCAAGGAATTCAAGAATGAAGTACAAAACCAACTAGGCAAGAATATTAAAACTCTTCGATCAGATCAAGGTGGTGAGCATTTAAGCCTAGAGTTTGATGACCATCTGAAAGAGTATGGGATTCTATCCCAACTTACTTCTCCTGGAACACCCCAATGAAATGGTGTATCTGAGAGAAGAAATCAAACCCTGTTAGACATGGTCTGATCCATGATGAGTCACGCCGATCTTCCAAACTCCTTTTGGGGACATGCACTATTGACAGCAGCTTACACACTTAACCGTGTTCCATCCAAAAAGGTTGAGAAGACACCATATGAGATATGGAGTGGTAAGAAACCACATATGTCTTACATGAAGATTTGGGGTTGCGAAGTTTATGTGAAACGACAAATTTCAACTAAGCATGAACCCAAATCTGACAAATGCTTATTTGTGGGGTATCCTAAAGAAACAAGAGGGTATTACTTCTACAATCCTTCTGAGGGCAAAGTGTTTGTCGCTCGAACTGAAGTTTTCCTAGAAAAGGATTTTATCTCCAAAGGAATCAGTGGGAGGAAAGTAGAGCTTGAAGAAATTCAATAATCACAAAGAATTGATACACCTACGGAGGAATTAGAGCAGGAAACACAAGTAGCTGTGGAAGAGCAACCTGCTCAAGTAGAACAAGACCAGCGTAGGTCAGGCAGGATACGTCACCTACCTGAGAGATATGGATATCTCATAACTGATCAAGGTGATGTATTACTCATGGATCAAGATGAGCCTAAGACCTACCAAGAGGCCATAACTGGTCCTGAGTCTGAGAAGTGGCTAGAAGCCATGAAATCTGAAATGGACTCCATGTACACAAACCAGGTTTGGACCTTGGTAGAGCCTCCTGTAGGAGTTAACCCTATAGGATGCAAGTGGGTATTCAAAAGGAAGACTGACATGGATGGTAAGGTACATACCTATAAGGCAAGACTGGTTGCAAAAGGATATAAACAAATTCATGGGGTTGACTATGATGAAACCTTTTCACCAGTTGCAATGCTTAAATCTGTTTAGATTTTACTTGCTATCGCTGCATATCATGATTATGAAATATGGTAGATGGATGTCAAAACTGCTTTCCTTAATGGGAATCTTCTTGAGGATGTGTACATGACACAACTTGAAGGATTTGACATACCTGAAGAAGCCCTAAAGATATGTAAGTTACAAAGATCAATCTATGGATTGAAGCAAGCTTCCAAAAGCTGGAATCTTCGTTTTGATGAAACAGTAAAACAATATGAATTCGTCAAGAATGAAGATGAGCCTTGTGTCTACAAGAAGGTTAGTGGGAGCATGATTGTTTTCCTGGTATTATATGTAGATGACATATTACTCATTGGAAACGATATCCCTACCCTACAACAAGTAAAACCTTGGTTGGGGAAATGTTTTTCTATGAAGGACCTAGGTGAAGCAGCCTATATATTAGGAATCGGAATCTATAGAGATAGATCACAAAAACTGCTTGGCCTAAGTCAGAGTACATACATAGACAAAGTGTTGAGACACTTTAATATGCATGATTCCAAGAAAGGATTCATACATATGCAACATGGTATGTGTCTATCAAAAACATAATCCCCTTCAACTAAGGAAGAAAGGATCGCATGAATAAGATTCCATATGCATCTGCAATAGGATCTATCATGTATGCCATGTTATGTACTCGACCAGATGTCTCGTATGCTTTGAGTGCAACGAGTAGGTACCAATCTGATCCTGGTGATGCTCATTAGGTAGCTGTCAAGAATATCCTTAAGTATTTGAGAAGGACTAAAGACTCATTCTTGATATATGGAGGTCAAGAAGAGTTGGTTATAATTGGATACACCGATGATAGCTTCCAGATAAATAAGGATGACTTTAGATCGCAATCTGGTTATGTGTTTTGCTTAAACGGTGACGTTGTGAGCTGGAAAAGTTCAAAGCAAGATACAGTTGTTGATTCTACAACCGAGGCCGAGTATATTACTGCCTCAAGTGCAACAAAGGAAGTTGCTTGGATCAAAAAGTTCATTAGTGAACTTGGCATGGTTCCTAGCATTATGGATCCCATTGGTCTCTATTTTGATAACAATGGTGCTATCGCACAAGCTAAGGAACCTAGATCTCACCAACGATCCAAACACACACTTAGGCGTTATCACCTCATTCGAGAGATAATAGATATATGAGATGTGAAAATATGCAGAGTACATACACTTGACAATATTGCTGACCCACTGACAAAGCCTCTTGCGCAGCAGAAGCATGATGGCCATACTAGATCTATGAGCACCAGGGGTAGGCCTGATTGGCTCTAGTGTTAGTGGGAGATGGTTGGTGTAAGCCCTAGAGGCCAATACTTTTGGTACTTGTATCGAATTATTTATTAATAATAAAAGGCTTTTTCTTTATTTTGTTTGTTTAATAAAGTCCCTAGAATAGCTAGTCCGTTTAATGTATCAAGTATGACTTAATCATGAGATCACATTAAACATAAGGACACTATTCTTAAAGTATCCGTAGTCGAGCTTTATTGTGAAATGGGATAACATTAAAGCATTAAGACTATTATGTATATAGATTGATGATCACATCTCATGGATCATGGATAAGGAGTTATCAAGTCTTAAACATGGGTATGAATATTAAGAGTAATATTTATACTGGATTGACCCGTTATGAGAATACTATATAGAATTTTATGCAAAGTGTCATAAGTTATTCTCATGGTGATAATGGTGTATACCACCCTTCGACCTGAAACCACTATGGACCCTAGATGTAGAGTCGAATACTTGTTGTTGATCAAACATTGTCCGTAACTGGATGACCATAAAGACAGTTGATGGGTACATCACGAAGCATGTTAAGAGACATGAGTGACCTAGATGGAATTTTCCCATCCTGCGTAACAGGATAAATGTCTATGGGCCCAATATTGAACTGGACAAGGATGACACGGTCTATGCCTTGTGTTCAATATAGACATAAGGGTAAAAGGGTAATTATACACATAAGTATTATCACAGAAGGATTTGTCAGATCACATGACAGTTTTGTGTCTTGGGTAGCAGTGATGTGTTGCTAGATACCGCTCACTGTTTGTTATGTTAAATAAGTGATTTAATATAATTGTCAATGCCGCGAAAACCTACAGGGTCACACACAAAAGGACGGATTGATGAGAGATAGAATTACTAAGGAACACCGTAAGGTACGGTGCACTTAAGTGAATTGTAGAACATCGTAAGGTACAATGTACTTAAATAAAATACGAAATATGGTAAGGTACCACGCGCTTAAATGATTTTGGCATATTATAAGATATGGGCCACATACACTTAAGTGGGCTTTTTAGCTTGCAGCCCACACAAGTGGTTCTATAAATAGAACCCTTGTGCAGAAGCATTAAGTGCAGTTGCAATTTTGTTTTCTCTCTCTCTCTCTCTCTCTCTCTCTCTCTCTCTCACTCACTCACTCACTCAAAGCCTTCATTCGTAGCAACTAGCACTGAGATTGAAGGAATTCGTTCGTGTGGACTGAGTAGAGGCGTTGTCGTCGTTCAACGTTCGTGATCGCTCCGTAGATTTGCATAAAAGGTTTCAATCGTCACAAGAGGTAACGATTCTATCACTGATCATGCCCATTCGTAAGGATCACTAAAGGAGAAATTTTAAATTCCGCTGCGTTTTGGATCACCTTTCTCCTACAAAAGTTTAATTGCATTGACTTGTTTGAGCTTATCTAGTATCATAAATTTGTGAGAGTATTTGTTTGGGAGAACTTATAAAAACAACTCATGACATTGTTCATGAGGTGTTTCCAACCTATTTTGATAACTTCTTCAAGATATTTAAGTTTTATTTTTATATTTTATTTCAAAATACAAAATATAATATAATAGTATAAATAAAATTAATAAAATTATTTATATTTATTTAAATAGGCCGACATATAAGTTTAAAAGGATTTTTATGACATCTGACCTAACTTTTTTTAAACTAAATAGGCTTAATAACAATATAGATATTTTCTGTTAAAAAAAACTAGTATGACCTAGACTTGTGTATGTAACACCCTTCTAAAATACCCCAAATATTTAATTAAAATAACAATATATCAATCAGAGTAAATATGCAATTAAGGGTGTCACACAATCATTACACATCATTCACCATAATAACTGTCATGCTCTTTTATTAAAACAGAGTAAACACTTGCATAATACGCAGCGGATAGAAATCAAATCAATCATGCAAAACATGTAACATATTACATGTAAAATTATTCAACAAGGTAAAACATCCCGTCCCGATGTTACATCTATCAGAGCATGACCCACTAAGGAGACTACACTAGACTCCAAGCACTAGCTTCTACTCAATCACTGCTCGTTACCTGAAAAATAGTTGTAAGGGTGAGTTCCTCAATCGATATAATAAGCATTATAAAATATCATGCAATGTTAAGTAAATTAACACATTTCATCACCCAAATCAGATTACCCATTCAGCAACGGCAATATCAACTCAAACATCATACTCAATACCAATACAACTCATACAACACACAACACACGTATGATACTGGAATACATCCATTCATATTATACGCCATACATACATTATGCAATGAGACTCCATGCATGTGGTACCATTCGGAGTAAAACTCCCAACTTAAAATTTGCCGATTTAACGAGGCATCAAGGCTTAAGCCTTCAACTTTCAACTTTTGCCAATCCAGGCCAACGTGGTGTGAGCAAAGCTCCGACTTAATGCATATGAATTTACATGACATACACGACTTTAAAATTCCGACAACATAATAATAATAGCAACACAACAATGTTTTCAACATAATCAACTTATAATTAACTTTGGCTCACCAAGCTTACAACTCAGTATCTTTAACAACTTTCCGTACACGGAATAACTTAACAACTCAGTCATACTTGTATCGACACTTCATAACATAAACCCAACAAAATTACTCATCAAAATTAACTATAATATTACCCGACTCACCCCGACGAATTTCATTAAATTCTGAGCAATTCGATTTTTCACTTTTCCAACAGTGTTAACCGGTTAACGCCCTGGGTTAACCGGTTAACGCAACACAGAACACGCTTTCTGGCAAAACTCAACAGTGTTAACCGGTTAACGCCCTGGGTTAACCGGTTAACGCAGACAGAACAGCAATATTTTCACAACTCACAACAGTGTTAACCGGTTAACACCCTGGGTTAACCGGTTAACGCAAGACAGAAAGCTGTTCCTGCGCTAACACGAAGCAGAATGCAGAATTCTCCGCTTTTTCCGCCGTTGGAGGACTTCCGGACCTCCGATTCCGATTCCGTAAAAAGCTATACGTTCGGGAAATCACAACTCACACAAATACAGATTCAATTACAGCTTTAACACAACTTATCCAACACAATTCTTCAGCATTCAACATCCCAATTAGGGTCAATTCAACGGTTTATCACTACCCATTACATGTTAACCCATAATACCCATTAAACGACGATAAACCCCCCTTACCTGAGTTAATCCGACAATCCCTAAGCTCCAATCTTTTCCGTTCTTCAACCCTTGCTCTCTTGCTCTTCCTCTTTGCCCTTTTCTCCCTTTTCAGCCGCTTCTCTGTTTTTCACGTGAAACCCTTTCTTTACCAAAATGGGACTCTTTTTCTTATTTCCAACTTATATATATTTTCCAATAATTATTATTCCAATAATTATAATAATAATAATCCAATGCTTCCAATTATTTAATTAAATTAATAAATATAATATTAACTTAAATTAAATAATTATCTTATTTTTATCGGGGTGTTACAACTCTCCCCCACTAAAAGAGTTTTCGTCCTCGAAAACATACCTCAAGCGAATAACTCCGGATAAGACTCCTTCATCTGACTCTCAAGTTCCCAAGTCACATTGCCACCTGCTGGTTCTCCCCAAGCTACCTTTACCAAAGCAATCTCTTTTCATTCCCGGCCACCAAAATAACCTTTTCAATTCATGATACATCTTCGTAGCTCCAGGATGAATACTCAGGCCACTACGATGTCCTTCCTCAAGAATACTCTTCTTAAGTTTGATAACATCCGGAATACACACCCGATTACCAAATTTCAAAACACCATTCTCATCAATTCTGAATTCACCACCTTGATCTTGATTCACTAGAGTCAACTTATCGACCAAAAGCACATCGGATTTCTGACCCTCTCTAATCTCATCTAGAATACCACTCGTTAACTTCAACATTCCCAATTTAACACTATTGTGAGTACTCTCACACACCAAACTCAAGTCTCTAAACTGCTCAATTAAATCCAATTCCTTAACCATTAACATAGACATATGCAATGATTTCCGACTCAATGCATCAGCCACTACGTTTGCTTTACCCGGATGGTAATTCAAACCAAAGTCATAATCCTTCAGAAACTCTAACCATCTCCTCTGTCTCATATTCAGCTCTTTCTGATCAAACAAATACTTTAAACTTTTATGGTCACTGAAAACCTCAAATCTTGACCCGTACAAGTAATGCCTCCATTACTTCAGAACAAAAACCACAGCTGCCAATTCTAAATCGTGTGTCGGATAGTTCCTCTCATGAACCATCAGTTGTCTCGAAGCATAAGCTATAACCTGCTTATTCTGCATCAACACACCGCCCAAACCCAACAATGAAGCATCACAGTAAACCTCAAATGATTCCGACGAACTCGGTAATATCAGAATAGGAGCAGTAGTCAACCTTCTCTTTAACTCTTGGAAACCTTCTTCACATTTTGAGTCCCAAACAAACGCTTGCCCCTTTCTAGTCAACATCGTCAACGGTAACGCCAACTTAGAAAATCCCTCAATGAACTTCCTATAATAACCAGCCAAACCAAGGAAACTTCGAATCTCAGCAACAGACTTCGGAGCTTCCCACTGAGATACCGCTTCTATCTTAGAAGGATCAACAGCAACACCACCTCTTGAAATCACATGACCAGGAAACTAACTTCTTCTAACCAACCACACCGGTGCACCCCACGGTGACACACTCGGACGAATAAGTTTCTTATCCAACAGATCTTCCAACCGACTCTTCAATTCAGTTAACTCAACAGCAGACATACGGTACGGAGCCATCGACACCGGCCTAGTACCAGGTGCCAAATCAATCGAGAACTCAACTTCACGCTCTGGCGGTAATTTGTTCACTTCTTCAGGAAACGCATCAGGAAAATCACACACCACGGCTAGATCGCAATTCACCAGTTTATCTTTAGCCTCCAAAGTCGCTAACAGCATAAACAACTCTGCCCCATCTGCTACTGCCTCATTCCCCCGCCTTGCTGACAGAAACAAACCCTTTCCTTCCTCAATCTCAGGAAAGATCACATTTTTATCAAAACAATTGATATAGACTCGGTTAACCACCAACCAGTTCATACCCAGAATAACATCAATCTGCACAAGTGGAAGACACACTAGGTCCATCCCAAAGTCTCTACCAAAAATACTCAAAGGACATTTTAAACAAACTGAAGTAGTAGTCACTGAACCCTTCGCAGGAGTATCAATCACCATACTTCCATGCATCTCAGATATCTCTAACTTAAGTTTCACAGCACAATCCAAAGATATAAAGGAATGAGTCGTACCTATGTCAATAATAGCTACAAGAAGAAAGCCATTAATATAACACGTACCTCGGATCAAACGATCATCTGCAGAAGTCTCAGAACCCGATAAAGCAAAGACCTTGCCTTCCGACTGATTCTCTTTCTTCGGCTTAGGACACTGTGGACTGATATGACCCACCTCTCCACAGTTGAAACAAGTCACAGTCTTCAACCGGCACTCTGCAGCCAAGTGACCACCTTTTCCATATTTGAAACACTTCCTCGCAGCACTGGTACACTCATGGACATGATGTCCAGCCTGACCACATCTGTAACACTTAGCAGGGGCACTAGAGTCTCCCCCACTAGGCCTCTTCATCCCACTCTGTCTCTGAAAACCTTTGCCAACTGCATACGGTTTTCCATGGTCATTCTGATTCTTGCCTTTCCTATCAACCCTCTGCTGATAGCTTTCCGCTCTGGCCTTGGTATCCTGTTCAAACATTCTGCAACAGTCGACCAAATTAGAAAACACTCTAATACGCTGATACCCAATAGCCTGCTTGATCTCGGGACGTAACCCGTTCTCAAACTTCACACATTTTGAAAATTCTCCAGTAGCCTCATCATAGGGAATGTAATACTTCGACAGCTCTGTGAACTTAGCAGCATACTCAGTAACAGACCGATTGCCCTGCTTCAATTCTAAGAACTCTATCTCTCTCTTTCCTCTGACATCCTCTGGAAGGTACTTCCTCAGAAATCTCTCTCTGAACACCGCCCAAGTGACCTCAGCACTCCCGGCAGCTTCCAACTCAGTGCGGGTAGCAACCCACCAATCATCTGCTTCCTCTGACAGCATATGCGTACCGAACCTGACCTTCTGGTTATCGGCACACTCAGTCACTCGGAAGATCCTCTCGATCTCCTTCAACCACTTCTGAGCACCATCTGGATCGTATGCTCCCTTGAACATTGGAGGATTGTTCTTCTGGAACTCACTCAGTTGACGAGTAGCTCCCATTCCCACAACATTCGGATTTCCCCCAAGTACTCCAGCTAGCATACCCAGAGCCTCAGCAATCACAGCATCGTCTCTACTTCTTCCAGCCATCTCTATTCTGAGAACCTAACAAGATAAAACAATAAGTACTGATAGGGTTATACAACACCTATCACGTACAGGGGAACAGAATAATTACGACTCGACTCGACCGACTATGCTCTGATACCACTAATGTAACACCCTTCTAAAATACCCCAAATATTTAATTAAAATAACAATATATCAATCAGAGTAAATATGCAGTTAAGGGTGTCACACAATCATTACACATCATTCACCATAATAACTGTCATGCTCTTTTATTAAAACAGAGTAAACACTTGCATAATACGCAGCGGATAGAAATCAAATCAATCATGCAAAACATGTAACATATTACATGTAAAATTATTCAACAAGGTAAAACATCCCGTCCCGATGTTACATCTATCAGAGCATGACCCACTAAGGAGACTACATTAGACTCCAAGCACTAGCTTCTACTCAATCACTGCTCGTTACCTGAAAAATAGTTGTAAGGGTGAGTTCCTCAATCGATATAATAAGCATTATAAAATATCATGCAATGTTAAGTAAATTAACACATTTCATCACCCAAATCAGATTACCCATTCAGCAACGGCAATATCAACTCAAACATCATACTCAATACCAATACAACTCATACAACACACAACACACGTATGATACTGGAATACATCCATTCATATTATACGCCATACATACATTATGCAATGAGACTCCATGCATGTTGTACCATTCGGAGTAAAACTCCCAACTTAAAATTTGCCGATTTAACGAGGCATCAAGGCTTAAGCCTTCAACTTTCAACTTTTGCCAATCCAGGCCAACGTGGTGTGAGCAAAGCTCCGACTTAATGCATATGAATTTACATGACATACACGACTTTAAAATTCCGACAACATAATAATAATAGCAACACAACAATGTTTTCAACATAATCAACTTATAATTAACTTTGGCTCACCAAGCTTACAACTCAGTATCTTTAACAACTTTCCGTACACGGAATAACTTAACAACTCAGTCATACTTGTATCGACACTTCATAACATAAACCCAACAAAATTACTCATCAAAATTAACTATAATATTACCCGACTCACCCCGACGAATTTCATTAAATTCTGAGCAATTCGATTTTTCACTTTTCCAACAGTGTTAACCGGTTAACGCCTTGGGTTAACCGGTTAACGCAACACAGAACACGCTTTCTGGCAAAACTCAACAGTGTTAACCGGTTAACGCCCTGGGTTAACCGGTTAACGCAGACAGAACAACAATATTTTCACAACTCACAACAGTGTTAACCGGTTAACACCCTGGGTTAACCGGTTAACGCAAGACAGAAAGCTGTTCCTGCGCTAACACGAAGCAGAATGCAGAATTCTCCGTATTTTCCGCCGTTGGAGGACTTCCGGACCTCCGATTCCGATTCCGTAAAAAGCTATACGTTCGGGAAATCACAACTCACACAAATACAGATTCAATTACAGCTTTAACACAACTTATCCAACACAATTCTTCAGCATTCAACATCCCATTTAGGGTCAATTCAACGGTTTATCACTACCCATTACATGTTAACCCATAATACCCATTAAACGACGATAAACCCCCCTTACCTGAGTTAATCCGGCAATCCCTAAGCTCCAATCTTTTCCGTTCTTCAACCCTTGCTCTCTTGCTCTTCCTCTTTGCCCTTTTCTCCCTTTTCAGCCGCTTCTCTGTTTTTCACGTGAAACCCTTTCTTTACCAAAATGGGACTCTTTTTCTTATTTCCAACTTATATATATTTTCCAATAATTATTATTCCAATAATTATAATAATAATAATCCAATGCTTCCAATTATTTAATTAAATTAATAAATATAATATTAACTTAAATTAAATAATTATCTTATTTTTATCGGGGTGTTACAGTGTAGGTTAGGCCTTAACCTCATATTACTTAGCATGACCTATCCCATACCTTACCTCCCAAGTCCTTGTTGTTCGTCATGAAGTGAGGATTATTGTCATAAGAGTATTTGAGGTCGACCCAGAAGTCTAAATCATGTTGAATCTCGCTCGTGTAGCGGAGGCTCCTTGTAGAGCGAGAGTAGTTGTCATGGGGAACTTGCATATTAAATGAAAATTGTTGATGAAACATTTTTATGACAATGGACTCCAAGTGTACCACACGCGTAAGGTTTAAGGTGACACACATAAGCCCATTCAAGTGGACTACTTTGATGCGTGATATGAGGCATTATATGGATCCCTTAGTCTTCTAGTTGATCGAGGCCATTGAAGTCATTTCTTTACATATAAAGCTGGAACTTGTTCTTCATTCACACATTTAAAATTATCCTTGGCTCATTTTCTTAATAGAAACCCATGCTTTCTTCTTCTTCTGAAAATAAACTCTAGCTTGTTTTGTCTTTGTTGATGGAGACTTTCAGATTCAGGCTAATTGTTTAATTCAATGCTTTTCCCATTGATCTCTATTTTTAAAATTGCACCAAACCTAAGGTATTTCCCTTTTCTTCCTTTTCATTTCTAATATTTTATCTAAGTTTAATCATAGAGAACTTAAGAAATATCTTTGTAGAAATTAACCCTTTTGAACTTAGTGATGCCGCTTCTTCCACTCGGCCAATAATGATCAACCTTCTTCTTAGTGATAAAGTGTTTTATCCCACATGCATTAACATGAATCAAGTCATTGTGGGATTTAGATTTGGAAATGTCAACTTAGCCAATCCCATAATTGTTGAGAATGTCATGGATGATCCCAAATTGTTGTTGTTCATCAGGTGTCTAGAGCGCTAGTTCAAGTGTATACTTAGTGTTGCAGCGATAATGTGGTACTTGGAGGAATATAATAGGTGTATGACACAAGGTTGTCCTTTTTTTTGTATTTAAACAATGACAAGGAAATAGTGTTGGACATGTGACTTCCCACACAAGAGGAGGGTGAATTGTGTGGTCCCTAAAAATATGGTTTTGAAGAACTTTGTGGATTAAAATCAGAGTTAAAAAACATTTTGAATAGGTTTGAGTATTAAGCAGCGGAAAATAAATTATGGAATGTAAATTGCGGAAAATAAAGAGTTAAGGGAAGAGAGGAACAACAAGAGTTATAGAGGTTCAATAAAACAAGAAAATGACATACTCCTCTCCCTAAGAATTGATCTTGGGAGTATCCAATAAACTTTGCGGGCTTTTAATAGGCAATACTCACAAACCACTTATACAAGGAAAATTGGTTGACTTATAACCTAAACAATAAGACTTCGAATTTGGATACCAGTAATCTCAGAGATTTTAATACCAGGCTAATCTCGAACCTTATCCAATATTATATCACGGGCTAAGATTTAACCTAACCTGGGTTTTAGATGGGCTAACGAAGAACCTAATGAGATTTTATCACATGCTGATCTCGAAGTTATCAAGCTTTTATCATGGGATAAGCTTTAACTTAACCTTGGTTTTACACATGCTAACCAAAAACCTAGTGAAATTTTATCACAGATGATCTCGAACCTATCAAGCTTTTAATCACGGGTTGAGCTTGAACCTAAACAAGGGTTCAATCACACAATCCCCAAACAAAAAGCTTTTACGGGTTTAGCTTCTAACCCAAACAATACCTTAATGGATAATATTCAAACAAGGTGTAAACAAAAGATCCTCTTTGGTGAATTTTACAATTCTACCCTTCTAGAATTAGAAATTATCCTCACTCATAAAATAAATTTCTCACATAAGCACTTTGGCTAAAATATTAGTGAGAGAGAGAGAGAGTAATTTTTGAGAGAGAGAGAGAGAAGTGTAAAAACAAGATTCTAGATTAAATGAAATGAGGGAAGTGATCTCTATTTATAGGCTAGAGGTTGGCTCGAAAAGGAAATTGAGTTTAATTCTTGTTAAGACAATATAATTAATTAGAACCTAATGTTAATCCGTTAAAATCTCATATGGTAATCAATTACCAGTTCCAAAAAGGAAAGAAAAAATATATAATCGGTGTACATCATTAAGATGTTATTGTAATTTCTTAGAGATCAATTTTGAACTGATCTAATTGATTAGACAAGTGCTCCAATCGATTAGAAAAGGCAAAACTTTGCCCATAACAATTATGACTGCTCTCAACTCATCTTCCACGACTTTAAGACTTTTTTGAAGATATTTTCTTGAGAAAAATATGTTTGAAAATATGTTTTTTTTTTTTGTGTATGTGTATGTGTGTGTGTGTGTAATTTAGCCATGCACTATTACGAGAATCTCATTTTGCTTTACAAATTATTCACTCAGACTAAGGTAGAGCTTTCTTGTACTTCAAGACTTTGTCAGATGCTTTCTTTTGTAGAAACTTGCTTGAGTTCACTTGAGATGAGACTTGAGATTATATTCCATTTATTACCATCATCAGGTACGATGACGAGAGAGAGAGAGAGAGAGAGAGAGAGAGAGAGAGAGAGAGAGAGAGAGAGAGAGAGAGAGTTGAGTGGAGGGAGACAAACGGTCGCAAGGCTTATTGGATTTTATTGGTAATTTTGTCATGCAAATCATTATGAGGGCATTTTTCGGGCCTCATGAAGTCCACCTTCTTGATTGTGTAGGAATTGGTCCTTAGGATAAAGATTCATCTTCCACTTCAACATTGACTCCGTCTCTTCCTCTTGGCTTTTGGGTTCCGAATTTCGTTGGGCCTTATTCTGGGCCCAAAGCCAATTGTTCATCCATTCACCTGTTAGATATAATTAGAATTAATGCTTGTTAATCTTGTTTACTTAGGTTAATAAAAAAATGTAGGATTTAATTAGATTCTTAGGATTTAATTAGATTTTAGCATAGAATTTTAATTGGACTAAAATTAGGAATAATTAGATTTTTAATCGATTTTTAGAATTTAGTTTAGTTTCTAAACAATTAGGTTAAAATATATTTTAGGACTTAATCAATTTTTAGGTTAGTTAAAATTTTAATTATAATTTAAATTTTATTCCTAATTGATATGACTTGTGACATGACATGCTCCCTTATGAATAGTTTGTGAATAATCTTAACCCTTAAATTAGGTTAATCAAACTTTCAAGCCAATTCAAACCCTCAGATTCAAGTTGATTAAAAGAAATTTTGACCAACTAAATCCTTTGATCACGTATAATCCCACAGTCTAATCAAGTGATCAAAAGTCCCTTGATCACTTGATAAGACTATTTCTAATGTTGGGATCTCCAAGCTTCAAGTCCAGACTTTCATGCAAGGCATCACATACAAATCAAGAAGCGGAATATACAAGATACATAAAAGGTCAACACTTGGTAACTACGATTCAAATTGTACGCCACGGGCCTTAAGTAATAAGGAATGATGAGATGTAGTTTCTCCTACTCTTGTCTAGAGTGACTTTGCGTACGGGGCGTAAGCCCTAACTATTCAAAGCATTTGCCTTCATTCATAGACTTTAGTGTGATTCATATCAAATGACTCTCAATCACTTTTCATATTCCATCTTTCATCATCAATCATTTCCCTTGATGTCAGCCCCAGTGGGTTAAACTACGAAAGCTCTAACTTTCTCATTGCACGGTGAGAATACGTAGGCACGAGAATTCAGATTCTCCACGAGCTACCGTATTTATTTCTACCCTATTTATTATCCCCAATCAAATATATCTTTCCTTCGTTTCGTAATAGACTGAACTACGAAAGCTCTAACTTTTTCATTGCACTGTGAGAATACGTAGGCACGAGAATTCAGATTCTCCGCGAGCTACCTTATTTATTGATCCTATCTTATTTATTTCTTCATAAATCAATACTCCCTTTTTGAGATCAAATACATTCTCTTTGGATTCCATAACCAATGACTTCCTTTGAACCGAGAGATGTTTGTCTTGATGCCAAACATTTAATTATCCTTGTTTCTGGTTATGACAAGAGTGGGTATGCCTAGTTTCCTCGACATCTTAGTTTGTACCTCCTTTAATCTTTGGTTCAAAGTTTATTCCTTCATGGATCCAATATATCATTCTTCTTCGGTTTTAAACTGTTTGTTCCCTACAGTGATATATTGTTCCTTGTACCAAACAACACCTTCGTGTGGATCTCATACCTATCATTTTAGGACATTTGTCCATCTGTTGAACCAAGAGATGTTTGGCTTGATGTCAAACACCTAATTCCTTATTTTGTGGTTATGACAATATAGTGGGTATACATAGGTCCTTCCATATCTTAGTATGTACCTTTTTACTCTTGGGTTCAAAGTCAGTTTGCCTTTATGGATTCCCATATTACCATTCTGTTGGTGCAAGTATATTGTTCAGCACTGCAATCATACCCTTAAAGTTGTTTGTCTAGTTAGTCCTAGTTGGTTAGGCAAACACTTCCTTATCTTTCCTTTGTTTTTGTGGTTCCACGAACTACAAATGCTCTGACTTTCTCATTGCATAGTGATAATACGTAGGCACGAGGATGTGAATCCTTGGCGAGCATAATCCTAATTATTCCTTCTTCTTCCTTAGAGCATCATCCATTCATCTCCATGATGCATTCATATTATATCTTCATTCACTCCATGTGATATACTCTTTATTTGAGCCAAATACACTATTTCTTTGAGTTCCATATATATTATGGGCAACCATTCAGTGTCCATCTTCTGAACCAATATTCTTTTATTTTTGGCTTGATGCCAGCTTTGTGGCTTGATGCCCGTATACCCCTATTTTGGCTTGATGTTAGGGTACCCCTTTTGTTTTGGCTTGATGCCAGTTTTCCCATTGGTCCAGCCATACTTACCCTTTTGGGAGTTCAAATCATATAATCCTTTTGTTCAAACTATACTTTATCACAACTTCTTTTCACCTCATTCCACTAGTTCTATGAACTACGGAGCTCTGAATTCCTTATTGCACTATAAGGACACATAGACATGAGGGCCCCAATCCTCACCAATCACTTTATCTATTATTTTTCCTTTTCCCTTATTCTTTTGCAAGTAATCTTCAGATATAACATCCATTCGAGCAAGAACAATCAAAACGGTTCCCGTTGAGTACAACGAATGTAAGGGGTGCTAATACATTCCCCTTTCATAACCGACTTCCTTACCTAGTAAATCTCTTTCCCCCAGGTTTTATCGATGTTTTCCCTTTCCTCCAGGAATAAATAAAGTTCGATGGCGACTATGTTGTATGTTCGAGCGTGCGATGCGTCAGAATATATTTCCGTTAGCTTTAGATACCCGGTACTTCAAAAGGTGCTGTGAAAATGCCATTATTCAGTGGAAAATGCTTCTAACCAGATACATTCTCCAATGTCTCTGTTGGAATGCTTCTTCACTAAGTTTGCTCTCATGTTCAAAACCTTCAACGAATCATTCTCTACCTCTATAAAAGGAAGGTGAAGATTTGAAGGAAAGCGCACAATAACACAATACAATATATTGAGCATAACTATGAGCTTTCATTTGTAACTGTTATTGCATAAGATCTTAAGATTTCGTATCTCTGTATATCTATCTTAAGAGGTTAAGAATCTTTATGGTTGTTGCACAATTGCTATACTTTTGATTGTGTATCAAAGTATAATGGTTACCATTTCTACTAAATTATTTGTTTAAAATAGAGGAAGTCTCTTTCCTGCATGCTTGAGCGAGGAAGTCTCTTATCTGTGTACTTGAGTAGTGAAGTCTCTTTCTAGGCTGATTGAGCAGAAGTCTTTTGCAAGGTTACTTGAGCAGAAGTCTCTTTCTAGGCTAATTGAGCATTGAAGTCTCTTGCAAGTGTGCTTGAGCAATTTGTAACTTGTTTGGTTATAGTGAAAAAATCTTATTGAGGCAAGGGGATTGGACTACTCTCAGTTGAGGAGAAGAACCAGGATAACTTTGTGTGTTGCTAGCATTTACTTCTAATCACTTTATTTCCACTGTTATTACTTGTTCGGATATCAGACTCTGAATATGGTTCAAATTCTAAAGTTCTAATATCATAAGTGAAACGATTTTTTGGCATGCCCAATTCAACCCCCCTCTTGTGTATTTTTCTCACCTTCAGATTATTTTTTCCCATAATTCATGATTTATACTTTGAAGAAAGATTCTAAACCTAGTCTACCAAATATTAAATCTACTATCATTAAAAAGGGGGTGGTGTGTTTATAAAAGATCTCTTGTCGAAAGTCATCTTCTTCCTGATATAATTAGTCCTTAAACATGAGTGAGGCTCTGATATCAATTGTTGGACATGTGAATTATGTCATCCCGAAAAGTATGGTTTTTAAAAAACTTGCGGACTAAAATTAGAGTTTAAAATATTTTGAAAACATTTAAGTATTAAGCAGCGGAAAATAAAGAGTTAAGGGAACAAAGGAACATCAAGAGTTATAGAGGTTCGTTCAAACAAGAAAATGACTCACTCCTCTCCCCAATAATTGATCTTGAGAGTATCCAATAAACTTTAAGAGCTTTTAGTAGGTAATACTCAGAAACCCCCTGATACAAGGAAAATTGGTTAACTTCTAACCTAAACAACAAGACTTGAAATTTGGAAACTGAGTCTCCTCTTCCAAACGGTGGATTGAAACGGTTAGTCCTATTTCCAAAAATGGTAGACCAAAACTGTTAGTCTCAAGATTCTAAACAAAATTTGTAAGCTTTTACCATGGGGTGAGCTTACGAACCGTTAAACCTTGGTTTTACATGGGATAACCAATAACTTGGGAGATTTTAATACCGGGTTAATCTCGAACCTTATCCAAGATTTTATCACAGGTTAAGCTTGAACCTAACCTTGGTTTTACATGGGCTAACCAAGAACCTAATGACCTTTTATCATGTGCTAGTCTCAAACCTATTAAGCTTCTAATTACGGGCCGAGCTTGGACCTAAATAAGGGTTTGATCACACAATGCCCAAACCAAAAATTTTACGAGTTTAACTTCTAACCCCAAACAATACTTAAATGGATAATATTCAACCAAGGTGTAAACAAAATATTCCCTTGGTGATTTTTACAAATCTACCCTCCCCAAATTACAAATTATCCTCATTTGCAAAAGAACTTTCTCGTATAAGCACTTCAGCTAAAATACTAGTAGGGAATTTTTATTATTTATTTTATTATTATTATTATTATTTTATTTTATTTTGTGTGTGTGTGTGTGTGTGTGTGTGTGTGTGTGTGTGTGAGAGAGAGAGAGAGAGAGAGAGAGAGAGGTGTAAGAACACGATTCTGAATGAAATGAAATGAAGAAAGGGATCTCTATTATAAAGCTAGAGGTTGGATAAAAAAGAAAATTGATTTTAATGTCTTTTAAGACAATCTAATAGATTAGAACCTAATGCTAATCGATTAGAATCTCATATGGTAATAATTATGGGTTCCAAAAAGGAAAGAAAGATATCTAGCCATTATAATCATTAATATGTTGTCGTAATCTATTAGAGCTCGGCTTTAAACTGATTTAATCGATTAGGCAAGTGTTCCAATCGATTAGAAAAGGCAAAACTTTTCCCATAACAATTTTGACTGCTATGAATACATATGACACAAATTTAAGACATTTTTTAAGATACTTTTTAAAAATAATCATTTAAAAAATATGTTTTAGTGTGTGTGTGTGTGTGTGTGTGTGTGTGTGTGTGTGTGTGTGTGATTTAGCCATGCAACTTTATGAGAATCCCATTTTGCTTTACAAGTTATTCACTCAGATTAAGACAAGACTTTCTTGTACTTCAATACTTTGTTAGATGCTTTTTTTTGTAGACACTTGCTTGAGTTCACTTGAGATGAGACTTTAGCTTATATTCAATTTGGTGACATCATCAGATAGTCAAGTCCATCAAACCTTAATACTTAGGCTTGCATCTTTATCTGATTAATCATGTATGCTTGACTTTGTTAGAGGATATTAGAGTCATCATCAATAAGTTGTCATCATCAAAATTTCACCAAAAGTCGTCGTCCTTGTTAAAAGAATATCACCTGCAAAACAAGGCTCCACAAATAGGAAAAAATAACATCGTCGAATGTGAACTCCATGCTGATGTTGAAGACTATCTATGGGTGGACTGAAAAGTTTTGGGATGTTATACCTTATTTAGCACCAAAGACAGGTTGAAGCGGGTATGTAGGAATGTTGGACCATCCTCTAACTGAGAGGTAATTGTCCCTAGACCAGAGATGAGAATTTGTTGTCGTTATGAGGTGTGTGGCTCCTCATATATGTGAAAGCTTTTTAATACTAATGTGAATACAAAAAGAGTCTTCCTACATTGACAGTGTTCTTACGTTTATTCCATATTTTTAGGAAGTGTTCAGACCCATTCCAGACTCAAGGGTTGGTTTATCAAAAATAGGACCATATGTTTTTTTTAGTATACATGGATTTTCCTTGAAGAACTTCAAGTTTAGGTTTTTCTTTTTCATGCCTCTCAGTTGTCCCATGCACAAAACACATTGTGAGATCCCAAAAGGGGCGCTCCTGGAAAAGGGGGGTGATTACAATTTAGATGTGATGACGGCAACTCTAAGGCCATTGTGTCCAATGATTCTTGATGATAATCGGTCATTATATGTTTTTTTAGCATATTTTATTGTAGCTTTGAGTGCTTTTACCTTTAATCAATTATGTTTTTAGAGATTTAAATAAATATTTTGAAGATTAACGAAGACTTGGATAAATTATGTTGTTTTTTCACTATAAAAGTTCTGATGATGAATAATGAAGAAGAATTGGACATAAATATTTAAAGAAAATAAGGGGAATGAGAAAAAATTGGCAGATTCCATGAAGATAAAAGTTTTGGCAACTTCTTGAAAAAAATGTGTCGCATAGGACAAGAAAGCCCATCATATTTTTAGCAATCTCCATACGCCTCATACCCACTAAGAGAAAATAAGGTAGTTTTATAAAAAGATAATAATAGAAAATTCAAGAAACCCTTTATTCTTACAGAATACATTTGTTGGAAAACACTGACATAAAGAAAATAAAGGAACACAATCACAACACAAGGACGTGAAAACTTCAAAACCGGAGAAAAAAACAATGTCGCTGTCAAATGACAAGTAAAGAATAAAAAAAGTGAAAATTTTTACAACAAATAATCTACCCTCAACCATCCCTACGACTTCCTGTACACCCACACTCCCTTAAAATAAATATTTAGCTACATGTCACAACACTATAACATAAGAGTGTAAGAGAAAAGAGAAAGAAATCAAATACAAGCTTAAAGTATTTATTAGTGGTGCATTTTATAATGATTAACTTGAATTCATTATATAGCTTTTGATTTCCTCTTTCTTTACCAAATTAAGTGTTATGGGACTTCTTCAAGATGTATATTTTTAACTAACACCAACAATCTCCACCTTGATTGAAAATAATACATCAACTTTCATTGTCTTTACTAATAATCGTAGTTCAAAAGAACTATCATACTCCATCATAAAGAGTATAGTCACTTGAAGTTACACCACTTCAAGAACTTTCGTATTGTGTTCATCGACAATCCTAATTCAAAAACTATTATACTCCATCGAAAGAAGAATATACTTCACTTGAAGTTAAACTATTTCAAGAATTTTCATAAATAAAAAATCAGATTGAAAACTTATGGTGCAACTTCCATGTTGCCATGAAGTTCTTTAACCACTGACCTAATCTCGCAGTACACTTCGCACCAATGTCAATCGAATTCCGTGCTAACAACTAACCAACAATTCAGATAAAAACAATTATTCTTCCATCAATTTTCTCTATCTCAAACTACACATCAGAACTTGTAACTACAAGTCAACAATATTTTCACAACACCACCTATATTTTTTGACGTGGAAGATGAAGCAAAACTACAACCACATAACATACTAATAAGGGAGATATCCTTAATCTTCAACTAATGTGGTCAAGCTCATTTATTATAAATATTTATATTTAATATGAAGATATAAATGATAAAGTGATGGCATCATTAAAATTAAGAATTTGTTTAAAATTGCACAATTTGTGGCATAAAATGAAAATTGATGAAAGCTTAACATCTAAAAAAAATATAATTTATCCATGTGTGTTGCCCAATCCAACATAAGAAAAAACTATTCATCATCGACCAATACGAGATAAGAGTGGGAATAATGAACCCGACCACTACCAGAATCTTAGAGGCCATTAAGAAGTTTTAGAAATAAATACAAAAATGGGATCAACTCTTTATTGTCCGACTTTTACTAGGGCGTAAGTGAATCTGAAAATTGATTAAATAGACAATTTAAATTAAATTGAAAAAAAAAACATTTTTCTGATTCGGTTCAAAAACTAAATCGAATAAAAAAACCCAAAGTAGTTTGGTTCGATTCTCGATTTTTTTTAAAACTATCATTCCAATGAACCAAACGGATTGCTATATTTACCCATATACTCATTTATTCAATCAATTATTAAGATCAAATTTTATCCTTCTTCATTTTTGTTTACGCAGTTAAACAAAAACTTACTCTCACCAAATTATTATTATTAATGACCATATCTCTGTTGCTCTCATCATCATCGTTTTAATGGTGAGTTTTTTTTAATTGTATTATCAACTACCAAATGCCAACTTTTGAATTTGATGGGAAGATTATTTTGATTGTATTAGTCACTTTCAAGTAGCAATTTTTGTATATTATGGTTAATTTATTTTGGTTGTATTTGTCAATGTCAGTTATCAACTTTTGTATTTGATAATCGACTTATTTCATAATACAATAGAAGTCATATCACTGCTGAATTAAATACAATCTATAGGTTATTTGAAAAAATAATAATAAAAATATACCAAAAAATATAATAGTGAAGGATACACAAATTAATATAATATTTTAAAAAAACAATATAAACTGATTAACCGAACCAAACCGAATAGTTTAGTTCAATTCCTTTTTTAAAAAAACACTAAAACAAAAACCTAACCGACTAAGATATCGTTAGATCAAATATTATTTTGACCAAAAATCGATCTAAATCAAATCGATTACACTCCTAATTTCTACCGATAAATTTGAAATATTACTAATATTATCTAAATTAGAAATTTGTTAAGTAGAATGATATGATTTTCATAGTAAAATCTCATAAATTCATAGAAGAAATTTTATAAATTAAATCGAGTCATATTATCAACTTCTCATTGTCAATAAAGCACTTTTTATTGCATCTTAAGATAGATATTTATAAAATATAAATAAGGAATGAAAGAGAATCAATTTTTTCTTAACGACATAAAATATCGTGCAAATCCTACGAAATGGTGAAGGGTGATACATAGTGAATTTGCATTCAATTATTCTGCGAGTGATTTTAACTTCAATCTGATTTTTTATTTTTTTTTATTTTTTTTTATTTTACTATCTCTCTGATGGATAATTAATTGGCTAATTAATGATGGTTATGAAGAGTCATATAGCAATTTATGAAAAGTATGAAAAGTCAAAATACAAATTTTAGGATGTGTCGGGGAAGTTGGCACACCCCAAAAAATTAGAGGAGACGTCAGATGCATTGGGCCTCATGAAGAGGCACCAATGCTTGTGGCGCTTGCATGACCCTCCATGAAGAGGAGCCAAGCATCTGGCGCCTCAGTGTGTTGCTTGTGAAAAGAAAATTTAATTTTGCAACCAACGAGAATCGAACACACAACCTTACTTTCGTCCATTATTTTATTTAATGTTTATTTTCATAAAATTAAAATATTCTTTTATACAATACTTTTTTTATTAAATAATTCTTTTTATAAAATAAAAAATATATATTTTATTTAATTTTATTATAATGAATTTAAAATAAACATAAATATTTTAACTATCTACGTTCATATTTGATATGTCGGATGAATATTATCTATATTTTATATTTAATGTTATAATATAAAATTGCGATTGTACTCTTAAGAAATTAAAATGCAAATATTAAATAATATTCTTAACTTATATATTTTAAGAGATTAATTACTATACACTGTCAGCGTAAAAAGTTTTACACCATCGGTTCATCACCATCACCTATTTGTATTACTTTATAGATTTTTAAATAAAAGTCAAACTTCTTTTAATATTCAACGTCTATAATTAAGTGATGGTGTAAAACCCTTTTACACTGACAGTATATTTCAATTAATCTCATATTTTAAAACAATGATAAAATAAAATTAAATATATATTTAGTTCATTTAAAATTTTAAAATAGATATAAAAGTTCTAAGTGAAAATAATTAAGACAAATATATAGAGATGAAACAATTTAATCTAATGTAATTATACATTATTTTAAAACTAAAATTTCAACTAAGTTTTAGTAATTTATTAATCTACTGTAATTATACACGATATATTAAATATATGATGAAACAAATTAACATGAACGGTTTGTGGTGCAGTGGTAACATAGTTGACTCCTGATTAAAAGGTTGTGTATTTGATTCTTGTTGGCTGTAAAATTAAATTTTCTTTTCACAAGCAACACACTGAGGCGCAAGATACATTGGCGTCTTTCTAATTTTTTGGGGGATGCGCATCCTCTCCCAAAGTTGGTTATTTTGAAAAAAAAATTGAAAAGATGGTTATTTTTATATTTTTTTGAAAAATCTAATTATTTTAAAAAAAAATCTCAAAATATCTTTAATGTTATGCCTTCGCTCAATTTATTTTTTATTAGATTCATTTTTTATTATAAATTATTTTTTATTTTTCACGTGTATTAAAAAAATTATAATTATTATATAAAAATAAGAAATTATAATTAAAAAGTGAACGAATAATAAACTTTTAAGAATATAATAAAAAAATATTAGTTATTCATTTATAATATAAAATGAATTATATTATGATAATTTTTTTTTCTAAAATCACTTATAAGGGAGTATTAATTTGTAAAATACTAGTTGGAATTGGTGATACAGATGGAGAATGAGAGGGCAAAGAAGATAAAAGAAGGTTAAAAAATTAATTATTTTTATTTAAATTCTAATTTATCAGATTTTATTTTTTATGAATATCTAACTTTTTAATTTTAATAAATATATTATTTTCATTAACATTATTTTATAACTTCAAAAAATGCCTAAAAATAATTTTTCTCATTAAATATATTACTTTAAGTTATAATATTATTTTCTAATTAAATAACATATTAAAGTACCAATATTGGAGACAAGAAAAAATTCAAAAGTTATTAAATAAGATGATGTAAAGATTGATTTTTAAAATGTGAATATTCTTTTTAAAAATAATCAAAAATACATTTAAACTAAAATATAATTATTATTCATTTTTAAAATACATCGCTCAAATAGTTTTTAATATGTGAGATGATAATTCTCATAAATAAAATGTGAGTTGAGAGTTCTGTGTTATTTAAAAAGAGTGAAGTTGAATGAGTTGAAAGTTATTTTTTTTAAGTTGAATACTTTGTTCCTACTTATAATTTTAAAAAGTTGATTTTTTAAAATTTATTAAATAATTAATATATTTAATCCATTAAAAAATCCAATTAATTATTAAATGAGTGGAGTTGAATGAGTTGAAAGTTCTACTGTATTTTAAAAAAAGTAAAGTTGAATACTCTATTCCTACTTATAATTTTAAAAAGTTGATTTTTTTAAATAATTATTAAATGAGTGAAGTTGAATGAGTTGAAAGTTCTAGGGTATTTTAAAAAAAGTAAAGTTGAATACTCTGATCCTACTTATAATTTTAAAAAGTTGATTTTTTTTAAATTTATTAAATTATTAATCCATTATAAAATCCAATTAATTATTAAATGAGCTTAAAAATAAATTTTCATTGAAGATATGTTAAATCATCATGACATGATAAAGATCTTATCGGTGATACATTATGAGTAAAAGTGTTTCAAAAAAGACCATATAAGTGGATGGACATGGGTATTAAAGAAGAAGAGATCGTTGAATTAAAAGTGTTATATTGCTTGAAATATAGATGTTGACCATTTATAGGTAACACGACCTAATGTACTGCTCCCATATGACCCATCAACTATTTACTTCAATCATTTTGTACATTAAAAGTCTTTTAAACGTGTTGCTTGATCCGAATATACGTTCTAATAAATCTTTTGTCTAAATACCTTTGTTTTAAAAAAAAAATCAAAATATCCCTATTTAAAAAAAAATCTTAATCTATCCCATTTTGAACAGGAGGCGCCAGATGAATTAGCGTATGCTCTTAAATTTAGAGAGGAGACGCCAATTGGATTGGCTAGTGCTCCTTGTGTTGTCAATCCAATTGGCGCCTATGTGCTAAGCTTTAAAGGAGACGTCAATTGGTCTGACATCTGTGTGTGTTTTGTAATTTTTTTTGAAAAATATTGTACATGATAGATAAAGTCGAAATCGGACCAATTCATATTAATATTAATACCCGTTTGCACAAAAAAGACTAATGTCGATGACCGAAATCACCTAACCGGCATCCGGTCCCACATCCCCCAGCTACCCGAACTCGTGGCCCTAATCCACGTTGATGATTTACCCCAGGTGTTTGAGTATTTGAGGACCCATGAACATCACCATCAACTGCAGGAGATTGCCTCAGATAGTCATACAAATCAACGTAGTCTTGTGTATGCATCGAAGGGGTACCGTCATAGCTGATTTCATGACCCATGTCAGAGTAGTTGGGTTGTGTTTGAGTTGTTGGAGGACGACCGGGACAATTGAATGGAGACATTGGTGTGAATGATGCATCGAGGAAAGGTTGAAATGATTGTTGTGGTGTTTGATAGACACATGGTTGTTGAAGGTTTTGGTTTTGAGATGTTTGAGCTTCTTGGCTATGGTAGGAAGAGGGACGGTAGATGTTAAATGATCGTTGAGTATTTTGACTAAGGCAGCTATGGTAGGGTGATGTGTTGGGTGCATAGCGATGTTGGGTCTCTTGATGATGATCTAGTTGGTGGTGGTGATACGGGGTATGCTCTTGGTATTGTGGTTGGGTGTATGACATGTTAGGGTAGTATGTTTGTGGATCGGAAAGTTTGATGGATAGGGGGTTATGAGTAGCCGGTATGACAATGTTGTTGGGGGCTAGATGTTGAGTCTTCGGGTGTGTAAGTTGCTTGTCGTGAGTCGTATAGGTACATATCATCGGCGATGAAGTCAAATCCAACTGATATCTACCAAGCCATATAATTACGACTTGGTTTTTCTTCAGTTGGCATCACAACGTCTGTTAAGACATGGTCTTGACGGTGCTTCCATTTGCGATACTCAGATCTAGCGAAGTTTTGTCATGGGTTAAAGTTCCATTGGTCGTTAACTTTGCGTAGATGTCATTCTCCTAGGTTTGCCGGGGGACCTGGGATGTGTTGAAGCATACCGAACTGCAATTTAACACAATCACTATTGTGCATCTCCACAATGGTGAATCTTATTATCAGTGTGCGTGTAGTCCAAACGGTTGCGTCTTGTTCGTTGATTTCATGGTCATGGTCCAAGTTTAGATATGGACGCCAAATGAACTGAAATGTGAACATATATTACATTATAAATTTGGTAGAAGAAATTAACAAATTATTACGAAATAATTAGGTTAATGGTCATACATCTGTCGGTCGAAGGTGATCCAAGAGATTGTGATACTAGGTAATACAATGTCTATGACATCTATTATAACTCATACCACATGCCGACCATAAAAGTAAAAATATTATTTAGAAATAATAATCGGTAAAGTAAGTAAATATAGTACATTTTAAAGAACTTACTTGTGTGCATAAGGGAATGTGAATGGATTGTTGTTGACGGGCGCTAGGGACGGTAGTATGGACCAACCACATACTTGGAGCAAAACAGCACATCCAAAAAATGTAGATGTGTCTTTGTGTGCATTTTTGCACAAAGAGCTATAAAGATAAGCCAATCAAGCGGACCCCCAACTGTAACTTCCTATTCTATCTACATGTCTTAGTAAAGGTAAATACATAACATGCATACTAGAACCACTACCTTCGGAAAATAAAATAAAAAAGAACCAATTAAAAGCATAATATAACACCTAGTTTTTATTATTCGAGTCTCTTTGGTAGAATTCTCATCTAACTGTAAGCTGTTATAATATGCTTTAAGGCGTAAAAGGAGTATACCTTGACCTCTCGAGTTATCATCTGACAAATTAGCATCCAAGAGGTCCAATAGGCGTCTCCTAGGCTTGCATGCATGCTTCATCTTAACCTAGCCTGGCGCACGCATGGCTCTGCATGCTTATTCAATTTGACCTCTTGGATGCTGATTTGTTAGATGATAACTCGAGAGGTCAAGGTATACTCCTTTCACGCCTTAAGGCATATTATAACATCTTACAGTTAGATGAGAATTCTACCGAATATGCTCGAATAATAAAAATTAGGTGTTATATTATGCTTTTAATTGGTTCATTTTTATTTCCCGAAGGTAGTGGTTATAGTATGCATGTTACGTATTTACCTTTACTAAGACATGTAGATAGAATAGGAAGTTACCGTTGGAGGTCCACTTATTTGACTTATCTTTATAGCTACTTGTGTAAAAATGCACACAAAGACAGATCTACATTTTCTGGATGTGTTGTTTTGCTCCAAGCATGGGGTTGATCCAGACTACGGTCCCTAGCGCCCGTCAACAACAACTCATTCACATTCCCGTATGCACAAAAGTAAGTTCTTAAAAATGGACTATATTTACTTACTTTACCGATTATTATCTCTAAATAAGATTTTTACTTTTATGGTGCAGATGGTTGGCACGTGGTATGAGTTATAATAGATGTCCTAGACATTGTATTACCCAGTATTGCAATCTCTTGGATCACGTTCGACCGACAGATGTATGGCCATTAACCTAATTATTTCGTAATAATTTGTTAATTTCTTCTACCAAATTTATAATGTAATATATGTTCACATTTCAGTTCATTTGACGTCCATATCTAAATTTGATCATGACCATGAAATAAACGAACAAGACGCAACCGTTTGGACTGCATGCACACCGATCATAAGATTCACCACTGTGGAGATGCATAATAGTGATCGTGTTAAATTACAGTTTGATATGCTTCAACACATCCTAGATCCCCCGGCAAACCTAGGAGAATGGCATCTATGCAAAGTTAACGACCAATGAAACTTTAACCCGTGGCAAAGTTTCGCTAGATCTGAGTGTCGCAAATGGAAGCACCGCCAAGACCATGTCTTAACAGACGTTGTGATGCCAACTGAAGAAAAACCAAATCGTAATTATATGGCTTGGTACAGATCTGTTGGATTTGAGTTCATCGCCGAGGATATGTACCTATACGACCCACGCTAGGCAACTTACACACCAGAAGGCTCAACAACTAACCCCTAACAACATTGTCAGACCGACTACTCACAACCCCCTATCCATCAAACTTTTCGATCCACAAACACACAAACATACAACTCTAAAATGCCATACACACAACCACAATACCAAGAGCATACCCCGTACCACCAACAACAACTAGATCATCATCAAGAGACCCAACATCGTTATGCACCCAACACATCACCCTACCATAGTCGCCTTAGCCAAAACACTCAACGATCATTTAACATCAATCGTCTCTCCTCCTACCATAGCTAAGAAGCCCAAACATCTCAAAACCAAAACCTTCAACAACCATATGTCTACCAAACACCACAACAATCATTACAAATCATTACAACCTTTCCTTGACGCATCATTTCCACCATTCTCTCCCTTCAATCGTCTCGATCGCCCTCAAACAACTCAAACACAACCCAACTACTCTGGCATGTGTCATGAATTTAGCTATAACGGTACCCCTTCGATGCATACACAAGACTACGCTGATTTGTATGACTATCTAAAGAAATCTCCTGCAGTTGGTGGTGATGTTCCTGGACCCTCAAATACTCAAACACCTGGGGTGAATCATCAACGTGGATTAGGGCCACGAGTTCGGGTAGCTAGGGGATGTGGGACCGAAAATCGGTTAGGTGATCCCGGTCATCGACATTAATCTTTTTTATGTAAACGAGTATTAATATTAATATGAATTTGTTTGATTTCGACTTTATCTATCATGTACAATGTTTTTAAAAAAATTACAAAACACACACAGGTGTTAGACCAATTGACATCTCCTTTAAAACTTAACACATAGGCGTCAATTAGATTGACAACACAAGGAGCACTAGTCAATCCAATTGACTTCTCCTCTCTAAATTTAAGAGCAAACACCAATTCATCTAACGCCTCCTCTTTAAAATGGTGTAGATTGAGAAAAAACTTGAAAACAGGACTATTTTAAAAAAAACAGGGATATTTGGATAAAAAATTCTCCAACAAACTTAATAGAAAGATACTATTAATAATTATAGCACGTGTTAGTTGAAGGAAAATGAGGATCTCTTAAAACCTATCAAAACACATATTGATAAAATATGGGGAGAAATCTGATACAAGATTTTCTCTAAGCACTTGTAACAAAGCAACAATCAAACTACCACCAAAAACATGTATATCTCAAGAAAAAAAAAACATTCAAGCTATATATATTTCTGGTTTCAACATTATAGCATAATCAATGTTGTATAAAAACCTATGATACTTACAAGTCCTTCCTTATCTAGAATCCTAATGAAGATCGGACTGAACTGCATGCCTAACGAGATTGCAACCAAATCGCAGCTAAGGTTTAAATTCCGATCATTTTGAAAGAGAACTTTGAGAGTAGCTGCGGGACCGCAGATATAATTGGCCCGTATAACTGCAAAATGCACAGGTAAAGGCGTCAACAGAAGCATTAACTTCAAACAGCAGCATGTCTGTTAGAGTATTGAATTGTGTTGAGTATGACTCATATACCTTATGATTTTCACGAATTTGACACAATGGAACCGAAAGCAACTTCATGTTCTTTGGCACGGTGAACCTTCGAGTTTCTGGAAGCTTTACAAGGAAGAGTTTTGTACACTCCTACATCATGAAGGAAGATCATGAAATTATGATACCTCACTCTCTTAAGAACTTGCTTAAAAATTTTCCATTTTTCAAAATGTACCTTGGGATGTTTGACATTAGGTGGTAAGAAAGGGTGCATCAATGTTTCAAAATCAGACCTCCACCACATTCCAAGACACTCTCCTACCTAAATCAAGTAAACTACTTCATTTCTATTCAAACTTGTCATATAAAACACAGACACGCCGACACTGACATCTGACATCGACACCAAAGGTGTCTATATAACACCATTAAACTAACAAGAAGGTGAGTTTAATACCTCCCACTGTGCCTCATCTTCATCAAGAGAAAGCTTCTTTCCCAGCTTGCGCTTCAATCCATCAGTATCTAAAAATCAATAAATTGAATCATTAGTAAAAAAATTGGCAAACCTTTCAAACTCAATGTTTGAAAAATTCCTCACACACCTGATTCACCTGGCCTCAAACGGCCACCGGGAAGTTTAAAGATGGAATTTTTAATTTGCAAGAGCAGCAAATGAGGATGTTTGAACAACTCAACCTAAAACAAGAATTCAGAATGGGTTTACTGATACACAAATTGAGAACAATTTGTAACAAAAATGGGTAAAGTAGTAACCATTAGAACAGCTTCCACACAAATTCGCATTCCATTTGCAGCATAGCTATTAAAACATGCAGAATCAAACAAACAAATGAGTTTACTGATGCACAACAACAAAAAAGTATAGTAAAATAAGAAGAAAAATAAAAACGAACTTGGATTTGAATCTTTGAAGGGAGTGATGTTTGGAAAAAACGGCATGTTTGGATCCAAAATAGTAAGAATTCAAAGGATATATGTTAACTTCCACCTTCTCAGAATCATGGCTTCCTCCGTTTTCACCTTGCTCTGCACCCATCTGCAATGAAATCAAAAAATTGAAAGATGGTGGTACTTTCTCTGTTTTAGTGCGGTGGCTGGTTTTTTATACCGTAAGAGAAAGAAAATTGAGAAAGGGTGGAAGTGGAGAGGAAGTAGCGTGTCAAGGTTGTTGAAGAAAAGGAAGAATGATATGCCAGGTGGCGGAGCGACAGGAACCTCGACGTACTCGCACCGACATGTTTTTTCGGATAATGTTGGTCGCTGCTCAAATGAAAGAGACAGCAACGTAGTAACCTTAATTCCAAAGATACTTACTTCAGTTCAACTCAATATTGATTTAATTTATTTTTGTAAGATGTAGTAGTCAATTTATATAGTCGATTTTTGGCTATGTGTGGTTTCGGGATTTTTTTATTTAAAATAATTAATATTTTAAAATAATTTCAAAATAATAAATTTAAAAATAAATAAATTAAAATAATCACATTTAAAAAAAGATGCGTCAGATGAACATGAACTGGTGCATCCATTTTGTAACAAGAGAAGGCGTTTAAGGTCTTGGCGCCTGCATTGAAAGCCTCATGAGGAGGCGTCAATGTCCTTGGCGTCTGCATTGGGCCTCATGAGGAGGCGTCAATGTTTATGGCGTCTGCATTGTACCTTATGAGGAGGCGTCAATGCCTAAGGCGCCTGCATGTCCTGACATATTTAGACACTTAGCCTCTTGGCGCATGCATTTTATCTCTCCTCTGTATAAATATCTCGTCTTGGATGCAATATTTTTCACACAAAATCTTCCCCTACTATCGTATTTTCTTTCATTCAACTCCACTCTCCTTCAAGTTTTTGTGTTTTAACCATGTCTAAATACATTCACAAGCGAAATGTCGATTTAATATTTTCCGTCATTGTGTCTCCGATAAAGATTCGAATCTGGAATATAGATTCGTTTGTACGTCTTAATCGGACGTTGAACAGTTGGTTAGATGGAGAAATTAGAGATGGTGAAAGGATTAGAAGAATCCAATGGTTTGTGTTCACGTTCAACCAAAATGGAGAAGTGCGTGAATGAGTGAATATTAAGACTGACCGAGACGTTTATAGGATGATGCATTACATGTTCAAAATTGTTTTGATGGTTGTAGTCTCATAGTTCTTGTATTGTAGTTGTTTTAATTGTTTGTGTTACTGTTTATGTAATGGTATTTTCGTCACAAACTTATAATATGAAATAATTAGGTTTTCATAGAGGTACATGTGAATTTATCTGGTTGTGCTCGTTCCAACACTAGGACAGTTAGTACGATTGTGACCTGGTTGATGGCATGAACTACATAATCTAACCATTTTGTTCGCCGTATCCATTTCGGTTCGAACGTAGGTGCTGTTTGGGCGATCCTTTTTCTTCCTTCGCATAACTTCGTTGTGTCAAACGATGTCCCCTTAATATTCTGGCCAGTAATCCTCTTTTGCTACTACGGAAAAACTAATTTTATAAACATTTGATAGGTTGGGGACTTTGTAAACGTCAGATAGCAAGTAGGATGGATCCATTCGAACCTTTGAACATGCCGCAATGACATGGGAGCAGGGTGTACGAAAGGCTTGGAACTTTCCGCAGTCGTACCAACCTCTATCTAGTTTGATTCTGTATTGTCTCATCGGCATGCCCTCATTGTGATCCATGGACTCGGCAACACTACACCAACCTTTAGTCTGGTCAAACACCGTGACCACATGTGTGTTTGCTTTGGCAGCTTCATGTCCAATAAATTTCATTGAAGCATCACTGAACAATTGCCCAGATTGCAACACTGAACTCCATTTGGAACGTTTGGTCTCAAATAACGCCCCTAGCCTCCAAAGCAGTTATAGGTAGGTTACGGATATCTTTGAAGATAGAGTTCATTGATTCCACAAGATTTGTTGTCATGTGGCCCCAACGTTGACCGTTGTCGTATGCCCTAGTCCACTTCTCCAATGGAATATTGTCGATCCACCGTACTGCATCTGTGTTTGACAATCTTATTTGTCTGTCATCTGTTTCACAAAACACTTGTGACTGATCAATGAACTGACACACTTGTTGTTGTTGTGCTAACATATACAACTCTATATCGTTGTACCCTGATTGTTCATGACTGAGAAACATATGTTGAACATCTTCATCATCTCGAATCTTCTTTTGATAAAACTTCACCTGGTTTTCTGCAAACCAAAACGGATTTTTTTATAGATGATTTGGCCAATAGGAATGCACTGCAATTTCTTTTCTATTCTTTGTTTCAGATGTGAAAAATTTGATTGTCGATGATCTGCTGTCGCGCGCGGATCAAAAACGAGTATTTTTGACAAAACGTAGTTAGCGACAAATTGACTCGGATTATCGTTCTCACAAGGATTCTTGAATGAATTAACCAATGATAGTAATGATTAATGGGGTTTTGGTTGGTTTAGGATTCAATTAAAAAAATTAAATTAAAATAAGTGATTATTGAAATAAGCTGTAGCAACAATTTACTGATTCGGTCTTTGCCTATCATCGACTATCGTAATTCCAACCGCAGATTAACTATTCCTATTCGATTATAATATCAACTGACAAGCGCAATTGATAGTATAAGTTGTATGTTCCTATTATCCGAATTAAGCAAACGGGATTAAGTTTCATGAATTAAGCAAACATGAATTAAACGGACTCGATAACGAATTAAGCAAACGAAATCGTGACTATAGTTAGGATCACACAATCAATCGGATTAAATCAATATAGCATATGTAAATCGGATTAAGCAAACAAAATACATATATTAATATTGAAAGGAATAAAAAACCTGAATAAGAATTACTAAAATCTCAAGGTATCGGAATCCGAATACAGCAACTTGTTTGGATCGATTAGTTCTTCATGAGAATTCTTGCCAAAGCTTTCAAGTATTTCGTGAATAGTCCTCCTCCTAATGTTATGCGGCTGCTAGGTATATGGAAAACAAGGAATTTGGTTTACAACCCAACTGGATCGAAAACATAACCCAAGCCCAAAACTAATGACCCAAAACTTAAATAAAACTAATGCTGCAACTTCAACGAATTTTCTGGCCCTGTTACAGGCCGAATCAGCTTCTGACTTCTTCGTGAAAGTTGTAGATTTTTTTCTTAGCTTTCCATCAACTGGTAGCACGTCTCAATCCGATACTCCTAGCTCAAGATATAATTTTTCTCGCGAAAGCTGCTGATGCTGAAAATTAAATACGAAAATTAAATAAGTGCAAAAATAACATAAATTATGAAAACACATTAAAACATAAAAATAATCAAAGCAAACCGAAGAAATGCTTGAGTACAAACATGAAAGAACGTGTATCAAAATGCACTGATCAAATTCCCCCACACTTGAACTTTTGCACTCCGAGCAAAATGAAAAACAAAACAAAACACAGACACATCAACGATTACTCATTCTAGGCTACAAGTTATCTTCGGTTAAGTTTGCTTCGATAAGTACTAATCTTGCACACTAAGGACATTGTAAGAACACTAATCCACAGTTATGCAAACATAAACCTCCTGAATACACAAATCAACTCGAATCATGTTATTATATTAAAGCCTAACTTACTCATCCTTCTTTGGCTCTTTTTCATTCAGGCGCAATCACATTAAGCCCGTTATCTCCACACACTCATAGCAAGGCGACCGGTTAGTGACTCTGATCCTTTTCGCACGGGATTCTAGTACTTACGTGGCATAACCCTTTGCTTATTCAGTTGTAGTTGCGGGGGATCGGACCGTAATCCGCCCTACCAAGTTCAGTACCAGAAACCGCTGAACCAACTGACAAAAAAAATTTTTTTTGAAGATTCTACATCCGTTGGGTTAAGTGACCGGGTGAGGGTTACCAAACTTAGAAGGTGCATTCCTTTATTTTTTTTCTCTTTTCTTTTTCTTTTTCGGAACACTCACTTATATTCATCGGCTTCCCTGCGTAGAGTGTGTGTGAGATGGTGCTGACTGCTGAAATAAACTACTCAAGAGCTGTCAAAGAACGAGAATTTAAGGCTAAAACATAATAAGAATTCGAATCAATTTCCATATGCAGGAGACTTACAGTGTTAAAACAATACCGATCTTGTGAATTTTTCCCAAGTCTCCGCAAACTAATCTCAAATTATTCTATAGCCTAAAACTTTCAACAAAAATGCAATTTTTTTTTAGAAAGAAAACAAAAACAAAACAAAACAAATAACAAAAACAAAGAAAATAAAGTATTCCCTCCCCCACACTTAAAATATGCATTGTCCTCAATGAAAGAAATAAACATAAAATAAGACAGAGAAGAGAGAGGAAAGAACACACCGAGTAGTCAAGGAGGATAGGTGATCACATAAGCAGCCTTTCCCAAAGAGATATATTCTACATTTTCTTCTTCCAAAGTGGGGCTGTCATGGAATAACTTTGGGTAATGTCCATTGAACTTGAAATTTTTATTAGTATCTTCGCCTTTTATTCCAGGATCAAAGAATCTTCTAAAAATAAAAGTGTCAAATGGACACGTGAAGGTGATCTGATCTGGAATGTCAGTCAATGTCCAATCAAATGCCTTTTTATGCTTCCTTAAAACCAGCAAAAGCTTATTTTCTTGATCGAAATCAAGGTTAGAAGAAATTATAGCCGGTAGTTTTTCATTCATCTCTAAATAAGCATATTTCATATTTTCAGGAAGTTGCTTCAGCTCGAGGGAAGGTGGCTGCTCAATAGAAGGAGTGTTTGGGGCAGCCGGGATGTCAAGAGTTTTATCTACATGAACAACTTTATTTGCAACCTCATCTGCAGTAAGAAGATCAACTTGCAAGGCAGCCTCAATTTCAGCACAAACAGAGCAAATTTTAGTTTCAGTACAAATATCACAAGAATAAACATCATCAAAACCAGACAATGATGGAAAATCAGATGCAAACAAATCACTACAAGTATCATCAACAATTTCAGAAATCAAATCTATTTGAAAAACAAAATGTTCTTCCAAGGGTTGTTGGTTTGATCCTTGAGCTTGCTGCATGGCATTCACCAAAGTGGCAAGCTGCCCAATCTGTGTTTGCAAAGTCTTTAAAGTAGAATCTACTTGTTGTTGAAACTGGAGATTATTTGCAGCAATTTGTTTGACAATATCTTCTAGTGAAGGTCCAGAGCACACAACCTCAAATTCCTTCAGATGCTCATGCGGATCCTCACCTGCAAGACCACTAAACCTTGGAAACAAGTGTATTAAACCAGATTTCAATTCAAAATGAGTGCCAGCTTCAGGATATTCAATACACATGTCATTATAATTCACATCAGGGACAACTAACTGCCTTAAAGTTCTTTGGTCAGCCATAGTCAAAAACAAACACAATGAAGGAAAACGATTAAAATAAAATTAGAAAAATAAACTAACACCGAAATTAATCTAATGACGTCATTTAAAATTTTTGAGAATTTTTTCAGATTTTTTTAAAACTACCAAAACCGAAAATAAATCATAAAAAATAGAAAAATAAGGAATTTCGGTTTTTTAGAGCGGCATCCACTATTTATCCCATAAATAGTGGCTTTTGATTACTGATTTTTTCCTAATCAATCGACAAAAAATCGGAATAATCTGAGACAATTTGTTTAAAAACAGATTTATTTATTTTTCAAACCGCAAAAAGACCAATACGCAAGTTGGACGAAACTGCGAGGAAACTATGACCTATACGCTTAGACACTAAACCTATGACTCTAAAAACGATTAAAAGAAACAAGAATCCCCGGCAACGGCGCCAATTTGATCAACTGTCGCGCGCGGATCAAAAACGAGTATTTTTGACAAAACGTAGTTAGCGACAAATTGACTCGGATTATCGTTCTCACAAGGATTCTTGAATGAATTAACCAATGATAGTAATGATTAATGGGGTTTTGGTTGGTTTAGGATTCAATTAAAAAAATTAAATTAAAATAAGTGATTATTGAAATAAGCTGTAGCAACAATTTACTGATTCGGTCTTTGCCTATCATCGACTATCGTAATTCCAACCGCAGATTAACTATTCCTATTCGATTATAATATCAACTGACAAGCGCAATTGATAGTATAAGTTGTATGTTCCTATTATCCGAATTAAGCAAACGGGATTAAGTTTCATGAATTAAGCAAACATGAATTAAACGGACTCGATAACGAATTAAGCAAACGAAATCGTGACTATAGTTAGGATCACACAATCAATCGGATTAAATCAATATAGCATATGTAAATCGGATTAAGCAAACAAAATACATATATTAATATTGAAAGGAATAAAAAACCTGAATAAGAATTACTAAAATCTCAAGGTATCGGAATCCGAATACAGCAACTTGTTTGGATCGATTAGTTCTTCATGAGAATTCTTGCCAAAGCTTTCAAGTATTTCGTGAATAGTCCTCCTCCTAATGTTATGCGGCTGCTAGGTATATGGAAAACAAAGAATTTGGTTTACAACCCAACTGGATCGAAAACATAACCCAAGCCCAAAACTAATGATCCAAAACTTAAATAAAATTAATGCTGCAACTTCAACGAATTTTCTGGCCCTGTTACAGGCCGAATCAGCTTCTGACTTCTTCGTGAAAGTTGTAGATTTTTTTCTTAGCTTTCCATCAACTGGTAGCACGTCTCAATCCGATACTCCTAGCTCAAGATATAATTTTTCTCGCGAAAGCTGCTAATGCTGAAAATTAAATACGAAAATTAAATAAGTGCAAAAATAACATAAATTATGAAAACACATTAAAACATAAAAATAATCAAAGCAAACCGAAGAAATGCTTGAGTACAAACATGAAAGAACGTGCATCAAAATGCACTGATCAGTCGATTTATTGTAAACCGAGTTACCTCTGTGTTGCGAAAACAAAAACCGAATAGTTGATACTCAAATATTTCACCTTCAATATGGGCACTGATCATGTAATGTTGTGAGCAAGACATTTTTTTAATTCTAACTTTCTTTTCCATACTGAAATTTAATGAATTTATATGTTATTCAAATGCACTTAAATAGCGTAAACATTGAATACTTTGATCACTATATTCATCTGCACAGACTTGACCATGCATGCAGTGACAAGAACATACAAGGAATGCATGCAGTGCCAAGAACACACAATGCACGCGCCCAAGGAATCTCTACACACAAGGAATCTCACAAGAGAATCTATTCCCTAATAGTCCAAACAGGTGCCCATTCCCTAGGCGCATAAAGCAACCTAGACGCCAAGAGCAAGGGCGCTCTTCATGACAAAGACTTCTAGGCGCCAAGAGCAAGGGCGCCTCTTCCTTGCATGTGAATATTCACATGCAGGCGCCAAGAGCAAGGGAGCCTCTTCCTTGCATGTGAATATCACATGCATGCGCCTAAGACTATGGCTACTCTACTTTGCCATGCATGCAACCAATCACATGCTGCGTATGTTGCAAACCTAGTAAGACTCTCTCATCTATAAATAGGCTTCAAATCACAACCTCAAATCATCTCCAACACTAATCATCGATACTCTTTCTTTACCACACTCTTTCTCTACCACACTCAAGCTTTGCAACATTAAATTATGTCTTTGTTGACTATGGGTGATGAACACAGAGGAACACTCGAGAATATATCGACATTTGTATGTTATCACTCTCTTTTTACTTATTTCATATTTATTTCGTATACCTTTGTTATCTATGTTTGTATTATATATAGTTCTTCTTATTGTATTTCTTACTTATGTGTTATTAGGACCCAAAGCGCTTTTGATGCCGTGTGCATGAATATGTATCCCACGATCCTTTGATAGAACCATATATTAGAGGATGTGGATTTGGGAATCTCCTCAACATTGTCTCGTACTCGGTGGACTACAAGTTCATTCTTACTTTGTTGGAGAGATGGAGACCCGAGACCCACACATTTCACCTTCCTATCGGTGAGTGTACCGTCACACTTCAGGACGTATACATGTTGTTGGATCTCCGTATAAATTGTTAGGCTGTGAATGGTAGAGTAAACCAGGACAACTCTATCTGCAATGAATTATTGGGTGTCCCTTTGTGTGACGACCAAACTGAGGGAGAGTCATCCGGTCAAGGAAGGGGACAAGGTATAAAGTTAAAATACCTTAAACAATATTATGTGAGTATAATATTATCTGAAGAATCAATCGAGTACGAAAAAATAATTAAAGCTCGGTATTATATTATGATTTTATTTGGTAAATTTTTATTTCCAGAAAGTACAGGTAATTCAGTAAATATTATGTATTTACCGTTGCTACGTAACATTAATACGGTAAGCACATATAGTTGGGGTTCAACTGTGTTGGCTCATCTATATAGTGCAATATGTAAAAATGCAAAAAATAATACTTGTACGTTTTTTTTATGTGCGTATTTGCTACAAGCATGGGGTTGGTCAAGAATACCGTCACTCGCCCCGATAAATGAGAACTCATTCATGTTTCCGTTTGCAATAAAGTAAGTGTAACACTTTACCATTTAATTAATTATATTTTATATTACAATTAACAGTAAATAATATTTTTCATTTTTTTATCTAAGATGGTCAGTAAGGGGGATGAACTACACTAGGTGTCTGAAACACATTATAATAGTCTATCGCAATCTATTGGACCACATTGGACCAGACGATGTAATACTCCTACACAACTATATTTTAATTTAAAAATACTTATCAAATTATTTATCATCCAATTGTTTCGTATTGTTTTATAGTTTATCTAGAGGCCATATCTGGGACTTGATCATGATGTGAACCATGACGATGCTGCAGTTTGGACATAAAGACACCAATTATCTGGTTCACTATTGTGAAATGCACCAGAGTGACCGGGTCAAACTGTAGTTCGGCATGCAATAACAGATTCCAGAACATCCCACGTGTTTGGGGAATTGGCATTAAAAAAGAGTTGATGCCCAATGGGATTATTCCGACTGGAGAGACTTTGCAAAAGAGATGTGTCATCAATGGAGGAATCGACAACAACACATCTTAAACGAACCATCCATCCATTATGCAAGACCAACTCAATAATATATAGCATGGTTTAGGTCGGTAACAACTCAACAGTTTGTGTCTGAGCCGCGGTATTTGATGGATCCACGCCAACTAACTTCGTCATCGTACGCCCAACAACAAGTTCTCGTCCAACACCAATGTCAAACCACCCAAACCCAACAACCAACCTCACAACATCAACCTACCACATACATCCAACAACAAACACCCAACTTCACAACTCATTCATGCCATCCACCCAACAACCAAACACCCAATGTCGGAATCCATTCATGCCACCCACCCAACCAGAAAACCAAGAATCAAACCCTACCCACCAACAACCATACGCTTCAACCACAACCGTTTATAGCCTAGATGATTCATATGGGTCACTTTATCGTAGTCCCCCACCAATGACCACTCAAACATCCCATCACCAAAACACACAACCATTGTTTAACTATAGTATGCCCTAGGAACCATTGCTTTATTTCCAAAACGATTCAATGTCCCCATTTGGGCAACTATACCGTCCACAATCCACCCAACCCCATCGACCTAACTACGATGGCATGGGCACAGAAATCCATTACAGAAGCGCCGTTGGCCAGAGCCCATCCGGATATTGGGAACAAATCATGACACATCTGTCAAATACCGCTGGAACTTCACACTAGCCATCATTTGATCAGATCAGCACACAAAGACCCCAAACACCTCAGGAAAATCGTGGGAGCCCTCGGAGACAAACTAACGCACCTAGATGTGGAACAGGGGGATGTTTCGATCGGGTCAGTCATTAAATTTTTGTCAATCCCATATAACATTTATTATATCATGAATAAATTTTTTTTACATTAATTTTTATTATCTCGTAAATAAAAAAAATTAAAAGAAAAAAATTAAAAATTAAAAAAAAACAATACAAGGGTGTATTCGCCAGATGAATTGGTGCATACACCACATGCATTAAGTAGGCGCCATAGGCATTGGCGTATCCTTATGAGGCCCAATGCAGACGCCAGAGGCATTGGCGCCTCCTTATGAGGCTTCCAATGCAGGCGCCAAGGCCTTAGGCGCCTCCTCTTGGTACCAAACGGATGCGCCAGTTCATATGGTGCACCTTTTTTTAAATGTGGTTATTTTGGAAAAAAATTGAAAAATTTGTTATTTTGGAATTATTTTTGAAAATGTTGGTTATTTTTAATAAAAAATCTGGTTTCGGCTTTCCTTTGTATTTACCTTTGTATACATGACGTCACACGGGTTTCCCATGTCTATGAGGATTCTCGCCACATCGAAGTTGGCTATGTTGGACAAGTTACTTCAGCATAAAAGGGAGGATCAATTGTAGTATTGAAAATTCGCAATTAAACTTATGTTTTTGATACTTAAAAATCTAGATTGAGTTAGTATTAAAATTAGAGTGAAAAACAAAAGTAAGTAAAGACAGTAAAATAAATAACATAAGATAAAAGATAAAGGTTATAATGACACCAATGATTTATCCAGATTCAGTCGAACATTTGTTTATTCTTGTCTCCAATAGATTTTCTTTAGATTTTAACTATAAACTTGAACTTTTACATATTATGCTCCGAAACCTTTGATACAAGTGGATCTAGAGATTTTATAATGACTTATCTCTAACCAAAATAAACTTTTTCAACGGGCTGAGCTAACAAACCGTTTAGAGATTTTTCATACTGATCTCAATAATCAAACAGAACTTTTTCAGGCTAATTTATTAAACAAAACATAGATTTTTAAATTGATTAATCTCAAGAACCAAATTATATTCTTTAAGAGTGTCACACTATTTAAAGTATCAACAATAACACGACACTAATATAACTTCTTCCTCACAAGTAATTTTACTCACAAGACACTAAGGAAATTTTGGTGAAAAAGAAAAGAAATATATATATATATATATATATATATATATATATATATATATATATATATATATATATATATATAAAGAGAGAGAGAGAGAGAGAGAGAGAGAGAGAGAGAGAGATTCCAAAGAAATAGAGAAATTTGAAATTCTGGTATGTGGTGAGGAGGAGAGGCGCTTCCTTTATATAGGAGAAGAATTGGCTAAAAAGAAAATGATCCATGTGCCAATTAACTCATCTAATCGATTAGGTCCTAATCCTAATTGATTAGATACCTCAAATAATTGATTATTCATGTCAACTTTGGAAACTTCAGATAGAGATGTGTTATCAATCATTAAAATATTGTCATAATTTATTTTGCTTCATATGACAAATTAGCTTTAGGGTCTAATCAATTAGGTAGCTCAAAAAAATTGTTAATGAAGTTGATAGTTTCCTAATTAACAGACTAATGCTTAAAACTATTTTAACATGTTTTGTTAGTAAAAGGTGGTTTTAAAAATGTTTTAAACGTGTGTGTGAATTACCTTAGTATCTTAGGATTTACTCTCCTACTTTAACAAGACTTTGGTACTCAGACAGACACAATAAGACGAGCTTTCACACTTTCTTTCTTTCATAACTTTGAGGCTTTCAAGTTCCCTTGCAAGATACGACGATCATACAATCTTTCAATGGAACTTTGAGTCTCCTATTTGATGAGGCTTGATATGTCTTTAAGTTGATTACCATCATCATATAGTTGGAAGGTTATTTCCACATACTTTTACAAACATTACCGTTGTCGTCGTCTCAACACTTAGGAAGGTTCTCAGTAGGATCATCAGTTTTATACCTACAAGCACATAGATCCACATTCTCTCTCTTTTTTATGATGACAACACATCTCTTGGGGAGGTGGTAAAAAAAGACGGATTGGTAAAACTTGGAGTGGCTAAACTCCGTCTCTTGTGAGTAGAGAGTATATTATACTCCCTATGAGAGTATATCCCCCCCCTCCCCCTTGTCATAACCAAAAAGGCAGAAAACATAAAACATGGATCAAGAAGCATCATATAGATAAAGGGAGGAAGAAGAAGAAGTAGAGGCACATAAGCATACTAATCGATACATGATTTATTTATAATTCCTAGTTTAGTTCTTATGAAAAATAAGCTTTCTTTAGGAAGAGGTTTTGTAAAAAGTATATGCGAGTTGATTAGCTGAGGTCACAAATTTAAGTATGCATTCTCCTTTTTCAACATGATCCCTAATAAAGTGGTGTCTGACTTCAATGTGTTTAACTCGAGAATGAAGTACCGGGTTTTTAGTGAGGTTTATGGTGTTAGTGTTATCGCATCTTATCAAGACAGCTTCGAGATTAACACCGTAATCACTGAGTTATTGTTTCATCTAGATAATATGAGAGCAACAAATACCCACAACAACATATTATGCCTCAACTATGGATATTATGGCATTTACTATGCTAAGAGACAAGCGAGTTTCCAAGTAAGTGACATGTATTGCTGGTACTTTTTCTATCCAATATGCATCCAGAAAAATCAAAATTAGTGTAACCAACTAAGTCACAATCGACTCATTTGAGGTACAATAGACGACCCATTTATTTTGTGTCAATGAGATATCTCATGATACATTTGACCATACTTATATGTCATTCTTTCGAGGATTCTTGAAAGCGAGCACAAAAACATACATTAAACGCGATATCAGGAAGAGATGCATTGAGATGGAGAAGAGAGTCTATCATACCAAAATATTTGGTTTTTTCAACTAGTATTCCATTTTAGTCCTCAAGGTTGCATGATGTTGATATTGGAGTTAATATTACTTTGGACTTCTTCATCTCAACCTTGTTTAGTAATTATTTACACTATTTGGATTGACATGTAGAAAAAATGTTTTTTGCTTAAAAAAAGTCCCTTACTTGTTTGCCTTTTTGGCATGCATCACATAATTTGTTCTTTTCAAAATATAAGTCTAGTATACCATCTTCGAGATCCTTGCAGACCAACTTGTTTAATGGTTCATGTGGATGTGAGCTATTTTTTTATGTCATAGCCAAGATTTATCCTCGTTACTCAGAAGACATACATCATTTGAAGGAATTTTATATGTAGGTATTTTTACATCTTGAACATGTAAACAAAGTTTTATTTGATTTAGATTTTATAACCATGCAACCAGAAGAGTCAAAAGTTACATTGTTACCTTTGTCATATAATTGACTTATATTAAGTAAATTATGTTTTAGCCCTTTAACCAAGAGAACTTCCTCAATCATTGGACTAGGGGACTTACCAACGATACCAAAACCTATAATTTTCCCATATTATTATCTTCACAAAATAAAAATCATCCTTTCTTGGGAAAGAAAGAGGATAATAAGATTTTGTCACCTGTCATATGCTTTGAACAACCTCTACCAAGGTGCCGTTTAACATTCGAGGTTGTAAAGCACTTTGACAATGAAAGCTTATGTCTTGATGATTTTCCATGAGACAAATGTTGGTTTCCTCTTCATTATATGAGAATTCAATATATTTATATTTCCATGCATTGTAAGTTTCATGCCTTTTTTCTAAGGTTTCTTAGATTTCTTTTGATTTGTCTTTTTAGATAAGGTAAAAGTTTGGTCTAATGTCTCCTTTCTTTCCACATTGGTAACAAAAGGAGATAAATGAAGATTTTCCTCATATTTTTCTTATTCCTCCATTTGTTGCTTCTCATGCCCTTGGAATCTTTTGAAATTCTTTACTATAAGAGACATATCAATGTCAAAGTCAAATTCCTCGACTTTAAGTGCTAGACTTTTTCTTTTCTTTTCTCCTTTCTCATCTATGGAAATATTTTTAGTTTCATCTCGTGTTCCTACAATTACTAAAAAGAGTGTGTTTGTGTCCATAGTTGTTAGATCCTTAGATTCACAAATTGTAGTGACTTTAGATTTCCAACTACGGTTTAAGCATCTAAGAATTTTCACACTAATTCCTCATTTAAAAATTTTCTTCCCAGAATTCTCATATGACTCATGATATTTGTAAATTGTCACTACTACAAAAAGTACATACAACGACGTCACCGTTAGCACGGTCCTACGAAGGACCGTGGTAATATATCTAAATCCATGCGCATACATACATATATATATATATATATATATATATATATATATATATATATATATATATATATATATATATATATATATATATATATATATATATATATATATATATATTAGTTAAACGTTGTTAATTTATTACCACGGGGTTTTAAAGCAATCATAGTGATATATTTGGACATTTTATGAGTTCGATTTTCAGTGTCGGCTAACTCGTCATTTCTTCAGTATTTTATCACCACCTTTCTTTTTATTTATAAAAAGAAATTTATATCACCACGGTTGTCTAAATACACCTTTATAATATAGTTTTCATTATTTTTTTAAAACCTAACATTTTTTATAAAATGTCATTAATGTAAATTATATATAATAATGTTTGTCTAAATACACCGTTATAATATAATTTTTATTATTTTTAAAAAATTTAATTGCTTAAAATCTTGCGTTTTTAAAAAAATATCATTAATGTAAATTATATAACACCACGGTTGTCTAAATACACCGTTATAATAATTTTTACTATTTTTTGAATATTTTAATTGCTTAAAACCTAGCGCTTTTGTATAAAATTTCATCATATATCACAACGGTTTTGATAAAAAAACTGTGGTGTTATGATTTATTCACTTAAAGCTAGCTAACTTGTCTCTTCAGTTCCATATTTTCATTTCCATAAAGAAACAACCTCTGACGAAACAACGTTATTTTCAACCAAAAAATACCATTTTTAACCTTAACGAAACAAAACCAGTTTCAACCCTTAAGAAATGTACAAAACCATCTTCAAACATGAAGAAAAACCAACATTTTTAACCAACGTCCGTGCTTTCATACTGTCGAGGAAGAAGCCGACACCATGTTCTTCGTTCTTGATGAGCATTCAATTAGAAGTCGAGGAGGAACTCAAAGATTCTGACAATATTTTTTTACTTATTCATCATGTTTCTGATACGTAAACTTTTTCTCTGTACATCTACAGTACCATCATTTTCCATTGGTGTTTATGTATTTGTTATTGTTGATGATGTTTGTATCTTGATGTCAATGTTGTTGTTGATGATGATATTATTGATGATGTTTGTTGATAATGCTATTATTTATGATGCTATTGTTGATGATTATATTGTTAGTGCTATTATTGTTGATGATGTTTGTGTCTTGATGTCACTATTGTTGATATGATGCAATTGTTGATGATGCTTGTATTGATGATGATATTGTTGATCATGCTATTATTGATGATGTTTTTTGATGATCGTATTGTTTATACTGCTATTATTGATGATGTTTGTGTGTTGATGTCACTGTTGTTGTTGATTGTTTTATGTTATGATAGATGGCCTCACCTTCATCTAGTAGAAACAAAGCTACGTGTATAAATGAAACAAGTTCAAATGATTCTTAATCTGTAGTAGGACAACAATAAAAGTCAAAGAGATGCCACAATGATGGCTAAATTAGCAAAAGTCTGTAACTCGGGTGTCAAACTTTCTGTCAAGTTTAATTTTGTTTATACTATTCTTGATGGTCTATATTCATCGATTTTTAAGAGTTATGTTTCATTCTTTGGACATAGGAAAGTCAACATATTGTTAAATGATTGGAAAGATGTAGTTGTTGAGGTAAAAAATAGCATATGGACAGACGTTCAGGTATATTAATTTTAATTTTCATTGATTCAATATTACTTTATATAAACACTAATACATACTTATTGATGTAAATGTGTAGTTGATGTTTGAGTTTAAAGATGATCTGGAGTTGAAAATTGGATCACTTATGCTGGTACAACTTGGAGAAGTTTTAAGTCACAACTCACTAGTGACTAAATTACGAAGCCTAAGCCTAATATTGAGCGTTTGTGGGTGAAATATCATTTTCTTGACAAGAAGGTTTGGAAAAAGTTTGTGAAGTCTCGTAGTTCTAAGGAGATCATGTTTAGTACGAGTTGTATTTTCTGATGATTGTATGAATACAACCATGGATGTTAATATTTTTCCTATGTTTAAAAAAGGCTTAAAGTGAAGTAGGAAAACTGAACAAGTCTAAAAAAAAATACCCCCATAGATTGTCTCGTGGGGGATACAGAAAACTAGAGAAAACTTTGATTGCTTAAAAAACAACAATTAGGAGATAGGGACTCCATGAGTCGTGATTGGGAACCATCTCCACCATCACGACATGAGAAATGGAAAAGGGCTCGACAAAGACCAAATGGAGAGTACACTCCAGATGCCTCAGGAGCAGACGCTGAGAAAATTGTAAGAAGAATTTGTGTGTGTATGTTATGTGTTATTTAAATCCCTTTGGTAATAAAAAATGTATGTTTTATCATGTTGTGTAGGATTCGTTGGTTAGCTCAGCTCGTGAAAGTTCTTTTGTTCCAGAACGATATCATGATATATTAGTAGAAGAAATCTAAACAAAAGAGCATGGTGGGTGTGTCTGTGGGGTTGGAGATGGCATCACCCTGGGAGTGTTTTTTGGTACTTCTAAGAAAAGAACCAGACAGGTGCAAAAAGAAATGTTGGAAGAACTTCAGAGGAAGATAGATACTCAAAAGCAAGAATTTGACAAGAAGTTAAAAAGTGAAGCGGGAAACTCGTAAGAAAGAAATGGAAGAATTAAAAGAGTTATATTATGTATGTGAGAGTGAGAGTTATGTTATCTGAAATGTATGATATATATTGTGTTAATTTTATTTTGTGTTACTGTGTGTTTTTTAGGATGTAGAGAATCAATGGAACCGTCCCATAGTGTACAAATGAAGATGATGATGTTGATGATCAATTGCCCGTAAAATAAGATTAGAGTGAAAAACAACAGTAAGTAAAGATATTAAAATAAATAACAAAAGATAAAAGATAAGGGTTACTTATGTCCCCAAGAGATCTTCTTGATATTTGACTATAAACTTGAGCTTTTACAAGTTACACCCACAAACCTTTGATGCAAGCAGATCTAGATATTTTACAACGGTTTATCCCTAACAACAAAAAAGCTTTTCAACGGGCTGAGCTAACAAACCATTTAGAGATTTTATAGGATGATCTCAATAACCAAACATAACTTTTCCAAGCTAAATTCTTGAACCAAACTAATATTTTAAGAATAATTAATCTCAAGAACAAAACTTTATTCTTCAATAGTATCACACTCTTGAAAGTGTCTTTTAATGAAGCTGGAAATTTCCTAATTAACTAGCTAAGGCTTAAAACCATTTTAAAGTGTTTTTTTAGTTAAAAGGAAGTTTTAAAAATGTTTTAAGTTTGTGTGAGTTGTCTTAGTATCTTAGGAGTTACTTTCCCACTTTCATAAGACTTTGGTCACTTAGGCAAACACAACCATACGAGCTTTCATACTTTCTCTCTTTCACAATTATGAGCTTCCAAGTTCCCTTGCTAGATACAAGGATCATATAAGCACTTTAAAAGTAACTTTCAATTTCCTACTTTATGAGGCTTGATATTTCTTCGATTTGATTACCATCATCAGAGAGTTGGAAGGTTATTACCACCGACTTCAACAAACATTAGTGTTGTCGTCATTAAAATAATTAGGAAGATTCTCAGCAGGATGATCAACTTCATACATGTAAGCCCAGAGATTCATATTATCCCCTTTTTTCATGATGACAACACATCTCTTAGAGAGGTGGTGAATGAAAAGATAAATACATAAAAATTTGGAATGGTTAGCTCTCCCTCTCATGAGTATAGAGTAAATTCTACTCCCCTTGAGAGTATACTTTTCCCCCTTTATCATAAGCAAAAAGGAGTGAAATATAACACAAATCAAAAAGCATCATATATATAAAGGGAATAAGAAGAAGGAAAAGAGTCACATAATCATACTAATCCATGCATGATTTATTTAGAATTCCTTGTTAAGTTCTTATGAAAAATGAGCTTTCTTTAGAAAGAGGTTTTGTAAAAATATATGCGAGTTGATTAGATGATGTCACAAATTCAATCATGCATTACCCTTTTTTAACATGATCCAAAATAAAGTGGTTTCTAACCTCAATTTGTTTAGTCTGAGAGTGAATTGCCCGATTTTTAATGAGGTTTATGGCGCTAGTGTGGTCATGTCTTATCGGAACGAATCCAAGATTAACGCCATAATCATTGAGTTTCTGTTTCATATAGATAACCTGAGAACAACATCTACCCACAACAACATATTCTTCCTTAGTTGTGGATATCACGAAACTTGCTTATTTATTTCTACGCCATGAGGCAAGCAAATTCCCAAGTAAGTGACATGTATTGCTGGTTGTTTTTGTATTTTGGATAGGGGTTTCTTATCTGAACCTCCTTGAAGTTGATATTTGCACAATCCTTTAAAATTTTCTCCCGTGAAGTGTTCAAGAGAGTATAGGATGAGAACCTAGCTCGAGGTCCCCTGCCTCCTTCGTCCCTACGATGATTGTTGTCTCTTTCAAATTTTGTCGTTTGTTTCCCCGGTGTTCTGCTCCTCACCCCTTTTCTATAAACCATGAGTTCTTCTTCATTATTGATACATGGTTGGGCCCTAGTTAAAAGAGTGTTTAAGTTATATGCTCCTTCTAGCCCTAACTTCTTGTTGAACATACAATATGGTCTTAGTTCCTTTTTAAATATCTAACATTTTAATCTGTCATTTATTCCCCCCACTTCCATGCCATTCTGAATCCTTTGAGGATTAGCATGAACAATTTTCATTTTACACCCCATCGGGCGTGATAATAGTCGAGTTTGGTGTCCACATGCTCAATATGCTGGCTTGGATCACCTGAGTCTTCGTAGTTGTCTAACTCAAGAGGCTTCTCGGGGGACTTTAGTATCCTACTATAGAAGATATGCTTCGAGAATAAATTTATATTTTCTGGGAAGCATATGTTTCAATGTTGTGCCCTTCATCTCATCAGGATTAGGGTGACAACAAATGGCAGGGACGAAAGATCACTAGAGAGCGTAACTCGGTGGTGGTTTATGATACTCTCAATGTCGGGTTTGACTTGGGGACCTAGGGATTATCCTGAATGTAGGCATTGTGCCGATAAAGATCGATAGTGGCTTGTCTTCTCAATCTTTGTATGAGGCCACCTTGTACATGGAATGGTCGAGAGAAGGAGCATACAGCAAAATCTCTTTGATTCGAAGTATTCTTTTAGCGAAACATTGTGAGTTATGTTATTGCACCAGGTTTTAAATATTATTGATTAGATCGTTAGTCTACTACATACCTAGACTAGCCTTGGAGAGGTTGCTGAAAAGCCTAGAAGGACTTGGAATGTACCTTGGCCGACTATTGGAGAGTCTAGATATTGCAACGGAGAAGCGGAAAGAGAAGTGACCATGATAGAATCGTCTTCAATCGTATGAAAGAGCTGAGTCTCCCACATAATATTGAGAATGTTTATTGTGTAATCGATAACACCAAAGGTGTTGCATTGTGCAGCTGATCAAGTAACTTTCAATATTATTATCGTTTCACTAATTCGATCAATGATTCAGACGAGGATAATAGGAGTTTGCAGCTTGTCGAGTTGTGATGAAGACATTGTGGTTTATTGTGGAATTTTGTGGGAATCAGATATCTTCACACAGACAACACCACTATTTCGTTGAGGAACTAGAAATAGTTAATGATGGAGTGAAATAAGACTCAGGTGAGCTTGAGCGAATTTCTGGTACGTTACAGAGGGGTCGACCTGTAAGGTTAGTACTCAAACATCCAAATCATTGAATGAATGAGAAGTAGTACGCGTGTGAGAATGATTAAAGTTCACGAGTCTTGGTGTGTAACACTCCAATTTTTAAAACACAAGATTGTATTTTTTTACAAAACAAACCAAAACATGTCTAAAGACTAAGCTTCAGTTTTCTTTTAAAAGAACTAGAGGGAATTAAAACTTGGTAAAACAACGTGATCTTTCATTTTTTATGATTAAAATTTCTTCCAAAAATGCGTTAATAAAATAAGGGAGGCAATTTTGATCATAAGAATGAAAACAAGATATTTTATAACCATCATCAGGAGCATCGTTTTAGTACCTGAATAAATATACACATAAGGAGTTTCCAAAAGTGACCACTAGAATTATGATCTATCACCTATGGATAATCATAATTCTTGTGACACGCCTCAATCATAACAAAAGATAAAGTGGATTATCAACAATACTAGTCAAGTCAGAATATATACAACGGTGCTTAAAATACAAGGCCAAAAGGAATGACTATATTGTAGTCAGATATAAACAAGAAATAAATTCTTGTCCTAGAGTCTGATCACTAAGAGGTACAGTAACAACGATGTCATCTACACACTAGATAATAACCAACAAAAGATGCTTCGGACATCAATACCGCCTCACCAACCACGCTAACCATATAAGAACCTGACTCCTCTGTCACCAGATCAATCCACTCATACGTCAACTCCCCATGTGTCGTAATCACCCTACAACTATATGAATCCGAATGAACGGGTAGAGGTGTCACAACCACCTAGGGCAGCTCTACAAAATGAATAGGTGACACCAAAATCTTTAAATCATATTTTTCCATTAAGTCACAGTCGCCAATAGGCTCCTCTAGGGGGTACCATACCCAATGGTCCCTCAATAGGAGTGGATGGTCTATCGTGCTTCAACTAACTAAGAGGGTGGGTACTCACTCCAATTATGGGCCCTACTACATCTACTGTAACAACATCTTTAAGTCCATCTTGTGCTCCTCTTCCTAAACCCAATACAGCTGATGAAGGAATATGGTTTGGAATCCTTTCCCATCTAGTGATATCTTGAACTACCTTTCTCCCTCGTCTAGTCGTGACTACCACTCACCCATAGTAAAAAGCAATGCTAGAAGTTGGGTCGAGACTCCATGCATTGGGAAGCGACATATCCCGAAAATTCAAAGTCTTCTTTGTTGCTATAATAATCGGTGAAAACATGTGTTTTCTCATCGTTTTAAGGCATAACCCAAATTCCAACAAAGTAGAGGGTCACAATCTAATAACAACAAATAATAAAAAATACAAGTACAAAAGTATAGCATGATGTAACAATGTAGAGCACCATAAATTTAATAATAACATAAACACAACAATATGCACATAACCTAAATGCAATGACTATATAAGCTAGTGCAAATGACTCTGAAATTTACCACTCTGTAAAGTGTCGTATGCATCTCCTATTAATTGTGCAATTCACTTGACAACATTACGTCGTTCACATGACCACTATTTCAACTCAATAATTTCCACATAACTAAGGTGGGTTCATTATCGATAATCACACCCTGGTGCAGTCCAACTAAACTACACGTGCTATGATAAGTATGAACATATATTTATGCAAGAAATTATTATCTAATAATTTTTTTAGTAAATCACTTCAAAATGTGATTTCTAATAAAATATTTAATAAATCACATCAAAATGTGCATGATACTCACCATAATTAAGTCAAATTTTTAATAAAGATCATAACAATAATAAAAAATATATTCACTTGTGTCAACAAATGCATTATTAAATTTTAACGATTACAATCAAGTACATAAGAATATGATGCTTTTAAGAGTATAAAGTGGCATTAGAAAGTGCTTTTACCCATATGCTTTCCTAACTCTTTAACAACAATTACAATAACTCCTTAGATTTCGAAATCAATATTCGATTTAAAACCAAGATTCTCAAACCCTTAGGCTAAATAGTGGCCATGACTACTAAGTTCATAACTCATTACTAAACTATATATATATATATATATATATATATATATATATATATATATATATATATATATATATATATATATATATATATATATATATATATATATATATATATATATATATATATATATATATATATATATATATATATATATATATATATATATATATATATATATATATATATATATATATATATATATATATATATATATATATATAAGAGATTATACTCACACTTAACATAACAAGAAAAATTCTTTTAAAATAAGCCAAAAAATTCTTCATTAACACAAATTTTCAATTGAAAACTTTAAAAGTTAACATTTTTTACGGAAATTTCGCTATAGTTTTCTATATTTTTACAATGTTCTAAAACATGTTTATATTTTATTTTAATCAAAATATAAAATCTATTTTCAAATTTTTGTGAAAATCAGAGTTAGTTGAAAATTTAAATAACAAATAGAATTTAGTTATTTAAGAATTGAAATAATATCTTCTAAACTCTTTGACAACACTGGCAAGATCACATGGTTTAATAATATAAAAAAGGTCAAATATAAATGTTCCAACATACTAATAATTATAATTGTTTTACTTTCGATAATATTAGAATTAAAATAGAAAATAAATTAAATAAACAAACTAAAACATATAAAAATGGCTATTTTTAATTAACTGAAATTCCGCGTCTTAAATGATGCGGGAAGAATTTTATATAAAGGAATGGTTACAACTACTCTTACTTGATCTGACAACTCATACAAACTATCATCTTATTAGATTCAATGGTGAAAAGTTGTCACAAGATCATAATAATGTTATGTGAACTTGATTGAGGTCATATATATTTCTATGTATTTTTCACTTTTATTTGAGTTTGACATCCGAGTTTTATGAGTAACCTAAAACGTTTAAAATTTTGGAATTTATAATTATTAATTCTGAAATTATTTTACTTTAAAAAAAAGGTTATTGATTTTTTTAAAACTGGAATTTATAAAAATAATTTTTCAAAAAGTCTTGGAACTAAAATAAAGTTATAGAACTACTTTATAATTTAAATTTTTGGAGTATGAAAAATAGTTGAAGTGTGCTAATACAGTGTAGTTTTACAATCCAGTCCATTGAATGGACGCTGATGTTTAATATCGTGGGCCTATAATATGTAGTTGTTAGGAGCATCCTCCATTTAGATTTTGCACCTCGCATTTAAAAAAAATTATCATAATAATTCTTTTGTAAAAACTATTTTTTTTTAATTTACATTTGAAATATGTATTAAAAAAATTCGAATTTTCTATTTTTATTGAAATTTTTGAAATTTTTAATATAAATAAAAAAATTTGATAAAAAAATTTACAGAATACCAGAATTTTAAAAAAAAAATTAAAACTTTCAAAATTTTATTTTTCACACTACCGAAGAAATTTTAAAATTTTCAATAATGTATAACAAATTCAGAAAATCTTGAATCTTTTTTGAAACTCTAGTATTATTCATATTTTTTTTCCGAAAATTTTCTTTTTATATTAAAATTTTTAAAATTTTTGATAAAAAAATAAATCTTCCGATAATGTAAAAATCTTCCACTTGTTTTAGATTTTTTTCAAGATCAATTTTAAAATTATGGATTGTCAGATTTAAATTAGACTGCCAAATTAATTCTTCGATTATTAAACTTTCTTATCTTTTTATGAAATTTTTTGCCATATCCCCACATCTTTTTCTAATATCAAAAATATTTTTGTAATTTTTCATCATTAATCATATTTTGCAAAAGTTTCTCCCAGGTTTAAAATATTGGAGAGACGGCACAAAATTCAGTATAGATTTTTATTAAAATAGTTAAAATATTCAATTCGAATTAAAAGATTTACAATGATGTCTAAAAAAATCAATATATCATATATTTCTCTAAACTCTTTAAAAAATTAAAAATGACCTATCAAATTTTAAAATATTTGATCCCAGACCATATATAACAACAATTTTAAAATTTTGATATATGTGTATGAATTTTTATTGACAATTTGAATATTGTAATTTCAAAATTCTTTGGTAAAAACTCATATAGCCATATTGTATATTTATAAATTTCCAATAAAAACACATTAAAAGTTAAATTTTATTAGACAGTTTGAAATTGTTGGTATATATTGGTAAAAAAATATATAGTTTTTACAAAATATCTGATATCCTATCAAAATTGCGATAAAAATACAAATATTTTTCAAAATTTTCAATAAAATTATATTGTAATAGTGAAAATTGTATATATATTTTTTAAACTAGGAAGGTTTTATGACATTTTCAATCCATCTTCAGTTGGCTAAAAACAAATATTTCATATTTAAAATTAAAATAAGTTGGCCAAAAACAAAGTTTCATATTTAAAATTAAAATAGGTTTAATCATGTAAAATAAGTTCTAAAATTTTATAAGAAAAATAAGCTTTTAGGTCATTATTGAGTCTTGGATTAAAATATGTATTAAGTATGAATCAAATTTAAATATTGAGGTAGCTGTTGTTGGGATACTTGAACCATCAGATAAGGGTCACTTGGTGTGTTGTTTCTTTCTTTGCTTTGCTTGTAGGTCTAAGTTTTTCTTTCCAAACCAATCTCTCTGTCCTACCCCACCTTTGAGAAAAACATATCCCATAAATAGAGAAGATTAATTTCTTTTAAGCATAAAATAATCTCAAATTAATGTTTATGGTTGCGTGTTATCCACGTGCTTAATCGATGTAAATAGTGTTTGATATTTATTTTTGAGTTAGATTAGAGAAGAGCAAGTTTGTCTTGTGGGGTTGTGTGCAATGGCCATTTGATATGAAGAAATAGGAAATAATGAAAGACCTCGTGGCCCCCTAATATAAGTAGGCAATGAAATAAACAATACTCTAGATATAGGTTGTTTGGTGGATGATTAGTTTAATTTAAATTTAAATTCAAATTCAAAGTTAATGGATTGATCATCATTGATGATGTTGAGAGAGTTGGTTATATATATTTGATTTTTTTTTCAATTAAAAAATATACTTATAATAGGTACAATAAAAACGAGTGTGATGCTATATATCTTAATAATAAGTCTATTATTTTTTAAATTTAGTAAAATATAAAATGTCTTTTGTTTTTTTTTTCCAATATCTGACTTTCTGATTCCACTCCATGAGAGATTTTGTGGTAAGTTTTCTCTTTTAAAACAAATATTGTGACGCCTATCTCATTCATGGGTCGAGTACGTGATCATCTGACTATATGTCAGGTGTCAGGTGTTTCATGTGGTTGTTGCACACTAGGCCAAGATCCTTGATAATAAATGAGCTTTGGACTATAATATTTAGAGAATTTTTTATGGCATCCTAGATGTTTCTAATGGACCATGTGAATTTCCATAAATGTTCCATGATTTCGGAGATATATCTCCGGACGCATCCAAATGCAAGATAATGTTAAAATATTTCGGAGATGCATCTCTGGAACATTTTGGAGTGTGACTCTTCTCCTTTCTCATTTTACATTTCTTCACACAACTTCAAACTCTCTCAATACACTACTATACACCAAATCAAATTTCATCAAACAAGGCTCAAGGGAACTCAAGGGAACATCAAGCTTCATTTGTAACATCATCCAACTCCATAAAAACCATCAATTCCAAGTAAGTTTTTCGAGTTTTCGATAAATGTTTGAGTTTTAGTGTAAATGAATATAAATCAATGATTAGGGTTATAAAAGTGTAGAAATCACACGTAACATAGTTTAGACATATTGTATAAGTTTTTTGTTGGCTGAAAATGGTGATCATAACATTTTTTCAACTTGCATGTGGTACATTCGCCATTGACGCAACTTCTGAGTTGCAAAACATTCTGAAGATGCATCTCCGAAATTGTTCAGCGTTTCATATACTGCAAGAAATTATGGAAATGCATCTCCGAAATATTTAAATGTATTAGTTCCATGGTGCTTCCGAAGATGCATCTCCAGAATGTTTCAACGTTTTAGTTACCTGGTGCTTCCGGAGATGCATCTTCGGAATTTCTTGTAGTATATATTTGTTTATTTTCTTGATTGTGTATGTTGTTCGTGTGCACTAATAGTATGCATTACTTTAACTTACAGGCATAATGGTTGACAAACATGACAGGATGAGGCATGGTGGGGTTGCTCAGCATGCATCCTTTCGGAGGGAGCGGAGCCAATAGGTTCTGGATGCTCCAGGTACCTATAGTCAGGAAGAGACATCTACTTATGCGGCTCGTGCTTCTCCTCAAGTCACTCTACCTTCTTCTTTCCGTAGGAGACGGGATTCACCATCTGACACGTCACTTCCCCCATCCTCCCGCAGACGTCAGGATTCACCAGTACCACCTCCTACGGATGATGTTGTTGTTCCAGACCCACCTTCCACTAATGATGTTGTTGATCCAGTGCCAACTCTAGAGGGTGGGGCTGCTACATATGTTGAGCCAAAGGCTTTTGGAGGAGGTCCAATTGATTTGTCATTACTTCATCTGTATCCAGACCATATTGCCAGACATATCTGGGACAGAGAGGTAGCATTAGTTGGATTCTTTATTTTTTTACCTAAATTTTAATTGACAACGTTGATAAATTCCTGACATTGATTATTTCTGAAAAAATTTCAAGAGCATGATCCCCAAAAGTTTGTTAACCACAGTCGAATGAGGATTGGTTTCAGTAAGTTATGTCCTTATTTGGCCTGAAGGACCTATGCATGCCCGGTTGCATTATGGTCAACCATGGGATGCTTAATGCATTCGTGGAGATATGACACTCTAAGACCTCTTCGTTTCATCTCCCGCATGGTGAGATGTCTATCACACTAGACGATGTCTCATGTTTGTTACATCTTTCGATCAGGGGGAGATTCCTCAATCATGGGAGAATTACCAAAGGTAAGGCAATCGAGATGATGGTAGAGTATCTGAGGGATAATCCAGAGAAGGTGATTGAGGAAGTGGATAGGACCAGGGGTGCTCATGCTAGATTTGAGTTCCTGAGCAACATCTATGTGACTGAGATCCAGAGAGCAGAGCAGGCTGATGGTGATGCTAAGCAGGTGAAGGTCCACAAATCGCATGCATTAAGAGCATACCTGCTTTTTTATGTTGGTACTTCGATTTTTATAGACAAGAGTGTCAGTTATACTAGCTTCGTCTACCTACGGTACTTTGTGGATCTCTAGCGGATCCATGAGTACAACTAGGGGGCGACTTGCTTGGTCTACCTGTATTCGAAGTTGAGATAAGGTTGTTTGTGGAAGACTAAGCAGGTCACAGGCAACGTGACACTATTGGTGGTAATAATTTTGGATCTTTGAAATTTTTTTTTGTCATTTTCATTTCATATTTACAAAACCATTGTCGATGATTCGTGTGTTCTAAACTTTTTTATTTCAGGCTTGGATCCTCCAACACTTCCCGCACATCGCTGGATGGGCGAGTATGCCTGAGTACACTAAGATTATGTCGCGCGTTAGTGTTTTTATCCCGCTCAGAGGGAACCAGGCGATTGATCCTTTCAGAGTCTATCTTGACCATTTGGTTGTTGAGGACGTGCACTTCAACAACTACGTTGATCACCGCCAAACGGGGTCATTTGATGAGATAATATTATACTCTGGATGGTTGCTCTGCGGATCGCGTTTCACTGCTCCTCATCTGCCCGAGCGTGTCATGTGGCAATTCGGCTACAGTCAGACCATTCTCAAACACCATACTATCTATGCTCCTCCTGCCTTAACACGTAGACATATATATATGAGCTATTTGATAATTATGAGAGTTATCTGGTACCAGAGGAGGCACGAGATACCATAGCTGAGAACGACTGGAGCTACGTCGAAGGGTACACCAAATGGTTCTTCAAGGTATCACATCCATACATGGTGCATGCTGCTCTAGAAGATCCGTCGAGACCAGCTTATCAGGAGATACTAGAGAATGAGTAGGCTCAACTAGATCATACTAATGATGTCGTGCCTTGGTATCCTCGCATAGTGGAGATTGACGAGGGTATCTTTCCTGATGGATCTGGTGTCAGGCGAGTCCTATATGTCATCATGGCGGAGACACATAGGGCATTGTTGTACCGGTGACATCGTGGGAGGACATGGCGATTGATGGCCGAGGAGGTAGATCAGGTAGATGAGGTAGGGTAGAGGTTCGCAGACACACACAGTTGTAGTCTCTTATTATTTTGTTGTTGTACTATATTATGTACTTTATTTTGACGGTCTTACTACATTTTGGATCTCGATTGTAAGATATTTTTGACATGTATTGATATTTTATTTTTGACACACACAATAATAGTCTCTTATTATTATGTACGTCAATTTTTTTTCCAGATCGTATGTTATACTTCATTTGAACACAGATAAACAACTTATAGCATTAAATACATGTTCTTATATATTCTGGAGATGTATCTCTAGAATATCCACGAATATGCATCTCCAATACAATTCAAATATAAATGACTTTTGAGTTGGTTGTATTGAATGTTAGAAATTGTTCCAAAGATGCATCTTCAGAATATTTTAACGTTTATTCAAAAATAGGCGCGCTCGGAGATGTATCTCCGAAAACTGAAGACATTTAAATAATTTCTTATGGTGGCTAAGAAGTATCCAGGGTGTATTAGAAAATTTTCCAATATTTATGAGAGTCCATAAAGGTTGTATGATAGGATTCGATGGACCTTTACTCATTACATTCTATCTCCTTCTTATAAACTCTAAATATTTAAAAACATCTTTATCTCAAAGTTATCTCGCAAAAACATCTATTAGATTTATTTTACCTAATAAAAGTAAAAAAAAAATCTGAAAAATACATTCGGACACACCATATCCGAAAGTTAAATTTTAAACTATATATTAATATACTACAGATTAAATTTCCCACCTTCATTCAATAACCTTTTAGAAAACCAGAAAGCATCTTAAAAGGCATCTTATAATGTAATGAGCGGCCCAAATTTATTGATATAATAAATTATCATTGATGGATGAAAAATTAAAACAAAATAATAATTTACGTCCTATATTAATTTTATTTTTTATTTAAAATAATAATAAAAAATAGAAAATTATTAATATCATGTGAACGAGTTTAATCAACAAATATATGTATTAAGAAACTCTAACCCAATAACTAATTGAATAATGAAGTTATTCGATATTGTTGTTAAAGTTTTAGATGTTCAATGAGTGAAATAGTAAAAACTTGAACAAAACTTGCGTTTATGTTCCTTCTTTAGAGGAAAGTGCGCTTTCCTAGTTGTAAAAAAAGACACTAGATTCAATCATTGCAGCCACGCTCCTAAATCCAGTTATTTAACTAAAACATGTACGGTTATGTGTTTTTGTCTATGATACCTAGCTGGATACCAAAACAAATTTTAATTTTTCACCAGAGATAAAGCTTAGGCAAGTTAGAAAGAAAGTTACTTGGAGACAAAATAAGTGATTCTATAATAGGCTTTGCTTTTTCCCTTTTCAGCCATGTCTATAGTATAGATCATAGATAAAGTAGTACATATTTTCATTTTTTTTTTCAATATCCTATTTTGACCTTAATAATAGTAGATTTAATTGAAGGGTGAATATTAGACTTTTATATTGAGGTCACTTTACAAAAATAATATTAAGTGTCTGGTTGAATCACAGTGAATATAATTGATTTTTATAGAATTAGGTCGGGTATAATTGATTTACATTTATATATATTTTTAGTAAAACTTAGTTGAATAATCAATTTTAGTGTAAAAATTATGATTATGTTGGGGAGAATTTTTTAATATGGAGCATTTAATATTATGAGACTTCTTCTTTTTAGAGTAACACATTTGTATGAGATACACCACATATTTACCCAAAATCTTAAGGTGATAGGTATGCGAGTTCTTTCACTTATAAATGCTCAATTTTCCATATTTATAACCAATGTGAGACTCCAACTCACATTTGACTTATTATTCTTAAAACATTCCTCTTAAGTGTGAGTCCGCAATTCTCCCCCTCAAGTGAAAACTCTTTTGTCCACATACATTTTACACTTGTACTGCCGTTAACTCCTCTTTTTGGGCATTTCGATACACCTCTTCCTGGGCATTTCGATTTCAATGGGACACCGCTTTCTGAGAATTTCTATACAAGTAAGTCGGTCCATTTATTCAAACCAAAGACTCTAATACCAATTGTTGATGCACACGATGAAGAAGATGAAGAGAAAGAAGAGGAAGAAGAGAGAATAACAAACTTCTAATACTCTACTAAAACGGTTACAACAAAAAGGTTTCACACACACTGCACTACAATACTCAGTGGATACAACTGCTGACAGCTACAATACTATATATACACAAATAATAATACCATGTAGGCAACAATGTTAACCTACATTAACTAGGTTAAGTTTAACAAAACAAATACTACTAATGTTGAATATTAATTGCTTCTAACACCATCCCTTAATTCATATTCAGCTCATCAAAACTAACAGCGCCAATTCCATCCTTAAATGGAGAGATTCACCAGTCTTGATTGCTTTCATCAGAACATCTGCCAACTGCTTCTAGGTACAACAATGAATAACTTCTAGCACTCCATTATGAACCTAACTTCTCAAAAAAAGGATACTTAGTCTCAATGTGCTTGCTTCTCCCATGCAGCACTGGGTTTTTGGCAAGATTGATTGTAGACTTGTTATCAATCATCAGCTTTAGAGGCTTGTTTTCCTTGATCTTCAGATCCTGCAGTAAATTCAGAAGCCAAACAGCTTGATATACAGCCACATGACCTACAATATATTATGCTTCATATGTTGACAAAGCAACAACCGGTTGCTTCTTGGAACACCAAGAGATAAGACTTCCCATATACTTAAACAAATATCCAGAAGTACTTCTTCTGTCAACTTTGTCTCCACACCAATCAGAGTTTGAGTAACACATCATCTTTGAGTTAGTCTTCTCTCAAGAAGGGAACAAAACTACATACTTCAGAGTCCCCTTTATATACCTCAGAATCCTGACAACAACTTGATAATGAGACTACTTAGGTTTACTCGTGAACCTACTAATAATTTCAACTGCATAACAAATGTCAGGTCTGGTATTACACAAATACCTCAGAGAGTCAACCAACTGCTTGAAAGTTACAGCATCTACATCATCACCTTCAGAATCAGAATCCAATTTGTGATTTGTTTCTGATTGTGTGACAACCGTTTTACAATTAAGTAGCTCGAATCTCTTCATAAGCCCAAGTTCATATTCAGCTGATGCAAAATGATACCCTTCTCAGAGTACATAAACTTCATCCCTAGGAGATATGTCATATTTCCTAGATCAGTTATCTCAAACTCATTCATTAGCACCTTCTTGAACTTAACTATCTCATGTTCACAACTCCCTATTAGCAATATATGATCAACATGGAGACACACCAGAATCATATTGCCTTCAGAAGTATGATGAACATGAACGCCATACTCCATATCACACTTTCTAAATCTTTGAAGCTTGAAAAATGAATCAATTTTCAAATTCCAAGCTCTATGAGCTTGTTTCAGTCCATACAAGACTTTATGCAACTTGTACACCATTCCTTCCTGGTTATTTTTCAAAAATCCAAGAGGTTGTGACATGTATACCTCTTCTTGCAATGGACCGTTCATAAATGCAGATTTCATATCTAAATGCATCAGAGGCCAATTCCTGTTAGCAGCTAACGCAATCACCAGTCTGATTGTCTTATGTCTCGCTACAAAAGCAAACACTTCAAAGTAATCTAACTCGAGTTTCTGTAGGAAACCTCATGCTGATAACCCTACTTTGTGTTTTCCAATTGATCCATCTGGCTCTTGTTTCTCCTTGAAAACTCATATGACATTGATGGCTTTCTTGTCCTTTGTAATCTAGTCAACTTCTAAGTCTTGTTTCTTTCTATAGCCTCAAGTTCTTCTTTCATGACCTTTAACCATATTTTCTTCTTGAGCACTTCTTCAACACTGACTGGTTCAAAGTCTACTAACATGGCACATTAAATGACTTCTCCTTTATAGTCTACTTCAGTATCTTGCAACATGTCAAAATCTCCAAATCTCCTTAGAATGTTTCCGATTCTTTGTGGCCTATGAACTTGCTAAGAATCTCCTTCCGATGTTGGAACAAAATATTAGATGTTGGAACTCTAAAAGTACCACCTTCAGAGGCATGACCACCTTTAGAGTCTAGAATATTCCCAGAATCTGGATCTCCATTAGAGTTTGAATCATCATCAGAATCTGGATCAAAATCAGATTCACCTTTAGAGGAAGAATCCCATTCAGAGGTAGATTCTCCTTCAGAGTCATAAATCCCTTCAGAAGTTGGCACTACACCAGAGTTGGATTGAGATTCACTCTAATCCCACGCTTCTGATTATTTCACAATCACATCTCTTCTGAATTCAACATGTTAGTGACATGACAATATAGCTTATAAGCACATGTACTATGGTACCCTACAAGCAACATGACTCTACTTCTGTCATTCAACTTCCTTCTCTTAGCATCTAGAACATGTTTGTAACAAACAAAACCAAATACCTTCATATAGATCACAATTTTCTTATCTCTAGTCCATTTCTCTAAAGGAACAATTTCCTTCAGCTTCTTGGTTGGACACATGTTTAGCATATATTCTAAGGCGGCAACAACTTCTCCCCACAAAGTATGAGGTGCCTTCTCCTCCTTCAGTATTCTCCTTGTCATATCTACCAAAGTTTGGTTTCTTCTTTCAACAAGACCATTGTGTTGAGAAGTGTACAGAGCAGTCACCTCATGCTCAATTCCATTCTCTCCATAGAACTTTCTGAACTCTGTACAGCTATACTCATCTCCACCATCAATTCTGAGAATCTTCATCTTCTGACCACACTGATTCTCAACCTTGATTTTGAATTTCTTAAATTCAGCAAGCACCTCGTGTTTGACCTTTATGAGGGATACCCATATCATCCTTATGAACTCATTAACAAATGACACAAAGTATTTATTCCCTTCAAGTGAAGGTATTGTAAATGGTCCACACACATCAGAATGCACCACACCTAGAGCATGTTTTGCTCTTGTACGCATTTTAGATGCAAATGGCAGTCTTGGTTGTTTCCATCTCATGCACATATTGCATGACTTCTCTGGCTTCTTAATTGCAAGAATTCCATGTACTAGCTTCTTTGAATACATATGCCTTAATCTTCCGAAGCTCATATGACCAAATATTTTGTGCCATAACTCATTTTCCTTCACAACACTTGTTGCATTAAGGCATTCTGAGTCTGTAGTTTTAACATTCACTTTGAATGTTCTATTTCTCCTCTGTTCTGGCTTCATAGTTAGCTTTTGATTATAGTCATACAACTTCAAAATATTTTCGTTCATGGTAATTGAATATCCTTTCTCAATTACTTGACCTACACTCATCAGATTTCTTTTCATGCTAGGAACATACCACACGTTATAAATCAATGTTGCTTTACCATTATTCAGAACTACTCTGACATTTCTCATACCTTCATCATTAAGGTATGTATCATTAACACATTTGATCTTGGTCCTCTTCCCATAGTCAAAATCAACCAGCCATTTCTTATTTCCAGTAAGATGGTTTGAGCAACCAGTGTCTATATACCACCAGTCTGCCAAATACGCATCATTAGATTCATAAGCCATCAATAGCATAGATTCATCATTAGAATCTCTTCTGGATATGTTTGCTTCTTCTGACTTCCTTTCCTTATTTGACCAACAATCATCAACGAAGTGGCCAAACTTCTTATAACAGTAGCATTGAACCTTTATCTTGTCATACTTCTCCTTCCCCTTCTGAGCACTCTTTTTCCTTCCAGAAGTTGAGTTTTCTAACTTCTGAATACCATCAGATATCTTAATGGCTTCTGACCAAGACAACTTCTAGTATTTCTTACCAGAAGCTGCTTTTAGAGCTTGTTGCTCTACCTCCATTTCAACTTTCTCTCAATGAGACGCAACTCTTGTGCCTTTAGACTGCTTTACAGCTCTTCTATCCTCATGGTGCTAAGATCCTTAAAATTTTCAATTGCTAGAATGATGTAATCAAATTGAGCAGTAAAGGATCTAAGTACCTTCTCAATGATACTTTCTTCAAAAAGAGTTTCTCCACATGACTCCATCTCATTTATGATCATAATCACTCTGGATATGTAGTCAGGTACCTTCTCATTGTTCTTCTTGCCGAGATTCTCATACTACTTACATAGAGACTGAAGCTTCACCTTCTTCACTGATGCATCACCACCATAGCATTGTACCAGTGTGTCCCATGCAACCTTCACCTTCGTTGAATCAATGATTTCTCAAATACGTTCGCATCCACACACTGATGGATGTAGAACAACGCCTTATGATCCTTCTTCCTCATATCATGCTGAGAGTTTCTCTGTGCATCCATTGCATTTTTCGGAATTTTAACCGGAATGTAACCGTCATTTGACGAGATCAAGAACATATTGAGTGTCAAATAACACACACATATGAATCATCCAACGATTCCAATTATTCCCATCGAACACTGGAAGCTTGGTATTCATATTACCGTTTTTGTTCATCTTCAACCTTATGTAAAACTCATATCTCACCAAACACTAGTGTTTCCCAATTCCGTGGAATCAAGAAATGTGATTATGTTATGATTCTGATCCAGAGTTCAACACGAACTCAAGAAACGAAATCAATCACACAACGCCTCACCGTTCACTCATGTTTCCCTGGGGATCTGAACTGGAGCTATATATATCAATTGTTGGTGAGTTTTTTTCACTAGGGAGCATTGAAAATTATGAGACTTCGTCTTTTTAGAGCAACACCTTTGTGTGAGACACACCACATATTCACGCAAAACCTTAAGGTGATAAATGTGTGAGTTCTCCCACTTATAAATGCTCAAGTCTCCATATTTATAACCAATATGGGACTCAAACTCACACTTGACTTATTATTCTTAATAGTTTAAACTCAGGAGCTACAAATTATAACGTCAAGTAGAATCAATTTTACTTTAGAAGAATCAAACACCTTAAAATCACTTAAGACAAAATTCTACATTTCTAAAATTGCTTTAGACTCTTCCAAAAGTCAAAATAAACATCCTATAAATTGTTATATATTGGATGTAATTTATTTATATAAAGTTGGTTTTGTAAATATATAATATAAGTTACTTCAAGCTCAAATTTTAATATAATATTATAGTTTATTTAAGATTGATTAAACCATCGATTATCGTCATACATATCACATTTTATGTCATGTGGATTTTATGTTATGAGTTTCATATTTAATGTAATACGCGTGAAACGTATATTTATGTTTTGTATTGATATATCCATAAGGGGCAAAGTGAGAGGAAATGAGCTTAACATGTTTGACGGGTGGCTCCAAACACAAAAGAGGATGGGGTAAATTGTGAAGGTTTGAAAAACTTTTGATTAGAGTTTAAAATCATTTGTAAAACAAATAAACAAATAAGTCACGAAATAAAGAAACGGGTGGAAAAACAAAGGAAAGAAAATAACTGGAAAAATTAAAGCGATAAGGGAAAGAGAAAGACACTAGCAAATTATAGAAGTTCAGTCTAAATAAATGTGTCCTACTTCTCTCCCCAACTTTTTTTTGAGTTTCCAATATGTATTTTGTGAGATTTTTTTATAGATTTGACCACTAATCTTCTTACAACAAAACTTGGAGTTTTAACTAGCTATCCTACAAACCAAACAGAGACTTTGTACGAGCTAATCTCCAAACCAAAATGGGATTTTACACTGACTAACCACCTAACCAAATGGATCTTTTACACTTGGATGAACTACGAACCTTGTAGGAGATTTTATACAGGCTGATCTCAGAACCTAACAGAGCTTTTATACGGGCTTAAGTCAAGAACCTTGCACGATATTTTACACTGGTTGATCTCGAAACCAAACAAAGATTTTAAATGGGTTGAGCTCAAGAACCTTTGTGCAGATTTTGGTGGGTAATCTTCACGAACCAAACGAGAGCTTTTGCTGCATGCGAAACTCATGAACCAAACAGAGACTTTCTAAGACAATTTCTAAACCAAACAAGTGTTTTTAATGGTTTATCTCGGAAGTAAACAACTTTTTACAGAAGATACTTTAATCAAGAGATAATACATTCTTGGGTAAATTGTAAACATGCCTTTCACTCATAAGAAAGGTCTTCACTAAGCACAAGAGCACTCTCAAAACACTAAGGGAAAATTCAAGTGAGAAAAAGAGAAATTTATAGAAAAAGATGAGAGAGTGAGAAAGTAGGATAAAAGATCTTTTTTTGAGTAATTTGAAATAGTATAGTGGCTCTCTATTTATAGGACAAAGTGTGTCTCAGAAATGGAAACACCCCATAAGCTAATTAAGTTTCGTAATCGGTTAGGCCAATCTATTGTTGGACCCCAAAATGGAATGTTTTGATTTCTAGATATTTTCAACCATTAAGAGACTACTCCATTCGATTATAGGCGTTACAAAATGAAATAGTCGATTATTCACATACGTATAATTGATTATCCAGTTGTAAAATAGCTCCTTATTATCCATACAGTTCCCTAATCAATTATTAGGCCTTAAAAAGGTTTTTAGGTGGTTTAAATAAATAAAGAGAGGTTCTTCAAAGGTTTTAAGTGTGTGTCTGTGTGTCTGTATCTATGTGTGTGTGTGTGAATGCGCGTGTGTGATTTTGCCGTAGTAATTCCAGATATACCCTGTGCCTTTACAAGACTCTAGTCCCTAAAAAAGACACGACTAGACAATCTTTCATACATCCTCTCTTTCACAACTCTAAAGATTTAAGTCTTTGTATCATTATCTTACAAGAACCTCAAATATTGTAGCTTGATAAGGCTTGTGATGTCTTTAATTTGATTACCATCATCACAAGTTAAGAGACCAAACCACTAAAGAATCTTAAAACGTAAGTCTTTACTTGAACATCGTTAGATGGAAGAGTTGACTTCAAAGAAATGTTTTGATTTTAGAGGTAATTCTTCTAGGAATTTGAACAAGAGCATCCTCAAAAGGACAATATCTTAATGAAACACCTTGTTCTTGAGAGCATCATTGACCGCTTGAGCTATCTTTAAGAGATAAGGACTTCACTAGATATCTTTGGATATCAGGTGTTGTCATCGTCGAAATTAAATAGTAGATTGTTGATTGCAACTTTGATATCAGCAAACTCCGCCATTTTGAATCACCTTAATAGTACCTGCAGGCACATAGATAAATATAATGTATCACCCAAATAATATCTTAATTTCCCATTTATTTGCGAGTGCCCATTGTTTAGACGTGGCGCACATTTATTGGACTGGTCACCTTCCACGTGAAGTATGGAAGTGGCGTGTCCCAATCCATAAAAATGCAGAGTGAGAGTCAAAGGGGTATATACCATGTTGTCCCTAATAATGGGGGGACTAACTGGCTCATTCCCATGATCTTGGGAGCAATTGTTATTTCATAGGAGACGAAGGCACAAACCCAAAAACTTATATTAATACCTAAAACGTGAGGTTAAGAAGGGATCCAATCTGATTACACAAATATTACATATACTGAGCTTCTCACCTCCTAATATGAATTAGCTATAAATCCTACAACAAACCCTAAAAGCTTCTGACAACCCTTAATTACTAAGGGTTGTCACGCCTTATACTTTTAGCAAGTACAATTAGCGTCCACCATCAGAGTCGGTAAAAATGACACGGGCCACCATTACAACATCTTTATCCATCATGGTGATTAAAAAAGCAACTTCATCCAACAATGAGCCCGACATCTAGGAAAGCGCCATGGTAGAGATATGAACTGCCATGGATGACTTATGTCGCTAGAACCAAACTTTGGAGGATAACTTCCTCCATATCCAACAACACCAGTATATGGATAACCCCACATAAGAGTTGCAGATACTGGACCCATAATCTCTCTCGAATGAGATATTAGAGGCACTCATTCTATCGAATTTTAAATTGCCTTTGTTGGATAAGTTTGATGGTGCAATTACCCGTATGAACATGTCGCCTCCACCAACAAGCACATTGAAATCATTTGAGTTTTTAATTCCTTGAAATGCAAGCTCCTTTTTGGAACCTTTAAACATGTGGCCCTAAGGTGGTATATGAGTTTGTCTCGAGTCCCCGTCACCAACTATTTGGATTTGGTAAAGAAACTAGTTCACCAGTTTGTAGCAAGCAAGCAAAGAAAGATGGGCACCATAATCCTTTTCAACATTCGTCAAGGCCCCGTTTAATATTTGAGGGAGCACCTTTCTCATTTCAATGAGGCAACCATCAAGCTCGTCCAGCCAAACTTGTACACGTGAGGTGGTGACACGTGTAGAAAGTTATAAAATGGGCGAGGAAAGCAATGCTGAAAAGAAGGACAAAGATGCAAAATAGTGTACCTTTAATACTCATATCTCACAACAGTCATGAAAGAATCACTACACCTCGCTCGACAGAGACAAGATAATGTTCAAGTAGAGCAAAAACCCCATATAAAGCTTCATGCCCCTGAACACTCTTTGTGAACAAATATGGTGAGAAGTCCACAAGATGCACGACATCCCTCAACCTCCAGCTCCAATGTCAGATGTCATAGGGCATGAGCCAAGTAGATGGTGCAAGTTCAATAAAGTTAGGGGAAAACATACTAAGAACTAATATCAACTTAAGAATGAGATAGAGTTCCTAATCCAAGAGGACCACCTAAATAATTATGTCAATATAGACTCCTATCAAAGTCCATGCAAATCTAATTCTCAGGGGAGAGGTATTTTTTGGAGTCTCAGGTCAAAAAGGGAAAGGAAGCAAACAAGAGGAGTGACGATAGAGCTGTATGGCACACCCTCAATACTATCGTATGAGGATTCAGCAAGGGAGAAAATACAGGTTGCGCTCGTAGAAGATATGCTAGCCAAATCTTAACCATCAAAGGATCGTCCAATGGTTCTAATGCAGGCGAGTCTGAAGCCCTAGAAATTGAGATTATATTTTCTAAGAAGTGTCATACCCTAAATTTTACCCCGAGTTTTTCACTCGAACATAATCATTACATTTTTATTATGAATTCTTCAGTCAAAGGCATTTGTCAGGGTTTAGATGAAAAGTTGGGAGTTCTGGCATTTTATCTAACATGCGAGCATTCCTCGCACACTCTATGCCAATGTTGGCAACTAATTACTCGTCGACATAGGCCAGTTCAGAAGTATTTTTCTCCGCCTTCTCCTTCTTCGCTGCCTCGATCTTCAGTTGCAGCCAACTCATCTGCTGAGTCTAGGATAAGATGTCAGCCTCCATAGATGTCAATTTGTTTTTAGCATGTTCCCTTTGCCTCCAATTCAGCAACTGGACATTGAGATTGAGAAAATAGGTTTTGTTGCTCAAGCATGACCTCAGTTCTTTGAGTCGATTGATAAAATCTCGTTTAAGCCTAATAACTTGAACACCTTGTTTGAGAAGAGGCTCAAAGTCTAAGATAAAGTCAGCAATAGGATTTGGCACCTCCAACTTGTTTAACTTTAACAACAATCCATGGATCTCAAAAAGGACAATTGGGTCGTCCTTAATTGTTCGAATGTGATCCATATCGACAAGTTTGACTTTAACAACTCAGCAAAATCAGCGGTCTGAACATCAGGCGAAGTAGGAGATACGTCAGGAAATTCTTATTGGCTATCCATAATCATTTTGAAGGCCTTGACTGGATTCTCTTTATTGGATCCTGTAACGCCCCAATTTTTCATCAAAAACATGACTAAAAAATTATTAAAAATACTTATTCAAATAAAATATGTGGGTTTTGAAATAATCAAATTCGGTGACAATTCAATTTCACAAACGGAAAATCAGCGTATTTCTAATCCATTCAGAGGAAAATAAATAAATACTTAAAATATAATTCAATTAATTTATAAACTACTGAAGTATTTTTTATTTATTGAAAACCTCTTCTTTCCCACGATCACGCATCAAACAGATATCAATCACTTTGAAACTCCACATTTGTACCTAAAGTATTGTTGTAAGGAGTCAGTTTCTATTAACTACAAATCATGTCAAACTAAACTAAACAAGAACTAAAAAATCATACAAATATAAATACATAGATCATGTCCAATGGAATTGAATAAAAGAAAAATTCATCAAAGTTATTTATATCGAACTGTAACGATAACGTCACATCTCAAGATTATCAACAACAACCATCACCAAGTATTATATGCAAAAATGTGCATGCTCTTAAATTACATAATTCGGATATAATCAGTCTGTCATTAAAACGTCACACATAATTCATCTCATACCAATAAGAAAAATTACTCGTCACTAAGACACCACACATATATACGTATGTCGTGCTATGTATGATAAAAATAAAAATATACTAAGACAAACACACATAAATTTTTCCCACCACTAAAACAACTATAAAATAAAAATGGTTGTTTTATCATCGATAAATATTAAATTTTAACTATCGGCTACACAGTTCGTTTGGCATTTTGATTTATATATATATATATATATATATATATATATATATATATATATATATATATATATATATATATATATATATATATATATATATATATATATTGTTAGAGATTCGGGTATGATAATCCTGGATAACTTCGAAGAATCGTGTTCGTACACTTTCCGAACAAAGTATTTCGACCCTATTCTTGCCTGGGTTCACGAAATCTTTGTGGGGATAATTCTTGAAGAACAATTTGTTTCTGGCAAAGAGAAATGTTCGGAATGTAGAGAGAAAGTTTGGTTTCGTTATGTGTTTTCAAACTGAGGTCAAATGACTCCTTATATAGGAGATCAATAACAAAAACCGAAAAAACGCAACTGTTCAGAAACGGTTACGTCGGTTGGGAAAGGATTCGAAATTCAAAAGAAAATTTCGAACGTTGGAACCCCGTTTCAATTATTCGCATTCAATTATACGTTGACTCGACGAGCGTGCACTCCACACTACCCCTAACTCGTTTCCAAGCTTTAACGCATAATTGCATCGGCCTATAGTAAATCACATTACTACTAAAAATACATTGATGATACTAAAATCACCAACAAATCCCCCCCATTTTAGTGTAATCCTTGATTTACTCAGTATATACAATAATATATACAAGGGTATAACACACAGGTATAACGATCAAACAAATGCATAAATGAAAATGTCTTGCGATTGAATTTTCATCTTAGTACAAATACACATTCCAAATACTCGAAAATCGGGGTGTCATAGCGATTGAACCCGTCAATCCATTTGAGTGTCTGAAGATATAGTACACATATGTTTCTTACAATACTCTACTATTCATACTTGACACTTTACAAGCCATGTGTCCTTATCCATTAATAAGCATATAGGAAGCCAAGTCCAAGCTTCTTGAAGTGGCAAAACTTCATGGTCACATAGGTGATTCTTTTAATCTTGCACCTGCATTTGCAATTTTCCAAAAGAACCATTAAGAAGATATAATTCAACCTAGCCATCACTTGCAGGTCTGAGCACATACCTTGGGAAGATAAACACAATTGCTCCAATCTCTAACTATGATCTTTCCACATTGAATTCTGCTTCTAATGTTGTATTAGAAGGGAATTGGGTATACCATATCTAATAGATTTAAATGGACTTTAATCCCATCCCAATTACCGACTTCTTCACTAAGTCTCTAGCTAACCCCTTCGTCAAGTGGTCAGCTAAGTTTTGTTGCGACCGAACAAACTCAATAGATATCACCCCATTCATGATTAATTCCCTAATCATACTATGTCTAACACCCAAATGTCTAGACTTTCCATTGTATATTTGACTATAAGCTTTAGCCAATGTGGCAGTACTATCACAACGGATAGAAATTGGTGATATCGGTTTAGGCCATATCGGAATCTCATATACCAAATTCCTTAGCCATTCCGCTTCTTTACCAGCAGCAGCTAATGCTACAAACTCAAATTCCATTGTGGAACCAGTTATACATGTTTGCTTCTTGGAAGCCCATGAGATGGCACCTCCCCCAAGCAAGAACACCCATCCACTTGTAGAGGATGAATCTTCAGCATTATTTATCCAACTAGCATCCGAATAACCCTCTAACACCGAAGGAAATCCCATATATGACAATCCATAATTCATTGTACCCTTCAAGTACTTGAATACCCTAGTTATCGCATGCCAATGATGTCTACTAGGATTACTAGTAAATCTGCTCAACTTTCCAACCGCATAAGCAATATCCGGTCTAGTGCTAATCATAGCATACATCAAAGAGCCTATAGCTTTTGAATATTCGAGTTGATCCACAGGTTTACCTGTATTTGGCATAAGCTTTTCTCCCGGATCCATGGGAGTACTTACTGGAGAACAACTTTCATAATTGAACTTCTTAAGTATTTTCTCAATGTAATGAGATTGCGTAATTACAATCCCCTTATTCTCCCGTTTAATCTTAATACCAAGAATAACGTCCGCTTCCCCCATATCCTTCATGGAGAACTTTGATGACAAGAAATTCTTTGTTTTATCAACTTGATTTTGGTCGGTGCCAAAGATCAACATGTCATCAACATATAAGCAAATGAAAACTCCTTTACCGGAAGTATCAAATTTGCTATATACACATTTGTCAGCTTGGTTTAGAATGAAACCATTAGACAAAACAACCTCATCAAACTTTTGATGCCACTGCTTCGGAGCTTGTTTCAGCCCATACAACGACTTAACTAGCTTACACACTTTATGCTTATTACCAGGCATTACAAATCCTTCAGGTTGCTTCATATACACTTCTTCCTCCAAATCACCATTTAGAAATGCTGTTTTGACATCCATTTGATGAATCACTAGATTATGAATAGCCGCCAAGGCAAACAACAATCTAATAGTAGTGATACGGGCAACAGGAGCATAGGTATCGAAATAATCAATCCCTTCCTTTTGTCTGAAGCCTTGGATAACTAATCTAGCTTTAAACTTGTCAATTTTACCATCGACTTTCATCTTCTTTTTGAAGATCCATTTGCAACCCAATGGTTTGCAACCTGGTGGTAAATCAGATAATACCCAAGTATTATTTTCCATGATAGAACCAATCTCTTCGTCAATTGCTTCTTTCCAAAAAGCTGAATCTCGAGATTTCACAGCTTCATCATACGTTCTTGGATCCTCCTCTATACTATAGCAATAATAGTATTGAGTGTCAATCTGATCCTTTGATCCCTCAACTAAATATAGTTGAAAATCAGATCCATAAGATCTAGATTTTCTAGCTCTTTTGCTCCTACGGGGTTCAAGTGTCTCACTTGGCACATCATTTGAATGATCATCCCTTAGAGATTCATCTGAATTAGGTATAGAGTCCTTTGGTCTAGGTATAGAAGAGAAACAATTCTCATTAAATATGGCATCTCTCGATTCTATAATCGTGTTAATAGAAATCGAGTCATTAGGTTCTATAACATAAAACCTATAGGCCTTGGAGTGCTCAGCATATCCAACAAAGATGCAAGCTACACCCTTTTCACCCAAAGTTTTCCTTTTTGGGTCCGGGAGTCTAACCACGGCCCTATAACCCCAAACACGTAGAAATGTTAAGTTGGGTCGTTTCTTATACCAAAGTTCATATGGGGTAGTCTTGTTCCTTTTATTAGGAACCCTATTTAACAAATAGCAAGTCGTTAACATAGCTTCTCCCCAAAACCCTTCACTCAAACCAGAGTAAGATAACATGGCATTCACCATTTCCTTAAGCACTCTATTTTTCCTTTCAGCCACACCATTTTGTTGAGGTGTATAAGGTGCCGTAGTCTCATGAATGATTCCTACGGATTGGGAAAATACAGGATCATAATATTCACCACCTCTATCTGTACGTAATGTTTTAATCAACACATTCTGTTGCACTTCAACTTCAGTTTTATAAATTTTGAATTTATCTAAGGATTCGTCCTTAGCGTGCAGCAAATAAACATAGCAGAATCTAGATGCATCATCTATGAAAGTGACAAAATATTTTTTATGTCCTAATGATGGAGTAGCATGCAAATCACATAAATCACTATGTATCAACTCGAGAATGACAGATTTCCTTGTTATACTTTTAAAAGGTTGCCTAGTGATCTTTGTTAACATGCAAGTTTTACAATTTTCTACATTTTTATCAAAAACAGGAATTAAATCATCTTTAGACATTTCATGCATTCTTTTATAATGTACGTGTCCTAGACGAGCATGCCATAACGATGAATTGATAACATTCGAAGAGGACATAAATACAGAACTAGAATCATTAGGAACTCCATTCAAATTCATCATAAACATACCATTATTATAATATCCAAATCCTACAAACACACCAGACTTCGATAAAACATATTTATCGGATTCACACACTTGCTTGTATCCAAGCTTATTTAATACAGGACCAGAAATTAAATTCTTACGTAGTTTAGGAACATACAAAACATTAAACAAAGTAATAGTCTTTCCAGAACTGAATTCTAGCACCACGTTTCCTTTGCCTTCAACGGGAGCGAAGTGATCATCTCCCATGTAGAGGACAAAACCATCTTCCACTAGAACAAGAGTCTTGAACCAGAAACGATCCTTGCAAACATGTGTTGTAGCGCCAGAATCAATCCACCACGCGATAGCATCATCCTGCACATAGAATGCTTCAGAATTTAGTGAAACCGAATGTTTAATCAAACTATTCAAATCACGAATTGATTTCTGACCTTGGTTTTCGGATTGGTCCTTAGACCCCTTTCCTGAACCACTTGCATTCGCGTTATCATGCTTTTTGCCGGAACGATAATCCTTCTTGAAGTGGCCTGTTTTGCCACACTTCCAGCATTCTAGTTTCGGTTTCTTGTTAGTACCGAAACTGCCCTTATTGTTCTTGAAAGCACGCTTCTTTCCTTTGTTTTTGTTGTTACCGTTCTTACCACCCTCTTCGACCATATTAACCGAGGGTCCAACAATTTCTTTGCCTTTTCCTTTGTCATCCTCCTGCGCTCTTAGAGATTCTTCTATGCGCAAGTGACTTCCAAGTTGGATCAAAGACAATTCGTCTTTTCCATGCTTCAGATTGTGTTTGAAGTCCTTCCACGAAGGAGGCAACTTGTCTATGATGCTTGAGACAGATATTGTTTCATCCATCTTCAATCCGTGTTGTGTGAACTGTCCAAGGATTCGGAGGAGTTCATTGAATTGTTCCATGACAGACCTCGATTCAACCATTTTGTAATTGTTGAAATCAGTTACCAGGAACTTTTTACTGGATGAGTCCTCTGCCATGTACTTGGATTCGAGACAATCCCACAATTCCTTTGCAGATTCTATGTTTTGATAAATATCAAATAAGGGATCAGACATACCGTTAAGAATGTGCCCTTTGCATATGTAGTCATCGTTTTCCCATTTTGATCTACGTCTCAGATTTTCAACCGTGTCTTCCTCCAGAAGTTCTGGAATCGGTGTAGACAGGACGTGCACCACCTTCAACGTTGTCAACATGAAATGCATCTTCTTTTGCCAACGCCTGAAGTCTTGTCCTTGAAACTTGTCAAATTTTCCGAAGTTTGTAGTCATCTCCTTGACGGTGCTTCCTCCAGCCATTGTAGGTGTTTAATTGGCTGTATTAGATGGTAAAACACTAGCTGGATTCTAATGTCTTGACTGATGTCATGACATGGTGTGTATGTGTGACTGCACTGTAGGTTAGAATATCTAACTGTACTCTGATGTCTTGACTGATGTCATGACACACTTGAGTAGGTACTGCAGGATTAGCTAATACAGGATTTATTGAATGACAAACTGGATGTTGTGACATTCATCCTTGTAAGCAGATACTAAGGAATAGAACAACTGGTGTTATGTTAGAACTTAGTATTTATTTTCAGTCTGGTTATCAAGGAAATACCAGACCTGGCATAAGGCCTACTGTCTGAATGTCAAACTGGATGTTATGACATTCATCATTGACAGCATATACTGAACAATAGACAGAGTGATGTTCTGCTATACTTCAGCATGTTTCTTAGTCTGTTCTTCAAGAGGATAACAGAACTGACTTAAGGCCAAATGTGTAAATGTCAAATTGGATACTGTGACATTTATTAATGTAAGCTGTTACTGTAGTATGGTCATTTTGCTCATATACAGGTCAGCAAAATTGTACAGTCTGTTTTCTGGAAAAACAGACTTAGCATATGATCCTTGATGTCAAGTTGAATGTCGTGACATTCATTCCTGACAACATATGCTATATTGTAGGTTGTTCAGTTTTCTGTTTAAGCTTTTTCTCAGGCTATTCTTCAGGGATTCAACTGCTGAGAGAAAATCCAGGAAATCAACAACCAAGCTACATCTAATGAACCTAACAAATAGCCTATTTGTTAGTAACCTAGATGTGGAATTTAGGGGAACTCGCGTGACCTTAAATTCAGGAGAATACAAGTGCAAAGGCCCAAGTACTGCAATATAAAAGGAAGTCGTTCCTTCATTCAGAACTGGGGATTTTAAGGCGTGAAGATTTAGTGTGTCCATCATACTTCACTGCTGTATTTTTGTGAGTCTTGTATTAGACATATCTTGTAACCCAAGCCATTATCACGTAGATGATTGCTTTGGCATAGGGTGTTCATTGAGTTGTAAGTGTTGTGTCGCTCAAAGCTTTTAAGCGTGAGTGCTGTGTATCTTGATTAAAGCTGTTAAGCACAATCAAGAGTTGTTTGAAGTGTGACTTCAAAATTGTCTTTAATATTGATTAAAGGTAGTAATCACTGAGGTGATTGAGGGGGAGTGAGTAGGAACTCTGATCTTAGAGTAAGATTGAAATTGCATTGGGTAGGGATTAAGTGAAGAGTTGTAAACGGGTGAGTTTAGCTTTGAATTAATACTACTGATAGTGGATTTCCTCCCTGGCTTGGTAGCCCCCAGATGTAGGTCATGTTGGACTGAACTGGGTAAACAATTACTTGTGTTATTTACTGCACTTACTTTTAAGTTCTGCATAATTCTTGTCTGCGCAGAATTGGATGTCATAACAACCCGTGTGACATCTAAAGTCTGATAACTAGAATTTCAATTGGCATCAGAGCAGGCACCCTGCCTGTTAATTTCTGGGTGAGATCTAGGGAAGTTACTTTCTAGTACCATGGACAAGGATATAGGACACTCAAATAGACCACCCATGTTGGATGGCTCTAACTATGATGACTGGAAGCCTCGTATGATAGCCTTCTTAAGGTCTCTAGATAGTAAAGTCTGGAGAGCTGTCAACAAAGGATGGGAACATCCAACAAAGACAGGTGAAGATGGAGTCAGTGTGCAGATTCCTGAAGAAGAGTGGGACAAGGAGCAAGAGGCATTAGCTCTTGGAAATTCCAAGGCCTTGAATGCATTGTTCAATGGAATCAGTAAGAACATCTTCAGGCTGGTGCACCACTGTGAACTAGCTAAGGAAGTGTGGGATACCCTCAAGGTAACCCATGAAGGTACTTCAAAGGTGAAGATGTCCAAACTTCAGATGCTGACCACCAAGTTTGAAAATCTGAGGATGAAAGAGGATGAGACTATTCATGACTTTCACATGAATATTCTTGAGATTGCAAACACCTCTGGTGGACTAGGTGAGAAAATGGCTGAAGAGAAACTTGTAAGAAAGATTCTCAGGTCCTTGCCTAAGATATTTGCTATGAAGGTCACAGCCATAGAAGAGGCTCGAGACATCTGCAAGATGAAGGTAGATGAGCTCATTGGTTCCCTCCAAACCTTTGAAATAGGCTTAGGTGAGGATACTGACAGGAAGAACAAGAGCATAGCCTTTGTTTCAAATACTGAAGAGAAATCAGAAGAAGGAAACTGTGGAGGAAATGAAAGCATTGCAGAAGCCATAGCCATGCTTGGAAGACAGGTCACCAAGTTCATAAAGAAGGTTGATCAACAGGGTAGACCCAATGTCAAGAACATCCCGTCTGACATAAAGAAAAGATCAACTCCTGAAGAAAAGTTCAACCAAGGCAAGGGAATCCAGTGTCATGGATGTGAAGGATATGGTCATATTAAAGCAGAATGCCCTACCCTCCTCAAGATGCAAAGGAAAGGGCTGACTGCCACCTGGTCAGAAGAAGACACTGAGAGTGAATCTGAAGGAGAGTCTGCTAAACATGTCACAGCTCTGACCAGTGTGTGTGCCTCAGAGGATAACTCAAGCGGAGATGAGCTTACCTTGGATGAACTTGCTGCCTCATATAAAGAACTATGTGTTAAAAGTGCAGAAGTATGCATCCAAGGAGAGAAGCAGAAGAAACTCATCAAAGAGCTGGAAGCTGAGAAACAGAAGCAGCTGAAAATCATAGAGGGTCTAAATTGTGAGATTTCCTTGCTGACTTCTAAGCTAGACCAAATGACCAAATCCATCAAGATGTTGAATAAAGGAACTGACACCTTGGAAGAGATTCTAAAGGTAGGACAGATGTCAGGATCCATGTCTGGCTTAGGCTTCGCTAAGAATTCTTCGTCTGAACCAAAAAGGTCTAAGGCTGGAGGTCAGAAATTCAAGCGGAAGTCACATCCGATGTCTCAACATCAGGGAACCAGAATGAGTAAACATCAGAAGAAGAAATTTCAAAAATGGAGATGTCATTACTGTGGGAGATTCGGTCATATAAAACCCTTCTGCTACAGGCTGCATGGTTATCCAAACTAGACTTCTCAGGGAAGACCTAAGAAGAAGGCATCCAAGCACAACGCCCCCATTAAGAAACAAAAATGGGCTGCGAATCAGACACCTCATGTCAAACCAAAGCAGCAGACATCTGAGATTAATCTCTCCCATGAGAATCAACAATGTGTTGCTAAACTAGCTCACACTTCTCCCAGGGCACCTACCAGACACGACTGGTACTTTGACAGTGGCTGCTCAAGGCATATGACTGGGATGAGCAACCTGTTGGGGAATCCACAACCCTCTACCATCAGATGTGTGACGTTTGATGATGGAGCTAAAGGAGAAGTACAGGGTGTGGGTGAATTGGATTATCCTGAAGCTCCAATACTAAGCAATGTACTGTTTGTAAAAGGACTGACTGCAAATCTCATAAGCATAAGTCAGCTATGTGACCAGGGATTCAAGGTGGAATTCACTGAGGGAGGATGTGTGGTGCTGAATGGGTGCAATCAGGAAGTGATGAGAGGAGACCGATCCAAAGATAACTGCTATCTATGGAAATCTAAAGACTCAGACCACTTTCCCAAGTGCTCCTTAGCCAAGGGAGATCAGGAAGGGAAGCTGGGACATGGAAGACCTGACCAACTTCATGTAAAGGGAATGAAGAAGAGCATTTCTAAGGGAACTATGAGAGGAGTCCCATATCTGTCTTTAGATAAAAAGACAGACTGTGGAAAATGTCTGATTGAAGGTTTTGAGCCAGTGGCACATATTGGCCATGATATGACAGCAAGGGAGAAACAGATGGGTGTACTGTTGTCATCTGCAGAAACCAAATACCTAGCCTCTGGTAGCAGGTGGTCAACCCCAGTATGGAGGAACCTGATGCAGACTGAGTACAATGTCACCCAGAATGTCATGACATTGTACGTTAATCAGCTTAAAAATAGTAAGGGCAAAGAGGGAATGTATACGTCTGATAAGTTATAGCAACTAATGAAGTCAGGTAGCTACTGTTTAGTAAGTCAAATTATTAAACAACAAATAGTGTGCTCTGAGTGGTCAAAAACTAATAGACCTTACTCTTGCAACAAGCGTTTCACATTTTGTCGCTTCAACTCTCATTCGTGCAAACCTTCTTCCAAAGAAACGGTTCAACTCCCCTCTGAGATATTCAGCATGGCTCACCAATCCGATTCCACCTCCTACACTACTGTGTCCGATTCCCCCAGCACGGAGTCCTGCAACCCTAACCGGGAGGAGATTGGTGTTGACGCTGCAACATCTTCTCATGCAAGAAGACCGAAAGAAACGGTCTCCAGAGTCTCCTCAGCTATCGCTCTGGACAAACCATCCAAGGAAGGATCGAGGTATGTGCATAATGCCATTGCCTCTATTGTCTCTAAGATTCTGTCTGGTGATCAGAATGTTCCTGGGGTTTCCGTTCCCTTGAACACTATCATACCCGATGAGGTTGCATGTCGAGAAACCGCAGTCGTGGTAAGAGATAATGTGTCTGGAATACCTGAAGAGGTCCCTAAGAACGATAAACCTGTAAACAAGGTGAGAGGTGAGAAGGTCAATGTCACTCAAGGTGTTGATGACAACCCTAGAGCTGAAACAGTCAACCTGGAAGAGTTCTCCGATAATGAACTCTTGGCTTCAGTTGTTCCTAGCATAGCCAAGATGGTTAGGACTAGGAGGGAGAAAAAGTCTGTGGTACAGAGGTACCCAACCAAGGAGGTCGATGAGACAACCTCTCCCAAGCAAGCAGTGACAGAGAGTGCACGCAAAAGAAAAGGGCTTGGACCTGCAAAATCTTGGAGCAAAGAGGTGCCCAAGAAAATGAAGACCAAGGCTGCTGTGGTGGAGTCTGACTTGGATGTTCCTTGTGATGTCACGACATCCCTGTCCAAGAAGAAGCCAACCTCTAGCAAGTTGGCTGCTAGTGTTCCAGAGGTACCCATTGACAATGTGTCCTTCCACTTTGCCTCTAGTGTGAACAGGTGGAAGTATGTCTACCACAAAAGACTGGCCTTGGAGAGGGAACTGGCTCAGAATGCCTTGGAGTATTGTGGACCTGATTAAAGAGGCAGGGCTAATGAGAACTGTGACTCAACTCCCAAAGTGCTATGAGACCTTGGTGAAGGAGTTCATAGTCAATCTGTCAGAGGAGTGTGCAGATGGGAAGTCCAGAGAATTTAGAAAGGTCTATGTGCGTGGCAAGTGTGTGACCTTTTCCCCCTCAGTCATCAATCTGTATTTGGGAAGAGCAGATGAAGTGCACCCAGAGCTTGAAGTGACTGACAACAGAATCTGTCAAGTCATCACTGCAAATCAAGTCCGGAAGTGGCCTCTTAAAGGGAAGCTGGTGGCCAGCCAACTCAGTGTGAAATATGCCATGTTACACAAAGTTGGAGCTGCAAACTGGGTCCCTACTAATCACAAGTCAACTGTGTCTGTGATGTTAGGAAAGTTCATCTATGCTGTTGGTACCAAGGCAAAGGTGGACTATGGCACCTACATCTTTGATCAGACCATGAAACATGCTGGAAGTTTCAGTGTGAAGGGACCTATAGCCTTTCCGTCTCTCATTTGTGGCATTGTGTTGAACCAATTCCCAAACATCTTGACAGACAATGACTTTGTGCAAAGAAGAGAGAGTCCACTGGCCTTCAGCTACAAACTGTTCCTGGGTAAGCATGTTCCTGACATTGTCATGACATCTGGAGAAACATCCAATGCTGGCAACCATCCAGATAAGGCTGCTGTCATTGCTGTGCTCAGAGAGACTTGCAAATAGCTGGAGGTTAGGAAGCTCGCCTTGGAAAAGCTGATTTTTCAATTGGAGATGTCTGGTGAGGATACAGATGGAGCTGCAAGGCAAAGCTCAGAGGGTGAGGAGGAGGCCAGTTCTGAGGAGGAGGCTGAGGCATAATGCTTTTTTTTTTTTTAATTCTGTCATTTGTGTGTAATTCTGTTTATTATTTGTGGTTCTGTAATTTCAAGTGTTGCTTTGGCAACATTTTTGACAAAAGGGGGAGTAACAAGGGTGATACCCCAGGACAACAGATTATTTTGTTAAAACAGATATTCATGACAGATTCAAGTTTCCCTCCCCTGCAGCTGATGTGTGATGAAGTTTTTATTTAACTTCACTCCCCTGCAGCTGATGTGTGTTGAAGCTTTTATTTAGCTTTTGTACCTCTGTATGTGTGCTGCGATTAGAAGTTTTTATTTAACTTCCATGTGTGTGAGTGTGCTGCCACTCCGAGTGTATTAGCTAGGTCTATTTCCTGCTAGATGAGTGATTCCGCTGCTATGAACTCTGTTATGGGGATCAAAGTGTTTTAGCCAAAAATTTGCCAAATGGGGAGTTTGTAGGTGTTTAATTGGCTGCATTAGATGGTAAAACACTAGCTGGATTCTAATGTCTTGACTGATGTCATGACATGGTGTGTATGTGTGACTGCACTGTAGGTTAGAATATCTAACTGTACTATGATGTCTTGACTGATGTCATGACACACTTGAGTAGGTACTGCAGGATTAGCTAATACAGGATTTATTGAATGTCAAACTGGATGTTGTGACATTCATCCTTGTAAGCAGATACTAAGGAATAAAACAGCTGGTGTTCTGTTAGAACTTAGTATTTATTTCCAGTCTGGTTATCAAGGAAATACCAGACCTGGCATAAGGCCTACTGTCTGAATGTCAAACTGGATGTTATGACATTCATCATTGACAGCATATACTGAACAATAGACAGAGTGGTGTTCTGCTATACTTCAGCATGTTTCTTAGTCTGTTCTTCAAGAGGATAACATAACTGACTTAAGGCCAAATGTGTAAATGTCAAATTGGATACTGTGACATTTATTAATGTAAGTTGTTACTGTAGTATGATCATTTTGGTCATATACAGGTCAACAAAATTGTACAGTCTGTTTTCTGGAAAAACAGACTTAGCATATGATCCTTGATGTCAAGCTGAATGTCGTGACATTCATTCCTGACAGCATATGCTATATTGTAGGTTGTTCAGTTTTCTGTTTCAGCTTTTTCTCAGGCTATTCTTCAGGGATTCAACTGCTGAGAGAAAATCCAGGAAATCAACAACCAAGCTACATTTAATGAACCTAACAAATAGCTTATTTGTTAGTAACCTAGATGTGGAATTTAGGGGAACTCGCGTGACCTTAAATTCAGGAGAATACAAGTGCAAAGGCCCAAGTACTGCAATATAAAAGGAAGTCGTTCCTTCATTCAGAACTGGGGATTTTAAGGCGTGAAGATTTAGTGTGTCCATCATACTTCACTGCTGTATTTTTGTGAGTCTTGTATTAGACATATCTTGTAAGCCAAGCCACTATCACGTAGATGATTGCTTTGGCATAGGGTGTTCATTGAGTTGTAAGTGTTGTGTCGCTCAAAGCTTTTAAGCGTGAGTGCTGTGTATCTTGATTAAAGCTGTTAAGCACAATCAAGAGTTGTTTGAAGTGTGACTTCAAAATTTTCTTTAAAGGTAGTAATCACTGAGGTGATTGAGGGGGAGTGAGTAGGAACTCTGATCTTAGAGTAAGATTGAAATTGCATTGGATAGGGATTAAGTGAAGAGTTGTAAACGGGTGAGTTTAGCTTTGAATTAATACTACTGATAGTGGATTTCCTCCCTGGCTTGGTAGCCCCCAGATGTAGGTCATGTTGGACTGAACTGGGTAAACAATTACTTGTGTTATTTACTGCACTTACTTTTAAGTTCTGCATAATTCTTGTCTGCGCAGAATTGGATGTCATAACAACCCGTGTGACATCTAAAGTCTGATAACTAGAATTTCAGCCATGATTATCAGAAATTACTTTGTTCGTTTGTTAGAGATTCGGGTATAATAATCCTGGATAACTTCGAAGAATCGTGTTCGTACACTTTCCGAACAAAGTATTTCGACTCTATTCTTGCTTGGGTTCACGAAATCTTTGTGGGGATAATTCTTGAAGAACAATTTGTTTCTGGCAAAGAGAAATGTTCGGAATGTAGAGAGAAAGTTTGGTTTCGTTATGTGTTTTCAAACTGAGGCCAAATGACTCCTTATATAGGAGATCAATAACAGAAACCGAAAAGACGGAACTGTTCAGAAACGGTTACGTCGGTTGGGAAAGGATTCGAAATTCAAAAGAAAATTTTGAACGTTGGAACCCCGTTTCAATTATTCGCATTCAATTATACGCTGACTCGACGAGCGTGCACTCCGCACTACCCCTAACTTGTTTCCAAGCTTTAACGCATAATTGCATCGACCTATAGTAAATCACATTACTACTAAAAATACATTGATGATACTAAAATCACCAATATATATATATATATATATATATATATATATATATATATATATATATATATATATATATATATATATATATATATATATATATATATATATATTAAAGTAGCTAATATATTACAGGGTGTCACATAGTATTGTAATATTATTTTCTTTTTGTTTCGGTCACACATAGCAGTTAATAATGGCCACAGTCCACTATATTTCATTGCCAACTTTACCGAATAATAAAGGCCAAGTCTATTCAATAGTCAATCGTTTCATTAATCAACTACTAACCTCCATGAATAGATATAATATTGTCAATTAAACAAAACTAAATATCAAATTAACATAGATTTCCATGACTGGTACGCTTAGAAAATTGAACCAACTCAATTTACTATTAAATTAAATTAAGAGATAGACAACAACCTGAATATAAAACTAAACATAAATGGAAAAAATTAAACAATTTTGATTCAGTAAGCCAAGTCCTAACATTGTACCAAAAATGATTCTTGAGAATTATTGAAATATAATGTTACAACTTATATCAATTTTAGTTTTCAATTATTTAAATATATAGTTGATGAAAACGTGAAATCCAATCTCTGAGGGATGTATAATCGAATCAGAGGTATTACTAAGGTTCTTTAGAGATTGGGATTGAGACCCTGGAGTAGGAGATGACTGATTATGCTCCTGAATACCCTTATGAGAAGGAGACCCAATATGTTCTGGAACTTTGTCAGGCGTACTGATACCTGAGTTCTTTTCGACTGGAACAACCTATGGTGTTTTTGGCATTGGAGCCTTTACCCTTTCAAGCTCATGAGGATTTGCTTTAGAGGTATAGGTGAGCCTTGTCCTTCAGGTGGAGATTCAATTGTTAGACTTTCAGCAGTTTCTGCAATGGGGTCCAAATTTCCCCCAGTAGCTTTTCCTGATTGGTCAATAATTATCCCGCCATCGCCAACGTCGGTACGTGGATGGATAGATGGTGAAGTGGTTGTCGAAGGCGTCATATATTTGATGCTGGAAAAGTCAACATGACTGCATGATGCATATGGTTGTACTTGGGGGTTTGTAGGGTCTACATCGACATGTTTCCCAAGTAAGGAATTTGAATTAACATTAGAGTTTAAAAAGATATACATTAAAGAAAAAAAACGAGGTAATGAGTTACCTTATTAGCAATTGGATGTGAACTTAGGTGTACACTCTTAGGACTTTGAGCATATTTTCAAGGAGTTCCGTTACCTCTTTTCTTTTTCAGCAGATGAATGTTGCTTTCCTTAGTCCCTTCGTCATCAAAAACCGCAATGGTTTCTTGTCTAACCTCTTCTTCTTCTTCTTCTTCTTCTTCTTCTTCTTCTTCTTCATTCCAATGCCAAAATATTCGACATGTGCATTCCCTTCCCTCTATTCTGCAAAGTTGGCACCAACAACTTTGATAGTTGCATCTGGCTAATGTTTAGGGGGTTAGATTGAGGAGACTGCAAACTTTCTTCATTGATTTTGAACTCTGCCTCTTTCTATGGAGACTAGCGAGTTTCGCTAGAACGTCAATAAGATGAAAGAGACAGATAAATGAAGAAGAGTGAGAAACAAAGAGTATTCCCTCCGATCTCGAATATAAGCCACAAAAAAATTCAATGGTCTTAAATATAAGAAAAACTCACTTATTTGTATTACATCCAATGTCATTATTCCAAATATATCCCTATTTTTTTTTACATTTATATGCTTTTAACGATTTCCAAAGAAAAAAGTATGGGTAAAATTAGAAAGAGCGTAAGACTTAAATGCATTTAGATATTTTTCTTAAAGGGTGAATTTTTTATTTATTTAAAGTTGCTTATATATGAGATCGGAGGGAGTACAAACTAGAGTTTCTTCATTGGTTGAAGCTACATCATCCTTGTTTCCTTTGCTCATTTGTCATGAGGGCCCTGCACTAGAAGAAGTCTTTGCCTTCTTTCGACCATGAAGGAGCAAAACAAAATATTAGGACATCGACATAAAACTAAAGGAAAATAGTTAGGAATCTACCTGTAAAGTTCCTGTAGTACTTATTCCTTGAGAGACAACAATAGATGATTTTGGATTATAGGGAACGCCTCTAAAAGTCAATGAAAACGGGTTAGGACCTAAAAGGAAATCAATACAAGTTAAAGCAAATATATCCAAAGTATTTCTTACATTCTAGAACCAGTCGACAAAAATTACCTTTGTTTTTCTTCTCCAAGTCCCATAGAAAGGAGAAAACATCTTTTAGGCGTTAGACCATAAGGGTAGGGTCTGACATGCTTTCGTAATAAAGGGGCCACCAGTCTCCGAACTCTTCGGTACAATGGAAAGAAAGGGATAATTTGAAAGAATTGAGGATTATCTATTTCTTCTTACAAAAACTATGAAAACTCTTAAGCAATTCATCGCTTGGTGTGTTGGTAGAAAAGAAACAAGCCCCTGCTTTGGGAATCAAGCTTTTAAGAAGTAGTTGGCTCAAACCAAACTGCCTAGCCACCAAGTTTGAGTGGTAGGCAGTTGCTCTTATCCCTGATTTGAAGGAGGTAAGCCTTGTCCACATAACAGTGGGGTGGAAGCATGCCAACTAAGTATTATGTATTTACCTCTCTTCATTACATTAGGGATTTGGAAATGGTTTTCTGAACCATGCAGGTACATATTGTCAACTGGCAAAAAGTGTCATAGTCGAAAGAAATGTCTTACATTTGTAAAAACATGTCAAAGTAAGTCTCATAAACTTCTTTAGACAGAACTTTACCATCATCTTGCGTGAGTTAGGCGATCATCATGCCTCCGACTCCCACCTTTGAGTTAGGAGGAATTCTGGTTTTTAGGGAAGGTTCTAAAGTGGCATTGAGTCACATCTACAAGAGCCAGATGAGGCCATCCATTTAAAGACTGTCATAATTTTTTATTTTCTTGAGCTCTTGAGATGCTAACCCCATAGATTCATACATACCCCATAAAATCAGCTTGATGAGGCATATATTCATCCCTTCATAAAGTTGGGTGGTCGAGGGGAAATTTATTTAGCCACTTGAACGGATCGAGAACATAAAACAAAGCAGACAACCCAGTAAGTCATGAAGGTTATATGTTCATGGTTACCCATGCGATCTGTCGAAGTATGATGACCTTAGATGAATGCGATGTAGGCAGTTTTGGTGAAAACAAACCCAAGTTTAGTTTTGGTTTTTGTTGAAGGATCAAAGGACTCTCCAGTTGGTCGAAGGCCAACAATAGCAGTAATACTAAAGAGTGTTGGGGTTATCATCCCACAGGAAAGGTGAAATGTGTTGGTGGAGGTATCCCATAAACACATGGTTGCAATAAGCATGTGGGAGTTATATTTGGGGAAGAAATCTCTTAGCATATGGGGTTCTTAACACGTCTAGGAACTGGACCCATGAAAGAGAAAATGGTTCCTGAAATAGAGTAGAGAATCAATGTATCAACATGCCATACATTTCTTCTCCCATATTCCATGGGAGGTTCAAGTACGTAAGCACAATCATTGATGAATAGAGGTTCTTCAATGGTAGCGACTAAGGGAGAACGGTGAGCAGGTTTGAATTTGGGAACCAATGTTGATTCTCAAGTTTTGGAAATAAATTCGATGAAGAAGATGACATAAATTGCAGAGAGTTCTCTAGAGTTTTTCGTTTCTTTTTTTGAGAAGGAAATGGTGAAAGAGAAAAAGTCGAGGAAGAAACATTTAAATAGCCAAATGGAAGAAAACGTTTCAATTTTTCCCTCTAATAATTTTGGATACATGGCACATGCAAGTCGATAATTGGCACCAAGCGATTACGGGAAAAGATGAAAAGGAAGAAATTAAATGATTTCCTTTTTCTCATTTAAGTTAATTATGCATTAATCTCATAAGAAATATGTGATGATGATGATGAGCAGCATGCACGTGTATGACATGATGGTTTGGTAAAAATTCATAATTACGACCCACAGATACAAATAAATAATGATAAAACGTCTAGTTGTTGTGACATGTACAGACTAGTTGAACAATATCGATGGTTTACAAAAAAACGTCATCTTTCTTCTATTTGACACATGATCGAAAGTGATATTTTTTGGAGGCATATGTTAGTTTAGAATTTCTAGTTGGAGAAAGAGTCAACAAATAATGTTGTGTGGAGAGAATTCTAAGTGTTAACATTTAAATACCAGTTTCGACATGTCAAATACGTCGATTGGAGCGTTTTGACTAGCATGCTGAATATGGGTTGGAAGAGTCTTAGAAACAGATCTTGAACATGGTTTAGAAAAATCTCAAAAGCAGATCTAACTAATCACTCGATACCAAGTCGAGGTCGAAACTTTCTACATACGTCAAAAACTTAGAAGATTTTAGAGACTTGAAAGGTTATCTAAGCACTAGTTTTTCATAAAACTACCTTTGACAAGCAGACAATTATAATGGTTTACAGTAGTTTGTAAGTTCTGACAACGTGACAGTGCTTCAAAAGACTAAGATGCATGTTCTTAAATACGTGTCTATTTTCTAGGAATAATTTGTCGGAGACGATTATCTTTAGTTTAGTATAAATAGCAGACTCATACATTGTAATCAATGTTGCAAAATTCATATACTTCTCTATAGAACTAGAGCAATTGAGTCAAAGATCAAAATAATTTATGAGTAACATGTATGAGTCTACGTTCCTTTCTTTTATTGTCTTCATGTTTTCTTAATTGAAACACTCTTTTATTCTTATAATTTACTGACTTTGTTTAATGCTATTTATTACAATTTTCATTTATTTTAATACAAGCTTTTACAACATTAAAGTTTGTCTTCACTTTGTCTGCGTATAAACATTCACAATAACTTCATACACACTTTCTTATACATTATTTTACACATATTACTTTCAAAAAAATTCGAATTAATCTCACAAACTAATTAAACTCGTAATTATTTACTAAAAACATTTGCAAACACGTCCCTGAATAAATAAAACGTCTAGTTGTTGTGACATGTACATACTAGTTGAACAACATCGATGGTTTACAAAAAAACGTCACCTTTCTTCTATTTGACACATGATCGAAAGTGATATTTTTTGAAGGCATATGTCAGTCTAGAATTTCTAGTTGGAGAAAGAGTCAACAAATAATGTTGCGTGGAGAGAATGCTAAGTGTTAGCATTTAAATACCAGTTTCGACATGTCAAACACATCGATTGAAGCGTTTCGACTAACATGCTGAATATGATTTGGAAGAGTCTCAAAAATAGATCTTGAACATGGTTTGGAAGAATCTCAAGAACAAATCTAACTAATCACTCGACACCAAGTCGAGGTCGAAGCTTTCTACAAACGTCAAAAACTTAAGATTTTAGAGACTTGAAAGGTTATCTCAGCACTAGTTTTTCACAAAACTACCTTCGACAAACAGACAATTATAATGATTTACAGTAGTTTGTAAGTTCTGAGAAGACTAAGTTGCATGTTCTTAAATACATGTCTATTTTCTAGGAATAATTTGTCGGAGACGATTATCTTTAGTTTAGTATAAATAACAGACTCATACATTGTAATCAATGTTGCAAAATTCATATACTTCTCTATAGAACTAGAGTAACTAAGTCAATGATCAAAACAATTTGCGAGTAACACATATGAGTCTACGTTCCTTTCTTTTATTGTCTTTATGTTTTCTTAATTGAAACACTCTTTTATTCTTATCATTTACTGAGTTTGTTTAATACTATTTATTACCGTTTTCATTTATTTTAATACAAACCTTTACAACATTAAAGTTTGTCTTCATTTTGCCTGCGTACAGATATTCACAATAACTTCATACACATTTTCTTATATATTATTTTACATATATTAATTCCGAAATTTTTCGAATTAATCTCACAAACTAATTAAACTCGTAATTATTTGCTAAAAAAATATGCAAACACCAAATCCCTCTATAATTAAAATCAAGTAGTCATAGTTTGTTACTTTTTTTCTAAAACATTTTTTAATCAAATTAGTTAATGTTAATAATTGTTATGAAGATGAAAGTTGCTTAAAAGAAAGAAACAAGGTCATTCCAAGTAGTATAATATGATTATATGTGTCGTCTAAATTTAGTAAGTTAATACTTACAGTACATTTTAATTTTTGAACTTGACATCTGTATCCAATTATCCATTCCATAAAATATCAAAGAAACAAAATTTGATATACAAACATACTATACCCCAATAGAGAGAGACGAACCAACCATACCCCCATAACCTCTCCCTTGCTTCCGCAACGCAACTACCAACCAACGATGCCCCACCGTGCCTCATCGCCACCGTTAATCAGCCTCCCACTCCTCATCATTCTTTTACCTATCCTCACCTTAACCCTCCTCTTCCTCGCCGTACCTCCGCTTCTCTCCGCCGCCACCAACATCCTCCAACACTCCCCCGTTAAAACCACCTGGAACTGGAACTGGAACTCCTTCAACATTATCCTCGTCTTTGTCGCCATCCTGTTCGGCGTTTTCGCTAGACGAAACGAAGACGAATCGTCACCGCAGCAAAGCCCCACCGATGCTGTTCCCGATCAAAACATTGCCTTCCGAAGAGTTTCGGTATCGTCTCATGGAGTTGAAACTGGTGGCTATGAATCGCAGCAATGGTTTGGATTCTCTAGTGACGAAACTCCGAACCGGTTGCAGTCGCCGGTTACCGGTGTTAACCGGTTGAGAAGAAGTAGTAGTTCTTACCCAGATCTACGCCAGATGGAAACCGATGATTCCCGTTATAAGTTTCGGTTTTTCGATGATTTCGAAATCGAGAAACAGTTCCGTTCGCCGTCTAGGGCAGCATTTTCCACACCGCACCACCGCAAACAGTTGCCGGAATATCGAAGTCAAGAAGAAGAGCAAGTACATGTTAAGGAAATTCCTGTAGATACGTTCCAAACTCGTCCTTCTCCGGTGAAGTTATCCTCACCTTCTCCGCCACCACCTCCTCCACCTATTTCTCGGCGTCGTCAATCACAGAGTATGCATCAGACAGTAGAGAGTAGGAGCGAGATAACGGAGCTTGAAGATCCTGAGTTCACAAGGATCGATTCTCCGCCACCGACACCTCCGCGCCCGTCGGCGAAAACACGATCGGAGCAGAAGCACGGAAAGAATGAGCGAAGAAAAAGTAATGTGAAGAGAGAGATAGCAATGGTTTGGGCTTCGGTACTTTCCAATCAGAGAAAGCGAAAGAAGAAAGAGAGACCAAGAAACGATCATAATCACCATTACGATAATGTTGATGAATTAACAAAAAATGCAACAGCGCCACCGGTGACTCCACCGCCACCTCCTCCGCTGCCTCCACCTTCAGTTTTTCACAGTATATTTAGAAAGGGAATGGGAAAGAGTAAGAAAATCCATTCAGTCCCAGCGCCGCCTCCTCCTCCTCCTCCGTCAAGAAGATCGGCTAAGCCAAAGAATCAAATCCCCCAGCCTCCACTGTCTTCTCCACCGTCAAGGAGATCTTCTAAGCCTCTGAATCAAATCCCCCTGCCTCCGCCGACGCCACCTCGCCAGGGAAACCGCACGAAACCGCCATTGCCAAACAAATCGACCAACTTTATGAATGACACTTTAAACGTCGGCAACCAGTCGCCTCTGATTCCCATTCCACCACCTTTACCACCGTTCAAGATTCCTGCAATGAAGTTCGAACTTCACGGGGATTTTGTTAAGATACTAAGTAACCAGAGCTCGCGATGTACTTCGCCGGAGCGGGAGCACATTGATGGGGAAGTTTCAGAAACCACCACATTTACCAACTCTGTTACGAATCATAAGAACGACGGGAAAGCCTACGTTTTCTGTCCAAGCCCTGACGTGAACGCGAAGGCCGCAACATTCATTGCTCGACTCAGGGGAGAATGGAGGCTACAAAAGCTCAACTCCATCAAGGAGAAAGGCAATGGCTCATTGCCTCTTGCAAGTGATTTGTTACACTAAACTATAGTTACATGGTTCGCTGGTCTTGATAGAGAACTTAGAATTCGTTCGCTAGTTGAGGCGAGTTGAGGCCAAGTCGGCCACATTTGATCACAATTTATGGTCTGTGATCACAACCTCGCCAGCAACATAGTACTTCTCAATGTTCTTGTGACTGCACTTGAGGCCAAGTCGGCCACATTTGATCACAATTCTCCGCAATACTAGGAACTGCGACACGACTGCAAGAGCTCTGTACAAATGCATATTAAGAAATTGGGCTCTAGTTATGGTTTTTTTGTTCAATTATTAGATCCTACAGAACAATTTTTTTGAGAGGTTTGAGTTTTGGTTTGCTTGGTTTTGTTGATTGATAATGATCCAAGGCTTTTTGTTACTATGGTCCTAAAGATCATACATTAGAATTGAAGTAAAACTGATTTGTATAGGAAGATAGCTGAAGTGAAGCTCTAATTCTGTTTTTGATGTGTTATTAGAGCTTCTACCACATTTATTGAGAGTGTGAACATATGGTTTGCTACAGCTTGTATGTTTTTATAATTTGCTGCAATGAATATATGTTTGTTTTAGACTATTGTTGAATAAATTTGTGACTTTTACTACTTGAAATGTTAAGCCAATTGAACTAGTGTGATTTTGCAAAAGCAATATATCAAACATACACAGACTTGTTAAAAAAGTATCTTTCACAGAGTGAAGATTTGTTACTTGCTTTTCAAAGGTGACTTTACTTTGTCCTTATGATGTACTTATTATACATGAAGAATTAAAGATCACAAAGAGAAAACAAGGTTTCAGTTTTCAAGCATGTACTATAGCTTTTAAGTCTAATAAAGGGGAACCACTTTCAATGGGGAGTGGGAATCTTTGCTTTCTGTTGCCCATTCAAATATGGAGTGAACAATTCACGCAAGCTTAGTCTAAACCCCATAATATATTTTTTATTAAAGTGTTGAAATAAAATCTTACTCCTACTTAAAAAAATTATTTATTTATTAGGATACGCCATTATAAAGGTTATGTTATTTAGTATTTTTTGGAAGATTGAAATTGGAACGTACTTTTTATATTATATTTTATATTATAATATTATAAGAGAGTTTAAGTTCACTTGAAACGCATTAAATACATACAATAGTTTTGCTTTCTTATAGAAAGGCTTCTTGAACATGTATCAATCATGCCTTTCCAAATTCTAGTAACACCCTTTTACATTATATAATTCTGATGTGTTGTTTTTATGAGATCAATTTAAGGAGGTTAAAGACTTGAGTTCAAGTGAATTTGAGTTTAAATGAGGCAAAATTATTAACCTTAAAAATAGGGTATTGGGATGAATTTTTAAACTAATTATATGAATTAAAAAATTATATACGTGTATAGAAAAATTATCATAAATAAATGAACTAATCTTTAAATTATAATATTAAATGAATTAAATAATCATTATTTTATAATAAATTTAAAATTTAAAATCTTAATTTATGGATATATAGTTGTTGCAGGATGTTATACATTTATTCCTTTGAAGTCCCCGCGACTTTGTTCCTTTCTCACTCTAACAAATACTTATCTCTCATCTAAATATAACATAGCCTAAAGTTATCAAAGGTACTAACAGAAAAGGTACCCCATCCACTCCCTATACAGTATGATATTCCCAATAAATTAAATTTAAAAATATTATCCGTATCCCACCAATCTTTTCCCCTACCACTTCATCTTCTTCATTCTTATATGTATCTTCCCTACCATTCACCCCCTTCATTTCTTATCATTCATTTTACATAAAAAAAATTATTAAAAAAAAACAAAAGCGGATAAACCGCTCTGTCCAAGGTGCGAACTGCAACCCACGACCCATGTTTGCGGCGATATCAGATACGTTTTCAAACGAAGCTCCACCTTCTTCTTCTCGCGCGATGGGTGGCCGCTCCGGCCGGACCGCTTGAGATCGCGCCGTGAGCGGTCGCGATCGATAACTCTGATATGAGTTGTGGTTGGATTTCAAATTTTAAAAGTATTTTAGAAATTTTGTTAGAGTGGGTTAGTAAAACATGGGGTGTAGTGAATAAATCCCCTTGTTTATTTTGATATTTAATATATTGTATATTGGTTTTTGTTGTACCCCAAAATTTGCCCTCCATTTTTTGCATATCTCTATCCAACCATTTGACTTGGGGATCAGTTGCATACATTAATGACTCATGCATAAGCACCATTCATTCCATTAAGGGATCACCACAAATTCCAAATTCTTGGCTTGTGGAATTAGGGTTTGCTTGTGTGTTAACTTGAAAGGTGTGGCTTGGATCTACACCAAAGCTCAGGGATCTTAAAAACCCTATTTTCTTGATAATGGAGGTATGGGTTCAACAAGGAAATATTCAGGCAATCCTCAAGGCTTGCTAACCCTAATGCTTGAGGATATGGTCATAAAGCTTTGGATTTGATTGTGAAGCATCTTGATTGATTCAAAGATCTTAGCATACCTCAGGTAATCCCAATCAAGGAGGATTTGGTTTAAAGCCATCTTACAACTTGATTCTTCATCTAGATGGTCCTCAAACCCTAGTTCCACCCAATTTATCATTTATTGTGTGCTTGGTCATTACACATCATAACTCCTTGTACTTGGTTCAATCATGTTGATTTTGGTTTGGTTCTATCCCTATGTGCTTAAGGCCTTTGGTCCTAGACCAAGTCTTTGGCCCTATGAACTTCCAAGTACCTAACCCTTGATTTGTTTGGTTCATTCATGTTGAGTCCATCCAAGTCTATTTCATGACATGTTTCAATGCTTAGTGTTTGGTTTATGGAGCTTTGGTTCATGTTTATCATTGTCTATGAAAGTCAAGGTGATTCATGTTATTGGTTTATTCAAGTCATTCATGTGCATCCTAAGTTATATTCAAGATTCAGTTCCATACAAAATATCAAGATTCAATACCAATCCATTCCATTACAAAGCAATAAGGTGTCCATTACATGAGAAATACAAATTTTGATAACTTTGACCAAGTGTTGACTTTGGTCAACAATTGACTTTTTGGTCAACTTTGACCAAAGTTAACTCATCCATTTTTTGCCACCTAAGACTTAGTCTAACCCACTTGGCCTTGATTCATCATCCAAATGTCATGATTTGATATGCTTTTGTTTGGTTTCTTCATTTTCAAGTAACTTGGCCTATTTGCAACCTCATGTTCACCATGCCATTACTTGGACCTTTTGTTTTGCCAACCATTGTTCACCTTGCCAAATAGGTCCTACATCTACCACAACCAAACACCATAGTCACATGATCAAATACTGTACTTACAATGGCCATTTGGACAAGGGAACACACCTGGGTTTGGTCTTGGATTTACTATGTTTAGCATCCTGCAGTAGCCATGATCCTGTCATGGAATTTGCCTATAAACCACCAAGCATACCAATCATTAGTCATGTAACATAACCAAAAGACACTTTTGCAAGCTAACATCATCATGACAATCATATATGCAAGCATGGTTTAGGCAAACATGGCTTATGCATCCAAACATTTCTGCAATCTAAACAATCAGGCCAAGCTGCATCAAAACCAAAACCAGAAATGGAGTTGAGTAGGTTGCATACCGTTGGAACTATTTTGCACAAGAACCACACATCTGCAACAAGCAGCAAGCCAATGATAGGCAACACTAAACATGCAGTTCCCTTCAGTTTCTAGCAGCACACATTAGTCCAAGCAGAACCACACCTGCTGCAGATTCTGCATCAAACACCTACAACATGAGGTATGCAGCTCACCACACCATGGCCTGGAACCCTATATCTTGCTCATACTAGACCTAAGACCACCCTGCAGTGAAGCCAGTTACAAGTCAGTGATATTATCTCCCCATAAGCCACAACAAAATACCCAAAAGCCTTGCCTTCCAATTTGAATACCAAAATGCAAGACATGAAGCAGAATCAGATGGTCATGAGTCCACAAACTTGTTAGAAGAAGCCATCAACCAAGACAGGATCAAAACAGAACCATAAGGCCATGGTTGCAATGCTACAAGTTACAGGCTAAAGCATTGTTAAACCAAAGGCAGATATCCCATGAGATGCACCAAACCATCTCAACACAGAGCAGTCAAAATGGGCATCTTACAACACCAATCATCATGCCAATAGTTCAGTCATTGTCAGCAGTGAGATAGTAGAATATAAGGAGCATGCCAACTTTTGTAAACAAGATCCTGTAGTGTGTGAACTAGACTTCGAAACTCCATACCACCATCCTGAATTATCATGGAACCAACATCAAGTTTCCCTTTTCACAAAACCAAAGAGGAAATGACCAAGCTGCAGTTGAAATAAGGCATTACCACTTCAGTAGGTCATTGAGTATAACAACTCCACATAATCCGTTCAGAATAACCTGCAGCAAACCAAAGTAAAACTTGCATCTTAAAAACAACTAACCAATTTTGTAGTTAAACAGTTACCAGCTTAGCAGGTCACCTTTGATCCAATAGCCACATCACCTAACTCTAACTCATTATATCACCTGCTGCAGCCAGTCATTAAAAAACCAATTAACCAAGTGATCTAAACCAGCTAACTACTAATTCAGTGAGCTAACTTACTGAACTCACTGAGTTCATCCTAATTGTTTCCCAAGATAACTCCAAGCCTAAGTCATAACTAACTCCTAACTTACATCAATCTAAACCTACCATCTATAAATTCACACCAACTCCCTCATTTCTGAACCATTGGCTTCATCACTCTCAACTCATTGCAAACTCTCAATTTTCACTTTGCATAACACTTCACTCCCTCACTCAGAGCTCTTCTTCCATAGGCCATTGAAGCTTCAATTTGCTTGAGCTAGACCGCACAGAAAACACACCTCTCTCCATTCGTGTACTCTCAATTTCAAGAAGAAAAAGAAAGAAGGAATAGAAGAGGACGAGTTGTATCAAAGAAAGGCAAATAAAGCGAATCAGAAGCTCACCTGAGACGTGTTTCCGACCTTCTTCTCCGGTGAGTTAATCTCGAACCATTGCAATTTCGTATTTCCTGGTTACTAAGATGTAGAATTCAGAGAGAGAAATCCAAGCCCTAAGGTTGTAGGTGTTGATTCCTCATAGTTGCCATTTAATTTGATTAAAATCACCTAGGGTTCTTCAGATGTTTGCCTTCAATTGAGCTTGTCCTTTGAGAATTTCCCTAATCCATCCCCATATTCGTCACCAGCGTGGCATTGCACATCAGATGGTGGCCTCCACTTTAGTTCAGGCGCACCTCCGTTGCCAGAGGCAACCTCCGACACGGTGGCCCATGGTGGCAGGTCGGTGGAGTAATTTGAGTTGGCCGTAAGAGATAGAAAGGCCGCGCGTTTGGAAACTTTTAAACGTTGATGACTTTCCCAAGTCAAAGTTCACGGGGTTTATCTCTGGTGGGCTTGGTTTCATCCAAGCCCAGTGTGATTTCAATCACACGCCTGTTTCCCTCGTGCACCCCCCTGTGGACATTAAGCAACATGGCATTGGGCTTAACTGAAAGCCCATACGCCGTTTTTGCTTCTTACACTAGTCTCCATTATACACCCCCCTATGGCCAACAACATTTTGGTATTGGGCTTGGTTGAAGCCCATGCACCAGTTTCTACTTTCTCACTCCATTTCATAGGCTGCACCCTCTTTTTGCCCATTATGCATGTATTAAATTTTATTATTTTTGTTAATTGATTTCTAGCATTTTAATTAGTTTAATTAGCTTGTTTAGGTTAGTTAATTTAATTTTTGTAATTAGGTTTTAGAACTAATTAGTTTTAGAATTTTGATTTTTTTAGAATATTAGGATGATAATTATAATTAATTAGGAATAATTAGATTTTAGGTGTTTTTAGAATTTAGTTAATTTCTATACAAGTAGGTTAAAATCAAGCTTTAGGATTTATTCAATTTTAGGCTATAGTTAGACATTAACTAGAATTTAATTTAGGCTAATAATTGGACATATTTTGTAAATGACCATTTTACCCTTTAGGGGTAATTTTGGGCATTTTATCCATATAATAACATAATCCCTTAGGACTAGAACTTGACATTGGAATTTTAATTAAAATGTTGACTAACTATGATATGATCCCTTATGATAGTTTCTAACAATTCTAACCATTAGATTAGATTCAAACCTAGTTCCCTAAATCAAAATAAACCCATGATTAAGTTGATCAAAAGCAATTTTGACCAATTAAATCCTTTGAACTTGTATAATCCCACAGTCTAATTTGAGTGACCAAAAGACCCTTGGTCACTTAATAAGGTTTTTCTTCTAAACTGTGGAGCTCGAAGCCTCAAGTCAAGATCTTCAATCAAGACATCTTCAGTCATACCAAGTAGTGGATAATACAAGCAATCAAAGGTGGAAAACTACAAGAGCTTGTCAAATCAAAGTTGGGATTATGCAACACGAGCCTTAAGTGATAGAGAAGGAGTGGGACTGGAGTATTCCTACCCCCATTCTGGATATCTTTGGGTATGGGACGAATGACCCAACGCTCATCGTATTCACCTCTATTCATAGACTTTAGCACAATTCTAATCATACGATTGACAAGTCTCTCTCTTCATAAAATAATGCAAAGCAAGGACTACATCAACAACTTATCAATTATGACTCGAGTTATACGATATGAGCCTTAAGTAATAGAGAAGGAGTGAGACTGGAGAATTCCTACCCCTATTCTGAGTATCTTTGGGTATGTGACGAATGACCCAGCGCTCATCATATTCACCTCTATTCATAGACTTTAGTGCAATTCGAATTGAATGATTGATAAGGTCTTCAATACAAGAAACAACAACAAATATCCTTCTTTTACCACTTGAAAGTTAGGACGAGAGTTACATGCCATGAGCCTTGAGTAGTAAATAAGGAACGAGACTAGAGTTTTCCTACACTCATTCTGGATATCTTTGGGTGCGAGACATTTGTCTTGTTGCTTATCGTATCCAACTTTACTCAGAGACTTTAGTGTGATTCTTATCAAATAACTATCAAGTTTATTCATTTTCCATTCTAATCATTTCAATTCAATCATTAAATCATCTTCTTTTGCCTCAATCATCTTGCTTCCAGCCTTAGTGGGCTGAACTACGAAAGCTCTGATCTCCTTATTGCACTATAAGGATACGTAGGCAGGAGAACCCAGTTTCTTCGTGAGCTACCCTATTTATCATTCTCTATTCATTCAATCTATACCATCTTTTTGAGATCAATCATATTTCTCCTTGGACTTCCTATCTAGCCTTTTGGGATGTCTTAACGATAATTCATCTCCTCAATCGAGAGTTGTTTGGGGGCTATGCCCAAACACTTAATTCAGTCTTTCTTTTTTGCTTTACCTTATAGTGGCGGTCTTTGTCATACCCCAATTTTGTCGATTGGTCAAATAGTCGCCACTTCAGTCCACCCAAACCCCAATTAAATGAAATTATTTTCATAATAAGAAATGAAATGGGTGATGACTTTGAGTCTTCAACTTCTCTCCTCAATTGTTTGAATACGAGTTCTCTTACTCGGTCAGTCAAATAATTGTCATTCCTCTACAAAATTCCAAACCCCGATTAAATCAAAACACTTTCATAATAAGCTAAAATGAAAAGGGAGATGACTTTGAGCCTTCAACTTCTCTCCTCACTTGTTTGAATACGAGTTCTCTTACTCGGTTAGTCAAACAACTGTCATTTTTCCGTAAATCAATAAATCAATCAAAACTGTACAAAAAGGGAGATGGTCTTAAGTCTTCGATTCCTCTCCTCAAATGCTCGGATATGAGTTGTCTTACTCAGCCATTCGAGTACTTGTCGTTTATTCTAAAACACATCAATCATACATAAATCTATTCTCATAATCACTCAAATGAAACAGAAAACGGTCTAGAGTCTTCTATTTCTTTTCCCGATTATTAGGATACGAGTTGTCTTACTCAATTATCCGAGTATTCGTCATCCGTTCAAAACACTTTAACTATTATCAAATCCTTTCTATAATTAAGAATGAAAAATAAAGTGGTCTAGAGTCTTCTACTCCCTTTCCCGACTATTAGGATACGAGTTATCTTACTCGACTATCCGAGTAATCGTCATCCAACCAAAAATATCTCAACACATCAAACCTATCTTTTCTCGCCCTCGTGCGATCATAACCAATCAAACAAAACACCCAACACATTAATTCAACTTGTCACCTCCGTGTGATCAAAACTCTTTTCAAAAAGAACACTATTTAATCCTTTCTGATGCGCACAACAAACTAATGTTTAAGCCTCCGCCGAGAGTAGACAAGCCAACGTTTAGCTTTTAGGATGCGATCTAAACAGTTGTTCATTAAAAAACACCAACCAACCAGAGTTCCCCGAACTACGAATGCTCTGATTTCCTTATTGCACCATAAGGATACGTAGGCAGGTGATTGCTGTATCTTCGCGAGCACATTAATAAAAAACCTCCCCTTTCCCTTTCTGAGGTTCTCATCCATTTCTATTCTCAATACATTTATAACCCGAAGATAACAAACAAACATAAATTAACACTCAAAATGCAAATTAGAACTAAAAGGTTCCCGTTGAGTACAACAGACGTAAGGGGTGCTAATACCTTCCCCTTACGTAATCCACTCCTGAACCCAAATATGGTTGCGACGACCATTATTCTCTTATTCAAAAGGTTTTATCGATATTTTCCTATTCCTTCATTGGGATAAATAAAGTTCGGTGGCGACTCTGTTCGAACATTAAATTTTTTCCGCGACCATCGCGAGGAATCATATTTTTTGAGATGCGACAAATGGCGACTTTGCTGGGGAAAAGCTCTGAGCAAAAGAGAGTGAAGCCTAATTTAGTTTAGTTGATGTATTATGTGTTAATTTTGTTTACTTGTTTGTTATTTATTCTGTTATTATTATGCTGTAATAATTATTGTCTGGTGATTTATTGACTATGTCTTATTTGGGGTTCTCTGGTTGGTGATACTTTGTGAGATAAGCTCTCCACCCGAGTCTGAGAAAAACCATAAGATTAAGTTGGTGGTTGCGTAGTGGGCGCCTGCAAGGAGTCTTCCTTGTTGGGAAGAAACGAAGACCCCGCTTAGAGGAGATTCTCTTGAGATATTATTGCCCGACGAGTCTTCGTCACGACGATAGTATTCTCAAGTTGGATCAATGACTCTAGGGACCTTTTAACCCATTATATCCGGTGGTTATGTAGTTTTTACCTGAAGAGTCTCAAGACTTATTGGGTTAATACGAAAGCCCCAATCAGATGAGATCCCTTGGACGTATTATTACCTTACAGTAATATTTCCAACCTCGACCTATGACTCTGAGAACCTTGTTAGAACCCTGGACTCGAGAGTCATGTAGTAGAATCCTCATGGAGTTTTCCTTGTTGGGATAATACAAAGACCTCACCTAGACGAGATCTTCTTAAGGATACTATTGTCCGACGAGTCTTCGTCACGGCAGTGACGTCCTCAAGAAATATCCATGACTCTAGGAACCTACCAACTGTAGAGCCTACCCATGGGGTTCCATTAATCAAAGATACCCGTCATTCACCCGTTATTCTGATCTATCTGAAAACACTTTGAACCTGTGATCCTGAACATGTCACTACATTCATACACATATCATTACATTTGCATTCATCATCATACATTTTATATCATTTTTCACCAAAAAAAGTAAATACAAAAAAACTCATCCATCCTTCATCCATAACCTGCAGTTGATTTCCCGATACTAATATCATACTTGAAGTAGCTCTTGAAAGATCATGGATCCGTTGAAGCAAAGTCATATTGCATTAAGAGGAGATGTGGACTCGACGAAAAATCAGTTAGACCAACTTGTGGAAGCTATGATAGTTTTAGCAAAGAAGGAGGATAACATTCAGCAGACTGCAGTCGTAGAGAATGTTATTCCAGCTCCAGTAAATGGTCCTGCCCAACCTCTACCCACCTGGATATGATCCTGATGTGCAATGTGGATATCATGCTGGAACAATAGGGCATTCAACTGAAGACTGCAATGCTTTCAAAGCTAAAGTGCAACAATTGATCGACGAAAGGTACATATCCTTTCCAAAAGGAAGCCTGTTGGTGCACGTTAACCTCTCGTCAGAATGAGTTCAAAGATTTCATAGATTATCTTCTAATGCCAGTAGTTCAGACAGGAAGACATCCTCAACACTGGCAATCGTTGGACTAATTTGTTTCTATTTTTGCATTTGTAGTTTCTTTGTTGTTAAAGGCTGCTTGTGTTTAAACATTATTTGTTTTTAATGGTAATATTGATAAAGTAATGATGCATGTTTTAAATTAATCATCTCGCATTCGCTCATTTTTCTTCTCTTATATCAAAAACAAAAAAATACATCAGTATTTCTCCCATTCACTTTTCTTTATCATAACTTTTGTTTTAGCAAAGATTTGAGGGAGGATGACGAAAACAAAATACCCATAATTGCTGACTGTATGCTTTCGGATAAAGTCCTACTGATGATGTACATGCATTGTTTCAAATCCCCAAACACTGGAGAGATAAGGAGTTAATCCCTAGTCAACCACTTTGAGCCTAGAAGTAGGTGTTTCTTTCGGATGAACAAACCCTTCTGTTTAACCTGGGGAAGGGTAGTGTTCAGTTAATCTGACTACGCATTCAAATTTCAAGATGAAACATCCCGTCTGAGGATCAACCACATGATATTCTTCGCACACATCCTGAAGTGTAGAAGGAACCATGCAAAATCCAAAAGTTATGGCGTTTGTTCTTCAATGACCATTGACTTGGCAGTCACAATTCTAAAAGATAAAATAAAAAAGCCCGCTAAGTCGAACACCCAAAGATACGACTTAGGCAAAAAATAGGGGCAATCCCGATGGACTAAAGCTTCAAAAAGCGGTCCATGCAAAAGTTAGGGATCAAAACAAAAATCAAAGGAGGTCATGAAAACCCTCAACTCAACAGAATAAGACTCAGTGACCACCATATCAAGAATCAAAGGGTCACCGACATCCAGAAAATTAAATAAGGTGACTGCCATTTCAAGAGACCTTGAATCATCATCTTTATCCTTTACACCTTCAAAAAAGACGAATGTGTATGTTGAATTAACTGAACGTAGGACTGGAGTTTATCAAGAAGAAGGGTGGGTACAAAAACAATTTTGAGCCTCATATCCTTTGTTTCAATAACCATGAACCAAGCCACGTTACAACCCTCAAAAGACCTAATTGAGGTAGGGTTATTTCCAAAAGCATATTACAGCAAGGTTGCGTAAACTGACTCCTAAAAATTTGCTAATCTTCAACATCGATGTCATTACTCTCACTGTGTCTTTCACACTTTAAATTGCTAAATCAACAATACATTTGGACTCATGGTCCACTCGTCACACATTATCACATAATTCAAATAAATTCTTTTCAAAACTTGCATAAGTATCGCATTAAAATTACCATTTCTAAAAAAACAATTTTAACTGCAAGACAGTACTTGACGTCAGGGAAATTCCAACAATAAGGAACGATCAGAGGAACTTGGACATTCGTTGGTGCTGACCCGAATCAAGACTACCTCACAACCTATGAATCTGAGACATGCCACCTAAACATCAGTTGGTCATAGGAAGATTACTCCAAGAATTGGTCAGTCTTAAACAGTCTCCAACATCTGTTAATAAATGTGCAAATCATTTCAAGAATCAGTTGATCCAGAGCAAATCATCTCAGGACTCTATTAACTAGGGGCAGATCACCTAGAGGTTCTGTGGGCCAGGGGCAAACCCCTTCAATGCTCTAAGAGTCGGTTAACCAAGGATAAATCCTTTCATGAATCAAAATTCTAGGGCAATCCATCTCCAAATTATGGTACAATTGCTTTCAAAATCCTTTTGAGGTAAATATTTTGCTTAGACCCATCACATTGGGGCAAGATGAGCCATACAGGAGCGAGTCCTCTCCATGTTTTCAAGCAGTTCAAGCAAAAGCTTTTTCGCAAGTCCGTAAATGCAGAGTTCAAGATGAGTGTCGGGGAATCATGCTATCATCCCATAAAACAACCATCTGGCAGACATAAGCCTTTCTGCAATGAACCTTCTCTTCCAATACCCGTGCAGGGGTATTTTGGAAACCTTCCAATCATTACATAAATCATCATCATGCATTAGTCATGTCGCTTTGCTCTAGCATAAAGCCATACATATCATATCATTTATCAGGCATAACCCATAACATGAACCTGACATCAAAAAGCATTGAAACCCAAAATCTGACGCCAAAGTCCAATTCTCGTTTGGCAAATTATTTCAAAGCCCAGTTCCCGTCTGACAATTTATTACAAAGTCCAGTTCTCGCCTGGAAATTTATTTCAAAGTCCAGTTCCCGTCTGACAATTTATTTCAAAGCCCAGTTCCCGTCTGGCAACCTTTTTCAAAAGCCCAGTTCCCGTCTGGCAATTTATTTCAAAAGCTCAGTTCCCGTCTGGAAATTTATTTCAAAACCCAGTTTCCGTCTGACAATTCATTTCAAAGCCCAGTTCCCGTCTGGAAATTTATTTCCAAAGTCCAGTTCTCGTCTGGCGATTTATTTCCTAAGTCAAGTTCTCGTCTGGCGAACTATATCAAAAATCAGTTCTTGCATGACAAATCATTTGCCATATACCAGTTCTCGTCTGGTAAATTATCTCTTAATACCAGTTCTCGCCTGGTAGGTCACTTATTTCGATACCAGTTCTCGTCTGGTAGTCAATTATTTTCACCAGTTCTCGTCTGGTAACCTATTTTAAAAAAAGTCAGTTCCCGTATGACAAACAAAAACAAATTCAGTCCCGTCTAGCATTTCAATTATTTTCACCAGTTCGCGTCTGATAACATACCCTTCGAGTGTTGTCCTCATATGGCAGTTCAATCTCCTTCACTAGTTCTCATCTGGCAGTTCCCATTTAAAGTCCAACCTCATTGGCAATCAAGAATTAAACCCTACAAAAACATCCAATTACCTAGCTGCATTCCCACATGCATCACACGAATCATCCATACATGGTTTTCCTACCAAACAGAAAATTCAAAAAAACACAATCATATCAATCATCAGCATACTCATGCATAACACTCCCTCAAAATGGGAATTTCAACAAAACAAAAATCATTCGCATTACTACATGCACATCCCAAATATCCCCAGCAATTGCATACTTGCATACATCTCATGCACCATCCCATGCATGGTATTCCCACCTAAAGTGGGATATCATACAAAAATCAAACATAAAGTATCAGGATCCAAGGTCATTCATACATATCTTGGACATTCCTCATTTCCACATGTAGTTATTACCCTGCATATGCTCGTGGGATTGTTTCTCAGCAACTCATTTTTCAACTTTATGATTAATAATGATGTTCCCAACATTTTTCTTTACAGTCATTGCTCCCCAAGCAGAGGTTACCCTAAAAAGTCTCTTATGAGCTTTTTCCCCTGTAGAGCATTTCTAGTAAATCTCACTCAAAGGGAGTTTGTTCAAAAAATTCCCCCAACAGATGAATATTCGAGATACTACTTCATTTATCTGAAGAATCTCATCTCTCTGTTTGAGATACTGCTTCATCAATTTGAAGAATCTCATTTGTTTTCTAGAGATACTGCTCTAAGTATCCTCATAGAGTCTTAGATTCAATTAAGGTATCATTCCCTTGTTCGGAATATCTTAATTCTATCATATAAGATGCTGTTTCGACCCGATACAGAGAATCTCACTTTTTATTGTTTGAGATGCTGCTTCATCAATATGAAGAGTCTCATTTCAGATTTTTTTAGAGATACTGCTCTAAGTGTCCCCGGAGAGTCTTAGATTCAATTAAGGTATCATTCCCTCGTTCGGAGTATCTTAATTCTATCATATAAGATGATGTTTCGACCCGATATAGAGAATCTCACTTTTTACTGTTTGAGATGCTGCTTCATCAATATGAAGAGTCTCATTTCATATTTTTTTTAGAGATACTGCTCTAAGTATCCTCGGAGAGTCTTAGATTCAATTGAGGTATCATTCCCTTGTTCGGAATATCTTAATTCTATCATATAAGATGTTGTTTCGACCCGATACAGAGAATCTCACTTTTTACTGTTTGAGATGCTGCTTCATCAATATGAGGAGTCTCATTTCAGATTTTTTTTAGAGATACTGCTCTAATATCCTCGGAGAGTCTTAGATTCAATTAAGGTATCATTCCCTTGTTCGGAATATCTTAATTCTATCATATAAGATGTTGTTTCGACCCGATACAGAGAATCTCACTTTTTACAGTTTGAGATGCTGCTTCATCAATATGAAGAGTCTCATTTCAGATTTTCTTAGAGATACTGCTCTAAGTATCCTCGGAGAGTCTTAGATTCAATTAAGGCATCATTCCCTTGTTCGGAATATCTTAATTCTATCATATAAGATGTTGTTTCGACCCGATACAGAGAATCTCACTTTTTACTGTTTGAGATGCTGCTTCATCAATATGAAGAGTCTCATTTCAGGTTTTTTAGAGATACTACTCTAAGTATCCTCGGAGAGTCTTAGATTCAATTAAGGTATCATTCCTTTGTTCGGAATATCTTAATTCTATCATATAAGATGCTGTTTCGACCCGATACAGAGAATCTCACTTTTTACTGTTTGAGATGCTGCTTCATCAATATGAAGAGTCTCATTTCAGATTTTTTTAGAGATACTGCTCTAATGTCCTCGGAGAGTCTTAGATTCAATTAAGGTATCTTTCCCTTGCCAGAACATCTTAATTCTATCATATAAAATGCTGCTTCGACTCGATACAGAGAATCTCACTTTTACTGTTGAGATGCTGCTTCATCAATATGAAGAGTCTCATGTCAAATTTTCTTTATACTTCTCTAGCATCCTGAAAAATCTTGAGATTTAGCTAGGGATGTCATTCCATTACTAATATATCTCGACTATGACGTCCAAGATACTGTTCTGACGACTCCCAGAAAGTCTTGGTTGTTCCATTTTACTTTAGGATAACGTCTCTCACTATTTCTCACTGCATTTTCTTCCTTGCATTTCCAAGGACAAAATTTGGGTCTTTTCGTATTTAATTACCTTCCACTACGAATGTACGAAGACTATCGTCATTCTTACCTTCTGGTTCAAGTTAATTAAATAGGGGCAGCTGTCATACCCCAATTTTGTCCGGGCATATTTAAAATTTTGTAAAATCGATTTCATTTTTGATTTGCATCATATGCACAGCGTGACATGCATTCCATCATGAATAATAACTAAAATATCAGTCAGAATAAATTTATTGAAAATACAGACAAATCGGTTGAATCGTTCCTCAAGTACGGACAAAATCAGCGGATAAAAAATTTCGAAATTAAATTTACAGACGCTAGTATTATTAATCTACGGTTCATGGAGTTTAACCTGGTGTGCTCGTTGTATTTTTCAGCGGCTGTTTTAGTTGCGTTTTGACCCGCCTGAGCCTTTTTAACTGGTGAAAATTTATTTCAAAATTTAAAGAAACATTGTATTTTTCCAATAAGTATATTTTGCACTAATCATTTTAATGTATTCGATTTAATTTTTCGAGCAAATGTTTGCCCGACTTTTATTCAATTTTAGTCGTTTTAATTTTGTTCTTTCGTCAAAATAGTCAGATTAAATAAATAGAATTTCCCACGTTATCATTTTAATTTTATCATGATTATTTTAAAAGTTGGGAATTTTATTTGATTGAAATCGATTAAGTCATCTAAAAAAGCATTATATGCATTTTGATTTATTTAAATAGTGTGCGTTTCTTGGTGTGTTTCTATAATTCAATCCAAACCGTCGATTCGAATTAATTAGTGGCCATTATTAGCAATCCACACTTATCCTAGTTTATCCAATCAAAATTTAGGATTTAATAGTAAATAATTAATAAATAAAAAATATAATAATTATGAAGTGGTGGACAACTACATCACAGAGATATCTCTCTCCTTAATAACGTCTCTCTTCTCACCAACGGTAACAAAAGAAAAAAAGAAAGAAAAACTCTAAAAAAAACACAATACTCTCCTTTAAAGACTCTCTTTTTTCAGTAAGAAAAAGGGAGAAAAAAAGCCAACACCTACTCTACCGTGCCTCTCTACTCTCTCTCTGAAATAGAAAAGAAAGAAAAGTGGAAAAACTTTTCCTTCTCCATCCTGTCACCGTCGCAATCCTTCATAACCACCACCTTTATCACTTCATTGACGCCACACCTGCGAACTCTCCACCTCGCTCTCCTCTTCGTACAATCACAACCACACACCAACGCCGCTTTCAGCCACAACCTCCACCTCAACACCGCTCAACACCCACTGTTCCTTTTTCTTCTTACCTCACTGCCAAAAACCAGATTCCGTTTTTCTCCTCCGCCGCCGACGTCCAACTCATCTCTCCACCGATTTGTTTCCGATTTACCTTCTATTTCGCTCGCCCTCTTCACTGAACCATCTGTCCGATTCCAAATGCCGACGTATCGACGTCGTCACACATCGTTCATATCTTCCGGTAACGAATCCGTAATAAATTCGGTTTGATACCATTACATGTTTAAGATGTTTTATTGCTTTTATTGGTTTGCTGTTGCGTTATTTTAATGGATCTATTGCATAAATTGATGGCGGTATTTGTGTATTTACTGATGAAAGATGCGATTCGGAAATTATTGAGTTCCCGTTAGAGGATATGTGTGAGTATGGAATTAATTTGTGTTGTTTTGAAATTTTTGATTCAATCTGGTTTATTTCATTTCGTGTACTTGGATTTTGATACTGTATTCATTTGTGGATTGTTACTGTGATATTGTTTTTGCTTGAGTAGAAGCTAGGGTTTGCTTTAAGACTAAAATATGTAAATATGTAGAAATTTAGAAAGAGTTAACTGAAACACTTTTCTCATTTGCTGTTAAGGTTTAATGTTAGCTTTTATCTTGTTTATTTTAACAACTAGATACCACATGCCATTTTCGGACCGACCCTGGTGAAGAAGAGTGAAAGATCATAAACGAGTCAATGTTCCTCTAATTTTATTTTTCTCCCTTTTATTTCCACAATACTGCTATTCTTCAATGTTCCTCTAATTTTGTTTTTCTCCCTTTTATTTCCACTATTCTTTCAATATATGTGGGTTATTCATCATTAATCGATTTCAAGTGTTGATAATTAATAGGTGTTGAAACATAATAAGTGTTGGAGTTATATCTTGCCTCTAGGTGCCATTTGCTGCTATTAGGTCTTGAGTGTCTATTTTATTTTTTACTAACAAAATATTTAGATTTAAATTGATAACATAAGTGCATATGGTTGTTTAAGTGATTAACGATTGGTTTCCACAATACTTCTATTCTTTCAATATATGTGGGTTATTCATTATTAATCAATTTCAAGTGTTGATAATTAATAGGTGTTGAAACATAATAAGTGTTGGAGTTATATCTTGCCTCTAGGTGTCACTTGCTGCTATTAAGTCTTGAGTGTCTATTTTATTTTTTACTAACAAAATATTTAGATTTAAATTGATAACATAAGTGCATATGGTTGTTTAAGTGATTAAAGGTTAGACGTGGATTTGATTATTTCTTTTATTTTTATCCTTTGTGAATAGTTTTAAAAAAAGTTAAATATATAATCAAGGTGATAATAGAAAGCCTTAAAGTAAGGGATTCCATAGTTAGTTAACACATGATATTTATGATATATAATTTGGATCAATTTCATTTTAAGCATAAAAATCACTTCTAAACCAATACCAATTCAATTTCATCATCAATCCAAACCAATTTCAAAACCACTTTAAACCACTAAAAAAACACACAGTTCTTGATTCCAAGTCAAGCCCATTTTCAAACACCTTCGTAAGTCGATCGCTTTTAACGCATCGCCATCAACCTCATATAGCTTACTCTTGGACTTTCTTACAATGGGACCTATTCGATTTTATCGAGTAGAAGAACAATACACTAAATAAATTCACTTCATTCAAGACACTAAATTAAAACCTCGATCCAATATCGAGTATATTTAATGCCCAAATCACAATTAAATACCATTTTGGAAATGAAAAGGGGGATGGCTTTGAGTTTTCAACTCCTCTCCTCGATTATTTGAATACGAGTTCTCTTACTCGGTTGGTCAAATAGTCGCCACTTCAGTCCACCCAAACCCCAATTAAATGAAATTATTTTCATAATAAGAAATGAAATGGGTGATGACTTTGAGTCTTCAACTTCTCTCCTCAATTGTTTGAATACGAGTTCTCTTACTCGGTCAGTCAAATAATTGTCATTCCTCTACAAAATTCCAAACCCCGATTAAATCAAAACACTTTCATAATAAGCTAAAATGAAAAGGGAGATGACTTTGAGCCTTCAACTTCTCTCCTCACTTGTTTGAATACGATTTCTCTTACTCGGTTAGTCAAACAACTGTCATTTTTCCGTAAATCAATAAATCAATCAAAACTGTACGAAAAGGGAGATGGTCTTAAGTCTTCGATTCCTCTCCTCAAATGCTCGGATATGAGTTGTCTTACTCAGCCATTCGAGTACTTGTCGTTTATTCTAAAACACATCAATCATACATAAACCTATTCTCATAATCACTCAAATGAAACAGAAAACGGTCTAGAGTCTTCTATTCCTTTTCCCGATTATTAGGATACGAGTTGTCTTACTCAATTATCCGAGTATTCGTCATCCGTTCAAAACACTTTAACTATTATCAAATCCTTTCTATAATTAAGGATGAAAAAGAAAGTGGTCTAGAGTCTTCTACTCCCTTTCCCGACTATTAGGATACGAGTTATCTTACTCGACTATCCGAGTAATCGTCATCCAACCAAAAATATCTCAACACATCAAACCTATCTTTTCTCGCCCTCGTGCGATCATAACCAATCAAACAAAACACCCAACACATTAATTCAACTTGTCACCTCCGTGTGATCAAAACTCTTTTCAAAAAGAACACTATTTAATCCTTTCTGATGCGCACAACAAACTAATGCTTAAGCCTCCGCCGAGAGTAGACAAGCCAACGTTTAGCCTTTAGGATGCGATCTAAACAGTTGTTCATTAAAAAACACCAACCAACCGTAGTTCCCCGAACTACGAATGCTCTGATTTCCTTATTGCACCATAAGGATACGTAGGCAGGAGATTGTTGTATCTTCGCGAGCACATTAATAAAAAACCTACCCTTTCCCTTTCTGAGGTTCTCATCCATTTCTATTCTCAATACATTTATAACCCGAAGATAACAAACAAACATAAATTAACACTCAAAATGCAAATTAGAACTAAAAGGTTCCCGTTGAGTACAACGGACGTAAGGGGTGCTAATACCTTCCCCTTACGTAATCCACTCCCGAACCCAAATATGGTTGCGACGACCATTATTCTATTATCCAAAAGGTTTTATCGATATTTTCCTATTCCTTCATTGGGATAAATAAAGTTCGGTGGCGACTCTGTTCGAACATTAAATTTTTCCGCGACCATCGTGAGGAATCGTATTTTTCGAGATGCGACAGTCTTACTAACCCGCATATTGATAAATTCCTACCTTGCTTTCCGATTCAGAGTCTATCATTCCTTGAAATGGTGTTTGTGTGAGCCCCCGTCGCTTAGACAAATGTCTCTCTCTCTCTCTAATTCTCGTGGTTCCGAACTACGATTGCTCTAACTTTATCATGGTACAATGAGAATATGTAGGCATGAGGATGCAAATCCTTGGCGAGCATACTTCAAATTATTCCTCCTCCGCCTTAAGGCATCATTCATATCTTTCACTATTCATCACCTATCTTCGATCATAAATCGTTCACCCAGTGACATATTATTCCTTTGACATCAACACATACTTTATTTGGGATTCCATACATACCCTTTTAGGACACCTAATGTAGTCCGTCTTTCTACCTAGAGTTGTTTGGGCTACAACCTCAAACATTTAATTCCTTCCTTTTTTTGGCTAATCACCCTATCGTGGCGGTCCTACTAGTCCATGTATCGGTTAAAGCTATTTCCCTCTATGGTATAAATCTCATTCCTCTTATGAATTCCAATACATTTTCAAACAATACTTCTTCAGTCACTTATCACCAACTATTCAATTTTGTGACTGTGCTCACTTTGTTCCGTTCATATCCATGATACACTCATATTCTAACTTCTTTCACTCCATGTGATACACCAATTATCTTTGAGCCGAATACACTACCTCTTTGCGCTCTTTCTTGCGTCACCTTATGAACCAAGAGATGTTTGGGACTGTGCCCAAACACTTATTTCTTTGTCTTTTTGGCTTTACCCTATAGTGGCGGTCCTACTAGCTCATGTATTGGTAATAGCCATCTTACTCTTGGATTCATCTTTTCACCCTTGTTGGAGTTCAAAACACTATTCTTTGGTTCAGACCATATTCCTATCACACTTCTTTCCACCTCCCGCCTCTAGTTCCTTGAACTACGAATCTCTAAATTCCTCATTGCACTATGAGGATACATAAGCATGAGGTCCCAAATCCTCACTGAGCACTTTATCTATTTCTTTTCCTTTCCCCATCCTTTTGCGAGTAATATTTAGATAACACCTATTCGAGCGAGAACAATCAAAACGGTTCCCATGGAGTACCATGGATGTTTGGGGTGTTAATACCTTTCCTTTGCATAACTGACTTCCTTACCCAATATATATCCTTCCCCTGGGTTTTATCGATGTTTTCCCTTTCCTTTGGGGATAAATAAAGTTTGATGGCAACTCTGTTGTATGTTCGAGCGTGCGATACATTCAGGTATATTTCCGCTAGCTTCAGCTGACGACTCTGTTGGGGAAACTTCGCTACTTGGAGTACTTCCTAGTCTCTAAAAGGAGTTGAGCCTAGTTTTGATTGCTTCTCAATTAGTTTAGGTGCTTACCTTTGTAGATTTACTCGCTTTATTTATCATATTTAATTTATTGTTTTAGATATTGTTATGAGTATTATTTTTTATGCTGTTGTTGGGATGGGATAAACTACATGAGAGGAAAGCTTTATAACCGAGCTTAGTATACACATAGGATAGACTTGTGGATAGTCGTCTACGCTTGTGTTTCGCACGTTGGGTTGTGATCAGTGCATTTTGATGCACATTCTTCTATAATTATACTTAGGCATTTCTATAATTTATTCTATTATTTTTACTATTTTAGTGTGTTTTTATATTTAAGTTTATTTTTGGCTTTATTTTATTTTCGGACTTTATTTTCAGCATAAATAGTTATTTGATACCTTGTCACTATTCAGATCATAACTTGGGCTATAGGACTCGGATTGAAGCGTTCTAATATACGTTGGAAAGCTAAGAGAAAGAACTACAAGTTTCATGTTAAAGTCAAAAACATATTCGGAATGAAAAATGGTCGAATAATTCGTTGAAGTTCCAGACTTAATTAAAATAGTTAGTTTGGGTCGATTTTTGTAATTTTCGGGTCGGATCCCATAAGGGCCCGAATTTCCCTTTTATTATATTAGGTCTTCCACTGCTACATGAATCCTAATTCTGAATTTTGATGATACAGTATTGCTTAGAAGATTTCATGGAGACCTAATTCTCAAAGAGCTGATCTGTTGTATTCGAATTCCACTTTGAGGTTTTTAATAATTTCAGTTTAATTTCGATTTCTTTTCAATTCTTCCTATAAACTCGTTTGCTTAATTCGATTACTTTCGTTTGCTTAATTCAATTATTTCTTATAGGATAGAGTTGATTAAATTTGATTGTTTGTATGATCCTTAACTATAATCACGTTAGCGTAGTTTTTTCGTTATCGTGTTTGATTAAGTCGCGTTTGCTTAATTCGCGTCTGCTTAAATCCGTTTGCTTAATTCGGAAATTAGGAACATACATCATATAATACCAATTTGCACTTGTCAGTGGGTATTATAATCGAATGGGATTGAATCCGCTAGGGAATTGAAATTATAAGAATCGATGATAAGTCGGAAATCGATACAATAGATTAGCTTATCTATCAATTTTGATTTTACCTTTAATAATCATCGATTTAAGTTTTGAACCTTAAAAAACCCCTTATTTTCATTTGTTTGGTTATAACATTCAAGAATCCTTGTGATACGATATTCGAGTGTCGCTTCCATTTTACTATACTTTTAAACTCGTTTTTGACCCGTGTGCGACAACGGATCAAATTGGCGCCGTTGTCGGGGACTATTGTAGATTTTAACCATTATTATAGTCATAAGTGTTGTTTTTTTTAGAATTTTTTTTGCATTAACTTTCTTGCGTTTTGGTCTTTTTGCGGTTTAGGAAAAAAAATCGGTTTTTAAGAAAATCGTCTCAGATCATTCCGATTATTTGTCGATTTATTAGGAAAAAATCAAGGATCGAAAGCCTCTATTTAAGGACTAAATAGTGGATGCCACCCTAAAAAATCGAAATTCCCTATTTTTCTATTTTTTATGATTTATTTTCTGTTTTGGTAGTTTCAAAAAATTCTGAAAAAATTCTCAAAATTCTTAATTGACGTTATTAGTTAATTTTCGTGTTTTTGTATTTTTTGTATTTTATTTTAATCGTTTTTTTTTTCGTATTTCAATTATTTGTTCTTAGTAGGGACATTGTCGGTATTTTCCTATTTATTGCTGCATTGCTGAATTAGTTATATGTTTTCTCATTGTTTGTTGATTTTTTTTCTATTGAGTTTAATATGGCTCACCAAAGAACTCTGAGAGAACTTGTTGCCCCTGATGTTGATTATAATGCTTTGTGTATTGAATATTCTGTTGCTGCCAAATCCTTGATTGGGAACATATCACTTAACTCCCAACAATTCACAACAAGGGATAATTTTATGGTTCAAGCAAAAGGTGTGAATGAGATTCAGGTTTCTTCTTCCAACAAAGCTCTAGAAACCAGAATTGATGAACTTACCTCTTTAGTGAAACAATTGATGCTACCCATTCCACCACCACCACCATATAACCCTCCACAAGTAACCACCTCTTCACCTTCTGAACCTTCACTAGAGGAACTTGTCAAGCAAATGGTTGTAAATAGTTTCCAATTTCAGCAGTGAACAAATTATAGTATTCAGACTTTGCAAACACAAATTGGACAACTTGTCACTTCAATGAATGTCATGCAACAAGCTCAAGGATCAAACCAACTACATGCCCAAACAATAGTTAATCCAAAAGGCTCTAATGTGAGTGCAATTTCCTTGAGATCCGAAAAAGTTACATAACCAACCCCAGAAAAAAATAAAAAAATTGTTAGTGTAACACCTGAAAATAAACCTGAACCTTCTATTGTTGTTGAGGTTGAAAAAAGTATGTATCACCAATCCCTTTACCACAAAGAGTACTGGAAAATAAGAAGATTAACGAGGAAGAGAATTCTATTTTTCAGATAGAGTTGCTTTTTAAAGTTGTTGGTGAAGCTTATTCTGATTTGTTTTCAGCTGATTTTCCAACTTTATCTGGTTTTGGTGATATTTACTCATGTGATGATTGTACTAACACTAACATTTGTGCTGTTTGTGCTGAGATTGATGTTGTCTTGCAGGGTGATAGTATAAAAGAAGTTATTTATGTAGCTGAAGCTTTTGACATCCCGGCTGCCCGAAACATATCATCCATTGAACAACCACTTTCTTTAGAGCCTAAACCACTTCCTGAGGATTCATATTATTCATCAAAGCTTCAACTTAAGCAGAAACATAAGAAGAGAATTGAATGGACCTTGGCTGACACTCGTGATATTAGCCCATCCATATGTATGCATATGATCTCACTTAAAGATGAAACAAAAGTAGTGAGGCATCCCCGTAATCCTTTGATTCTTGATGTTGTGAAAAAGAGATCACTTTCACGTGCCCACTCAACACTTTTACTTATCAAAGATTCTTCTTTGATCCTGGAATACAAGGTGAAGACACTAATAAAAATTTCAAGGTCAACGGACACTACCCAAAGCTACTCCATGAGAACCCAACTTTGGAAGGAGATACTGTAGAAAAGCTCTCTTTAGGAAAGGTTGCTTATGCAATCACTTATCCCCCTTGACTCCTCGGATGTGTTATTTCCTTTCTCTCACTCTTATTTTATATTTATGCTATTTCATTGAGGACAATGTGTGTTTTAAGTGTGGGGGAAGGAACCATTTATTTGTTTTGTTTTCTTTGTTTTTTCTCTGTTTTGGTTTTGGTTTGCTTTCTGAAGAAAAAAAATTGCATGTTTTTTCCTTTGGTTTTTGAGTTACAATTATGAGTATTTTTCTTAGTTCTCTTGACTAAAGTCTTGTGGTGTGATGTGAAAAATTTGTTGTGTATTTTTAGTATGATAGGAATGACTAAACTCTAAATTGTACATCATTTGTGGTAGATCAATACATGTCAATACATACTCCTTCAAAAAAAGAATAAAAAGAGGAGGGAAAAGAGAAAACAATTGCTATAGGGTTGTTTAAGTGAATGAAATATTTTGTAAATTAACCTCCCGCAGTTTCTTTCAAGTCTCTTTTATCTCTTTGAATTTTAGCCTAGTACCCCTTAGGATTTATCTCACCCTTACCTTATCCACGTTACAACCAAATAAAAGTCCTTTTGATCTTTGTGTGCATGTATTTCAACTGTGGATGTTAGAGTCCTTTCAAGCTTATGGTAGTACTAATTTTCATGTTATGCTTTAAGTGTAAATAGTTAATCTAAACACTTAAGAGTTGAGTGAATTATATCCTGTGAGGATCTTACTGCTGTTGATGTACTTTTTGGTAATCTGTTTTTCTATCTGCTTTGAATGTCACAAAAAATTGCTTACTAACACCATATTCTTGAAGCTCAGACTTAGAATTATGCTTATACCTTGTATCTTGAAAACTATTGGAAGTGCATGTTGTGTTTCTTTCCTTTAGTATACACATAGGATAGACTTGTGGATAGTCGTGTACGCTTGTGTTTCGTACGTTGGGTTGTCATGAGAACCACACCTAGACTAGATTCACTTGTAAGTATTTTTGTCGGAATATCAAAGTCAAGAAGAAGAGCAAGTACATGTTAAGGAAATTCCTATAGATACGTTCCAAACTCGTCCTTCTCCGGTGAAGTCATCCTCACCTCCTCCGCCACCACCTCCTCCACCTATTTCTCGGTGTCGTCAATCACAGAGTATGCATCAGACAGTAGAGAGCAGGAGCGAGATAACAGAAGATCCTGAGTTCACAAGGATCGATTATCCGCCACCGACACCTCCGCGCCTGTCGGAAAAGACACGATCGGAGGAGAAGCACGGAAAGAATGAGCGAAGAAAAAGTAATGTGAAGAGAGAGATAGTAATGGTTTGGGCTTCGGTACTTTCCAATCAGAGAAAGCGAAAGACGAAAGAGAGACCAAGAAACGATCATAATCACCATTACGATAATGTTGATGAATTAACAAAAAAATGCAACAACGCCATCGGTGACTCCGCCGCCACCTCCTCCGCTGCCTCCACCTTCAGTTTTTCACAGTATATTTAGAAAGGGAATTGGAAAGAATAAGAAAATTCATTCAGTCCTAGCGTCGCCTCCTCCTCCTCCATCAAGGAGATCGGCTAAGCCAAAGAATCAAATCCCCCAACCTCCATTGTCTTCTCCACCGTCAAGGAGATCTTCTAAGCCTCTGAATCAAATCCCCTTCCCTCCGCCGACGCCACCTTTCCAGGGAAACCGCACGAAACTGCCATTGCCAAACAAATTGACCAACTTTATGAATGACACCTTAAACGTCGGCAACCAGTCGCCTCTGATTCCCATTCCACCACCTTTACCACCATTCAAGATTCCTGCAATGAAGTTCGAACTTCAAGGGGATTTTGTTAAGATACTAAGTAACTAGAGCTCGCGATGTACTTCGCCTGAGCGGGAGCACATTGATGGAGAAGTTTCAGAAACCACCACATTTACCAACTCTGTTACAAGTCATAAGAACGACGGGAATGCCTACGTTTTCTGTCCAAGCCCTGACGTGAACGCGAAGGCCGCAACATTCATTGCTCGACTCAGGGGAGAATGGAGGCTACAAAAGCTCAACTCCATAAAGGAGAAAGGCAATGGATCATTACCTCTTGCAAGTGATTTGTTACACTAAACTATAGTTACATGGTTCGACGGTCTTGATAGAGAACTTATAATTCGTTCGCTAGTTGAGGCGAGTTGAGGCGAGTTGAGGCCAAGTCGACCATATTTGATCATAATTTATGGTTTGTGATCACAACCTCGACGGCAACATAGTACTTCTCAATGTTTTTGTGACTGCACTTGAGGCCAAGTCGGCCACATTTGATCACAGAATGCGACACGACTGCAAGAGCTCTGTACAAATGCATATTAAGAAATTGGGCTCTAGTTATGTTTTTTTTTCCAATTATTAGATCCTACAGAACAATTTTTTTGAGAGATTTGAGTTTTGGTTTGCTTGGTTTTGTTGATTGATAATGATCCAAGGCTTTTTGTTACTATGGTCCTAAAGATCATACATTAGAATTGAAGAAAAACTGACTTGTATAGGAAGATAGCTGAAGTGAAGCTCTAATTCTGTTTTTGATGTGTTATTAGAGCTTCTACCAGATTTATTGGGAGTGTGAACATATGGTTTGCTACAGCTTGTATGTTTTTATAATTTGCTTCAATGAATAAATGTTTGTTTTAGACTATTGTTGAATAAATATGTGACTTTTACTACTTGAAATATGAATCTAATTGAACTAGTGTGATTTTGCAAAAGCAATATATCAAACATACACAGACTTGTTAGAAAAGTATCTTTCACATAGTGAAGATTTGTTACTTTCTTTTCAAAGGTGACTTTACTTTGTCCTTATGATGTACTAATTATACATGAAGAATTAAAGATCACAAAGAGGAAAACAAGGTTTCAGTTTTCAAGCATGTACTATAGCTTTTAGGTCTAATAAAGGGGAACCATTTTCAATGGAGAGTGGAATCTTTGCTTTCTGTTGCACATTCCAATATGAAGTGAATAATTCATGCAAGCTTGATATTTTTTTTAAATAACCATTATTTAAAAAAAAATCCAAAATAACCATTATTTCAATTTTTTTACCAAAATAACCATCTTGCAATAGGAGACGCCTGCTTGAGTGGCGCATGCATTGGAAGCCTCATGAAGAGGCGTCAATGTCTCTGGCGCATGCATTTGGCTCATGAAGAGGCGCCAATGCCTTTGGCGCCTATATGTCTTGACATGTGAGGCGCCTAACCCTTTGGCGCATGCATTTTTTGGCTCCTCTATATAAATACCTCGCCTTGTATGCAATATTTTTCACAGAACTATTACCCTACAACCATATTTTCTTTCATTCAACTTCACTCTCCTTCAAGTTTTTGAGTTTAACCATGTCTGAATACATTCACAAGCGAAATGTCGATTTAATATTTTCCGCCGTTGCGTCTCCGATAAAGATTAGACTTTGGAATATAGATTCGTTTGACTATCTTAATCGGACGTTGAACAGTTGGTTAGATGGAAAAATTGGAGATGGTGAAACGATTAGAAGAATCCAATGGTTTGTGTCCATGTTCAACCAAAATGGAGAAGTGCGTGAGTGGGTGGATATTAAGACTGACCGAGATGTTCATAGGATGATGCATTACATGTTCAAAATTGTTTTGATGGTTGTAATCGCTTAGTTATTGTATTGTAGTTGTTTTAATTGTTTGTGTTGTTATTTATGTAATGGTATTTCCTCACAAACTTAAAATATGAAATAAATTTAGTTTTTCATATATTGCTACAGAGGTACATGCGAATTTATCTGGTTGTGCTCGTTCCAACACTAGGACAATTAGTACGATTGTGACCTGGCTGACGGCATGAACTACATAATCTAACCATTTTCTTCGTCGTATCCATTTCGATTCGAATGCGGGTGCGGTTTGGGCGACCTTTTTTCTTCCTTCGCATAACTTCGTTGTGTCAGGCGATATCCCCTTGATATTCTGGATAGTAATCCTCTTTTGCCACTACAGAAAAACTAATTTTATAAACATTTAATAGGCTGGTGACTTTGTAAGCGTCAGATAGCAAGTAAGATGGATCCCTTTGAACCTTTGAACATGCCGCAATGACATGGGAGCAGGGCATAAAGAAGGCTTGGAACTTTCCACAGTCACACCAACCTCTATCTAGTTCGACTCTGTATTGTCCCATCGGCATGCCCTCACTGTGATCCATGGACTCGACAACACTATACCAACCTTTAGTGCGGTCAAACACCATGATCATATGTGTGTTTGCTTTGGCAGCTTCATGTCTAATGAATTTCATTGAAGCATCATTGACCAACTGCTCAAATTGCAACACTGAACTCCATTTGGAACGTCTGGTCTCAAACAGCGCCCCTAGTCTGAACTATGTTGCCTACACCAAAGAAATTATAGGTAGGTTACAGATGCCTTTGAAGACATAGTTAATTGATTCCACAAGATTTATTGCCATGTGGCCCCAATGTTGACCATTATCGTATGTCGTAGTCCACTTCTCCAATGGAATACTATTGATCCACCGTACTGCATCTGCGTTTGACACTATTATTTCTTCACGGTAGTGTTTGAAAGAAGGTTCTGATAATGTGTAACCTGCATTGACAACCTTCTTCCGCAATATTTTGTCTTTGATCTCCCGCATGAAATTCTGAGAAATATGTCTAATACAGAAGACATGCGTCGAAGGAGGATCTTGCCAGTCATTATCAATGTTATTATATGTACTGATGATTGAAGGGTGTCTGTCGGAGATCAAACATAAGTTAGGTTGAGGTGCAACATGCAATCGGAGATTTCTTAGGAAAAAACTCCATCCTTCAGTAGTCTCCCCTTCAACAAGGGCAAAGGCGATTGGAAAAATGTTGTTGTTGCCATCTTGTGCCACTGCCATCAGTAACGTTCCTTTGTATTTCCCATACAACCATGTACCATCAATTTGTATAATAGGTTTACAAAAAGAAAAACCTATGATGCATGGTTGATACGCCTAGAAGAGACGATGGAATATTCCATTTCCAATAGCACACGTCCCGTCTGGTGTATACGCGGGCAACGTTTCCAACATGACAATAGCCCCTAGACCATACTGTTTTAGAAGCAACAGGTATTTTGGAAGCTATTTGTAAGACTCCTCCCAATTTCCATACACTTTTTCAACAGCCTTTGTCCTAATTATCCATGTCTTCCTATATGATGGAGTGTACTGGTATTGTGCTACAATATGAGTGTTGGTTTGTCTGTAGATCAAGATAACTCCTATCATGTTCGTAGCCTTCCACACAAAACTACCAAGGTCAATCTGGAGAGAAAAGTATTCTTTTTTCCACTGGAATTGTCACAACTAGTCCCAACACCATACAGTCTTGCAAGCCTCTTAAATCCTAAACAAATCTTCAAAGAAACGTTAAATCCAAAAATAAATCTCCTCAATCAATCACGAATTTATCAAGATGAGATTCAGATCCATGCAACAATGGAAAAAGAATGAGGTAGGAGATGAACGAAATTGTTTGCAAGTTTTCAAGAAAAATTCAAAACCCTTTTTAAAATGTAAGAGTAAGTGGTTTGTGAGTTTTCAAATCATCAATGAAAGAATGTATTTTTTTAACATTATGAAAGATTGAGAGATGAAAAATTATTTATATGTGTTGTAGATGAAGCACAAAACAAAAGTTAAAAATTCATGTTTGATTCGAGTCAAGAGAATTTGTTGATTTGAGTCAAGCTAGCAAAGTAATGAGAAACAAGATCAACACTTAAAAAGGAAACCCATTTTCTATGTTTCGACTCAAGGCATAAGCATGGTACGACTCACAAGGTTCATAATTCGAGTCAGGGAATGGTTATGATTCGACTCAGAGTAGTAAGTGGTTGGAAGCGAATATTTTTTATTCAAATCAAGCATACATTGTGATTTGACTAAGGAGCTAGTTATGATTTGACTCACAAGCTCTAGAAAGATCTTGTTCCTCTCTGCCTTGTTTAATTTGGTTCATGGATATGCGTGATTTAAATCACACATCCAAAATCTCAAAAATCCATGTTTTCAATATAGTTTTGAGATTCTACATTTGGCTTTACATGAATCATCCTCAATTATGATTCTTGTTCAAAAAAAACATGACTAATTGACTTAAAGCATAATGTTCATACTCAAACGGAAACACTTTCAATTATGCATGCTAAATTATATATCAAAAACTCAATCCTAAAAGATATGCAATTGAAAAGGAGAATAAAATATAAACTAAATTCAAAGTAAACCTTAAAAGAAAATCAACAAAACCATGTGGGGTTCTCTCCTTTAATGTATTAGAGACATGCAACTTCAATGTTTAGGCTTACACACATCGGCCCACTTAACTCAAGAGATTTTAAGGACCCTCTTAACCCCCGCCTGTAGCGGGGTATTAGTTACCTTTAGATTTATTGACTAAATCAAAAGTAAGCATATAATTCGAGTCGCCACCGCACTTTTATTTATCCAAAGGAAAGGTTAAAAAGCTAACAAAAACCAAGTAAGAAATTTTATCAAATAAAAAACTAATAAAAATGTCAGAGATCTAGGTAAGGGGTTGGTTATGAAATGGGAAGGTTTTAAGCACCCAAAACATCCTTAGTACTCTAAGGGAGCCCTTTTTGCAAATGTGTGTTGTAGGTTGGTATTTGTGAAAATATTTGTGCAAACAAGATTTAAGAGATGAGAAGAGAATAGATTATATTTACAATTTTGTGGTTTGAATGGATGAACCCATTGCCTACGTACCATCACAAAGGTAGGATCAAAAACTCATAGTTCGGGGTAAAAATCTCAAATATTGGTGAATTGATTTGACCAAAAGCCTTAAGGTCTTTTGTTATCAAAGGGAGAAAACTCAACCTAAACCAACAATCCACCATGTGAGGAGAGCTTCAACATACTAGTAGTTAATGGTTATGTTAGTGTGTCATAAGACAATTTAGCGCTATATTAAGCAATCGTAAGTGGACTAATGTAGTAGTCACACCTATCTTAGGCCGGTCAATAAAACTATAGGCAAATAAACACAAGTTAGAGATCATGACTAGTAAGTCAAGCTCCTAAAACTTGTCATGCCAAAAGAAAAGAGGAAGGCCTTGTATGGACTTTAAGTTTTTTGCTTGACCAAGAAGCAACCTATCTTGGACACAAAGCAACTCACTTGATCTTGGATCAAGTTGAGTTTGATTTGGATCAAAGAAGGTTAAGCCTCTCATATGTCAAGACTAACCACAAATCATTAACTCATTGGCCAAAATAAAAAGAAGAAAAGAGATGAAGATGAAATGAAATGGAAAGAACATTAAAGTATCAAACACAATTGGTCAAAAGTGAATCAAATCATCATCAACATATGGTAAACAGAAGAGAAATGAAGATTAGAAGTCAACAAAGTCAAACATATTTTTTGGTATTTTTGGAATTAAAATAAATGCAAAATTAAAATGGACAAAATATGGTCAAACCTCAAATTCAATTCAAATCAACTTGGATAAATCCAATTAAATTCTCATAGGTCTAACATGGTCAAACTAGGTTTGACAAAAAATTTCAACAATTTTGAAAACAGAAACTATTTATAATCAATTAAAAACAATGAAAAATAACACAAATGAATTAAAATCTCAAATTAATCTCAAATCAATTAAGAAATTGATGAGACTATTTTTCATAGACTTATCATGATCCATATGTGTTAAGAAAATATTTTTGGAATTTTCAGATATCAAAAAGTATTTAAAATGAATTAAAAACTATTAAAAACAAAATAATTCACAAAAAATATTAAATGAAGTCACAAAAATAATTAAAAATCACATTATGAAACTAGATTTTTCAAGAAATTTTTTGCCATTGGTCTCATATTTTTGTGACTTCAAATAAAATAGTTATGAGTTTTTGAAATTAAAAGGAATTTAAAGAAATAAAACAGAAAATAGAAAATAGCAAAAATCAGCGCCCATTGAATCTGATTCATTAATTGACGTGGCGTTATCAAGCGGTCCAGAAGCGTTGATGCACCATGGTCTTAAGTCAAGCGCATCACATAATGAATTAAAGGAAGTCAAACACACGCACGACCAAGATTATAACATTTGAATGGGATCCAAGGACTCAGATGCATCCACGTGAGGATGGTGGTGGAAACCACCATCTTCTCCGGCCAGAGAACAAACTCCGGCCACCACGCGCAGGTTTTCAAAAGTTAACCAAAATAAACAAGCCAGGTACCAAAATGAAGCTGGGGTGATGTACATCACCCCTGTAACCTTGGATCTTCCTCAATGTTTCTATTTAATGAGAAATAAGAGCTTGAAGATCAAGGTGCACAAACTGAAATTCTTAAATCATGAAATTAAGACCACCACTGGCCTGCCTCTTGCTCGAGGACTTCAGAAAACAGTTCAAACACAAGCAATTCACATTGTATAGCAAGATTCAGATCAAAACAGTTGAGTGATATACCTTTGAAGTGCAGCTTTAAACAGCACGATCTCTTCAAGCTTTTGAATCCAAATTGATCTTGAGGTAATGAGGATGCAAGGCTAAGGAATTAAGACTTGAAGATCAACTAAGGATGTTGAAATTCAAGCTTGAAATTAAGAAATGAAAACTGAAATTCCTTTGAGTGAGGTTAGGTTTTGAATCCAACAGAAATTCATATCACCTTGAGGTTGAAATTTGAATGAGCAAGGCCCTCTATTTATAGCTGAGCTGAAGGCAATGAGGTGAAATGCTCGTGTGCATGAACTTTGGGTCCTCTATGCATGGGCCTGTACAGGCGCATGTGAGGCGCAAAAGTGAATGGAATTGCAAGCTGAGATCATTATGAGTTGAATTGGACATGCAGTTGGCCTGGTATTAGCTTGTGCATGAAGTTACAAAGTGAATTGCATAATTGAACATAAACCTTTAGCTCTTCGAAAGTCCCACATGGAAAATCCAAACATGGTGGTGTGAGTAATGGTTGGAAAGCTCTTGACATAAGGAATAAAATCTATGTTTGGAAAAAATCCATTTGGAGTTTGGAAAATTATGTAAACTGGCTTTGAAGTTTTAGGTACAAAACATGTCTAGGTTTCCTTTGAATTTTTTTACCAAAATTGATCAACTTCAAGCCCTTCTATTTCAATGATGCAAGCCTCAAATGGAAATACCTCCAATATCAAAGTTGTAGATATTTTCAAGATGATCAATTTAGACTTAAATGTTGCATAATTTGGAGTCTTAATGAGAAATTTATGGGCACTTGAAGTTGGACATTTTTCAAATTCAATGGTTTTGGTCCAAAGTGACCTATAATGTTTTGTATTATCACATGTGTTTATTTTAGGATTATGAAATTTTGTCCAACATAACATTTGAAGTAGACATCTTAATATTTCTAATGCAATTGGTATCACCTCAAAATCATAAAAAATAAGGAAGTTAGGTCTTTGGGAAGTTGACCCAAAATTAGGGTTTCAGTCAAAATGACCTATAATGTTTTGAAATTAATGATGACCTTCCAAGTTTCAAATGGATTTTTGATGAACATGAAAGTTGTTCATATGGCTCTTAAGAACATTTTTTCTCTTTAAGTCATCTGCATTTGACAAACACATCAAACGTTGTGTCTCAGTGGTCCTCAGTTTAGTTAGATGACTTGACTGGTCAACTTCTCAAAGCCAAACTTCAAATCTTGATGAATGAATGATTGAGGATACTCATATAAGCTCATTTATGAATAAAATAATGAATTAAAGAACTTCCCTTGATTGAATTTTATCATAGGTCGAGGTTGCTTCATGAGCAAGGCACAGTCAATGCACAGTTGAATTAGGGTTTCCTTGGGAAACAATCCTCAAGACCTTTGGGTTATCTTGATAAAATTGGCAAAGTAAGCTACTTGGGAGACATATATAATGATTAGGAACTTTGTGTACCATTCTCATGCTTGTTCTTATCTTCATCTATCCATTTCATTGAGCATAGGAGCCTCATAGGAGCAGGGGATCACATGATTACTTGAGCTTCAAAACAAAAGAAGTTAAGGACATATTTTTGTGCTTTTGGTTAGTTAAACAAATAAAAAAGCAATAATATACAATACAAGCATGCTTGGTGGTCTCAACCACTCACACAAGTCCCAACCCTAGGGTTAAGGAGCCACACATGCTATGATCCTTGAGGCAATGCATTGAGCAATGATATAATGCCATGAGGGATCTTAGGGTCAAAATTAGGGTCTTACAGATGCCCCTATTTAAGGTCATTCTAGCCGGAGATATGAAGGTTAAAATCTTCGTCTCGACGAGGTAGAATTGGCTTAAATAATAACAAAGAGACGAATTTTGGTCCCTAAGAGACCTCATGATGCAAATGTATGCATGCAAAAGTTAATACTCTATGGGGAAATATGGCCACAAAGGAAAGAGAAATCAGAGAAAGACCAAAAGTCCATAGGAGTAGTACACTCACTAAGGAGACAGAGACTCTGGGGAAAATAGGGTAAAAATGCGTGAGCAGGTCACGACTTGAAAATTTGCTGGGAGACACGAAAGGATTCCATAAAAATAGATCGATGGAAAGACTCGAGCTGGCGCAAAGATGCATGTATTGGGGAATATGCCAATACAGCAAAAACTATCCGCAAAGGATACTTCGGATAAAAATCCGGACTCAGACGGGGATGTCTACAAAGGACTCAACTGAGGAAGAAAAACGAGATATTACCAACATCTGGGTAATAAACTCAAAAAGAGACATGCCATCAAAACACCGGTTACTGGGTGAGAACAACACGCTCAGGGAGAAAGAATATCTAAGACCAGTATAAGGGTGAGAGATATCAATCATCTGAAACATCCGAGGAGGACCCGAAAGTCATATCTCAACTCAAGAAAATTTGACTCCACAGGGGACAAAAAGTCATAATAGGGAGCAGAAGGAAGGAACACCAGGGATACCGGTTACTGGGCATATAATAGGTGACCAACCAAGCGTGAATTGGGAACATATCCAAGACACTCATCATCCGAAAAGGAGGGCTGAAAAAGCCAACTCAATTTACAGGATGGGTATTCGATTCCACAAGGAAAAATGAATCTTACTCAATTGGGGAAAAAAAAGACTTCGACTGAAGAGCGCATGAGATATATTATCTATTACCGTCAGAACGTAGATAACATACTCGCATGGAAGATTATCCACAACCGGTTACTGGTTTAATAAAGGATAAATCAACCGAAAAGAAAGGACATCGGGATACCGAGTACTGGGTATACAGACCAATCCAAAGGAGAAACAATCATTACCAAACAAGGGTAAATGAAATATGACTCGCGAGGGATGAATTGCTTGTCAAAAGCAATCATCCGAGAGATATATCACCGGTTACTGGGTGGTATACTCAAAAACGAAGGAATATTAATACCGAATATTGGATAAAGATAACCAACAAAGAGGGGATTACATCTACCAGTTACTGGGTAGAAAAGCACAGAAAATAGGACTTACAACTACCGGTTACTGGGTAGAAGGCCACAAAGATCCACTGGGGAAAAGATAAATAATTACTGGTTACTAAGCAATTGAACAACTAAACCACATGGAACTGCAGGGGAATAACAAGAAAGGAGTCAATCTAGGATCAAATTAGAAAGACACAATCAAACAAGACTCAACCCAATGAGGATATAACTCAGGGGAGTAATTCCATCCAGATACACAACTGGGGAGGAAACTGAAACAAAAATCATCCACGAGGACATAACTCAGTGGGGAATATAGAAGGAAAGATAGACACTTTCTGCCTATAGGGATGAATCTATATGGAAAGATCAGACACAAACATCTGCTTGGGGAAGAATATTTCACCAACAGTAGGAGATAACAAGCAAAGATATATGGCAAAGAATACAACATGAATATCTTAATGATATAATTATGCATGTATATGCGTAGTTTATGTATGATTAACACTGACAGACAGACATATCTAACACAAACAAGTCCGAGAATCAATGGACGGACATCCGGTATAACATCTCAAAAAAGGCCAGGCCCACAGGAGAAATCAACTCTGGAGGGAAGCATCAAATACCAGGAGACACAGACCACCGCTGGGGATAGGCCAAGTCTTAGCTAGGGAACATGCAGAGATATCAATAAAATTTGTCATAGAAGAACTCTACTGGGGATCTTATCAGGGGATGATATGAAACTCCGTGGGGAACAACCACCAAACAGATACACGCCAATTAAGCATTCTCTTCTAACTGCTGGAGAGATATCTCTGCTAACGGGAGAAGTAACAAATTTCTCCGTTGGGGAAAGAAACAACACATCTTCCTCAAAATCCCTCAATAATGGAAAATGTCTTCCACTCGGAGGGGATACCAATGTCAGGCTAGGATCAGGCAACCCTACAGGGGATGGTCTGCAACACAACCCTTGTGTCGTCATTAACCCTAATGCATAACACAACCCTTGTGTCGTCATTAACCCTAATGCATAACTCTTTGACAACACAGCCCTTGTGCCGTCATTAACCCTAATGCACCAAATTCAGACCGTCAAACACATCTCGATTGTTGATTCAGTATGATTGATCAACACGTCATTACTTCACCATACTAATGTCGGATCAAGAAGCAAACGACCATTGATCGCTCAAAGCAAAACAACCATTAAGTGTTTGAATGAATGAAACAGAAACAGTATATCATATATACCGTATTTTGCATCAGGATTACTTATATCATATATATAACTTGATCGATCTCAATTTAATTACTCGTTTATTCTTTGATTCATCCTGTCTTTTAATCGTATTAATACAGAAAATAAACAGCTATCAGATGCATGGTTTCGTAAGTGGCTCTGATACCACTGAAGGAGAAGGGCGATCCAAAACGCAGCGGAATTTAAAATTTCTCCTTTAATGATCCTTACGAATGGGCATGATCAGTGATAGAATCGTTACCTCTTGTGGCGATCACGAATGTTGAACGATGACAACGCCTCTACTTAGTCCACATAAACGGATTCCTTCAATCTTAGTGCTAGCTGCTACGAATGAAGGCTTTGAGTGAGAGAGAGAGAGAGAGAGAGAGAAATGAAATTGCAAGTGTGACAATGATTCTACACAAGGGTTCTATTTATAGAACCACTTGTGTGGGTTGCAAGTTAAAAAGCCCACTCAAGTGTATATGGCCCATATCTTATAATATGCCAAAATCACTTAAGCGCGTGGTACCTTACCATATTTCGTATCCTACTTAAGTACACCGTACCTTACGATGTTCTATAATTCACTTAAGGGCATCGTACATTACGGTATTCCTTAATTACTCTATCTCTCATCAATCCGTTCTTTGTGTGTGACCCTATAGGTTTTCACGGCATTGGCAATTATATTAAATCACGTATTTAACATAATAAACAGTGAGCGATATCTAGCAACACATCACTGCTACCCAAGACACGAAAATGTCATGTGATCTGACAAATCCTTCTGTGATAATAATTATATGTATAATTACCCTTTTGCCCTTATATCTATATTGAACACAAGGCATAGACTGTGTCATCCTTGTCCAGTTCAATATTGGGCCCATAGACATTTATCCTTTTATGCAGGATGGGCAAATTCCATCTAGGTCACTCATGTCCCTTAGCATGCTTCGTGGAGTACCCATCAACTGTCTTTATGGTCATCCAACTACGGACAACGTTTGATCAACAATAAGGCACTCGACTCTACATCTAAGGTCCATAGTGGTTTCAGGTCGAAGGATGGTATACACCATTATCACCATGAGAATAACTTATGACACTTTGCATAACATTCTATATAGTATTCTCATAGCGGGTCAATCCAGTATAAATATTACTCTTAATATTCATACCTATGTTTAAGACTTGATAACTCTTTATCCATGATCCATGAGATGTGATCATCAGTCTATAAACATAATACTCTTCATGCTTTAATGTTATCCCACTTCACAATAAAGCTTGACTACGGATACTTTAAGAATATTGTCCTTATGTTTAATGTGATCTCATGATTAAGTCATACTTGATACATTAAACGGACTAGCTATTCTAGGGACTTTATTAAACAAACATAATAAAGAAAAAGCCTTTTATTATTAATAAATAATTCGATACAAGTACCAAAAGTATTGGCCTCTAGGGCTTACACCAACAGTATACACATCTCTAAAAGATCGAGGCCAAAACTCCAGACTCTCTGGCGATCTGATAATGTTTTGTTATTTCTATGCTCGCTAAGGAGACAATCTGAAAGACGATGAAGAGAATACAATCATGCCAGAACATGAACAAATGTCTTACCCTTTGGGAGATCATACTATCCTTGGGAGAGCACTGAAGACATTCCATTTATCCTTTCAGTCATTGTGGATGTTCACTTTGTTTAAAAATAGTTTATAAAAACTATATTCGTTTAAATCAATGATATTTATCAATTAAAACATGCAAACATTTGTTAAACAAAAACAAATAAGAGTGCAAAGAATTGGATAAAGGCTCAAATTTATTTGATAGAATGGTAGTCCGCAAATGGAGAGACTCCATGGATCTTTACAAATTTGAAATTGGTGATATATATTGGAAAAAGGGCTACATTGAACATAATGACCATTTCTCCACCAACTCTGAATCCAATGTATTTGAAGCTTCAGTCGACGATGACTGAGCGAGAATCTTTGACAGCTGACAGCTTGTAGAACGAAGTTTTGTCAGGATGCAGTTACTTGCCAAAATCCCTATTTTTTGCCTAGATTGCCCCAAGGTGAGGTACTCAATCTAGCGGGATATATATATATATATATATATATATATATATATATATATATATATATATATATATATATATATATATATATATATATATATATATATATATATTCATTTTTTATGTCTCTAACTTTTGCCTGGACCGCCCTTTCGGGTTTTCAATCCACCGAGACGCTCATTTTTGCCTAAGTCGCCCTTTCAGGTTTTCAACTTAGCGAGCTATTCTGTTTTTATTTTTAGGCGAAGTATTTCTTGACTGCATCTGAATTCACAGAACGAGTGAAATCCTCCCCATCCATAGTTGTAAGTATCAAAGCACCGCCTGAAAAGGCTCTCTTAACAACATATGGACCTTCATAGTTTGGAGTCCACTTGCCCCTGGAATCGGGCGCGAAAGACAAGACTTTCTTGAGCACGAGGTCACCTTCTTGGAACACACGAGGCTTGACCTTCTTATCAAAGGATTTCTTCATCCTTTGTTGATACAACTAACCATGGCACATGGCAGTCAACCTCTTCTCTTCTATCAAATTCAGTTGGTCATAACGACTCTGAACCCATTCAGCCTCAGTCAACTTGGCTTCCATCAAGAATCTCATTGATGGGATCTCAACCTCCACGGGGAGCACAACCTCCATACCGTATACAAGAGAGAAAGAGGTTACCCCTGTTGAAGTGCGGACAGATGTACGATAGCCATGCAAAGCAAATGGCAGTATCTCATGTCAATCCTTGTACGTAACAACCATCTTATGGATAATCTTCTTGATGTTCTTGTTAGCAACTTCAACAATCCCATTCATCTTGGGTCTATAGGGAGAAGAATTATTATGCGCAATCTTGAACTCGCTACACAACTCTTTCATCATTTTATTGTTCAAGTTAGATCCATTATCAGTAATAATCTTATCTGGTACACCATATCGGCATATGAGTTGATTCTTGATAAACCTCACAACCATCTGCCTGGTCACATTCGCATATGATGTCGCTTCAACCCACTTGGTAAAGTAATCAATTGATACGAGAATAAAACGGTGACCGTTAGACGCTTTTGGCTCAATCATGCCAACCATGTCAATTCCCCATATAGAGAAAGACCATGGTGAGGAAATAACATTCAGAAGTATCGGGGGAATATGAATCTTATCCGCATAAATCTGACACTTGTGGCATTTCTTCACATACTTGCAGCAGTCAGACTCCATTGTCAGCCATTAGTAGCCTACTCTCAACATCTTCTTTGCCATGGCATGTCCATTGGAATGAGTACCAAATGAACCCTCATGGACTTCAGTCATCAACAGGTCTTCTTCGTGTCTATCCACGCAACTGAGCAAAACCATGTCAAAATTTCTCTTATAAAGCACATCACCATTGAGGTAGAAACTGCCAGATAATCTCCTCAAAGTCGTCTTATCTTTAACAGATGCCCCAGGTGGGTAAGTCTGACTTTGGAGAAACCATTTGATATCATAATACCATGGCTTATCATCTTTCACTCCTTCAATTGCAAATACATGAGTTGGTCTATCCAAGCGCATCACGGTAATATTGGGGACTTCATTCCAATATTTCACCATAATCATCGAAGCAAGTGTAGCAAGAGCATCTGCCATCCGATTCTCATCTCGAGGAATATGATGGAAGTCAACCTTAGTAAAGAAAGTTGAAACTTGCCATGCCAAAAGAAAAGAGGAAGGTCTTGTATGGACTTTAGGTTTTTTGCTTGACCAAGAAGCAACCTATCTTGGACACAAAGCAACTCACTTGATCTTGGATCAAGTTGAGTTTGATTTGGATCAAAGAAGGTTAAGCCTCTCATATGTCAAGACTAACCACAAATCATTAACTCATTGGCCAAAATAAAAAGAAGAAAAGATATGAAGATGCAATGAAATGGAAAGAACATTAAAGTATCAAACACAATTGGTCAAAAGTGAATCAAATCATCATTAACCAATGGTAAACAAAAGAGAAATGAAGATTAGAAGTCAACAAAGTCAAACATATTTTTTGGTATTTTTGGAATTAAAATAAATGCAAAATTAAAATGGACAAAATATGGTCAAACCTCAAATTCAATTCAAATCAACTTGGATAAGTCCAATTAAATTCTCATAGGTCTAACATGGTCAAACAAGATTTGACAAATTTTCTCAACAATTTTTGAAAACAGAAACTATTTAAAATCAATTAAAAACAATGAAAAATAACACAAATGAATTAAAATCTCAAATAAATCTCAAATCAATTAAGAAATTGATAAGACTATTTTTCATAGACTTATCATGATCCATATGTGTTAAGAAAATATTTTTGGAATTTTCAGATATAAAAAAGTATTTAAAATGAATTAAAAACTATTAAAAACAAAATAATTCACAAAAAAATATTAAATAAAGTCACAAAAATAATTAAAAATCAGATTATGAAACTAGATTTTTCAAGAAATTTTTTGCCATTGGTCTCATATTTTTGTGACTTCAAATAAAATAGTTATGAATTTTTGAAATTAAAAGGAATTTAAAGAAATAAAACAGAAAATAGAAAATAGCAAAAATCAACGCCCATTGGATCTGATTCATTAATTGACGTGGCATTATCAAGCGGTCCAGAAGCGCTGATGCACCATGGTCTTAAGTCAAGCGCATCACATAATGAATTAAAGGAAGTCAAACACACACACGGCCAAGATTATAACATTTGAATGGAATCCAAGGACTCAGATGCATCCACGTGGGGATGGTGGTGGAAACCACCATCTTCTCCGGCCAAAGAACAAACTCCGGCCACCACGCGCAGGTTTTCAAAAGTTAACCAAAATAAACAAGCCAGGTACCAAAACGAAGTTGGGGTGATGTACATCACCCGTGTAACTTTGGATCTTCCTCAACGTTTCTATTTAATGAGAAATCAGAGCTTGAAGATCAAGGTGCACAAACTGAAATGTCTCAAATCATGAAATTAAGACCACTATTGGCCTGCCTCTTGCTCGAGGACTTCAGAAAACAGTTCAAACACAAGCAATTCACATTGTATAGCAAGATTCATATCAAAACAGTTGAGTGATATACCTTTGAAGTGCAGCTTTAAACAACACGATCTCTTCAAGCTTTTGATTCCAATTTGATCTTGAGGTAATGAGGATGCAAGGCTAAGGAATTAAGACTTGAAGATCAATTAAGGATGTTGAAATTCAAGCTTGAAATTGAGAAATGAAAACTGAAATTCCTTTGAGTGAGGTTAGGTTTTGAATCCAGCAGAGTTTCAAATCACCTTGAGGTTGAAATTTGAATGAGCAAGGCCCTCTATTTATAGCTGAGCTGAAGGCAATGAGGTGAAATGCTCGTGTGCATGAACTTTGGGTCCTCCATGCATGGGCCTGTACAGGCGCATGTGAGGCCCAAAAGTGAATGGAATTGCAAGATGAGATCATTATGAGTTGAATTGGACATGCAATTGGCCTGGTATTAGCTTGTGCTTGAAGTTACAAAGTGAATTGCATAATTGAACATAAACATTTAGCTCTTCAAAAGTCCCACATGGAAAATCCAAACATGGTGGTGTGAGTAATGGTTGGAAAGCTCTTGACATAAGGAATAAAAGCTATGTTGGGCAAAAATCCATTTGGAGTTTGCAAAATTATGTAAACTGGCTTTGAAGTTTGAGGTACAAAACATGTCTAGGTTTCCTCTGAATTTTTTTACCAAAAGTGATCAACTTCAAGCCCTTATATTTCAATGATGCAAGCCACAAATGGAAACACCTCCAACATAAAAGTTGTAGATCTTTTCAATATGATCAATTTAGAATTAAATGTTGCATCATTTGGATTTTTAATGAGAAAGTTATGGGCACTTGAAGTTGGACATTTTTCAAATTCAATGGTTTTGGTCCAAAGTGACCTATAATGTTTTGTATTATCACATGTGTTTCTTTTATGATTATGAAATTTTATCCAACATAACATTTGAATTAAACATATTAATATTTCCAATTCAATTGGTCTCACCTCAAAATCATAAAAAATAAGGAAGTTAGGTCTTTGGGAAGTTGATCTAAAATTAGGGTTTCAGTCAAAATGACCTATAATGTTTTGAAATTAATGATGACCTTCCAAATTTCAAACGGATTTTTGATGAACACGAAAGTTGTTCATATGGTTCTTAAGAACATTTTTTATCTTGGAGACATCTTCATTTGACAAACAAATCAAACGTTGTGTCTCAGTGGTCCTCAGTTTAGTCAGATGACTTGACTGGTCAACTTCTCAAAGCCAAACTTCAAATATTGATGAATGAATGATTGAGGATACTCAAATAAGCTCATATATGCATAAAATAATGAATTAAATAACTTCCCTTGATTGAATTTGATCATAGGTTGAGGTTGCTTCATGAGCAAGGCACAGTCAATGCACAATTGAATTAGGGTTTCCTTGGGAAACAATCCTCAAGCCCTTTGGGTTATCTTGATCAATTTGGAAAATTGAGATACTTGGGAGACATATATGATAATTAGGAACTTTGTGGACCATTTTCATGCTTGTTCTCATCTTCATTTAGCCATTTCATTGAGCATAAGAGCCTCCTCGGAGCAGGGGATCACATGATTACTTGAGCTTCAAAACAAAAGAAGTTAGTGACATATTTTTATGCTTTTGGTTAGTTAAACAAATAAGAAAAGCAATAATATACAATACAAGCATGCTTGGTGGTCTCAACCACTCACACAAGTCCCAACTCTAGGGTTAAGGAGCCACACATGCTATGATCCTTGAGGCAATGCATTGAGCAATGATATGATGCCATGATTTCATCCCTATATTCTCGCCCAAAAATTGGTTTCAGAGCTGGTATTTCGATCAAGTCTAAGCGACTCCAAAATTTGAGGATACAAGTAAAATGATCCAAAAGGTACTTTTATTTGAAAACAGTTTTATCCTCTAAGAGGATTCAGTATGTTTCATCGTCAACTGAATGTTTGGTTTATACCATTATTTGATTGACCTAGAAATATTTGAAGTAATCTACTACTTACGTGTTAATAATTCTTTAATTGTGAGTTAGAACTTCATTGTAGCTAAATCCATCCAGGATTAATCTAACAAAATTTTGAGTTATGTGCAGGTAATTGAAAACCTAGCATTATATAGTAAGGTTTTGTACCAGTAGTAATATTGATCGTAAAGTTAACCAATTTCGTCACATAGTGTATGTATGTTTGAACTTTGTGAAAGAATTGTGAAAAGGAAGAAAAAACATTTTCTTGTTTACCTACTTTTCTAAGGTCATCATAAAAGAAGATGAAGATAGTTTCGTGAAGATTGGTGTGCTCACTGATTATTTAACAAGTATCTAAGAAGTTCAAAGCATCAAGTTTTGAAAGAGTCATATCATTGTCAAAATGTTGAATTAGTTATCCTAGATTGTCGAGACATAAGTTTAAAGAAATGAAGTAGCTAATCATTTTCTTAGTATTAGGATGATTAAAGATAATCAAAATATTTGTTGTTTCAATTCATGTGATATCTTATAAAGGAGTGTACAAATTTTTTCCAGACGTGCAAAGGGAATTATATCCAATTGTTTATGGTTGATGGTGTTTTACTTTTGTTATTACTGTTTTCATTTACTAATTGTTTCATTTACAACAAGTTAAAGCATGGGTTTTCCAATTGGTATGATCATTCCATTCTCTTTTATATTCTTTAGTGTCGAAACTTTATGTGTTTCATATGTGCTTGGTGTGTTGCTTGTTTGAAGTATGTTTATGTGTCGTGTGTGCATAACATAAATCATTCATTTGAGCATATCACTCATTAGGTTATTCTTATCCATTTGTGTATATTATATATCATTCATCTGAGCATAATAATCATCAGGTCATTTTCATTTCATTTATGCATCATTAAGTTTTTCTCTCCATTGGCATTATTTTTTTAGCATATGCATTAAAATATTTTCTCATTAAAAATTGTGTACTATTTTCCATTTAAAGTTTTGTCATGAATTTTAAAAAAAAAATACAATTTTTAAAAAAATGATGATATATGATTCGAATCACAAAACCTATGGCTTGAATCAAGATTATTGAATTTTATATGATTTAGCCCCTGGCAGTCTGATTTGAATTGCACTTCTATTTGATCCAAATCAAAGCACTCTATAAAGAGAATATGAGCCACTTGATTTGAGTCATAAGTAGTTTGATTCAAATCAAACCCAAGCATTTCCATTTGATTATAATCATGGCATATTTGATTCGAATCAAAACCCTTCATTTCCATATTTTGCTTAGGTGTGTGTCTTTTCATTTGAAATCATTAAAAAAAATTCAAAAACTTATTAATCCACACGCAAATTTACTTCATCATTATTCATCTCATTTTAATATTTAACTCACAAACATCTCACTTCATCCCGTATCACATTTTCAAACCCAATTCATTTCACATTCACAAAGTCATGCATCCCTTTCATCAAACCCACATCCATCTATCATCTTTCCTCTATCTCTAGCACTTCATCAAGAGAAACAATGGATCATAATCAGTTGTTTGAAAATCAAAAAAGGAAAATAAAAACTTCATCTTCATCCAACCCTCAAGAGATACCCAAGGAAAAACAAACCAAAATGAGAGAAAACGATGAATCTCCACGTCCTCGTGTCAAAATCATCCCTCCGAGTAATTCTTCATTTGTACATGCTTCTGCTTCTACTTCTACTTCTAATACTATCTTTATTGCTTATACTTAGATTCATAGTCTAACTACCTTAGTAATCAAGGCTAGGCATTTGTTGTTTGAAAAGAATCACAAAATGTATGTTGAAAACTTTATGAACAAACCAATATTGTGTATTATGTTGATAGGCTTGTTGAATCTCAAATTGAGATTGATTTCCTTCAACTGTTTGAGAATCACTGGTTGTTGACATTTGTTGGTGAGCATGATAAATTTAACCCCAATAATGTCAAGGCTTTAGGTTAGAGTCACCAGAGTTGGACTAGAGTGCAAATTTCGTGGTAGAATTATTGAGTTCACTCATTAAGACTTCAAAACTCACTTTGGGATTGAGTTCAAGGGAATGGAAGTTTGTGTATCCAATGGACCGGGTTTTAACAGAGTCGAATTTGTCATAATGGTCTCAAAATCTTTATTCAAGGACCATCTTGATACTTCTAATTTTTAGATTAGAAAAATGAAATGCGAGATGTGCATGCTACACTAGGTCATAATGAAGATTTTGTACATGAAACCAAGGAATTGGACCAGAGTTCATAATTTGGAACATTATCTGACATCTTCTCACACAAAAAGAAGTAAAATGGGTGAAGTTCATTTTGAATCAGATTAATAAATATAAGTAAAAGCCAAAACCTCCTTTGTTTTATACATATTTCATCCAATATATCTTAGAGTTGAATGTGTATTGATAGGATTATGACTGCTACTCAAGTCATAGAGGAGCACTTGATGGCTTGACTTGATGTAGAGGTTGTTGAAGTCATGGCAAGGGAAGGTTGGATGATGGCATCGGTTGCAAGCATCAAGGAAGCTCTTGCCGCTCAAAATGGTTTGGAATTCACTTTTGATTTAAACTTATATGTTCCCCTGATCCCAATCCATCAAACCTCCCTTAGTTATCATGCATTTAATTCTATCATTTTCATCATTTTGCCACAGTTTATTTATGTTTTTGTTGAATATTATCTTTCTGCTATTTTGGATATTGTAACTGATTTAATCTTTTGGTAAATTACATGTATGGCGTGGTTTTAGCCATTTTTTGATCAGGTCGATGTTGATTGTCTTTTTATATTACCTTTAGCCTGTTATATTCTCTTATCTTGTGGATTGTCTGATATTATGTTACTCATTTATGTGTACTTATATACGATTTTTTGGTTTTAAATTGGCTCGCTATCGTATGACATTTCATAGTGACGTATATGTTGTCTCAGTAGTGTGTGTATGTGTAACACGTTTTTATCTATTTTTATCTTTATCTTTTTGATATTTATCAAATGGGGAGAAGTTTGCGATATAATTATTATATTTAGGTGCATTAAGTGTTTAATGTAGGGGACTTAAGAACTCAAAAATCAATTCAAGTTTTAAGTGTTGTATCATTTATTGTGTGTTGATCAATTAACCAAGAATCAGATTGAACTAGAATACAAATTAAAATTTTCAAATCATCTACATAAATCAAATTAAATCATCAATAATATCTCAAAGTTGCCGAACATAAAAAACGGAGAGATTGAAATTCAGTGTCATTTTATTTTGTTGTTCTATCTAAATGTGATCCATGTGTTCAATTTTATTTATCGTGTATTTGTAATTCATTTATAAGTTTATTATTATTTTTTAGACATTTATCTAGCAACACCCCTACATTTAATCTATTAGATTTGAAATCATGATAATAATTTTTTAGCCTTTGCAATTTAATATAAGTCAAAATATCGAGTGTAGCTTAAAACACAAGTTATAATACTTAAATCAAGGTTCTTATGAACTTGACTCGAATTAGACATGTCATGATTCGAATCAAATTGTTGCTTGAAAACTTAGAATCTGGCTCTGCCTCCTTATTCGAATCACAACACCTCTTGACTTGAATTAGTGGTTATTTGATTCGAATCTTGAGAAGCAAATATTTCTTAAAAAATGAATTGTGACATGCTTTGTGTGACTCAAATCACAGGCAAGGAACACGATCCAAATCAAAATAATAAATTATTCATTTTATCACCTTTAATTCAAACCATTCTTTCTTTGATTCAAATCAAAATCTCATGATTTAAATTGAATCATATTGTATTTTACTTCACCTTTTTGTATCTTATCTCTAACACATGTTTAAACGCTTTCTTCTCTCTGGTATGAATATTTGTTGAAACATTCAAGGTTATCAAGTCAGTTAATTGTTCTTGATCATGAGAGCTGGTATGAGTTGGTCAATTCATTAGATTGATTAAATCCATGATATTAATCAAGAACTAAAATTCTCTTCGTAAAAAATCTTGAGAGAAATCATGAGAGCTTCTTCATTCACACACACATTATCTCCTTGATTCAACCGTGTAAATTTTTCATAAAATATTGAAATTGTGAGAGTTAATTGTGTTGTATGAGATCCTTTAGATGTTATTCATCATCTTCAATCTTATACTAAAAATCTATTGTTGTGATGCTCTACTCTAAATATTGAGTATGAGAGATAGATTTAAGGTCCATTAGAAAATCTATTTTTTTCCTACAAAGTTTTATTGTATCTATCTGAAAAAAAGATTGCTTCTTGTACAAAGTATTGATGAGAATTGATAAGTATTTATCAAGCAAGAGAAGGGTTTCTTAATACTCCATGGAAAACTTTTGTTGGTCGAGTAAAGGTTGTCGCAGAAAAAAATTAAAAGTTGTCCATTCATTCTTGATTAAAACAATCACTTTGATAATTTTTTGTCAGATCCGAGTAAAGATTGCTGCAGAATTTAAGCTTGTTGCAGGATTATTATGCTTAAAAAATTTATTGGATCAAAATTATTGAAGAACTTGAGTATTAGCTATTGAGTAATCTGCAAAAATAGAAGGAATATCATTTTAGATTTGTTGACTAAAGTATTTGAGTTGTTAGTGTTAAGGTTCAAGATAATATGTTTATCAAATATTTGTTCATTAACTTTAAAGTTAGTGGTTAATATCACAATTTTTAATGGTGAAAATCACTAAAGAGTAAAATAGACATAACGAGAACGAATTATTAAACCACTGAATATTTGATATACATTTTTCTTTCTCTATCTTTTTTGTTTATTATCATAGATATTATTCATCTTTAAAATATCATTTAAAATTAAATCTTAGTTCAATTGAACATTACAAACCTAAAGTTAGTGATGGTTCACCTTTCTCATATAAATTAAAATTAAAATTAAAATTGTATTATCCTTAAACTGTTGAATTAAATTGCATCTAATTCATTAAACATTCTTTGCTTCAAGTTATCCTTAAATTGTTAAATTAAATTGCTTGATAAAACAACTTAGTTTACCTTTATTGTTTCTAATATTGATTGAATCATTTTTCTATGTGATCACAATGAAACAATGAAACAATGAAGCATATACTTCGAATCCATTTTTCTTATGATCGCAATGAAACATATACTTTTTGAATCCATGAGTTGTATTTTGCTTCCGCCTATCACATTTTACATCTGCACTTTAAACTCTAATTTTGTAAGAGAAAATATTTTTATTTAAAAATAGTATAAGAGAAACAGTGTATTCAACCCCTTTTTAGACTATTTTATTCCTATATTTCAACCCAACAAAATTCCCCAACTAAGAAGGGGAGTTTATTTTAAGGATAAGAGTGAAAAAATAAAAGTAATGCAACTAGGAAATTAAAACAGAAGTAGAAATCCTTTTTATTTTCAGAAATACAAAATTATTGTCACCATTTTTTTACATATAGACACTAAAACTTAGATAATAAATGGAAATAATCCACTTCCAAACAATGTATGAAAATAAAATAATAAAAAATAGTACACTCAGAGTATACAAAGAAGTTGATATGGATGCTGATAACATGTGATTGCTAAAGGCAGTTTATATAACTATTTGAGATTTTTTGTATTGATTTTTCTGAACCAAAAAAGTTTATAATTTAAATTATGAATTCTTTAATTTATATTTAGATTCCTCAATACTTTTGAAGAGATTGCTCTATATAATAAGAAATAACCATTTGAATAGAAGAATGTTGAATGCAAGAAGAAAACCTGATAATATACATTGATGTATCCCATTTCATTAGCAGTTTTAGAACTATAGTAAACCTACAAAACCTCAACTAATAATACTAGGTGCAACTTCATCATCATCTATGATGATTGATCATTTTGAATTGGAACAGTTTGCATCTCTGATTTCTTTTTCTCCTTGAGAATTACCTGCCTTGGCATTACCTCTAACAGAAAGCCAGCCCCATTCCACACTGATGCAGATACCTTGAGTATTTGGAAAACCATTGACAACTCGTACGACAAGAATATCGGAACTGTCAGTGCCATTGTTGCCACCGTAAACATTCCTTGAAGAAGAATGAACATTAACAAGCGGTTTTGATCCCCGAGCAAACCGCTTAGACGCCACCACATGTTGTTTGCTTTCTGAGCTTTTTTAGAAAGTTCCCTATGAAAAAGTATGGCCAATAACGGTCAAATACAGCTAAAACAGTCGCAATCACGATTAAAACCGTATGAGATGAAACAATTTGTTACCTGTAGGAAGTCATGACTTCGGGATCTCTTAAGAACCGCTGTCGACGTAAGACGTTGACAATGAGGAAGTAAAGAACCTGCCACAGGGTGTAAACTACTAAGGGAACGAGAAACAGCCATGTACAGAGATAGGATTTATCTTCGATATAAGGCCATGTAACTCTTGCGGAAGCTCCCTCTGGGCGCATGGCTTCTAAGGTCTCAGGATTCCACCATCGAATGGTAAAGAAAACCAACCCTGAATAAAAAACATTTCTTTAAAGATATGATGGAAACAAGAATGGATGCGTAAAGAAACATAAACGTGACTTTTATCAGAGTTAAGGTGACTCCCTATTCAACATTGAGTTAAGGTGATTCCCTATTCAACAAGAATTGCGTTAACATAAAGGTGACTTTTATCAGAGTTTTCGTCACCTAGAATCCGGATTGTGGTGAGACAGGCTCTCGAAAACCTGTGTTGTAATATATCCCAAAAATTATATATATAAAATTTTGTTTCATCTTTTCATTTCTATTCCATTTTCTTTGCTCTTATCAAAGTTTGATCCATGTAATTAGTCATAGTTAGTGGAATAAGGCTAGGTTGTTATTGTACATAGTACAAAATTCAATATGGGGAGTTAACATGATAATGCTAGGTTTAGACATCCTATTTTGTTTTACATTCGAAGATAGGAAGTAGTACAAAGACCAAACTATAAAATTGTAAGCCCCTAAACTTGGTAGTAAAATCAAGAATTCACCGATTTTTTCAGAGTTAACTTGACCTTGTAATGTTTGCCAAAAAGAGAATTTACAGGTGTGCTAACTCGCTTTCGTCACCTAGAATTGTAAACTCGTAAAAGTTTAAGAATTAACTCGAGAGTTTGACATGTATGGAAGCAAAATTGCAACTCTACGAGACCAGCATGAATAGAAGCATAAAATAAGAGAATATAATGTTACACAAAATCAGAAAGTCTTGGATGCCATTTGAAGGTAATTTACAATGCTTTTGCGAAAACACAAATCCTTGATGAGAAGACATTCTCGCATCCTTAGCTTTTTATTTTTCTTATAAGGCACATTCTCGCATTTACAAGGATAGAATAAGGAACACTTTCTACAAAATTGTCCAGTTGCAAGACTTCTGATCAAGAAACTTTATTTCTATTATCACTGAACAATTTTGTAACTTGATCCAGTACATGGACTTGGCTACTAAACTTAAGATCTCCTAGTCTAGCATGAATCTTTTGAATAGTAATGTTACTACATCCTTCTTCCTATAACATAGAGATATAAGTGAATTATGAACACAAACTAATGTAGTAATGTTGTTACTACATCCTCCTTCCTATAACATAGAGATATATGTGAATTATGAACAGAGTCACAAACTAATGGATTATGGCACTAAGCTAAAGCTAATTCTAGATACCACACTAGAATCCTATGAAATTTCAATAGAAAAATCATCAAGATAGTAGAAGTTGAAACATTAAGTAAAATACTTTTCATCTTTGCGATTGTTTGGCAGATAGGTCCAATATTTGACCATTGAATGCATATAACTCTATAAAGTTATAATAGAAGCCAATGGTTTTCCAAAAGCTTATTATCTTGTTAAAAAAAGAGAGAATAGTAAAAATGGTAGGTATAACATACCAGGTAAGAGATGGATAAGAACACTGACGATTTTGTCAACAGAACTGAACACCAAACTGCAACGCCAAACAATCAAAGCCCATGCTAACGGCCCCTGCAACAGAAGCACTTAAATAAGGCACAAAATCGACTGATTAACACCCGTCTTCTAAGAGGTCAAATTACCATAAAATACTCACCTCAGCAAATGAAAAGCAAACCAGAAAAAGCTTTTCATTCTTTGGATAAAAGAGAAGGTAAACCAAGAAAATTGTATTGGCGTAGTAGCAAAAATCCTGAAACACATGAACAATAATTTAGAAACCTTATTTATTAATTATGTTTCGAAAGAAGCAACCGAAAAAAATTATTAACTTTATCCTTATGATAATGATAATGACAACAACGAGACATCCCTCCAATGATTTTGATCAGCAACAGAATTGAAACGGTTTTAAATAAATAAACAAGCCTTCTTCCAATGACTTCACAGCCATGTGTCTCTGACAACATATAACCTAAAAAAATACACTTTCTGACAGTACAGTTAACATCATATATGGTTTAGGGATCCAGATGAACTTCAGTAACTACATCACGAAGTTACTTGCAGAAAATAATCTCAGCCATTTTGAAATCGGATGCCTCAGATTACACATTCACCAAATCAGTTTTAAATAATCTCTATCGTTGATTTAGATTACAGTTACTGCAGGGAATCTGATCAGGGGCAAAACTTGTTGGTAGCCTTTGGTTGCCATGGCCACCCTCCCTAAAATATTTATCTCCAATTTAATTGCTACGCAAAATCATTTGATGGTTCCCTAGTTTTCAGTGTCTAGTCTTCAATGGATTTCATAGAAGAAGTAGCAGGATGTATCGTGCTTATAAATCAATAACTACGCAATCTTTAGTTTATGCTTTTTTTGGTAGCTGATAGGATCAATCTAGTATCACCGAGGAATTTAATGGTAAATTGACATAAAAGAGAAGGATGAACACTGTTATATTAATTTTCGCATAACAAACAGAATCAAAGTGGTTCAGATGTGGATTACAATGATAAAAAGTGATAAAATGGCAGTTCGAGAAGCCTAAGATCTCCCAAGAATAACTTCCAATTTCTAGTTTGCCCACTCCAGTGCATGTTCCTTCTTTTTATTCAAGAACTGCCAATTTCTCTCTCCTCACCCATACCCCACTTAGCCCACTCAACAGGTAGTTATTAGTGGATTGTCCCTGCTTCCCCCCTCTTCTTTTCTTTCACGTACACCCTCTCATAACCTTGTGTGAATCTCCTCAAATTAAGGTGGGGGCTCCCTTCCATACAATGCCTCAAAAGGAGTAGTCGTAAGAGATGAATGATGGTTGGTGTTGTACCAATACTCTACCCAACTTAAACACTTTGGCAACTGTTTCAGTTTCCTCCCTGTCAGACACCTTAGATAGGCTTCTATTAAACTTTAATCTAGTATCTGCTTGCTTGAATAATTCAAACCAAAAAGCACTCATAAATACCGCGTCCCTGTCATACACTAGAGCTTGGAAAACCATGTAATTTCACTACTTCTTTGATGAACACATCCACTATATCTTTACCTGTGTAGGAATGCTTAATTGGATGAAATCAGCATATTTTGTTAACCTATCCACTACCACCTTGAAAGTGTCAACCCCTAACACCTTAGGTAACCCTCCTATGAAATCCATGGAGATATCGCGCCATATCTACTCTGGAATAGGATGAGGCTGCAACAAACCACCTAGACTCAAAGTTTGATATTTATTCTGCAGACACACTTCACAAGCTTGTAAATACCCTTGGATTCCTTTTCGCATGCCTTCCCAATACACCAGCCCTGCAATCCTCTTGTAAGTTCTAAAGATCCCAGAGTGTCCCCTAATAGCTGAGTCATGCAATTCTTGTAAGATCCAAAGAATCCAAGATGAATTCTTTGGTAAAACAATTTTGTCTTATGCCTTTTTTTTAACTTACAGCCCTTGTGAGAGTAAGAATCTGCCAGCAATTCTTGAACAATGGTCTTCAACTTTTCATCAGCTTGTGCTTCTTCCAGCCCTTCCCACACTTCACATTTACCTGTAGTAATTGTAGAATATTGCATCTGTCAAGATAAAGCATCTACTGCGCTATTTTCTTTTCCCGGTTTATGCTTGATTTTGAAACTATAGCCCATTAATTTTGAAATCCATTTTTGTTGCTCTTCTCCCATGATCCTTTGCTCAGTTAAGAACCTTAAACTTTTCTGATCAGTATGAACCATGAAATGTCTCCCTAGCAGATATGGTCTCCATTTTTGAATAGCTATGACAATAGCCATGAGTTCTCTCTCATACACTGACCTTTTTTGAGCTCTGCCTAACATGTTTAACTCATACGCTACAGGTATTCCTTGCATCAATACCAACCCAATCAGTTTCCCTGATGCATTTGTTTCAACTACAAAATCTCCAACCCCGTCTTTCCTCTTAACTACTATTACTAGGCTAGAGAAAGGGCTAAGACTCGGTCTATGTCAATGGTAGGATCCCCATTAATACTAAAGGTGCTGTCCCCCTTTCTCCCATTTCAAACTCAGATTTTTTTAATTTATTTCTATGTGTTCCCAACTTCCTCCGGCCACCACGATGTCTGGAGGCGTAACTGTCTCTGCTCCGGTGATGTCGTGACTGCGATTCTGCTGACAACATTCCACCACTTCCTTCGTCCTCATCATCATCTCTTCCTCTCCTTCCGGATCTCTTATTCTCCTCCGACTAGAATATTCCCTCCATTCCAGTAACAGCAAACAAATCTCTCCACATTTCCTAACCTCTGATCTATCGCATGAAACACTATTCTCCTTGTTCCTTGTTACAACCATTCACTGTGTAACAAAACCCAGCGCTCTGGATACCAAATTGATAGAATCAGTCTATGATAGAATCAGTCTAGTATCACCGAGGAAGTTAATGGTAAATTGACATAAAAGAGAGTTATATTGATTTTGGTATAACTAACAGAATCAAAGTGGCTCTGACGTGGATTACAGTGTATACAAAAGTGATAAAAATGACATAATAAATGATAGGCTAGGAAGTTTGAGAAGCCTAGAATCTCCCAAGACCAATTTCTAGTCTGCCCACTCCCCTGCATGTTCCTTCTCTTTATTCAACTACTGTCAATTTCTCTCTCCTCACCCATACCCCAGTTAGCCCACTCAGCAGGTAGTTATTAGTGGAATTATCCCTGCCTCCCCCTCTCATAACCATCAGTAGCATGTTTGTTCAGTTGTATAGTGAGTGATCCTGCCATAAATATTCTACCCATAAAGTACACCTCTTTAAAGATACTTGAAAATACTCTATCGCATGTGCTTTTGTTTCTAATGTGAGAAAAAACAATAATATATAATAAATGCCTGTGCATGCTACAAAACTGTGCCAGAATGACAAGAAACTAATACCTATATATCCTTAACCCTTCAGATGGTAGAACTATCCGACACCAACGCAACAATGACAATGACGATAATGATCACATACAATCACTATGATCTTCACAAACTGTTACCGGTGGTTTCGTGTCTCGTGTTCATGTTTGTGCTTAATAGACTGACGCTAATTCAGGAAACAAAAAAATGTGCTTCAAGAAGCAAGTAATGGTTTCAAAGATGCAAAAGTAGTAAATTTCAAAATCAGGTTCTGAGATAAATCTGAAATTACCAGGAGATAGTAATGCCATTTCATGAACCTGTAGTATATCCAACGAAGAGGAACAAAGACAACATAGAACAAACAATAAACTAAGGGAACATCTTGAGGCCCTGTAAAAGAGAACAATAATACAAAATTAAAACAACAAAGAAGACATTGAAAATTGAATTAAAATAAACACTAAACTGTATCAGTGATAACGGTAGATTCAATCAACTTACTTGCCCCTAAGATGAAACAAAACCCACCAAAGCCAAGAACATTCAATAAATGAGTAACCTGAACAAACAACAAAAACACATCAAAATTGAAACTTGAAATACCCAAATTTAAAAAAAAACGAAAGAAAGAAGAAGTTAGTAAAAATTAAAAATGAAAAAGCATAAAAAAAGACACCTTGTTGATGAAACTTTCATGTTCTTCGGCACGTTTAGCGATCTTAACCGCTTGTTTGGACAAAACCTCCTTCATTTAGAATCAAATCGAAAGCAAATCCGCATAGGAAAAATCAGAAACAGAGGAAATCAATTGAAGAAAAAGAAAACATGATGTCATGCAGATTGTAAGAAATCAATTGAGCACCTTTGACCTATCTCTCAAGCGTTTTCTAGCCGCTGCAGTGGGTTCGATGTCGGAAACCTCAGCGTGATCTTCGTTTTCAGACATACTCATTATAACAACCTTGGATTGATCGAGGAGAAACAAGTATGGCGGTGATGTTAGGGAGATCGTAAGAAGGGAGAGGATTGTCTCTTGCTTTGTAAGGTTCCAGAAAAAGTAGGAATGTGGTACTGTTACGTGGAGGAATCTTCTTGTATAATAAGAAATTACGCGGAAGTTGTATAAATAATAGTGCATTTTTTTTTAAAATCGAGTAAATCACACTTTTCTCCCCGTCACAGATATTCATAAAACCGGGCCAACAAAATTTATAAAACATATTTTTAATAAAATATTTTAATAAGATTACTATTATAATTAATATTTTATTAAATCAGTTCAATTTATAGTGTGTATAGGGAATTTTTTTTCAAAATAATTATTTTTTTCAAAAAAAAAAATTGAACATAATCGATTATTAAAAAAAATTATCAAAATAACCGGTTTTAAAGAGGATGTGTCAGATGAATTGGCGAATTCCCAATGCATGAAGAGGAGGCACCAATAGCATTGGCGCATGTATTGGACTCCTCATGAGGAGGCGCCAATGCTAGTGGCGCCTACATTGGGCCTCATGAGGAGGCGTCAATGCTAGTGGCGCTGGTGTGTGTTTGGTTGGTATATGCGTCAATTCATCTGGCGCATACACCCCTTGCTATTTTTTATTTTATTTTTTAAATTTTTTAAATTTTTTAAATTTTTTTAATTATTAATTATCATTATTTAATAAATAAGAAATAGTAATGAAAATAAATAAATTCATTGATGATGTAATAATTGGTTACATTTGACTGACAATAAACTAATGACCAACTCGATTATAACGTCCCCCTGTTCCATATCCCGATGCGTTAGTTTGTCTCTGAGGTCTTCCACGATTTTTTTGAGGTGTTTGGGGTCTTTGTGTGGTGACCTGATCGGGCGATGGCTGGTTAGAAGGTCTGGCGGAAGTTCCAACGGTATTTGACAAATGTGTCATCATTTGCTCCCAATATCCGAAGGGGCTCTGGCTAATGGCGCTTCCGTAATAGATTTCGGTGTCCATGTCATCGTAGTTAGGTCGTTGGGGTTGGGTGAATTGGGGACGGTATAGTTGCCCAAATTGGGTCATTGGGTCGTTTTGGAAACGAAGCAATGGTTCCTGAGGCGTACTATAGTTAAACAATGGTTGGGTGTTATGTTGATGGGATGTTTAGGTGGTCATTGGTGGGGGACTACGATGAAGTGACCCATATGAATCATCTGGGCTATAGACGGTTGTGGTTGCGGGGTTTGATTCTTGGTTTTGTGTTTGGGTGGGTGGTATGAATGAATTGCGACGTTGGATGGTTGGTTGTTGGGTGGTTTTCATGAACGAGTTGCGATGTTGTGTGTTTGGTTGTTGTGTGTATGTGGTTGGTTGGTTGTTGGGTTTGGGTGGGTTCACATTGGTGTTGGGTGGTGAATTGTTGTGGGGCGTACGATGACGAAGCAAGTTGACGTGAATCCATCAAATACCGAGGCTCGGATACAAATTGTTGAGTTGTTACCGACCTAAATCATGTCATATATTGTTGAGTCGGTCTTGCACCATGGATGACTGGTTCGTTCAAGATGTGTTATCGTCGATTCCTCCATTAACGACACATCTCTTTTGCAAAGTCTCTCCAGTCAGAATAATCTCATTGTGCATCAATCCTTTTTTGATGCCAATTCCCCAAACACGTGGGAGATTCTGGAATCTGTTGTAGCATTCCGAACTGCAGTTTGACCCGGTCACTCTGGTGCATTTCCACTGTAGTGAATCAGATAATCGGTATCTTCACTGTCCAAACTGCAGCATCGTCATGGTTCACATCATGATCCAGACCCAGATATGGCCTCCTGACAAACTGTAAAACAATACGAAACGATTAGATGGAAAATAATTTGAGAAGTATTTTTAAATTAAAATATAGTTAGGTATGATTATTTCATCGTCATGTCCAATGAGGTTCAATAGATTGTGATAGACTACAATAGTGTGTTTCGGACACCTGTTGTAGTTCATTCCCCTTACTGACCACCTAAGATAAAAAAGAAGTGAAAAATATTATTTACTATTAATTATAATATAAAATATAATTAACTAAATCGTAAATGGTAAAGTGTTAGACTTACTTGGTTGCAAACAGGAACACGAATGGACGCTCATTTATCGGGGCGAGCGACAACATTTTTGACCAACCTCAAGCTTGAAGCAAGTACGCACATGAAAAAAAAGTACAGGTATTTTTTTTGCAGTTCTACACATTGCACTATATATATATGCCAACACAGCTGAACCCCAACTATAAGTGTTTACCTTATTAATGTTGCATAATAAAGGTATATACATTATATTTACAGAATTACCTGTACTTTCTGGAAACAAAAAATTACCAAATAAAATCATAATATAACACCGAGCTTTTATTATTTTCTCATACTCGATTGAATCGTCGGACAATACTATACTGGCATAATATTGTTTAAGGTATTTTAAATTTATACCTTGCCCCCTTGCTTGACCGGATGTGTCTCCCTCTGTTTCGTCGTCTAACAAAGTGACATCCAATAATTCATTACAGATATTGTTGTCTTGGTTAACTCTACCATTCACTGTCTTTCCATCTATACGGAGACCCAACAACATGTACACGTCCTCAAGTGTGACGGTACACTCACCAATCGGAAGGTGAAATATGTGGGTCTCTGGTCTTCACCTCTCCAACAAAGCCAAAATGAACTTGTAGTCCACCGAGTACGAAACAATGTTGAGTAGATTTCCAAATCCACATCCTCTAATATATGGTTCTATTAAAGGATCCTGGGGTACATATTCATGTACACGACATCTAAATTGCTTCGGATCCTAATAACAAAAAAGTAAGAAAATACAATTAGAAGAAGAAATACATAATCAACAAACACAACTCTATAGTAAGTAAGAAAAACATAGATAACAAAGGTATAAGACTAAAAACAGAAAAAGTAAAAAGAGATAGATAACATACAAATGCCGAGATATTCTCGAGTGTGCCTCTGTGTTCATCGCCCATAGTCAACAAATACATGATTTGGTTTTGCAAAGCTTGAGTGTGGTAGAGGAAACAAGTGTGGTAGAAGAATATAATTGAGTATTAATGAAGATGATTTGATATTGTTGATATGAGAGGCTATTTATAGATGAATGAGTGAGTATGTTTGCAACCTAAGATGAATGAGATTGGTTGCATGCATTGGCAAGAAAAGACAAGGGAATGACAAACTTCATAAAGCATGTGAGGAATCTCTCTTTTAGGATGCACCCTTCCTCTTGGCGCCTGCATGTGATTCTTCACATGCAAGGAAGAGGCGACCTTCCTCTTGGTGCCTTAGTGTAGGGAAATGGGAAGGGGCGCCCTTCCTAGTGGCGCCAAGTCCAAATCTTGTGAAGGGGCGCCCTTTCTTTTGGCGCCCCAGTTACTTTATGGCGCCTAGGGAATGGGCGCCTAAGTGGGAATATTAGGGACCAGGGTTCAGAGATTCCTTGATTCTCTGGCTCATGTGTGTTTTTGTCACTCTTTTCTCTGCATGTTTGATTCTTTCTACTGCATGCATGGTCAAGTTTGTACAGACAATGAACAAGTTATCAATGCAACGACCAAGTTAGCAATGCAACGCTATTTATGTTGTGCATATGAACAACTTAGCAATGCATTCAATTCCATTAAATCTATCTACATATTTAATATTTGAACAAAATGTCTTCCACGCAACATTACATAATCAGTGTCCATGTCGAAGGTGAAATATTTGATCATCAGTTGTTCGATTTTTGTTTTCGAAACACAGAGGTAACTCGGTTTACAATAAATCGACAATCAAAATTTTCACATCTGGAACAAAGAATAAAAAAGAAATTGCAGTGCAGTAATATGGGTCAAATCACCTATAAAAATCCGGTTTGGTTTGCAGAAAACCAGGTAAAATTTTATCAGAAGAAGATTCGAGATGAGGACGATGTTCAGCATATGTTCAACAGTCATGAACAATCCGGTTACAACGATATAGAGTTGTATATATTACCACATCAACAACAGGTGTCTCAGTTCATTGATCAGTCACAAGTGTTTTGTGAGACTGATGATGAACAAGCTGAGGTGAATGTTCCAGATGACGAAGAAGAAGAAGCTGAGATCATGGTTGATTCGATGGTGAATGCTGAAGAGGAAGAGGAGCCAATACCAGCAAGTCATGTATACTACCCACCCTAACACATGACAAGGTTGAATTTGGGTTCAGATGAACCTTCAGCAGATGTATGGTACAATCCTTACGTGCAGATGCAAGGATCTTTGAAACAGAGAGACACATTCCGCACAAAAGAGGAATGTGTAAAAGCCATTAAGAAATTCCACATGCAACTATCGGCTGATTTCAGAGTTGACAGAACTGACGCATCGAGGTATAAAGTTTATTTTCTGAATGAGCACTGCCTTTTTAGGTTGTCATCTTCGTACCGGAAGAGGAACGAGTCTTGGGAGATTGGATTAATGGGTCCAGATCATACATGCATGCTGACAAACCCAATGCAGGATCATCGTAAATTAAGCTCTCAGCTAATATGCGATGAAATATTGTCTGTCATTGGCGACAATCCGTCGTTAAAGGTGAGTACAATAATCTCGCATATTAGGGCAGAGTACGACTACACTCCATCATATAGGAAGGCATGAATAGCTAGGACAAAAGTTATTGAAAAAGTGTTTGGAAATTGGGAGGAGTCTTACAAACAACTTCCAAAATACCTGTTGGCTCTAAAACAATATGCTCCAGGGACAATTGTCAAGATGGAAACATTGCCCGCCTATACACCAGATGGTATGTGTGCTGTTGGAAATAGAATATTTCACCATATATTATGGGCATATCAACCATGTATCATAGGTTTTTCTTTCTGTAAACCAATTATACAAATTGATGGTACATGGTTGTACGGAAAATACAAAGGAACGTTACTGATGGCAGTGGCACAAGATGGGAACAACAATATTTTTCCAATCGCCTTTGCCCTAGTTGAAGGGGAGACTGCTGAGGGATGGAGTTTTTTCCTAAGAAATCTCTGATTGCACGTTGCACCTCAGCCTAACTTATGTTTGATCTCCAACAGACACCCTTCAATCATCAGTGCATATAATAACATTGATAGCGGCTGGAAAAATCCTCCTTCGATGCATGTGTTATGTATTAGACATATTGCTCAGAATTTCATGCGGGAAATCAAAGATAAGACGTTGCGGAAGAAGGTTGTCAATGCAGGTTACACATTATCAGAACCTTCTTTCAAACACTACCGTGAGGAAATAAGATTGTCAAACGAAGATGCGGTACGATGGGTCGATAGTATTCCATTGGAGAAGTGGACTAGAGCATACGACAACGGTCAGCATTGGGGCCACATGACAACAAATCTTGTGGAATCAATGAACTCTGTCTTCAAATGCATCCGTAACCTACCAATAACCGCTTTGGTGCAGGCTACATATTTCAGGCTAGGGGCGTTGTTTGAAACCAGACGCTCAAAATGGAGTTCAGTGTTGCAATCTGGACAGTTGTTCAGTGATGCTTCAATGAAATTCATCAGACATGAAGCTTCTAAAGCAAACACACATGTGGTTATGGTCTTTGACCGAACTAAAGGTTGGTTTAGTGTTGCCGAGTTCATGGATCACAATAAGGGCATGCCTGTCGCATCTCGAAAAATATGATTCCTCGCGATGGTCGCGGAAAAATTTACGTTCGAATAGAGTTGCCACCGAACTTTATTTATCCCAATGAAGGGATAGGAAAATATCGATAAAACCTTTAGGAAATGGAATAATGGTCGTCGCAACCATATTCAGGTTCGGGAGTGGATTACGTAAGGGGAAGGTATTAGCACCCCTTACGTCCGTTGTACTCAACGGGAACCTTTTAGTTCTAATGTGCATTTTGAGTGTTAATTTATGTTTGTTTGTTATCTTTGGGTTATAAAATTATTAAAAAATAGAAATGTATGAGAACCTCGAAAAGGGAAAGGGGAGGTTTTTTATTAGTGTGCTCGCGAAGATACAACAATCTCCTGCCTACGTATCCTTATGGTATAATAAGGAAATCAGAGCATTCGTAGTTCGGGGACTACGGTTGGTTGGTGTTTTTTTAATGAACAAACTGTTTAGGTCGTATCCTAAAGGCTAAACGTTGGCTTGTCTACTCTCGGTGGAGGCTTAAGCATTAGTTTGTTGTGCGCATTAGAAATGATTAAATAGTGTTCTTTTTGAAAAGAGTTTTGATCACACGAGGGTGACAAGTTGGATTAATATGTTGGATATTTTGTTTGACTGGTTTCGATCGTACAAGGGCGAGGACAAATAAATTTGATGTGTTGAGATATTTTTGGTTGGATGACGATTACTCGGATAGTCAAGTAAGACAACTCGTATCCTAATAGTCGAGAAAGGGAATAGAAGACTCTAGACCACCCTCTTTTTCATCCTTAATTATAAAAAGGATTTAATGATGATGAAGGTGTTTTGAATGGATGACGAATATTCGGATAGCCGAGTAAGACAACTCGTATCCTAATAATCGGGAAAGGGAATAGAAGACTCTAGACCACTTTCTTTTTCATCTGACTGATTATGAAAGTAATTTTATGTATAGTTGGTGTATTTTAGATAAACGTCAAGTACTTGAATGACTGAGTAAGACAACTCGTATCCAAGTATTTGAGGAGAGGAATCGAAGGCTCAAGACCATCTCCCTTTTCGTACAGTTTATTCTGAAAATGATTTGATTAAGTTATTAATTTGTGGAAGAATGACAGTTGTTCGACTAACCGAGTAAGAGAACTCATATTCAAACAATTGAGGAGAGAAGTTGAAGGCTCAAAGTCATCTCCCTTTTCATTGCATTATAATGAAAATAATTTGATTTAATCTCGGTTTAAGGTTTGAAAAGAAATGACGATTGTCTAACTGACCGAGTAAGAAAACTCGTATTCGAACAATCGAGGAGAGGAGTTGAAAACTCAAAACCATCCCCATTTTCATTTCCAAATGAAATGGTATTTAATCGTAATTAGATATTTTAATTAATTTTGAATAAAAATACTCGATGTTGGATCGAGGTCTTAAATTTGTATTTGTGGATATATTGTATTATTTAGGGAATCAATCATCTACTCGATTAATTAATAACCGAATAGGTCTCATTGTAAGAAAGCCCAAGAGTAAGCTATGTGAGGTTGATGGCGATGCTTAAAAGCGATCGGCTTACAAATGTGTTTGAAGAATGGGCTCGATATTAAATCGAGAATTGTTATTTCAATGGTTTAAAGTGGTTTGTTTTGACAAAGTTGCTTGACGTTGAATCGAGTGTATTTATCTTGAAAGAATTGATTTTATAAATGTCAAGTGGCTTAATTAAGTCAATTTAAATTAATCAGGAGAAAAGATTTTTAATTAGAAAAATTAATCGATTAAAATTGGTTAAATCAATTAGTTATACTAATTAGAATTGACTATCAAGGATAATCGATAAAAAATTAATTCAATTGATTAATCAAGTTAATTAAATTTAATTAGAAAAAATTAAATAACTTAAAAAAATGATTAATTTAATAAAAATAAAAATGAAAATAAAATAGAAATAAAGGGAGGTGTAATATGAAAATGAGGGAGAGAGTAACAACATAGCTAGCCCAAAGGCCCCATTAAAAATGAAAACTAATTAAACTAATAAAACAATTAATTTAATAAAATAAAATAAAATAAACAAACAGCAAAAAAAAATAAAAAAATAGCAAAGCAAATGTGGGAGAGCATCCCATTCTAATGTTCTGCAGCTACACAATCCATTTTGTGTTGCAGAATAATGATTGATAAAGGAGCTAATTATAAGTCGACAAGTGGCGTTGGATATTTTTTTAAAAAGAACAAAATAATAATTAGCTATTAAAATAAATGATAGAGAAAAATACAGAAGGTCTCCTTCTCCCTACTGTTACTCGGTTCAATTTCCTCTCTCTCTCTTAACAATTGTCATTTATGGATTTTTTAGTATTGGAATAAATAGAAATTAAATGCAATATTTGGAGAACAAAAAAAAAGTAGTAAAAGCAAATTAACGTATGTTCATATAACTATGATTTCACTTGTACCTCTTTCATAACCGTGTTCTTACTCTCTCTACTTCAAGTTGCTCTGCAACTTCACCTTCCGTCTCCCTCTCATGGCCAACCTTGACCGGAGAAGACGGTGGCGGTCGGCCAACCGCGGCGACGCCGCCGTCTCCTCTGGCGAACAACCACCTCAAATCTAAAAGAACCAAACATAAACCAAACGTATTTTTCACTCCTCTACCCAAATCTAAACTTGTTTTTTCCAAAATCTTCCTCAAATGACCGATCGGAACCTAAAGAAGAGAAAAAAATACCTAAACCCTAATTCGTCTCCCTCTCTCGTGCGGCTACAAACCCTAAATCATCCCCCAACAAAACAAAACCTAAACACTAACTACCAGTTGCTGAAAACTCAAACCCTAAATCCGAAATTGGATCCTCCATGGTTATGCTTTGAAGAAAACATGCAAAGGTTTGAATGAAAAAAAGAATGTTTACTTGGTAGAGTCCAAACACCGGCGACGCTCCCTCCCCTGTCGAGATGAGTTTCGCTCCCTCTGTTCTTCCTTCTTCTTCCTTTGATTTTTGTCACTTGGCTGTTGTTGTTGTTGTTGCTTCGTTTTGCTGTTTAGGGTTTTGGATTTTTATGGATTGTTATTGATTGTGGCTATACTGTTATTTTGAATCTTGTTGTTGTTTTAGATTAACGGAAGAAAAAAATATTTGATAACTTCTTCTGGATTTTCAAAACATTCTCCTTGGTTTGGTTTAAGTTAGAAAAAACTTTGATTGCTTTGTTGGATTTTTTAAGAACCGTGTTCTGTTTGGTTTGGTTATCAGAGAAAAAAATGTTTTAGCAACTTCTTCTGGATTTTCTTCCACATGCTTTACTGTTAATTGATTTGTTCTTATATATGAATGTTGGTTCTTGAGATCACTTGTTGAATACGGTTTTCAGATTTTGTGGGATAATTACCTTATGGACTTAAAGGTTGTTGATTTGGATATTGGAGTGTATTTTTTTGGTGTTTCCTTTGATTCATTGTATAACCAAATAATCTGTTTATTTTATGGTTTATTTTCCAGTTTGTTTTAAGTGCTTATTTTGATAAGCAGTTTTTTTTAACTTTGAATTTGGTTTTGCATTTGCAGGTGAAGTGATGTTGAATTGATTGAAAAGGGGCGCTGGCTTTTTGAGTTGGGGCACTACACGAAAGGACCTTTGGCTTTGGAAAAAGTCACTGAAGACTCTTCAAACCATTAGACTCCATTCAATTATTTTCAGAATTTTAGATTATTTTTGTAACCTGTAAATTAATCAAATGCTCCTTTGGATTTTTGTGTAAATTTGGATTATTTGGAGTTTTTTTTTTTTTTGTAAATTTAATTTGAAACTTCCTTTTTTTTTGGAGAACTATGTAACTACTTTTTTGGGATTATCAGCAAGAACTTTTTGTAATTTTAATTTAAGCTCTATTAGAGTAACTTGTAACATTTGGACTTAATTGAAATATGATTTGGAATATCACTTGGAACATTATTTGGAACATGATTTGTGCAATTAGTCTTTTTTTTTAAATTCTAAACCTTGCCTTAACAATCTAATAGTATTAATCAAAAGAAAATTTACTATAATTTAAATTGAAAATGGATTGGGCACAACAATGCAATTTAATGGTGTGATACAGTGAACTGACTTTGTGTTTTTGCTTTGAAAAGCTATGTTGCGGATAGCAAGAGTCGCCACCGACTTTTCTTTTATCCAATAAGGAAAGCCGGAAAAGAACAGGAAAGACCTTGATTAGATTTTGAGTTCGGGAGGTACATTATACAAAGGGAAGGTGTTAGCACCCTTTGTATCCATGGTTATCCATGGGCTCTTAATTGCTTAACTCACTTATGTTTTCCTTGTTTGAGAAAGTGTTTGAGAAATGTGGTGTGTTTAGAAAATATTTTGAAAGGAGAGTTTAACTTTGTAATGATTCTTGTACGAATGTATACAAAGTGTTTATCTCGTTTGATTTTGAAAGATGTTTAGAAAAATATAACTCGGCGATGATTCTGGTGCGAATGTATACTAAGTGGTGATTTTCTAAAAGATGTTTTGAAAAGTGTGAGGTGTGAAAAGTATTTTAAGCTGTGAGCAAGCATTTAAGAGTTATACCTAACCAAGGTCTTTATAGGTATTTCCTATCCTTAGGAGGGTAAAACTGTCCTTACTATTGAGAAGTAAGTAGTCTTATCCTTTGGATGTAAAGGGACATCGTGGGGTCGTCGATTGGCCATTGAAGGCAACATTTGTAAGGATGCCTTAGAATTCGAAGGGACGATCATCATTTAATTGTAGGCTACAACGAAGGGTCATCGAGGGACAAAGTCATATATTCGAAGGCAACGTTCGAGGGACAAGGTCATATATTCGAAGGCAACGCTCGAGGGACTATGATTTATCTTGTAGGGACATTGACCTTTTGATCGAAGGGACTATGACTTATCTGTTTAGGGATGATGATGATTTAATCGAAAGGGTCTTTGCTAAGGGTATCCCCACATTCGCGGGACATGACCGTAATATCGTAAGACAACAAAGAGAGGGTTACCCTAGAGGTGCAAGTGTGGAAATGATTGGATTCAGATATATTATCTTGAATTAATTTATCTAAGTTCGATTATTTATCTTTCCATGCAATCCTATTAGCATACATCTAGATAGTTATATTCACAGTACGGAAAAATTAAAGTGCGAAAAATAAGACTACGCTATTACATGGCTTCGGGATGGGGTACATAATTTAAAAGGGGATATAAAATATCTAAATCTTAATTAACGAGTACAAAATTAAAAAGGCATACAAAATAATAAAACCTAATTAAACTTAAAAGAAAGAAATAAAAAAAATTTAAGAATGAATTAAGAATATTTTTAGTCTATAATAATAGAAACTTTTTTTTTATGAATTTATGGGAAAACTTAGACTAAATTGATAGAAATTTTAAAACAAAAGAGAAAAAAAATATAATTAGATTTTTATTATTCAAAATAGCCCATTTTAATTAATTAAGTGATATATGAAAATTTAATTAATAAACTAGATTAAATTATATCCTAGTTTAAATAACTAATATAATATATTAATTAGAAAATTAATTAATGGGTTTTATTTTAATAATAGAAAAATAGTGGTGAATTAATTATAGTGGAAAGGGAGTAAACACAGTAAAAACACTGAAAAGCTAAAAAATAGGTCCTGACCTCTACGTTGCAGTGAGGGGGGAGCTACCAACGAGCCATGTTGGTCCATTCGTTATTTATTCGCCTTCATTAAAATATATATTAATTCTACATGGATTTTCCATTTTGACACAACACCACCATGCATGTTACAGCTTTCTCTCTTACGGCAAGCTACTTTATTTTTTCTCGTGTTGTTTCTTTCATGTGAATACAACAAACCTGTAACTTCATCAGGGATTTGATTCTTCTAGCTTGCTCACTGTATGTGTGTTGTTCTTATTCAGGCTATGAGTGCTTTATGGTTGCTTCTCTTTTCCCTGCCCGTGAATCTTCTTGCTTCTGCCTTGCCTTGTGTATCTTCTTCTCCTGTATCTCTCCTCTTTTTCGTCTTCCCTCTTCCTCCTTTTGCTGCAGCCATATGAAGTATTTATAATGGTGTGGAATATGGTTTAACCTTGCTAAATATTTGGATCCCTTCCTATACTTTAGGGTTTAACCTTGCTAAATATTTGGATCCCTTCCTATACTTTAGGAGAGTTAGGGTTTAACCTTGCTAAATATTTATTAAATACAAATAATGAATAATTCAAATGACTTTTAACAAATAAAAATTAATTTAAATTTTAGTTACATAATTGAATTAAAATTTAAACCTATTTCTATTTTTACTTTCATCATTTAAAAAAAAATCAAAATTATTCTTACTTATATCAACCAAAATTATTTTATAATTTATGGGCTTTTAAAAAAATGTTACTCTTATAAATAAATTTTATTAAGTAAAAAACGTGAATTACTAAATAAATACTATTTATAAATAATGAATAAATGGAACATGAGTCACTAAATTATAAAAAATAGTTATTATAATTTAATGAGCTTTAACAAATAAAATTAATTTAAAATTTTAATTATACAATTAAAATTCAAATCTATTTTTATTTATCCTTAAATTAAAACTATTTTATTTATATATATATAATTTATTTATATCATACAGATAACCAAAATTATTATTATTTTTTATATCTGTATCACATAATAAATAAATTAAAATTTATAATTTATATGAGAATGTATGCTAATGAATGAATGCAAATGTGAAATGAATGCCATGCATGAATCAATTTATCATAAAAATTAACAGGCAAATTTTGGGGTATGACAGCTGCCCCTGTTCAATATTCTTAAACCAAGAGAATTAGAATGGTATGTACGCCATTCGTGATCTGGAGGTGGAAGATTATTGAACACTTAGAATGCCCCAAAAATTTGCACTTGTTAATTAAAAGATAGTCTTGATGGAGATGGGCTTAAAGATGTCATCCGGAAAGTTTGATGATGAGAGCTTCAGAGTGCGTCGTACATTAGACCATATCTTAAGACATGGGTGTCACACTGGGTCGTACACTAGACCGTATAATGAGTCATCCATTAGGTGATATTAGGGTGAGCTGAACCTGATGAGATAAGGATCAGAATGGGTCATACGCTAAACCGTATCTGAGTAGCAGAGTGAGCCGTCCGTTAGGCTGTATCTGGAGAAATAAAGATCAGAATGGATCGTACGCTAGATCGTATCTGAGTAGTAGAATGAGTCGTCTGTTAGGCTGTATCTGGCGATAAAAAGTAGTCGTACGCTAGACTACATTTCAGAATGTACCGTATGCTAGGTAGTATCTGATGAGAAGAGCCAGACTGGGTCGTACACTAGACCGTATCTGAGTTGCAGAATGAGTCGTCCATTAGGCTGTATCTGAGGATAAAAGATCAGAATGGATCATACGATAGATCGTATCTGAGTAGCAGAATGAGCCGTCCATTAGGCTGTATCTGATGATAAAAGGGATAGTCATACGCTAGACTACATTTCAGAATGTACCGTACGCTAGGTAGTATCTAAGGGGATGAATATCCAAATGGGTCGTACGCTAGACCGTATTGGAACAGTTGAAGGAACCATACGTTAGGCTGAATCAGAATGAGTCGTACGTTAGGCTATATCTGATAATATTTGTATATGTTGTATTTGCAATAAATGTCTGGGATGGGCTTAAAGATGCCATCATTAGGAGGATATCAGAATGCTTGTCAGAATGAATATTCATATGGATTATATCTGAAAGATGTATCTGAATCTTGAATGTAATCGATAAAGATATTCGTCTGAATGAATCTTTATTTTGACTGTATCAGGAGGATAATTAACCTGGGAAAAAAAGAGTTAGCCTCATGCCATGTCATGATGCATGAGATGTTTTATGCGCTTGAAAATAAATGCGAACATTGCATGCATGTATATGCTGTGAAATGATGCATGAATGAATTATGCGTCTGAAAATTTGTGCCATGGGAAAATAAATCCCGATATTCTGGTTGGAGATATTTGTATTGATGACCCTTTATTAGCTAGGGATATTTGATTTCTGTCTGATGGTAGAAATATTCAACAGAACCTGACTGGGGATAAAAGAGATGACCAGTTTGTCTAGTAGTGCCAATTTCTTCTGGGAATAACTAGTTTTGCTGGGGAATAGGATTTGCAACCGGATTTGTTAGAACGCATGGTTAAACATTATCCTTGATCCTAAAGTCTTTTAGTAATTGCTATTTCTATTTTATGCATGTATTTTCGATAAACATCAATCATATTCAAATGCATATATTAATTTGAATTAAATCAATGGACGTTTATGCAAACAAAACGGAGAAAGTAAAACAAAAGTATCTTTTTGGAAATAAAATTGTATTGATTTTGAAAGAGGGCTTATAAACAAGCAATTTTAATACAAGGAGACAGAAATCCTAGTAAGAGGAAATTGTCAAGAAAGCAAAGAAAAACAGCTATGAAAAAAAAGTCCTATTGATTTTAATTCTACTACTGCTATTATGTCTTCAAGCATCTCATCTCTTGCTGTCGGATAGAAGTGATTGGCTTGTTCAGTCTCTTTGAATTTGGTGAAGCTGACCGAGAACGGGACATAATCATACGCTTTAATCCCTAATTTTTGCCTGGACCGACTTTTCAGGTTTTCATTCCACCAGGATACCCTTTTTTGCCCAAGCCGCCTTTTCAGGTTTTCGACTTGCCGGGTGTACATTTTTATATGTTTATCCCTAATTTTTGCCCGAACCCTTTTGGTTCGCCGGGATGCCCTTACTTTTGCCTAGATATGTCGACCTAGCGGGTCTCTTTTATGCGTAGTATTTTTTAACTATGTCCGCGTTCACGGGATGCGGGAAATCTTCGCCATCCATTGTAGCAAGCATCATGGCTCCACCAGAGAACACCTTCTTAACTACAAATGGCCCTTCGTATGTGGGAGTCCATTTGCCTCTAGGATCACCTTGTGGTAGAATGATACGCTTTATCACCAAGTCGCCAATTTGATACACCTATCTCTTGACTTTTTTATTAAATGCCTGGGTCATGTGCTTCTGATATATCTGTCCATGACAAACAGCCGCAAGTCTCTTTTCATCAATCAAATTTATCTGATCGAGTCGAGTCTGAATCCATTCATCTTCATCTAAGCCTGCATCTTTCATAATTCTTAGAGAGGGAATCTGAACTTCCACTGGTAAAATGGCTTCCATTTCGTAGACTAAAGAGAAAGGAGTTGCCCCTGTCAAAGTGCGTACTGAAGTGCAATAACCATGAAGAGCAAATGGTAACATCTCATGCCAGTCTTTGTATGTTACTATCATCTTTTGTATAATCTTCTTAATATTCTTATTAGCAGCTTCTACGGCGCCATTCATCTCTGGCCGGTATGGAGAAGAGTTATGGTGTTTTATTTTGAACTGCGTGCAGAGTTCAGTAATCATCTTGTTGTTCAAATTAGTACCGTTATCAGTGATAACTCTTTCAGGGATGCCATACCGACAAATAATACTATTCTTGATGAACCGTGCCACCACATTCTTGGTGACATAAGCAAATGAGGCTGCCTCTACCCACTTCGTAAAGTAATCAATAGCAACAAGAATGAAACGATGTCCATTAGAAGCAGTAGGTTTAATCTCTCCAATCATATAAATGCCCCACATTGCAAAGGGCCAAGGGGCTGTCAACACGTTCAATGGAGCAAGAGGTATATGTACTTTGTCCGCATAGATCTGGCACTTATGACAAGTTCTGGAGTGATGGTGGCAATCAACTTCCATGGTAGACCAATAATACCCTGATCTCAGAATCTTCTTGGCCATCGTATGTCCACTAGAATGAGTCCCAAAAATACCGTCATGCATGTCTTCCATAATCTTTTCTGCTTCCTTTTTATCCACACAACGAAGCAAAGTCGAATCATGATTACGTTTGTATAATACATTTCTCAAAAAGAATTTAGCGGAGAACTTCCTCAGAAATTTCCTGTCATTGATGGATACCCCTTCAGGGTATTCCTGAGTTTCTAAATATCTTTTTACTTCGTGGAACCAAGGTTTCTCTTCTACTTCATCAGCATTAAGTTCATAACAATATGCTGGTTCATCTAATCGTTCAATGGTGATCTTGGGAGCTTCATTGTCCCATCTGACTCTGAACATAGATGACATGGTAGCCAATGCGTCTGCCAACTGATTCTCTTCTCGTGGAATATGTTCGAATGTAATCTCTTCAAAGTATGGGATTAATGTCAACACCCGCTCTCGATAAGGGATGAGATTCGGATGTTTAGTGTCCCATTCTCCTTTGATCTGACTGATTACTAAGGCTGAGTCTCCGTACACACTCAAAAACTTGATTCTCAGGTCTATAGCAGCTCTGAGTCCCAAAATACATGCTTCATACTCAGCCATATTATTGGTACAATCAAAACATAGTCTAGCAGTGAAAGGCGTATGGCAACCCTTGGGAGAAATAATTACAACACCAACACCATTGCCCAATGCATTAGAAGATCCATCAAAAACCATAGTCCATCGGGATCCCAGTTCGGGTCCTTCATCCGGTCCAGGTTCTTCATAATCAGTAACAAGCATAACATCCTCATCAGGGAACTCAAAATTCATAGATTGGTAATCATCAACTGCTTGATGAGCCAAATGATCAGCTAACACGCTTCCTTTGATTGCTTTTTGGGTAGTATACTGGATATCATACTCTGTTAAAATCATCTGCCATCTTGCTATTCTTCCGGAGAGAGCAGGTTTCTCAAATATATATTTGATAGGATCCATCTTAGAAATCAATAAAGTGGTATGATTCAACATATACTGTCTTAGTCGGCGAGCAGCCCAAGCCAAAGCACAACAAGTTTTCTCAAGCAGTGAGTATCTTGTTTCACAGTCGGTAAACTTTTTGCTAAGGTAGTATATTGCATGCTCTTTTCGACCAGACTCGTCATGTTGCCCCAACACACACCCCATTGAATTTTCTAACACGGTCAAATACATGATTAGAGGTCTTCCTTCAACTGGTGGCATAAGAATTGGAGGTTCTTGGAGATACTTCTTGATTTTGTCAAAAGCTTCTTGACATCCATCATTCCATATTATCTCTTGATTTTTCCTCAGTAATTTGAAGATGGGTTTGCAAGTAGCAGTCAAATGGGAGATAAATCGGGCAATGTAATTCAAGCGTCCCAAGAAACCTCTGACTTCTTTATCTGTACGGGGAACTGGCATTTCTTGAATAGCTCTCACCTTAGCCGGGTCAACCTCAATTCCTTTACCACTGACAATAAAGCCCAAGAGTTTATCGGATCTTACTCCAAAGGTGCATTTGTTCGGGTTCAATCTCAACTTGTATTTCTTCAACCTCTCAAACAGTTTGTATAAATGATCGAGATGTTCTTCTTCAGTATGAGATCTGGCTATCATGTCATCCACATATACCTCTATTTCATGATGGATCATATCATGGAACAAAACCACCATAGCACGCTGGTATGTTGCCCCTGCATTCTTTAAACCGAATGGCATTACTTTGTAACAGAAAGTGCCCCATTGCGTCACAAACGTAGTTTTCTCCATGTCTTCAGGTGCCATCTTAATCTGGTTATAACCTGAGAATCCATCCATGAATGAGAATACCTTGTGTTGAGCGGTGTTATCTACCAGAACATCAATGTGCGGAAGTGGAAAGTCATCTTTGGGACTTGCTTTATTCAAATCTCTGTAATCTACACACATTCGCACCTTACCATCCTTCTTTGGCACTGGTACCACATTAGCAACCCATTGAGGATAAGAAGTAACAGCTAGAAAACCTGCATTAAATTGTTTCATAACCTCGGCTTTGATTTTCTCAGACATTTCAGGACGCATGCGACGAACCTTTTGCTTAACAGGATGACAATCTTCCTTCATTGGCAAACGATGTACTACTATATCAGTATCCAGTCCTGGCATGTCTTCATAAGACCAAGCAAAAATCTCTACATAGTCATGTAACATCTGAATCAATCTTTCTTTGACACTGTTTTCCAAGCCTGCTCCTATTTTGACTTCTTTCTTGTCTACTTCAGTACCCAGATTTACAATTTCAATTGATTCCTCATGCGGCTGTATAGTCTTTTCTTCTTGCAGTAACAGTCTGGCAAGCTCTCCAGGCACTTCGCAATCTTCCTCACTTCCATCCTCGGCTTGGTAGATCGGATTTTTAAAGCCATAATTAACAGTAGCAGAATTATTATCAACAGGATCCAGAGTGGATATGGATCTGCAATTTGTTACGTGAGTGTGTGTAAGAAAACATAGCTTATTTGAAAGATGACAGGAAAGATAAAGAGCGCAATATTTGAATGCAAAAAGTCCATTGATTTATTGAATGTGAATATGCTTATGAAAATGACAAAACCCTTAACAAATTAGCTATTGTGCCCCGGGCATAGACACAATGCTTTAAGAAGTTCAATTGTTCATAATAAAAATTACAAAATTTGAAACACTAAAATAAGCAATAACAATTACTCCTGACTAAAGGAAATCGGGATAGTGTCTTCAGCCTTCCAATTATTGAGTCCGTCACCAATTGTTGGGAAAATCCAGCTATCCAAGTCGCAATCGCTATCAGCATCTTCTACAGCATTAATCTGATCTTTGACTATCTTTTCAGAGCTAAACCCCAGGCCAAATTTATCAGACTTGTACGGTACATCGATCAGTTGACCCCAGCCAGTACGACCACCATCTTCAACCACGGCTTGAGCATCTTTCAGAGAAATCATAGCAGGAGGAGCACGAATAACCTTGGGCACACGGGAAGTTGGCTTAAGGACAGGACTGGTCGGAGGAACTACTTCAAATGACTGAGAAGGAGTCTCAAAGAATTCACCATCCATCTCGACGTATCTGAAGGTATGCACACTACTGACAATATACTCTTCTTCTCCACACACAGTGACAATCTTGCCCTCTATTGGATACCTCAGCTTTTGATGGAGAGACGAAGCTACAGCACTTGCCCCATGGATCCAAGGGCGTCCCAGCAAGCAGGAATAGGCAGGACGAATGTTCATTACGTAACAGGTAGTGTTGAAGACTTGAGGTCCTATCTTGATAGGGAGAACCACTTCACCATGGACAACACTCTTCGCACCATCGTAAGCACGCACCACAACGTCACTAGGTTTCAGTTCAATGCTTTTACAGTCAAGCTTATCGAGCACAGCTTTCGGTAGCACATTCAAAGAAGAGACATTGTCGATCAACACATGAGACAAGGTGATCCCCTTACACTCAATGGAGATATGCAGAGCTTTATTGTGATTCTTTCCTGCTGGTGTCAGGTCAGCATCAGAAAAGCCTATGCCATTATCAACAACCAAGTTAGCAACATAATTTTCTAACTGATCGACAGATGTCTCCTGGTACATGAGCGGTCTTCAAGAATTTTATCAACGTATTGGCATGAGATTCAGAAGATAGCAACAAGGATAACATCGAAATTTTAGACGGAGTATGCCCCAGCTGTTCTACCACATCAAAATCACTCTTACGAATGATTTTCAACATTTCTTCCATTTCCTGCTTGGCAACATCTTCGGTAGTAACTTCGACTGGTGTCTTTGACTGAGAAGGATTGATTACTGGTCCCTTTCCTCGAGTTTCAAGGGCGGGAGGTGAGATTTCTGGAGAGAAGATCCTTCCACTTCGAGTAATTTTACTAGTCCCAACAATGTCAACGTCATTAGGATTAGCAGAATTATCATCTTGCTTTATGCCGTGGATGTAAACATCACCTCCATAATTCTACGGAATGGCTTTGCTTGAGGAATACGGTACTGGGCCAGGTGCAGTAATAATTAGGGGAGCTACCTTGGGCTCAGCAGTAATCTTCACAGGCACTCTAGTAGCGGTAATCTTCACTGGAACTTTGGACCTAGCAATCACAGATATTTCTTCAATAGGGTTTTCCACCTTAGGAATCTTTTCAAAGAGAATTGTGCGATCATCCATCAGCTGTTGACTACCATTCCTTAACTTCAAGCAATCATTGGGTCGGAGTATACAGAGATCGAAATTTTTAGCACAACCTGGAAATAAACCAGCTTGCAATAAATTCTTCTTGATGATCAGGAGAGGAGATGCTAAGTCAGCTACATTAGTAATGTGAGAATTGTCATCCACAACATTAACAGTCTTGTCATGATTAGGCATAGGAGCAGTGATGACATTAGGAGTCTCCGGAGGATCAAATTCAATTTCTCCAGCGTCGATCATATCCTGAATCTTATTCTTCAACAACCAACAATCGTTTGTATCATGCCCGGGGCTATCGGAGTGATATGCACACCTGGCATTGGGATTATAACGAGGAGAAGTAGTGTTGGGATTTGCAGGAGGATCTCTGAGGGTAATTAAATTTGCTTTTAGCATACCCTGCAGTGCTTGTGCTAAAGTCATATTGATCTTGGTAAACTGCTTTCTTGGCCTGTCTTGTCTGTGTTGGAAGTTTTGAGATGGCGGTGCTGCAATCGTAACTGCTCCAACAGTATGGTCACGATTTTTCTTGTTATGACCCCTTTGACCGTACACAACATTTGATTCATTCTTCCCCTGATAGGACTTTTTGATGCTTGCAGAGGTAGCCGCCTGTATCTTTCCACTTCGAATGTCGCTTTCAACACGTTCACCCGTCAATATAAGTTCAGTGAAACCCGATGAGGAACTTCCCAATAGATGGCTGTAGAATGGGCCAGTCAGTGTACCCATGAACATGTCCACTAATTCTCGATCAGTCATAGGGGGTTTGACTCTGCCAGCCAAGTCTCTCCATTTTTGAGCATATTCTTTGAAGCTTTCTTTAGAGCCCATAGTCATATTCTACGGTTGTAGCCGAGTAGGCGCTAATTCAGAATTATACTGGTAGTGCTTGTAGAAAGTTATCGCTAAATCAGTCCAGGTGCGGATGTTAGAGCTCTCGAGCTGATAATACCACTCTAATTGTGTGCCAGACAGACTCTCTTGGAAGAAATGGATCCATAACTTCCTATCAGTGGTATACGGCTGGATCTTTCTCACATAAGCTCTCAGATGCATCTAAGGACAAGACGCACCATCATACTTAGTGAAAGCGAGGGCCTTGAATTTGCGAGGAATGACCACATCAGAGACCAGACCTAAGCTTTCGAAATCCAGACCGGGCGCCTTCTGACCCTCCATAGCTAGCATACGTTCTTCCAGCAACTTATACTTATCATCTTTCAGAGAGTACTGTTCATTTTCATAATTTTCATAGTCGTCCTCAGGGTTGAAGGGATCAACATTCTCATCTTCCGAATCATTTTCTGTCTCATCTTCTTTATCCTTCAGAATTCCAATCTTGACTCCTGGAGCCTGTCCTTTAAGCCTTCTTCCCGGGTTAATGTAACTCATAGATTTCTTGTCTTTCTTCTTCTCGAGCAATAGAGTCTTCAGTTCCTCCTGCCCCTTGGATAAGTTCAAGATCATCTCCTGGAATTGAGCATTCTGAGCCTGGAGATCCTTGACAGTTTGTTCGATGGCCATTTTTCTGTTTGAGAGGAAGACCGTGAGAACATTGATCCTTTAGAGTACCTGTTATGCAATGTTATGTTATGTTATGCAATGTATGAAATGTTTTCAAGGACTTTTGGAATTTAACTTTGCGTAAACCACCAAAAAGGGGAACTTTTGATAATAATTTTTTTAATCAATGTTCATTACAAGAAAGAATGAAATCTCAAGTCTCCCAGGGGCGGCTTCTTTTTGGGCGGAGATATGCATTGAGACTTCGTTCCTCATTAAGCTGGCTGGTGAGCTCTAATACTTTCTTCCTCTCAGCACAGAACTGAGCTTCAAAAGTATCCCTTTCCTCTCTCAACTGGATCCAAGATTTCTTCAATTCTTCAACATTGGTAGGCATATCTGGATAAGGAATGATCTGAGAGGTACCTCCTTCAACTTTTGGTTCAACAATCAGAGGTCCGATTGCAAGATATGACATGATAAGCTCACGAGCTCTGGCGCGTACCCATCTGAGATAAGGTTCCATAGGAATGGAGTTTTTCTGTCCTAAAGTACTTCTTTTCACCATGCCCTAAGCTCGTACAAACCTTTGACGGAGACCTTGAGAATCGTTGTCATAGTCAAACATAGTGCCTTGGATAATTATTTCATGTGGACCATCTCTTCGAGCATAACCAAACTGGCGTAGGGCTAAAGCAGGATTATAAGTAATACCTCCTCTTATCCCCAGGAGTGGTACGTTAGAGAATTCTCCACAACGGTCAATGATGATAACATTTTCTTTGGGTTGGGGACACCAATGGATGTCTGAATGGGAGAGCGACATTATCCTTTGAGACCATTTCAAATTTTGCTCATTCTTCAAGACTGATTGAGGAAGGTGCGAAATAAACCACCTAAATAATAAAGGTACGTAGCACATGAGAGTCCCTTGCCTTTTCATAATACGAGTGTGAAGGGAATGCAAAATGTCTCCAAGCAAGGTGGGCACAGGGTTATGAGTGAGAAATATCTTAACAGCATTCATGTCTATGAATTGATCCGGATTAGGAAATAGCACCAAACCATAGATTAGTAATGCTAGAACATCTTCGAAAGCATGGACAGTCATAGCTTTTAGGAATTCTCGGGCCTTATTTATCAGAAATTTGGCAAGTAAACCCTTAACTTCACTTCTTGTTACCCAATTAGTTTCAATGTCGGACTTTGTCATGAGTAAAGCCGCGCCAACCTCTTCAGACCTCAGAATCTTTTCTAAACCACTGAAAGGTGTTTGATCAAGGATAGGTATCCCAAGCAACCTGGAAAATTCTTCTAATGTGGGTACCAACTGATAATCTGGGAAGGTGAAGCAATGATGTTTAGGATCGAAGAAATGGAATAGAACTCTCATCATATCTTCCTTGAAACCGGTGGTAACTAAATTGAGGAGATAACCATGTTTCTTGATGAACTGAGCATGATCGGGAAGTTCCGACACTAAATCCTTGAGTTGAGGAGAGGTCGCTACAAAAATGATCCGGATGGTCTTCCTAGAAGCCATAGCCCTACAAAACAGAGCAAAGTTAAATCCCTAAGTCCTCGAAATGGTTAGTACAATGCCATGATGTCATGATGTTATGATGTTATGATGTCAAGTAAGTAACAAGCACAAACAAGTCACACCACAATCATTCCTAGGTTTTAAGGCTTGCATGAGTTCCATAGGTAAGTACCCTCCCCACTGAAGTTTGGTTGGTTCAACCTGTCCTAGAATAGTAACCGGGTTCTAGAAGGATCTCAAATCATTGACCTTTCCTTAAGTCCACTTCAATGCAACACCAAGCGGTTGACCAAAATTTCCCTAAAGTCCAATCTCAAAGAGTGTAGTATCGAGTATCAACCAACCCCAGTCGGAACCGAAGTCAGTTATCTCACTACTTTCTAATGGCTAGGATGAGTCAATTAGGGTTCTAAAGGTCTGGTTAATGCTTTGATGACACCACGCAGACGCCAAATCTTTCCTCAAGTAAACATGAGGAACATCAGGACATCCAAAGTGTCACATTAACCGTAGCCATCATTTTAACCATTCCAGTATACGCCGGACAGTCGCGATGATCTCTTGCTACTTACCTAAGGTACACTAGATCCGGGTGTAGGATCTTTCACTCAAGCATAGAATACCCAAACAATCCCTTAAAAGTAAATCAGACAAAGAAACAATTCGAAAACATAAGTGATCTTATCTTTAAGGTAACCTCTCTTTTTAAGAGTCCCCAGCAGAGCCGCCAGTTCTGTGATACGGTGAACTGACTTTGTGTTTTTGCTTTGAAAAACTATATTGCGGATAGCAAGAGTCGCCACCGACTTTTCTTTTATCCAATAAGGAAAGGCGGAAAAGAACAGGAAAGACTTTGATTAGATTTTGAGTTCGGGAGGTACATTATGCAAAGGGAAGATGTTAGCACCCTTTGTATCCATGGTTATCCATGGGCTCTTAATTGCTTAACTCACTTATGTTTTCCTTGTTTGAGAAAGTGTTTGAGAAATGTGGTGTGTTTAGAAAATATTTTGAAAGGAGAGTTTAACTTTGTAATGATTCTTGTACGAATGTATACAAAGTGTTTATCTCGTTTGATTTTGAAAGATGTTTAGAAAAATATAACTCGACGATGATTCTAGTGCAAATGTATACCAAGTGGTGATTTTATAAAAGATGTTTTGAAAAGTGTGAGGTGTGAAAAGTATTTTAAGCTGTGAGCAAGCATTTAAGAGTTATACCTAACCAAGGTCTTTATAAGTATTTCCTATCCTTAGGAGGGTAAAACTGTCCTTACTATTGAGAAGTAAGTAGTCTTATCCTTTGGATGTAAAGGGACATCGTGGGGTCGTCGATTGGCCATTAAAGGCAACATTTGTAAGGATACCTTAGCATTCGAAGGGACGACCATCATTTAATCGTAGGCTACAACGAAGGGTCATCGAGGGATAAAGTCATATATTCGAAGGCAACGTTCGAGGGACTATGATTTATCTTGTAGGGACATTGACCTTTTGATAAAAGGGACTATGACTTATCTGTTTAGGGATGATGATGATTTAATCGAAAGGGTCTTTTCTAAGGGTATCCCCACATTCGCGGGACATGACTGTAATATCGTAAGGCAACAAAGAGAGGGTTACCCTAGAGGTGCAAGTGTGGAAATGATTGGATTCAGATATATTATCTTGAATTAATTTATCTAAGTTCGATTATTTATCTTTCCATGCAATCCTATTAGCATACATCTAGACAGTTATATTCACAGTACGTAAAAATTAAAGTGCGAAAAATAAGACTACGTTATTACATGGCTTCGGGATGGGGGTACATAATTTAAAAGGGGATATAAAATATCTAAATCTTAATTAACGAGTACAAAATTAAAAGGGCATACAAAATAATAAAACCTAATTAAACTAAAAAGAAAGAAATAAAAAAAAATTTAAGAATGAATTAAAAATATTTTTAGTCTATAATAATAGAAACTTTTTTTTTATGAATTTATGAGAAAACTTAGACTAAATTGATAAAAAATTTAAAAGAAAAGAGAAAAAAAATATAATTAGATTTTTATTATTCAAAATAGCCCATTTTAATTAATTAAGTGATATATGAAAATTTAATTAATAAACTAGATTAAATTATATCCTAGTTTAAATAACTAATATAATATATTAATTAGAAAATTAATTAATGGGTTTTATTTTGATAATAGAAAAATAGTGGTGAATTAATTATAGTGGAAAGGGAGTAAACATAGTAAAAACACTGAAAAGCTAAAAAATAGGTCCTGACCTCTACGTTGCAGTGAGGGGGGAGCTACCAACGAGCCATGTTGGTCCATTCGTTATTTATTCGCCTTCATTAAAAAATATATTAATTCTTCATGGATTTTTCCATTTTGACACAACACCACCATGCATGTTACAGCTTTCTCTCTTACGGCAAGCTACTTTATTTTTTCTCGTGCTGTTTCTTTCATGTGAATACAACAAACCTGTAACTTCATCGGGGATTTGATTCTTCTAGCTTGCTCACTGTATGTGTGTTGTTCTTATTCAGGCTATGAGTGCTTTATGGTTGCTTCTTTTTCCCCTGCCCGTGAATCTTCTTGCTTCTACCTTGCCTTGTGTATCTTCTCTTCTCCTGTATCTCTCCTCTTTTTCGTCTTCTCTCTTCCTCCTTTTGCTGCAGCCATATGAAGTATTTATAATGGTGTGGATTGGGGGTCTCTTCCTATACTTTAGGGTTTAACCTTGCTAAATATTTGGATCCCTTCCTATACTTTAGGAGAGTTAGGGTTTAACCTTGCTAAATATTTATTAAATACAAATAATGAATAATTCAAATGACTTTTAACAAATAAAAATTAATTTAAATTTTAGTTACATAATTGAATTAAAATTTAAACCTATTTCTATTTTTACTTTCATCATTTAAAAAAAATCAAAATTATTCTTACTTATATCAACCAAAATTATTTTATAATTTACGGGCTTTTAAAAAAATGTTACTCTTATAAATAAATTTTATTAAGTAAAAAACGTGAATTACTAAATAAATACTATTTATAAATAATGAATAAATGGAACATGAGTCACTAAATTATAAAAAATAGTTATTATAATTTAATGAGCTTTAACAAATAAAATTAATTTAAAATTTTAATTATACAATTAAAATTCAAATCTATTTTTATTTATCCTTAAATTAAAACTATTTTATTTATATATATATAAATTTATTTATATCATACAGATAACCAAAATTATTATTATTTTTTATATCTGTATCACATAATAAATAAATTAAAATTTATAATTTATATGAGAATGTATGCTAATGAATGAATGCAAATGTGAAATGAATGCCATGCATGAATCAATTTATCATAAAAATTAACTGGCAAATTTTGGGGTATGACAAATGGACTTTTAATTTGATTGATTTTAACACATTAATATTATCAAAAATAAAATGTGCCAAAAATTCCTAAGATAAAACAGGTCACAAAAATGTTGCACTTTCAAACTTTGATCCTAAAAACCAATTAAATACTCGTGCATGTGATATCTTAATCTTAAACCAACATACTCACTTAGAAAAGATACAAGTTTAGTTTAAGGATTTTTTATGAATGGTTTAGAGATTTGGCAGATGTATTTGAGACGTGCAAATGGGTTTAATGATGAGTGATCATAAAAATATCCATGGCTCTTAATACCTTACCAATAATCAAATGGACTTTGAATTAGTAATGTAAAAAGATTCAAACCACATTTTAAATTATGGACACGTTTATGCAAATGGGCCTTTGAAACAAAGAGATCTCACGGGTAAACCAAAATGGGCTTTGTTAGCCAAAAATGCACATATCATCCCATGCTTCAGTAAGACAAACGTAACAGATATTTTCTTAAGGAATCTTTAACAGATGAAAGTGTCCTTGAATACTTGATGTCACCAAAGGGCTGAGAAACCCTAAGATGAAGCTTATGTCTTAAGATAAGATATATGTCTTATAGCATTGGATAGTGAATGCTGGTTGGAGATTTTTCCTTACCCGGACAAAATTGGGGTATGACAGCTGCCCCTATTTAATTACCTCAAACCGGAAAGTAAGAATGACAACAGTCTTTATGCGTTCGCGGTGGGAGATAATTAAATACAAGAAGACCCAAATTTTGTCCTAGGGAATGAAAGGAAGAAAATACCGTGAGAAATGGCAAAAGACACTATCCCACAGTAAAATGGAACAACCAAGACTTTCTGTGAGTCATCAGAATAGTATTTCAGATATCTCAGTCGAGATATGTGGAATGGCATCCCTAGCTAAATCTCAAGACTTTCCAGGATGCTAGAATAATATAAAGGAAATATGGCATGAGACTCCTCATTTTGATGAAGCAGCATCTCAAATAATAACAATGAGATTCTCTGTATCGAATCTAAACAACATCTTATATGATAGAATTAAAATATTCCAGCAAGGGAAAAATACTTTAATTGAATCTAAGACTCTCCGAGGATATTAGAGCAGTATCTCTAAAAAATCTGATAATGAGACTCTTCATATTGATGAAGCAGTATCTCAAACAGTAAAAGTGAGATTCTTTGTATCGAGTCGAAACAGCATCTTATATGATAAAATTAGGATATTCCAGCAAAGGAAAAAAACACCTTAATCAAATCTAAGACTCTCCAAGGATATTAGAGCAGTATCTCTAAAAAATCTGATAATGAGACTCTTCATATTGATGAAGCAGTATCTCAAACAGTAAAAGTGAGATTCTCTGTATCGAGTCGAAACAACACCTTATATGATAGAATTAAAATATTCCAGCAAGGGAAAAATACTTTAATTGAATCTAAGACTCTCCGAGGATACTTAGAGCAGTATCTCAAACAGAGAAATGAGATTCTCTGTATCAGGTCGAAGCAGCATCTTATCTGATAGAATTAAGATGTTCCAGCAAGGGAAAAATACCTTAATTGAATCTAAGACTTCTCCGAGGATACTTAGAGCAGTATCTCTAAAAAATCTGAAATTGAGACTCTTCATATTGATGAAGCAGTATCTTAAATAGCAAAAATGAGATTCTCTGTATCGAATCGAAGCAGCATCTTATCTGATAGAATTAAGATATTCGAACAAGGGAAAGATACCTTAATTGAATCTAAGACTCTCTGAGGATATTAGAGCAGTACCTCTAAAAAATCTGAAATGAGACTCTTCATATTGATGAAGCAGTATCTCAAACAGTAAAAATGAGATTCTTTGTATCGAGTCGAAACAGCATCTTATCTGATAGAATTAAGATGTTCCAGCAAGGGAAAAATATCTTAATTGAATCTAAGACTCTACGAGGATACTTAGAGCAGTATCTCTAAAAAATCAAAATGAGATTCTTCAAATTGATGAAGCAGTATCTCAAACAGAGAAATGAGATTCTTCAGATAAATGAAGCAGTATCTTGAATATTCGTCTGTTGGGGGAATTTTAAGAAAAGACTCCTTTTGAGGGAGATTTACTGGAAATGCTCTGCAGGGGAAAAAGCTCATAAGAGACTTTTTAGGGTAACCTCTGCTTGGGGAGCGATGATTGTAAATAAAATTGCTGGAGATATCATTATTAATCGTAAAGTCGAAAAAATGATTTATTGAGATATAATCCCACGAGCATATGCAGGGTAATAACTTCATTTGGAATGAGGAATGTCCAAGATATACATGAAGGACCTTGGATCCTAACATTTTATATTTGATTTTTGTATGATGTCCCACTTTAAGTGAGAATTCCATGCATGGGATGATGCATGAGATGCATGCAAGTATGCAATTGCTGGGGGATATTTGGCTGTGCATGTAGGAATGCGAATGATTTTTTTATATTTTGTATAAGGTTATGCATAAGTATGCTGATGATTGATATGACTGTGTTTTTTTCGAATTTTCTGTTTGGTAGGAAAACCATGTATGGATGATTCGTGTGATGCATGTGGGAATGCAACTGGATAATTGGATGTGTTTATAGGGTCTTATTCTTGACTGCCAATGAGGTTGGACTTTAAATGGGAACTACCAGATAAAAACTGGTGAAGAAGATTGAACTGCCAAATGAGGACAAAACTTGAAGGATATGTTACCAGACGAGAACTAGGGAAAATAATTAAAATGTCAGACGGGACTGAATTTGTTTTTGTTTGTCAGACAGGAACTGATTTTTAAAGTAGGCTACCAGACGAGAACTGGTGAAAATAATTGACCACCAGATGAGAACTGGTATCGAAATAGGTGACCTACCAGACGAGAACTGGTATTAAGAGATAATTTACCAGACGAGAACTGGTATTTGGCAAATGATTTGTCGTACAAGAACTGATTTTATATAGTTTGCCAGATGCGAACTGGACTTTGAAATAAATTGCCAGACGGGAATTGGACTTTGAAATAAATTGCCAGAGGGGAACTGGTTTTTTGAAAAAGGTTTGCCAGACGGGAACTGAACTTTTGAAATAAGTTTCCAGACGGGAACTGGGCTTTTGAAATAAATTGCCAGACGGGAACTGGACTTTGAAATAAATTTCCAGACGAGAATTGGACTTCGAAATGGCCAAGAGATGTTGGGCTTTGGTGTTAGATTTTGGGTTTCAAGGATTTTTGATGTCAGGTTCATGTTATGGGGGGTTATGCCTGATAAATGATATGGTATGCATGGCTTTATGCTAGAGCAAAACGACATGACTAATGCATGATGATGATTTATGTAATGATTTGAAGGTTTCCGAAATTCCCCTGCGCGGGTATTGGAAGAGAAGGGTTTTTTTTTGCAGAAAGGCTTTTGTCTGTCAAAAGGTTATTTTATGGGGTGATAGCGTAATTCCCCGACACTCATCTTGAACTCTGCATTTGCTGACTTACGAAAAAGCTTTTGCTTGAACTGCTTGAAACATGGAGAGGACTCGCTCCTGTATGGCTCATCTTGCCCCAATGTGATGGGTCTATGCAAAATGTTTACCTCAAAAGGATTTTGAAAGCAATTGTACCATAATTTGGAGATGGATTGCCCCAGAATTTTGATCCATGAAAGGATTTATCCTTGATTAACCGACTCTTGGAGCGGTTGACTTTTCTGTGCTCTTAAGGTAGCTTGCCCCGGTATGAGCGTTGAAGCAATTTAACTCACCCTAACTGAACATTGAAGGGGTATGCCCCTGACCCACAAAACCTGTAGGTGATCTGCCCCTAGTTAATAGAATTATGAGATGATTTGCTCTAAATCAGATGATTCTTGAAATGACTTGCCCCTGATTAACAGATTGTTTGGAGATTGTTTAAGACTGGCCAATTCTTGGAGTAATCTTCCTATGATCAACTGGATGTTTTGGGTGGCATGCACCTGATTCGTGGGTTATGAGGTAGTCTTGATTCTGGTGAATGGTCAAGTTACACTGGTTGCTCTTTGTTGAAATTTCCTTGAAGTCAAGTACTGAATTGCAATTAAAATTGTTCACTCATAAATGGTAATTTTAATGCTATATTCATGCAAGTTTTGAAAAAATCATTTATTGGAATGATATGATATTGTGTGGCGAGTGGACCATTAGTCCAAACGCAATGTCGATTTAGCAATTTAAAGTGTGAAAGACACAGTGAGAGTAATGACATCAATGTTGAAGATTAGCAAATCTTTAGGAGTCAGTTTACGCAACTTTGCTGTAATATGCTTTCGAAAATAACCCTACCTCAATTAGGCCTTTTGAGTGTTGTAACGTGGCTTGATTCATGGTTATTGAAACAAAGGATATGAAGCTCAAAATTGTTTATGTACCCACCCTTCTTCTTGATAAACTCCAGTCCTACGTTCAGTTAATTCAACATACACATTCATCTTTTAAGAGAATTTTGAAGGTGTACGGATAAAGATGATGATTCAAGGTCTCTTGAAATGGCAGTCACCTTACTTCATTTTCTGGATGTCGGTGACCCTTTAATTCTTGATATGGTGGTCACTGAGTCTTATTCTGTTGAGGGTTTTCGTGACCTCTTTTTGATTTTTATTTTGATCCCTAACTTTTGCATGGACCACTTTTTGAAGCTTTAGTCCATCGGGATTGCCCCTATTTTTTGCCTAAGTCTCCTTTTGGGGTATCGACTTAGCGGGCTTTTTTATTGATTCCCTTTTTTAGAATGCGACTGCCAAGTCATTGGTCATTGAAGAACAACCGTCATAAATTTTTGATTTTTTCAAGGTTCCTTTGACACTTTAGGATGTGTGCGAAGAATGGCATGTAGTTGGTCCACCGACAGGATATTTCATTTTGTAATTTGAATGTGTAGTCAAATTAACTGATCACTACCCTACCCCAGGTTTAATGTAAGGTTTTTTAGATCCGAAAGAAACTCCTACTTCTAGGCTCGAAGTGGTTGACTAGGGATTAACTCCTTATCTCTCCAGTGTTTGGGGATTTGAAACAATGCCTGTACATCATCAGTAGGATTTTATCCGAAAGCATACAATCAGCAATTATGGGTATTTGTTTTCGTCATCCTCCCTCAAATCTTTGCTAAAACAAAAGTTATGATAAAGAAAAGTGAATGGGAGAAACACTGATGTATTTTTTATTTTTGATATAAGAGAAGAAAAATGAACGAATGTGAGATGATTAATTCAAAACATGCATCATTACTTCATCAATATTACCATTAAAAACAAACAATGTTTAAACACAAGCAGCTTTTAACAACAAAGAAACTACAAATACAAAAATAGAAACAAATCAATCCAACGATTTCCAGTGTTGAGGATGTCTTCCAGTCTGAACTACTGGCATTAGGAGATACTCTATGAAATCTTTGAACTCATTCTGACGAGAGGTTTACGTGCACCAACAGGCTTCCTTCTACAAAGGATATGTACCTTTTGTCGATCAATTGTTGCACTTTAGCCTTGAAAGCATTGCAGTCTTAAGTTGAATGCCCTATTATTCCGGCATGATATCCATATTGCGCATCAGGATCATATCCGAATGGGTATGGTTCTGACAATGGCTTGAGAGACTTGGGCTCCACCAGCGAGCTTTGAATCAGATATGGCAGAAGTTAACTGTATGACATAGGAATTGGATCGAGAGGAGCATTCCTTCTTTCCATATTGTTTCGAGGCCTATGCAGGTTCAGCTGTTGATTCTGATATCCTTGACCACAAGATCTTTGATTTGTATGAGGAACAGTCCATGGTTGCTTGAATGGTACTCTAGGCCTTGCCGGTTGCCTATAAGGATAACGTGGTATTGGAAATGGTGATTACTGAGAAGATGAAGAACCATAAGGTATAGCTGGTGCATCGTGAGAATACCCAACATCTGCCATGACTGCATTTGTTTCATCATCTTCTTCCTTTTGGGAATCGCTGAGGGATTCTGTCTCGCTAGCTTGGTTGCTCGAGGCGCCTTGGACTCTTCCATTTTTTAGGGCACTCTCGATGCGTTCTCCAATTGTCACTAAGTTAGCGAAGTCTGATGTTGGGTTGCTAATCATCCTTTCGAAGTATGGACTTTGCAGGGCATCCCTGAATAATTCCATCAAATCTCTGTCTAAGAGTGGTGGCTTAATGCAAGCCGCTAACTCTCTCCATATTTGGGCATACCCTCTGAAGGATTCATTGTCTTCCTGAGATAAGGCTCTTAGCTGCATGCGGTCGGGAGCTATGTCCATATTATATTTGTATTGCTTCAAGAATGCGTTAGCTAGGTCCAACCATGATTGAACATGATTCCTTTCTAACTTAATGTACCAACTTAATGATGCCCCAGTCAAACTGTCCTGGAAACAGTGAATCATCAACTTATCATCATGGGCATGAGAGGTCATTTTTCGAAAAAACATCACCAAATGGTGCTTTGGACAACCATCCCCTCTGTACTTCTCAAATTCTGGTGCTTTGAATTTTTCGGGTATAACTAGGCCAGGTATCAAACACATGTCTAAAGCATTCAGTTCAAGAGTATCTTGTCCTTCTATGGCCTTGAGTCCTTTCTCTAGCACGCAACATCTTTTAGCAATCTCATCATCTTGTGGTTGTTCAGCATTAACCACTAGGCTTGTTCCATGGGAATCTGGCACGGAGAATGCAAAACTGTGATACTCAACAACATCATGACGTGAGGAATCTTGAACAACATGACGTTCTTGTATAATAGAGTTATCAACTAGGGTTCGCACAAGCTGAGGTTGGGTAAGACCATTTACTGGAGCCAGCATAACATTCTCAACCACTGCAGTCTGCTGAATGTTGTCCTCCCTCTTTTCTAAAGCTATCATAGCCTCCACAAGTTGGTCTATCTGGTTTTTCATCGAGTCAACATCTCCTCTTAATGCAATGTGATTTTTCTCCAATGGATCCATGGTTTTTCAAGAGCTACTTTAAGCCTGATATAAGTTTCGGGAAATCAACTGCAGGTTATGGACGAAGGACAAATGAGTTTTTTGGTATTTTTTTTTGTGGAAAATGATATGAAATTTATGATGATGAATGAAAATGTAATGATATGTGTATGAATGTAGTGGCATGTTTAGGATCACAAGTTCAAGGTGTTCTTAGGTGGATCAGCATAACGGGTAAACGACGAGTATCTATGATTAATGTAACCCCATGGGTAGGCTGTACAGTTGATAGGTCCTTAGAGTCACAGATATTTCTTGAGAACGTCACTGCCGTGACGAAGACTCGTCGGGCAATAATATCCTTAAGAAGATCTCGTCTATGTGAGGTATTCGTATTATCCCAACAAGGAAAGCTCCATGAGGATTCTACTACACAACTCTCGAGTCCAAGGTTCTAACAAGGTTCTCAGAGTCATAGATCGAGGTTGGAAATATTACTGTAAGATAGTAATACGTCCAAGGGATCTCATCTGATTGGGGCTTTCGTATTAACCCAACAAGTCTGAAACTTCGTAGGTTAATACTACATAACCGCCGAATATAGTAGGTTAAAAGGTCCCTAGAGTCATTGATCCAACTTGAGAATACTATCGTCGTGACGAAGACTCGTCGGACAACAATATCTCAAGAGAATTTCCTCTATGAGGGGTCTTCGTTTCTTCCCAACAAGGAAGACTCCTTGCAGGCGCCCACTACGCAACCACCAACTTAATCTTATGGTTTTTCTCAGACTCGGGTAGAGAGCCTATCTCACAAAGTATCACTGACCAGAGAACCCCAAATAAGACATATTCAATAAATCATAATATAATAATTATGATAGAATAATAATAGCAGAATAGAAAAATAACAAACAAACAAACAAGATTAACATACAATATAGAAACTGAACTAAATTAGGCTTCACTCTCTTGTGCTTGGAGCTATGTCCCCAGCATAGTCGCCATCTGCCGCATCTCGAAAAATATGATTCCTCGCGATGGTCGCGGAAAAATTTACGTTCGAATAGAGTCGCCACCGAACTTTATTTATCCCAATGAAGGGATAGGAAAATATCGATAAAACCTTTAGGAAATGGAATAATGGTCGTCGCAACCATATTCGGGTTCGGGAGTGGATTACGTAAGGGGAAGGTATTAGCACCCCTTACGCCCGTTGTACTCAACGGGAACCTTTTAGTTCTAATGTGCATTTTGAGTGTTAATTTATGTTTGTTTGTTATCTTTGGGTTATAAAATTATTAAAAAATAGAAATGTATGAGAACCTCGAAAAGGGAAAGGGGAGGTTTTTTTATTAGTGTGCTCGCGAAGATACAGCAATCTCCTGCCTACGTATCCTTATGGTATAATAAGGAAATCAGAGCATTCGTAGTTCGGGGACTACGGTTGGTTGGTGTTTTTTTAATGAACAAACTGTTTAGGTCGTATCCTAAAGGCTAAACATTGGCTTGTCTACTCTCGACGGAGGCTTAAGCATTAGTTTGTTATGCGCATTAGAAATGATTAAATAGTGTTCTTTTTGAAAAGAGTTTTGATCACACGAGGGTGACAAGTTGGATTAATATGTTGGATATTTTGTTTGACTGGTTTCGATCGCACAGGGGCGAGGACAGATAAATTTGATGTGTTGAGATATTTTTGGTTGGATGACGATTACTCGGATAGTCAAGTAAGACAACTCGTATCCTAATAGTCGAGAAAGGGAATAGAAGACTCTAGACCACCCTCTTTTTCATCCTTAATTATAAAAAGGATTTAATGATGATTAAGGTGTTTTGAATGGATGACGAATATTCGGATAGCCGAGTAAGACAACTCGTATCCTAATAATCGGGAAAGGGAATAGAAGACTCTAGACCACTTTCTTTTTCATCTGACTGATTATGAAAATAATTTTATGTATGGTTGGTGTATTTTAGATAAACGTCAAGTACTTGAATGACTGAGTAAGACAACTCGTATCCAAGTATTTAAGGAGAGGAATCGAAGGCTCAAGACCATCTCCCTTTTTGTAAAGTTTATTCTGAAAATGATTTGATTAAGTTATTAATTTGTGGAAGAATGACAATTGTTCAACTAACCGAGTAAGAGAACTCGTATTCAAACAATTGAGGAGAGAAGTTGAAGGCTCAAAGTCATCTCCCTTTTCATTGCATTATTATGAAAATAATTTGATTTAATCTCGGTTTAAGGTTTGAAAAGAAATGACGATTGTCTAACTGACCGAGTAAGAAAACTCGTATTCGAACAATCGAGGAGAGGAGTTGAAAACTCAAAACCATCCCCATTTTCATTTCCAAATGAAATGGTATTTAATCATAATTAGATATTTTAATTAATTTTGAATAAAAATACTCGATGTTGGATCGAGGTCTTAAATTTGTATTTGTGGATATATTGTATTATTTAGGGAATCAATCATCTACTCGATTAATTAATAACCGAATAGGTCTCATTGTAAGAAAGCCCAAGAGTAAGCTATGTGAGGTTGATGGCGATGCTTAAAAGCGATCGGCTTACAAATGTGTTTGAAGAATGGGCTCGATATTAAATCGAGAATTGTTATTTCAATGGTTTAAAGTGGTTTGTTTTGACAAAGTTGCTTGACGTTGAATCGAGTGTATTTATCTTGAAAGAATTGATTTTATAAATGTCAAGTGGCTTAATTAAGTCAATTTAAATTAATCAGGAGAAAAGATTTTTAATTAGAAAAATTAATCGATTAAAATTGGTTAAATCAATTAGTTATACTAATTAGAATTGACTATCAAGGATAATCGATAAAAAATTAATTCAATTGATTAATCAAGTTAATTAAATTTAATTAGAAAAAATTAAATAACTTAAAAAAATGATTAATTGAATAAAAATAAAAATGAAAATAAAATAGAAATAAAGGGAGGTGTAATTTGAAAATGAGGGAGAGAGTAGCAACATAGCTAGCCCAAAGGCCCCATTAAAAATGAAAACTAATCAAACTAATAAAACAATTAATTTAATAAAATAAAATAAAATAAACAAACAACAAAAAAAATAAAAAAATAGCAAAACAAATGTGGGAGAGCATCCCATTCTAATGTTCTGCAGCTACAAAATCCATTTTGTGTTGCAGAATAATGATTGATAAAGGAGCTAATTATAAGTCGACAAGTGGCGTTGGATATTTTTTAAAAAAGAACAAAATAATAATTAGCTATTAAAATAAATGATAGAGAAAAATACATAAGGTCTCCTTCTCCCTACTGTTACTCGGTTCAATTTCCTCTCTCTCTTAACAATTGTCATTTATGGATTTTTTAGTATTGGAATAAATAGAAATTAAATGCAATATTTGGAGAACAAAAAAAAAAGTAGTAAAAGCAAATTAACGTATGTTCATATAACTATGATTTCACTTGTACCTCTTTCATAACCGTGTTCTTACTCTCTCTACTTCAAGTTGCTCTGCAACTTCACCTTCCGTCTCCCTCTCATGGCCAACCTTTACCGGAGAAGACGGTGGCGGCCGGCCAACCGCGGCGGCGCCGCCGTCTCCTCCGACGAACAACCACCTCAAATCTAAAAGAACCAAACATAAACCCCACGTATTTTTCACTCCTCTATCCAAATCTAAACTTGTTTTTTCCAAAATCTTCCTCAAATGACCGGATCGGAACCTAAAGAAGAGAAAAAAATACCTAAACCCTAATTCGTCTCCCTCTCTCTCGCAGCTACAAACCCTAAATCATCCCCCCAACAAAACAAAACCTAAACACTAACTACCAGTTGCTGAAAACTCAAACCCTAAATCCGAAATTGGATCCTCCGTGGTTATGCTTTGAAGAAAACATGCAAAGGTTTGAATGAAAAAAAGAATGTTTACTTGGTAGAGTACAAACGCCGGCGACGCTCCCTCCCGTGTCGAGATGAGTTTCGCTCCCTCTATTCTTCCTTTGATTTTTGTCACTTGGCTGTTGTTGTTGTTGTTGCTTCGTTTTGCTGTTTAGGGTTTTGGATTTTTATGGATTGTTATTGATTGTGGCTATACTGTTATTTTGAATCTTGTTGTTGTTTTAGATTAACGGAAGAAAAAAATATTTGATAACTTCTTCTGGATTTTCAAAACATTCTCCTTGGTTTGGTTTAAGTTAGAAAAAACTTTGATTGCTCTGTTGGATTTTTTAAGAACCGTGTTCTGTTTGGTTTGGTTATCAGAGAAAAAAATGTTTTAGCAACTTCTTCTGGATTTTCTTCCACGTGCTTTACTGTTAATTGATTTGTTCTTATATACGAATGTTGGTTCTTGAGATCACTTGTTGAATACGGTTTTCAGATTTTGTGGGATAATTACCTTATGGACTTAAAGGTTGTTGATTTGGATATTGGAGTGTATTTTTTTGGTGTTTCCTTTGATTCATTGTATAACCAAATAATCTGTTTATTTTATGGTTTATTTTCCAGTTTGTTTTAAGTGCTTATTTTGATAAGCAGTTTTTTTTTTAACTTTGAATTTGGTTTTGCATTTGCAGGTGAAGTGATGTTGAATTGATTGAAAAGGGGCGCTGGCTTTTTGAGTTGGGGTACTACACAAAGGGACCTTTGGCTTTGGAGAAAGTCTCTGAAGACTATTTCAAACCATTAGACTCCATTCAATTATTTTCATAATTTTAGATTATTTTCGTAACCTGTAAATTAATCAAATGCTCCTTTGGATTATTTGGAGTTTTTTTTTTGTAAATTTAATTTGAAACTTCCTTTTTTTTGGAGAACTATGTAACTATTTTTTTGGGATTATCAGCAAGATCTTTTTATAATTTTAATTTAAGCTCTATTAGAGTAACTTGTAACATTTGGACTTAATTGAAATATGATTTGGAATATCACTTGGAACATTATTTGGAACATGATTTGTGCAATTAGTCTTTTTTTTTTTAAATTCTAAACCTTGCCTTAACAATCTAATATTATTAATCAAAAGAAAATTTACTATAATTTAAATTGAAAATGGATTGGGCTCAACAATGCAATTTAATGGACTTTTAATTTGATTGATTTTAACACATTAATATTATCAAAAATAAAATGTGCCAAAAATTCCTAAGATAAAACAGGTCACAAAAATGTTGCACTTTCAAACTTTGATCCTAAAAACCAATTAAATACTCGTGCATGTGATATCTTAATCTTAAACCAACATACTCACTTAGAAAAGATACAAGTTTAGTTTAAGGATTTTTTATGAATGGTTTAGAGATTTGGCAGATGTATTTGAGACGTGCAAATGGGTTTAATGATGAGTGATCATAAAAATATCCATGGCTCTTAATACCTTACCAATAATCAAATGGACTTTGAATTAGTAATGTAAAAAGATTCAAACCACATTTTAAATTATGGACACGTTTATGCAAATGGGCCTTTGAAACAAAGAGATCTCACAGGTAAACCAAAATGGGCTTTGTTAGCCAAAAATGCACATACCATCCCATGCTTCAGTAAGACAAACGCAGCAGATATTTTCTTAAGGAATCTTTAACAGATGAAAGTGTCCTTGAAGACTTGATGTCACCAAAGGGCTGAGAAACCTTAAGATGAAGCTTATGTCTTAAGATAAGATATATGTCTTATAGTATTGGATAGTGAATGCTGGTTGAAGATTTTTCCTTACCCAGACAAAATTGGGGTATGACAATGCCGATGGGACAGTACATAGTCGAACTAGATAGAGGTTGGTGCGACTGCGGAAAGTTCCAAGTCTTTCGTACCCCCTGCTCCCATGTAATTGTGACATGCTCAAAGGTTCGAAGAGATCCATCCTACTTGCTATCTGAAGTTTACAAAGTCCTCAGCCTTTCAAATGTTTATAAAATTAGTTTTTCCGTAGTGGCAAAAGAGGATTATTTACCAGAATATCAAGGGGACATCGTCTAGCATAACGAAGGTATACGAAGGAAGAAAAAGGGTCGCCTAAACAGCACCCGGATTCGAACCGATATGGATACAACGAACAAAATGGTTAGATTATGTAGTTCATGCCGTCAGCCAGGTCACAATCATAATAACTGTCCTAGTGTTGGAACGAGCACAACCAGATAAATTTACATGTACCTCTGTTGCAATATATGAAAAACTAAATTTATTTCATATTAGACGTTTGTGACGAAAGTACCATTACATAAACAGTAACACAAATAATTATAACAAATACAATACAAGAACTATGCAATTACAACCATTAAAACAATTTTGAACATGTAATGCATCATCCTACGAGCGTCTTGGTCGGTCTTAATATCCACTTGATGCTTGATCTGGCTATATATAAAGTATAGTCTGTCGGGTACTTGACTGCAAGTGCACAGTCCAGTCGCTTTAGTTTTAAAAGATATCTGTCATACCCCAAAATTTGCCCGTCGATATTTCAAAGCATTCCTCAATACCCTCTGACTTGCTCTGCAAGGCACTGATGTCAAATGGACAAAAGCCCAGCTCACAACAGGCCCAATCCAAAGGCGGCCCAAAATAGCTTGCTCGCTAGGCGAGCAGCCCTTCGCCTAGCGAACATTTCATCATGACACTCGCCCAGCGAAGCATCAGATCCAGGAAAAAGCCCAGAACTAGCTTGCTCGCTAGGCGAGCAATTCCTTCGCCTAGCGAAGCTTGCGAAAATCTGAAGTTTTGGACCTCATTTTAAGCCCATTAGGTCACCACCACTACTACTATAAATACCAGCTCCTCAGCCACGAAAAGGACAGACACACAGACCCAGAGGGAGAAACACAGAAACGCACAAACAGACGGACGGAGAACGGAAACCCTGGTGCAAAAACCCTGCTAACCTGAAGGCAGCCCATCCGCGCCGAAGCTACCGCCGCCCAACTCAAACCGGCCTCCAAGCAATCAGTCCCTTTCACTATCGCAATTGCACACAGGTTTGCGTATCACCGCTGTTTTACGTTTCCAATTGATATTCTTTATATACATGATACATTCCGATTAAAGTTTTGATATGTAAATTGATTTCGCATGTGAATCCGAGTATGAATATCCTGTATAATTGTATATGCTATGCCTATAATCCAATGCCATGAAAGTGCAGGTTTTCGGAAGTCATGCTGCTGTCAAATTCCAAACCCGTGGGCGCTCGCTAGCTCATCGCTAAGCGAGCCTGCAGCGAGCCTTCGCTGAGCCTTCGCTAGGCGAAGCAGAGGCGAGCGGGACAGTGGCTGCTTTGTCTCTTTGCTGGTCTTATGTTTGTTTAATTACGATTTTTGCATAACTTGGCCTGAATTCATAACTGTTATGTCCATTTTATGGTGCAATTGTCAAATCGTATTTTATCTTAATGCTCTAACCCGGGTGTTGAATGGTGTAAAGGCTTCCATATCCTCAATGAAGCGGCCGGCTAGGTACTCCACTTGACGTGTGAGAGGGAGATGGATTCTAAATTACTTCACTTTAATGTGAAGATTCATATTGATTGCCCAATTAATTTTTAATGTATTAATTTTTAATGTATTGATTTTAATGTATTGATTTTAATGTGGAGATTCACCATGATTACCTAAAAAAAGTTAAAATATGGACTTTAAATAAATAATACCGGACCTCTCTTTGTTACCCCCCGATTACGTAATACGGTCATGTCCCGCGAATGTGGGGATACACTTAGCAAAGACCCTTCGGTTAAATCATCATGGTCCCTCGGATGTTGCCTTCGGAAATACGATTTTGTCCCTCGATGACCCTTCGGTGTAGCCTACGGTTAAATGATGATAGTCCCTTCGAATACTAAGGTATCCTTACAACTGTTGCCTTCAATGACCTATCGGTGACCCTACGATGACCCTTCTACATCCCAAGGATAAACTATTTACTTCTCAATAGTAAGGACAGTTTTACCCTCACAAGGATAGAAAATGACAGTAAAGACCTCGGACAGGTATAACCCTTAATTGCTCATTCATAACCTAAAATATTTTTCCACCTTACACATTTCAAACATCCTCCTTTTTTGGAAAATCACCATTTAGCATACATCCGTACTAGGATCATTGCTGAGTTATATTTTTCTAAATAACTTTCAAATCTAAATGAGATAACCACTTTGTATACATTCATGCAAGAATCATTACAAAGTTAAATTCTCCCTTTTCAAAACATTTCCTACACATTTCTCAACCACCTTTTTCAAACTAGAAAACATAAATGATTGAGCAATTAAGAGCCCATGGATAACCATGGATATAAAGGGTGCTAATACCTTCCCTTTGTATAAAGTACCTCCCGAACCTAAGAATCTAAATTAAGGTCTTTCCTGTTCTTTTCCACCTTTCCTTATGGGATAAAAGAAAAGTCGGTGGCGACTCTTGCTAACCGCGACATTGCGATTAAGAACACAAAAAGTCCAGTTCACCGTATGACAGAACTGGCGACTCTGCTGGGGACTACAAAGAGAGGTCCATCTTAAAAAAAAAAAAAAAATCATTTATGTGTTATTGTTCCTTCTTTTAAGGGATTGTTTGAGTGAAAGATCCTACACCCGGATCTAGTGTACCTTAGGTAAGTAGCAATAGATCATCGCGACTATCCGGCGTATACTGGAATGGTTAAAATGATGGCTACGGTTAATGTGACACTTTGGATGTCCTGATGTTCCTCATGTTTACTTGAGGAAAAATTTGGCATTCGCGTGGTGTCATCAAAGCATTAACCAGACCTTTAGAACCCTAATTGACTCATCCTAGCCATTAGAAAGTAGTGAGATAACTGATTTCGGTTCCGACTGGGGTTGGTTGATACTCGATACTACACTCTTTGAGATTGGACTTTAGGGAAGCTTCGGTCAACCACTTGGTGTTGCACCGAAGTGGACTTAAAGAAAGGTCGATGATCTGAGATCCTTCTAGAACCCGGTTAATATTCTAGGACAGGTTGAACCAACAAAACTTCAGTGGGAAGGGTATCTATCTATGGAACTCATGCAAGCTTTAAAACCTAGGAATGATTGTTGTGTGACATGTATGTGCTTACATAACATCATAACATCATGACATCATAACATCATGGCATTATACTAACCGTTTCAAGGACTTAGGGATTTAGCTTTGCTCTGTTGAACAGGTTATGGCTTCCAGGAAGACTATCCGGATCAATCTTGTAGCAATCTCTCCTCAACTCAAGGATTTGGTGGCAGAACTCCCCGATCATGCTCAGTTCAACAAGAAACATGGTCATCTTCTCAACTTAGTTACCACTGGTTTCAAAGAAGATATGATGAGAGTCCTATTCCAGTTCTTCGATCCTAAACATCATTGCTTCACTTTCCCAGATTATCAGTTGGTACCCACATTAGAAGAATTCTCCCAGCTGCTTGGGATACCTATCCTGGATCAAATACCTTTCAGTGGTTTAGAAAAGATGCCGAAGTCTGAAGAAGTTACTGTGGCTTTACACATGACAAAGTCTGACATTGAGACCAATTGGGTAACAAGGAGTGGAATGAAAGGTTTACTTGCCAAATTTCTGATAAGTAAGGCCCGAGAATTCCTAAAAGTTATGAATGTCCATGCTTTTGAAGATGTTCTAGCATTGCTAAGCTATGGTTTGGTGCTATTCCCTAATCCGGACCAATTCATAGATGTGAATGCTATTAAGATATTCCTCACTCATAACCCTGTGCCTACCTTGCTTGGAGATGTCTTGCATTCCCTTCACACTCGTACTATGAAGAGGCAAGGGACTCTCATGTGCTGCGTACCTTTGTTGTCTAGGTGGTTTATTTCGCACTTCCCCCAATCAGTCTTGAAGAATGATCAAAATCTGAAATGGTCTCAAAGGATAATGGCACTCTCCCATTCAGACATCCGGTGGTGTTCTAACCTCAGAGAAAATGTTATCATCATCGACCGATGTGGAGAATTCCCTAATGTACCACTCATGGGGATAAGAGGAGGTATTACTTATAATCCTGCCTTAGCCCTACGTCAGTTTGGGCATGCTCGAAGAGATGGTCCACATGAAATGATTATTCAAGGTATAGTGTTTGACTATGACGATGACTCTCAAGGTCTCCGCCAAAGGTTTGTACGAGCTTGGGGCATGGTGAAAAGAAGCAATTTAGGAAAGAAAAATTCTATTCCTATGGAGCCTTATCTCAGATGGGTACGCGCCAGAGCTCGTGAACTTGTCATGCCATATCTTGCAGTCGGACCATTGATTGTTGAATCAGAGGTCGAAGGAGGTACTTCCCAGATCATTCCTTATCCAGACATGCCTACTGATGTTGAGGAATTGAAAAGATCCTGGACCCAGTTGAGAGAGGAGAGAGATACTTTCGAAGCTCAGTTCAATGCAGAAAGGAAGAAAGTGTTAGAGCTCACCAGTCAGCTTAATGAGGAACGAAGACTCAATGCATATCTTCGCCCAAAAAGAAGTCGCCCCTGGGAGACTTGAGCTTTCATTGCCTTTTACTATTATTCCTTTTGTAATGAACATTGAAAAAAATTAGCAATAAACATTTCTCTCTTGTTGGTGATTTACGCAAAGTTAAAATCCAAAAGTCCTTGAAAACATTTCATGCATTGCATCGCATAACATAACATTGCATAACAGGTGTTCTAAAAGACCATATTCTCACGGTCTACCTCTTACACAAAAAAATGGATCTCGAACAAACTGTCAAAGATCTCCAGACTCAGAATGCTCAATTCAAGGAGATGATGCTAAGCTTATCCAGGGGGCAGGAGGAACTGAAGGCTCTTTTGCTCGAGAAAAAGAAAGACCAGAAACCTGTGAGGCACGTTAACCCGGGAAGGAGGCAGTTTACGAAGATCAATATGACTTTAGCACAAGCACTGCAGGGTATGCTAAAAGCAAATTTAATTACCCTCAGAGATCCTCCTGCAAAACCCAACACTACTTCTCCTCGTTATAATCCCAATGCCAGGTGTGCCTATCACTCCGATAGCCCCGGGCATGATACAAACGATTGTTGGTCGTTGAAGAACAAAATTCAGGATATGGTCGACGCCGGAGAATTTGAATTTAATCCGCCTGAGACTCCTAATGTCATCACTGCTCCTCTGCCTAATCATGACGAGACTGTCAATGCTGTGGAAGATACTGATAACGATTATGACTTGGATAGCTGGATTTTCCCAACAATTGGTGACGGACCCAATAATTGGAAGGCTGAAGACACTATCCCGATTTCCTTTAGTCAGGAGTAATTGTTATTGCTATTTTTGTGTTTCAAAGCATTGTGTCTATACCCGGGGCATAATAGCTAATTTTTCAAGGGTTTTGTCATTTCATAAGCATATTCATATTCAATAAATCAATGGACTTTTTGCATTCAAATATTGCGCTCTTTATCTTTCCTGTCATTTTTCAAACAAGCTATGTTTTCTTGCACACACTCACGTAACAATTTGCCGATCCATATCCACTCTGGATCCTGTTGGTAATGACTCTACTACTGTTCATTATGACTTTGAAAATCCGATCTACCAAGCCGAGGATGGAAGTGAGGAAGATTGTGAAGTCCATAGAGAACTTGCCAGACTGGTACTACAAAAGACTATACAGCCGCATGAGGAATCAATTGAAATTGTAAATCTGGGTACTGAAATAAACAAGAGAGAAGTCAGAAGTTTCTTGGGGCACTCGAATTACATTGCCCGATTCATTCCACACTTGACTGCTACCTGCAAACCCATCTTCAAATTACTAAAAAGGAAAAATCAAGAGATGGTATGGAATGATGAATAACAAAATCAGGAAATATCTCCAAGAACCTCCAATTCTGATGCTACCAGTTGAAGGAAGACCTCTAACTATGTATTTGACCGTGTTAGAAAATTCAATAGGGTGTGCTGGGGCAACAGGACGAGTCTGGTCGAAAAGAGCATGTCATACACTGCCTTAGCAAAAGGTACCGACTGTGAAACAAGATACTCACAGCTCGAGAAAGCTTGCTGCGCTTTGGCTTGGGCTGCTCGCCGACTAAGACAGTATATGTTGAATCATACCACTTTATTGACTTCTAAGATGGATTCTATCAAATATCTATTTGAGAAACCTGCTGTCTCCTGAGAGAGTTATCACTGATAATGGTACTAAACTGAACTCTGCATGCAGTTCAAAATAAAACACCTTCTCCGTACCGGCCAAAGACGAACGACACCGTGGAGGCTGCTAACAATATCAAGAATATAACAGTAACATACAAAGACTGGCATGAGATGTTACCTTTTGCTCTTCATGGTTACCGCACTTCGACAGGGGCAACCCCTTTCTTTTTAAGTCTATGGAATGGAGGCCGTTTTACCAGTGGAAGTTCAGATTCCCTCTCTAAGAATTGTAAAAGATGCAGGCTTAGATGAGGATGAGTGGATTCAAACTCGACTCGATCAGATAAATCTGATTGATGAAAAGAGACTTGCGGCTGTTTGTCATGGGCAGATATATCAGAAGCGCATGACCCAAGCATTTAACAAAAGAGTCAAGAGACAGGTGTATCAAATTGGCAACTTGGTGATCAAGCGTATCATTCTACCACAAGGGGATCCCAGAGGCAAGTGGACTCCCACATACGAAGGGCCATTTGTGGTTAAGAAGGTATTCTCCGGTGGAGCCATGATACTTGCTACAATGGATGGCGAAGACTTCCCGCATCCTGTGAACGCGGACATAGTTAAAAAATACTACGCATAACAGAGACCCGCTAGGTCGACGTACCTAGGCAAAAGTAAGGGCATCCCGGCGAACCAAAAGGGTTCGGGCAAAAATTAGGGATAAACATATATAAATGTACACCCGGCAAGTCGAAAACCTGAAAAGGCGACTTGGGCAAAAATGGGTATCCTGGTGGACTGAAAACCTGAAAAGGCGGTCCAGGCAAAAATTAGGGATTAAAGCGTATGACTATATCCCGTTCTCTGTCAACTTCAACCAAGTTCAAGGGACTGAACAAGCCAATCACTTCTATCCGACAACGAGGGATGAGATGCTTGAAGACATAATGACAGTAGCGGAATTAAAATCAATGGGACATTGCCTGCATAGCTTTCTCTTTGTTTTCTTGACAATTTCCTCTTACTAAGATTTCTGTCTCCTTGTATTCAAATTGCCTGTTCACGGGCCCTCTTTCAAAAATCAATACAATTTTGCTTCCTTTTACTTTTCTGTTTGGTTTGCGTAAACGTCCATGGATTTAATTTGAATTGATTTATGCCTTTGAATATGATCAATGCTTATCAAAAATACATGCCTAAAATAGCAATGGCAATTACTACGAGACTTCAGGACCAAGGAGAAGGTCTAACCATGCTTTCCAATGAATCCGTTGCTAATTCGATTCCCCGGCAACACCGATTATTCCCCAGAAGAGAGTGGCATTACTAGACAAATGGGTCATCTTCTCTATTCCCAGCCAGGCGCTGTTGGATCTTTCCACCATCAGACGGAAATGAAACATTCCCCCAGCCGAGACAGAGTCATCAGTACAAATATCTCCCACCAGAAGTTTGAGATCTATTTCCCCAGTAGAGTTCCCTGGAGGAATGTTCAGACGCATAGTGCATTCATTACATCACTTCATATTACATACCTGCATACAATGCTCACATTTACTTCATTCCGCATCATATACTTTACATCATTTCATAACATATACATGCATACACATGCATACCAGGTCCGCAAGCATAAAACATCTCATGCATCATGACATTGCATGAAATTAACTTCATTTTTCAGGTTAATTATCCTCCTGATACAGTCAAAATAAAGATCCATTTAGACGAACATCCTTATCATTTACAAATACGGCTTTCAGATATACTCCATGTCAACATTCATTCTGACATCCTCCAAATGGTGGCATCTCTAAGCCCACCCCAGACATTCACTGCAAATACAACAAATATTATCAGATACAGCCTAACATACGGTTCCTTCTGATTCAACCCAACATATGACTCCTTCAACTCAGATACGATCTAACGCACGATCCATTCTGACCTTCAACAACTCAGATACGATCTAACGTATGATCCATTCTGATCTTCAACAACTCAGATACGATCTAACGTATGATCCATTCTGATCTTCAACAACTCAGATACGATCTAACGCACGATCCATTCTGACCTTCAACAACTCAGATACGATCTAACGTATGATCCATTCTGATCTTCAACAACTCAGATACGATCTAACGCACGATCCATTCTGACCTTCAACAACTCAGATCCGATCTAACGTATGATCCATTCTGATCTTCAACAACTCAGATGCGATCTAGCATACGATCCACTCTGATCTTCAACAACTCAAGTAAGGTTTAATGTACGACCAAGTTAGACCTTCATCTCCTCGGATGCTACCTTCGGATAGGTACATTTCTGAATGGTAGTCTAGTATACGACTACTCCCTTACTCAGATGCTACCTTCGGACAGGTACATTTCTGAATGGTAGTCTAGTATACGACTACTCCCTTACTCAGATGCTACCTTCGGACAGGTACATTTCTGAATGGTAGTCTAGTATACGACTACTCCCTTACTCAGATGCTACCTTCGGACAGGTACATTTCTGAATGGTAGTCTAGTATACGACTACTCCCTTACTCAGATGCTACCTTCGGACAGGTACATTTCTGAATGGTAGTCTAGTATACGACTACTCCCTTACTCAGATGCTACCTTCGGACAGGTACATTTCTGAATGGTAGTCTAGTATACGGCTACTCCCTTACTCAGATGCTACCTTCGGACAGGTACATTTCTGAATGGTAGTCTAGTATACGACTACTCCCTTACTCAGATGCTACCTTCGGACAGGTGCATTTCTGAATGGTAGTCTAGTATACGACTACTCCCTTACTCAGATGCTACCTTCGGACAGGTACATTTCTGAATGGTAGTCTAGTATACGACTACTCCCTTACTCAGATGCTACCTTCGGACATGTACATTTCTGAATGGTAGTCTAGTATACGGCTACTCCCTTACTCAGATGCTACCTTCGGACAGGTACATTTCTGAATGGTAGTCTAGTATACGACTACTCCCTTACTCAGATGCTACCTTCGGACAGGTACATTTCTGAATGGTGGTCTAGTATACGGCTACTCCCTTACTCAGATGCTACCTTCGGACAGGTACATTTCTGAATGGTGGTCTAGTATACGGCTACTCCCTTACTCAGATGCTACCTTCGGACAGGTACATTTCTGAATGGTGGTCTAGTATACGGCTACTCCCTTACTCAGATGCTACCTTCGGACAGGTACATTTCTGAATGGTAGTTTAGTATACGACTACTCCCTTTTCAGCAGATTCAGCCTAACGGACGGCTCATTCTGCTCAGATATGGTTTAATGTACGACCAAGTTAGACCTTCATCCCCTCAGATGCTACCTTCGGACAGGTACATTTCTGAATGGTAGTCTAGTATGCGACTACTCCCTTAAAGCAGGTACAACCTAACGGACGGCTCATTCTGTTACTCAGATGCTACCTTCGGACAGGTTCATTTCTGAATGGTAGTCTAGTATACGACTACTCCCTTTTAAAGCAGATTCAGCCTAATGAACGGCGCATTCTGTTACTCAGATGCTACCTTCGGACAGGTACATTTCTGATCCCTCATCCCCAGCAGTATATAGCACACGCTGACTCCCCAGCGAAGGCAACAACATGATGGATGATTCATTATACGGTCTAGCGTATGACCCGGTATGACATCCATGTCTTCAGACATCGTCTAATGTACGACACAATCGAAAGCTCGTCATCAAACTTCCTGGATGGCATCTCTAAGCCCATCCCCATCAAGACTAATGGATAGGCGCAAATTTTTGGGGCATTCTAGTGTTCAATAATCTTTCACCTCCAGACCACGAACGGCACATACCATTCTACTCTCTCGGTTCAAGAATATTGAACAGGGGCAGCTGTCATACCCCAAAATTTGCCCGTCGATATTTCAAAGCATTCCTCAATACCCTCTGACTTGCTCTGCAAGGCACTGATGTCAAATGGACAAAAGCCCAGCTCACAACAGGCCCAATCCAAAGGCGGCCCAAAATAGCTTGCTCGCTAGGCGAGCAGCCCTTCGCCTAGCGAACATTTCATCATGACACTCGCCCAGCGAAGCATCAGATCCAGGAAAAAGCCCAGAACTAGCTTGCTCGCTAGGCGAGCAATTCCTTCGCCTAGCGAAGCTTGCGAAAATCTGAAGTTTTGGACCTCATTTTAAGCCCATTAGGTCACCACCACTACTACTATAAATACCAGCTCCTCAGCCACGAAAAGGACAGACACACAGACCCAGAGGGAGAAACACAGAAACGCACAAACAGACGGACGGAGAACGGAAACCCTGGTGCAAAAACCCTGCTAACCTGAAGGCAGCCCATCCGCGCCGAAGCTACCGCCGCCCAACTCAAACCGGCCTCCAAGCAATCAGTCCCTTTCACTATCGCAATTGCACACAGGTTTGCGTATCACCGCTGTTTTACGTTTCCAATTGATATTCTTTATATACATGATACATTCCGATTAAAGTTTTGATATGTAAATTGATTTCGCATGTGAATCCGAGTATGAATATCCTGTATAATTGTATATGCTATGCCTATAATCCAATGCCATGAAAGTGCAGGTTTTCGGAAGTCATGCTGCTGTCAAATTCCAAACCCGTGGCCGCTCGCTAGCTCATCGCTAAGCGAGCCTGCAGCGAGCCTTCGCTAGGCGAAGCAGAGGCGAGCGGGACAGTGGCTGCTTTGTCTCTTTGCTGGTCTTATGTTTGTTTAATTACGATTTTTGCATAACTTGGCCTGAATTCATAACTGTTATGTCCATTTTATGGTGCAATTGTCAAATCGTATTTTATCTTAATGCTCTAACCCGGGTGTTGAATGGTGTAAAGGCTTCCATATCCTCAATGAAGCGGCCTGCTAGGTACTCCACTTGACGTGTGGGAGGGAGATGGATTCTAAATTACTTCACTTTAATGTGAAGATTCATATTGATTGCCCAATTAATTTTTAATGTATTAATTTTTAATGTATTGATTTTAATGTATTGATTTTAATGTGGAGATTCACCATGATTACCTAATGAACGTTAAAATATGGACTTTAAATAAATAATACCGGACCTCTCTTTGTTACCCCCCCGATTACGTAATACGGTCATGTCCCGCGAATGTGGGGATACACTTAGCAAAGACCCTTCGGTTAAATCATCATGGTCCCTCGGATGTTGCCTTCGGAAATACGATTTTGTCCCTCGATGACCCTTCGGTGTAGCCTACGGTTAAATGATGATAGTCCCTTCGAATACTAAGGTATCCTTACAACTGTTGCCTTCAATGACCTATCGGTGACCCTACGATGACCCTTCTACATCCCAAGGATAAACTACTTACTTCTCAATAGTAAGGACAGTTTTACCCTCACAAGGATAGAAAATGACAGTAAAGACCTCGGACAGGTATAACCCTTAATTGCTCATTCATAACCTAAAATATTTTTCCACCTTACACATTTCAAACATCCTCCTTTTTTGGAAAATCACCATTTAGCATACATCCGTACTAGGATCATTGCTGAGTTATATTTTTCTAAATAACTTTCAAATCTAAATGAGATAACCACTTTGTATACATTCATGCAAGAATCATTACAAAGTTAAATTCTCCCTTTTCAAAACATTTCCTACACATTTCTCAACCACCTTTTTCAAACTAGAAAACATAAATGATTGAGCAATTAAGAGCCCATGGATAACCATGGATATAAAGGGTGTTAATACCTTCCCTTTGTATAAAGTACCTCCCGAACCTAAGAATCTAAATTAAGGTCTTTCCTGTTCTTTTCCACCTTTCCTTATGGGATAAAAGAAAAGTCGGTGGCGACTCTTGTTAACCGCGACATTGCGATTAAGAACACAAAAAGTCCAGTTCACCGTATGACAATATCAATCCCACAGGGACCTATGGTCAAACTAGTGTTACTAACGTCACTATGTTTAGCTAAGGGAATGATTAATAGAAGTTCGGGGGCAAAATAGTAAATCTAAGGGAAATGTAGTTTTAAAGGAATTTATGGAAGGAATCAGTATGCAGCGCATTAATTGTCAGGGATTCGATAAGTCACCGGTGAATAGTTTAAATGCCAGATATCTCTCAATAGAAAATATTTATTTAAAAAGCTTTATCTCACACTCTCGTGATTGTTGATTCGGCATATAGCTTTAAGTTAGAATGTACGCTCTCGCTGTCCCATTTGAAGTTGAAATTACTTTTTGAAAATAAATAAGTTCTAATTGCTTTTAAAGTGCTCTCGCTGTTTTTAAACTCAATGCCTAATTTTTACTATCCAGCTTGAGCCTCACGCTCTCACGATTGTTGGTTCTCACCTTAGTAAATTTCCCACTCTCGTGGCAAAACCGTATTAAATAGCTTTTCACGCTTTTGTGATAAAGTTAATTAAATTTAAATTAAAAACTTCAGCCTAAAAGATTGTTTTGAGAAAAAAGGGTTTTCACCAGTTATTATTAAATCCCATCTAATTAAATTGCTACATACCGATACTGGTAGTTTAGCCGGACATGTTAAATAAGGTAAACACAACACATATACAGATCAACATTGCGGCAAACATAATTATAATAATAATTGGGCAATAATAATAATAATTCAATAAAAACCTGGAGATCGAAGTAATAGAGTATAGCAATTCTTGGAGTACTTGAGCAGTCCTCCACAAGTCGGTAGGCTTTGCTTTTTCAATATAAATTACTACTAAAATTAAATAAAGTGTAGTAGTTCCCCAATGTAGAAAACTACTACTATGGCTAACTGGAAAGCGGGAAGGAAAAGGAAATTCTAAAAAGAATGGCGAATAAAATAAGGCAACGGAAACAAGGTTGCTGAAAAGAAAATACTAAAAGCTAGGAAGCTGTAAAACTAAATTGCAGAGCGTAAGTGTAAATGTAGGCATCCCCAATTTTTTCCATTTTGGTCCTTTATATAGTGCTCCTTTAGGTCTTGGTGGTTGAGACATTCAAGGAAGACTTGCTTTGAATGAGGAATCCGTGGGAGTAAGTTTGTTGGAGGGAATTTAGGCACGTTTGGGTGCTTGTGGCTGACTGTTTCAAAGCGTATATTGTGGCCGCGTGACGCTCGTCATGGGCCTGTGACGGTCATCACAGTCTGGGTCGTGACGAGCGTCATGAATCTATGGCGGTCGTCACATCAGCAAATTCTGCATAATCTGGTTTTCTGCTTTTTCTGTGCTTTCTCATCTGTTTCTTCTTCTTTTTCTTCCTTTTCTTCATTTTGCTCTTTAATGCATGGAGATTTAAATACCTGCAAAAACAACACGAATACTTGCGCAATAATCGGGATATTAATCGAAATGATGTGATCTTTGAGTGTAAATCAAGGCAATTATCTGATGTGTTTTCGCGTTATCACCACTCATTCACGCACTTCTCTGTTTTGGTTAAACGTGGACACAAGCCATTATATTCTTCTAATCCGTTCACCCTCTCCAATTTCTCTCTCTAACCAACTGTACAACATTCGATTAAGACATTCAAACGTATTTGTGTTCCAAAGTCAAATCTGTATCGGAGTCGAAACGGCGGAAAATATTACATCAGCATTTCGTTTCTGAATGTATGCAAACATTATTGAAACAGAGAAAATTGAAATTGATGGTAGTTGAACTAAACAAATTATGGTATTAGGAGATGAGTTTGAGTGAAAAATATTGTATCCAAGGCGTGCTATTTATAAAGACGGAACATCAATTGTACAAAACACGTGGGCGCCTGAGGGATTTGCACCCACACAACCAAACACACATAGGCGCCAGATGAATTGGCGCCCACACAACCAAACACACACAGGCGCCACTAGCATTGACGCCTCTTCATGAGGGTCTAATGCAGGCGCCACTAGTATTGACGCCTCCTCATGAGGCCCAATGTAGGCGCCACTAACATTGGCGGCTCCTCATGAGAGGCGCATATTGACGCCTCTTCTTCATGCATTGGGGATGCGCCAATTCATCTGGCGCATCCTCTTCAAAATCCGGTTATTTTGGTAATTTTTTTGAATAATTGCTTATTTTCGATTTTTTTTTAAAAGATGGTTATTTTGAAAAAAAATCGTGTATAGATATTTAAGATAGGATGCGAGTTCGAATATTCGATCTTCTATTCATTTTAAAAAAATTAAATTTAAATTACTATATTTGAAAATAAATTATTGTAATCAATTTTGGTTTGATACTTTTATAAATCTTGTTTCTTTTTTTAAAAAGAGTCATAGTAAAAAAAATATTATTAAAATTTTCAAAAACAAAAATAATTAGCTACCAATTCAGGATATTTATAATTATGATTTTTAAATTAACCAATCATATAATATATATTTTAAATAGATGGTAGTAATTAATTATTTTACAATAATATTAAAAATATATTAATTTATTATTTATAAAAAATCAATTAAAATTTAATACTTCCTCCATTCCTTTTGAAGTGTCTCTTTCTTGTAAAAAAAATTATTTATTTTTAATTATCACTTGCAAAGTTTAAGGTAGTATTAATTGCAATTTTGTCAAAATTACTCCTAGGTAATTATTACAGAGAGAAAAAGTAAAATAAATGTAATGAATGATTAAGGGTATTATAAGTAGAAGAAGAATTATTATTTGAAAAGTAAGAATAATGATCAGATTCCTTGGTATATGTAAAAGATAAAAAAAATTACATTTAAAAAGGAACGGATGAAGTAATAGATAATAAAGATGAGGCCATAATATCCGATGGTTTTGGTGATCTATTCCTAGAATTGAGTATAAATATTCATATTACACTATCCTCCCTTGTTATGTTAAAATATACATTTTTCTTCAATGTTTTAAAATCAAGATCGGATTGATCGATCGAATCGGTTAAATTGAAAATTGGAAGGGACATCGATTTAGTCTGATTGTTGGATCATACAAATTATTGAATAAGTGGAAATCGACCAAAATCAAAAAAAAAACTAACGGGTGGTTTTGAAAAACAACGGATTGAATGCTTATTTTTTTAAAACTAAATGATGTCATTTTGATAAATTAAAAATAAATAAAATTAAAATATATTTGAAATAAGTTTTCCTTTTTGAATTTAAAGTAGACTTTATTAGAGACTATAGACTTTATTAGAGACTATAGTTATTTTATTATTCACATTAATCTTTGTTAAAATTTTATTAGAATTTGTATTTTATACTATTTTGTTATGTGTGATTATTATATTTAGAATTTGAATTTAAAGAATAAATTTGTGAAATTATGATATTTCAAAATTTTAGAAATTTTGTAGGAGTGGTGATTTATTTTAGAGATGAATAATTTATAAATCGTTTTTGAGTTTTTACGCATATTAAAAAAATACCATCATTGTTGTTTGGAAAGAGAAACTATATAAAATTTTATAAAATTATATGAGAAAAATATATTTATTATAGAGAATATATAGTTTTGTTATTGAAATTGATTTATTATAGAAGTGGACAAAAAAAATCGCCACCCACCCAAAACCGGTAAAATTGAATCCAATAATACTCAAAAGGTTGGATTTGAATGGGTTAACAATCCACTGGTCAATAATTTCGGTCTTGTGTGAGTACTGATGGGTGGGTTCAGATGGTCAAGTTGAATCCATTGGTAACTGAAACTGACCGAGTTTGTTATCTCAGTTGTTGGAGTAACTTAATAGTACTACCACATGATGGATAGGGTAGTGTCTGACATACTCCCATAAATTATGGTAAAAAGTCATTGCATCTCATTGAAAGTAGTATAAAATAATCTATTTATTTACTATTATTGTTGAATTGTAATTCCCTGTGTCGAAGCAGGTTGCTCGATAGAACAAGGAAGTGTCCAACCACCTAGTGTGTTAAGTAGTGTTAACTATTTTGGGTTTTTATAATTTTGGATTTTTATAGTTTTAAGGCTTTGGCTTGAGGTCCAAGTTAATCTAAATCTATAAATAGATTGAGTAACCCTTATTTTCATATAGAAGTGAATAGAGCATTTATAACACTGTATTCACAGTATTTTGCAGTTGCAAAGTGAATAAAAAGTTTTCCACAATTTATGGGCAGAGAGAAACTCTGCAGAATTATATTACTCTTTTCCGTCATCGTTCTATACACTCTCTCTTTCTCCATTGTTCTTCTCTTTCCGTTGTTATTGTGTGGGTAATAACAATCTTATTCATCAAGATTGATTGAAATTCTCCATATGTTTTGGGGGATTTCTAACATATGGTATCAAGAGCTCCGGTTGAAACGATTCGTGGGAAGAAAATCATCACGGCAATGAATCATCCAAACGAGCATTTTCCAGCAAATCTTCTGATTCTCAAGAACAACAATTATGAGAATTGGTGCAAGCAGATAAAGGTTATGTTCTGTTATCAAGATCTTTGGGATCTTGTGAAGGAAGGAGTATCAACGCTTGCAGAAGCCGCGACAGATCAAGAAAAGGCTGCACATAAAGAATTGAAGAAGAAAGATTATAAAGCTCTCTTTATAATCCATCAATGTGTTGATGCAGATAACTTTGAAAAGGTAAGTGATGCAGTGTCAACAAAAGAAGCATGGGAAATTCTGGAGAAATCGTTTGGAGGCACGGAGAAGGTGAAAGAGGTGAGGTTACAAACTCACAAAACAACGTATGAATTGCTCCAAATGAAAGACAATGAAAGCATAACTGATTTCTTCACCAAGGTTACGAAACTGGTGAATGAAATCAAGGTATGTGGAGAAGTGTTGACATCAAGATCTGTTGTTGGAAAGATCTTGAGGTCATTGGCTCCAAAGTTTGACCACGTGGTAGTAGCCATAGAATAGTCAAAAGATTTGTCAAAATTGACAAAGGAAGAGCTTCAAGGGACGCTTGAATCTCATGAACAAAGAATGGTTGAAAGAGCTGCAGGAAAGTCGAAGAGTGATATGGCTTTGTAGGCCCAACCAACAAAAGAAAGAAAAGGAAAAGGAAGTTGGAATGGCAACAAAGGCAGAGGAGGTTACAACAATTAAACTGGTCGAAATCAGCAAGAAGGAAACTGTTCGAATCAGAGAAAACCCTGGAACCAAGGCAACCAAAGAGGTGGTGTTGCAGGTAGAGGAAGAGGTGGTGGTCAAAAGCCAGACAAGATTCATATTCGGTGTTATAATTGTCAAAGTTATGGTTACTATTCTAGCGATTGTCCAGAAAAGCAGAAGAATCAAGAAACTTATGCAAAGCTGGAGAAACATGAAGAAGAAGAGACGTTGCCGATGGTTACAACAAGAGAAGAAGAGAGATTCAAGGACCAGTGGTACTTGGACTCAGGATGCTCATCACACATGTCTGGAAGAAAAGATTGGTTTGTCAATATAAAGCCCTCAATGAAGAACATGGTGAAATTTACAAATGAAAACACTCTAACAGCTGAAGGTGTTGGTAATGTTCTGATTATGAGGAAAGATGGCAAGAGGTCAGTAATTTCAAATGTGTTGTACATACCAGGCATGAAGAGTAATTTGCTCAGCATAGGGCAATTGGTCGAAAAGAACTACAAGGTGTCGATTAAAGACAAGATGATGAGAGTTCTCGACTCAAATGAAAGGTTGATCTTGAAGGCTCCAATGTCTCAGAATAGAACCTTCAAGATTGAACTAAATGTGATGGAGCATAAGTGCCTTACAACAGCAACCAGCAGAGATGAATGGATATGACATTACAGACTTGGCCATCTCAATTTCAAAGACATCAGAGACTTGAAGAGAAGAAATATGGTTTCAGGATTACCAAAAATCGATATTCCAAACGAAGTGTGTGAAGAATGTGTGCAGGCAAAGCAGCATAAGAACAACTTCAGTAAGGATGCAGGAAGCAGGTCGAAGGCAATTCTTGAAGTCATATACTCTGATGTATGTGGTCCTCTCCAGGTGGATTCTATTGGAGGTAACAAATACTTTGTTACATTCATAGATGATTTCAATCGAAAATTATGGTCTTACCCGATCCAGAAGAAAAGTGAAGTGATTGAGGTATTTTCCAAGTTTGAATCTATGGTCGAAAGACAGAGCGGTCGAAAGATCAAGATTTTGAGAACTGATGGTGGTGGAGAATATGTGTTGAAAGACTTCGATGCATTGTGTGTGAAAGAAGGGATTGTGCATGAGGTGGTGCCACCCTACACTCCACAGCAGAATGGAGTCACATAAAGGAATAATATAACCATTATGAATATGGTTAGAAGTATGTTAAAAGGTAAGCATCTACCTAAAGAATTATGGGGAGAAGATGTGTCGACTGCGATATATATCCTGAACAGATGTCCGACGAAGAAGCTAGAAGGAATCATGCTAGAAGAATGTTGGTCTAGTGTCAAGCCTAGCTTGAGTCATCTGAGGGTGTTTGGATCTATAGCACATAGACATGTGCCAGATCAGTTGAGAAGAAAACTTAATGACAAGTCCAGTCAGATGATCCTGATAGGATATCATTCGACTGGAGGATACAAGTTGTTCGACCCAGTGAATAAGCAAGTAGTGATCAGCAGAGACGTGATCATAGATGAGCTAAAGGGGTGGGATTGGACTGAGAATGTCAAGAAAGATTCAGTGAGAATCTTTTGTGACAAACCGGCTAGTGAAGTCGAAAGAGAAGTTCGACAGGAAGAAGTCAGAGGTGAAGCAGGCCCAAGCAGACCTAAACGAACAAAACACATGCCTGCAAGGTTGCAAGAATGTGTGATTACATCAGATGATGTGATCGATGAAGAAGGTGAGCCGGTACAGTATGCTTTCTACGCAGATGTCAAACCTGTCAATGCAGCTAAGGCATTGAAAGATTCGAAGTGGATGAAAGCAATAGACGAAGAACTGAAGTCAATCGAAGTCAACAACACTTGGTCACTTGTCGAATTGCCCCATGACAAGAAGGCAATCGATGTGAAGTGGGTATACAAGGTGAAGTTGAATCCTAAAGGAGAAGTGACTCGACACAAGGCGAGACTTGTAGCGAAAGGATTTCTTCAAAAAGAAGGAATTGACTTCGATGAAGTTTTTGCACCTGTTGCTAGGATCGAAACAATCAAGTTGGTTGTTGGTCTAGCAAATAAGGAACAACTGGCAGATGTGCCAGATGGACGTGAAATGTGCATTCCTTAATGGCCCCTTAGAAGAAGAAGTTTATGTTGCATAACCAGCTGGGTTTGTGAAACATGACGAAGAAAGAAAAGTGTATAGGCTGCATAAAGCCCTGTACGGATTTAAACAAGCTCCAAGAGCTTGGAACAAGAAGATAGATGGATTTATAAGGGAGAAAGAATTTGTGAAGTGCAAATCTGAACATGGAGTATATGTAAGAAGAAGCAAAAGTGAATTGCTTATACTATGCCTCTATGTCGATGACCTGTTGATAACAGGTAGTTGCAAGAAGGAGATCGAAGACTTCAAAGGTGATCTCAAGAAGGAATTTGAAATGTCAGATCTGGGTGACATTTCATATTTCCTTGGCATAGAATTCTGCAAGAGTGGTAGAGGTTTGATGATGCATCAAAGAAGGTATGCATGTCGAAGTGTTCAGAAGGCTAAGAGCTATGATGAATGTAGATAGCTTAGACACAATGAATTAGGTGGTGTGTTGAATTGTAATTCCTTGTGTCGAAGCAGATTGCTTGATAGAGCAAGGAAGTGTCCAACCACCTAGTGTGTTAAGTAGTGTTAACTATTTTGGGCTTTTATAATTTTTGACTTTTATAGTTTTGGGCTTTGGCTTGAGGTCCAAGTTAACCTAAATCTATAAATAGAGGGAGTAACCCTTATTTTCATATAGAAGTGAATAGAGCATTCATAACATTGTATTCACAGTATTTTGCAATTGCAAAGTGAATAAGAAGTTTTCCACAGTTTGTGGACAGAGATAAACCCTGCAGAATTATATTACTTTTTTCCTTCATCGTTCTATACTCTCTCTCTTTCTCCATTTTTCTTCTCTTTTTGTTGTTATTGTGCTGGTAATAACAATCTTGTTCATCAAGATTGATTGAAATTCTCCATAGGTTTTGGGGGATTTCCAACAATTATCACACTTTCAAAGTTTCAATTATTACGAGAAACAAAAGTATTGAAAAGAAATATTGATTTGAAACTCAACATACCACCGTTCCTTTTCTATAGATTTTAAAGTATATTTGTGCTCTTCTTTTAAGTTCCTCTTCTTCCATTTCAATTCAGACAAAAGCTACTTATTGGTTCTATGTGTTGGCAACAATTTTGGTAAAACCTAGAGTGTTCACAAGTGTTGTCTTGACATAAGATAACATGTACCTGCAGGGTGTTCAAAATATGAATATGCAGGATTTTACTGAGATGTCAAATCCGATGTCATGACATCTGTATACAGAACGTTCAGTCTGAATGTTATGTATTATGTGATTGCGTTTTTTATGCTAATCTACGTGTGATTGATGTAATGATTGAACGCACCCTCAATCAGTAATTACAACCAGATTGACTTATTTTCCAACGAGATATAATCAGATGTCATGAGAAGATATGAATGGAAAATAGTTTTAGGGTTTTATGATGTCCAAGCCCAGCCAAACGATTCTATAAATAGGGCATGGAATACCTGGTTTTATACACAAGAAATAACGAACGAAAAATTGAGAGAGAATAAGGGTTTTAGTCTTGTGTGGTAGTGTGTATTGTGAGCCATTCATTCATCCATAGATGATTGAATTGGACTGACTTTTGAGTTGTAATTTGTCCACTCTAAGCTTTGAAGCATGAGTATGTGTTTACTTGATTGAAGCTTTTAAGCAAGATCAAGTATGTGTTCTTGAAGAGTGTCTTCTTTTCATTGTAATACTTGTTTTACATCACTGCTGTGATTGAGGGGGAGTGAGTAGGATCTCATATCTAAGAGTTCTTAGGTAGAAGTCACACGGGTAGAGATTAGGTGAAAAGACTGTAACTTGAAGCTGTTTACTAAGAGTCTTTGAACTAATTCTGTTTAGTGGATTTCCTTCCTGGCTTGGTAACCCCCAGACGTAGGTGAGTTTGCACTGAATTGGGTTAACAATTGCTTGTGTCACTTGCATTACTGTTCTTTATCTTTTATCCTATTTATATTGTTCAGGTATTAGTGTCGTGACATTACCTTCGACATCTCATATCTGATACCAGAATTTCAATTGGTATCAGAGCAGGCATCCTGCTCTGGTTCTGAGTGAGATCTAGGGACGTTACTTTCTGGTATTATGGATAGAGACGGAGGATCTGTTCACAGACCACCTATTTTGGATGGATCCAACTATGACTACTGGAAACCTCGAATAGTAGCCTTCCTGAAATCCTTGGATAATAAGGCTTGGAAGGTTGTTTTAACAGGCTGGGAACATCCAATTATTACTAAGGAAGGAGAAGTTACAACTGATAAGAAGGCTGAGGAACAATGGACCAAGGAGGAGGATGATCTAGCCCTTGGGAACTCTAGAGCATTGAATGATATATTCAATGGGGTTGATAAGAACATCTTCAGGTTGGTGAACAACTATGAGGTGGCTAAAGATGCTTGGAATATTCTCAAAACCACTCATGAAGGCACCTCTAGAGTGAAGATGTCTAAACTGCAGCTGCTCACTACCAAGTTTGAAAATTTGAGGATGAAAGAAGATGAAAATATTCATGAATTTCATATGAATATCCTTGAAATTGCTAATTCCTCAGGAGCCCTGGGTGAGAAGATGTCAAATGAAAAACTAGTGAGGAAAATACTCAAGTCACTTCCTAAGAGATTTGCCATGAAAGTGACAGTCATAGAAGAGTCTCAAGACATTTCCATTATGAGAGTGGATGCGCTAATTGGATCCCTCCAAACATTTGAGTTGGGAATGTGTGATGGATCTGAAAAGAAAGTCAAAAGCATAGCCTTCATGTCAAACACTAAAGAGAAAGAGGAAGAAAGTGGTCAAGATACTGATGAAGATCTGGCAAATGATGTAGCATTACTGGGAAGACAATTCAACAAACTTCTGAAAAAGATGGATGTAAGGTCTAAGTCTAATGTCAAGAACATCTCATCTGACATCAGTAGGTCCAATAATGCTGGAAGAAGAACAAGATCTGATGAAAAGTCCAAAGAAGGAAAAGGAGTTCAGTGCCATGAATGTGATGGGTATGGACACATTAGAGCTGAATGTGAGACCTACCTCAAGAAACAGAAGAAGAGTCTTGTTGCTACTTGGTCTGATGAAAGTGAAACAGAAGAGTCTGCTAATCTTGTGACTGCCTTGACTGGAAGATGGGGTTCTGATGAAGACTCAAGTGATGATGAAGTAACCTTTGATGAGTTAGCCACTACCTACAGAAAGTTGTGTCACAGAAATGAAGAAGTGTGTCAACAAGTGGAAAGTCAGAAGAAAGTGATAACACAACTGGAGAATGAGAAGGCAGAACACTTGGAAACCATCTCCAAGTTGAAGACTGAAGCAATGTTCTTGAACTCCAAACTGGATGAGATGACAAAGTATATCAGAATGCTAAACAATGGATCTGACACCTTAGACAAAATTCTCCAGACTGAAAAAATGGCAGGAGACAAGTCTGGCCTTGGGTTCAATGAATCCAAACCTGAGTGTAGTCACATTGGTAGCAAACCAAATATGTCACATCATGTGTCACAACATCATAAGGGAAGACAACATAAAGGAAAACACCAAAGATGGAGATGTCATTACTGTGGAAAATTTGGTCACATAAAACCATTCTGCTTTAAGTTGTATGGCTATCCAAGTCCTTCTCATCATCAACCTAGACCCAAACATCACATCACTATCAACAGAAAATAATGGGTTCCTAGGACTGGTGTTACTAACCTAATAGCTCAAACTTCCTTCAGAGTTTCAGCCAAAGAAGACTGGTATTTTGACAGTGGAAACGAAAACTTGCTAACTTGCCTTCTTCCTCATGCCACCAGCTATGTAACCTTTGGTGATGGAGTAAAGGGTGATATCAAGGGGATTGGAAAGCTAAACTGCCCTGGAGTCCCTAACCTTGACAATGTTCTACTTGTTAAAGGACTGACTGCAAACCTAATAAGCATCAGTCAACTATGTGACCAAGGTCTTACTGTAAACTTCACAAAAACTGAATGTTTGATTACTAATAAAGAAAATGAAGTGATCATGAAAGGAGTCAGGTCTAAGGACAACTGCTATATGTGGAGTTCTCAAGAAACTTGTTATTCATCAATGTGTCCTCTAGCCAAAGAAGAAGAAGTGAATATATGGCATCAAAAATTGGGCCATCTGCATCTTAAAGGAATGAAGAGGATTATATCTATTGAAGTTGTCAGAGGAATTCCAAACTTAAAGATTGATGAAGGAAGAGTTTGTGGGGAGTGTCAGATTGGAAAACAGACAAAGATATCACATCAGAAGCTCAAACATGACACCACTTCCAGAGTGCTGGAACTTCTCCACATGGACTTGATGGGACCTATGCAGGTGGAAAGTCTTGGTGGGAAAAAGTATGCTTATGTGGTGGTGGATGACTTCTCCAGATACACCTAGGTCAATTTTATAAGGGAAAAATCTGATGTATTTGAAGTTTTCAAAGATCTGTGTTTAAGAATTCAAAGAGAAAAAGAAAGTCAGATCATAAGAATCAGAAGTGATCATGGGAAAGAATTTGAGAACAACAAATTTGCTGGATTCTATGCATCTGAAGGAATTAGTCATGAGTTCTCATCTCCCATTACCCCTCAGCAAAATGGTGTGGTAGAAAGGAAAAATAGAACTCTCCAAGAATCTGCCAAAGCTATGATTCATGCTAAGAAATTGCCCTACCACTTCTGGGCTGAAGCTATGAACACAACCTGCTATATTCATAACAGAGTAACCTTGAAGAAAGAGACTCCTACTACTTTATATGAAGTCTGGAAAGGAAGAAGACCTACAGTCAAATACTTCCATGTGTTTGGCAGTAAATGTTATATCTTGACTGATCGTGAAGAAAGAAGGAACATGGATCCCAAGAGTTATAAAGGAATATTTCTGGGCTACTCAACAAACAGCAGAGCATTTAGAGTCTTTAATTCCAGAATAAAAGTAATGATGGAATCTATCAATGTTGTGGTTGATGATCAACAGACTGATGTCACAGATGATGTTGAGACATCCCTAAATGATCCCCCAGCTGATTTCCCAGACAAGAGTAATGAGAGTGAAATCACTCAAGCTGAACCTGAAGCTGACAAAATCAATAAGGGACCCTCTATCAGAATTCAAAAGGATCATCCTAATGATCTCATTATAGGAGACCCAAATAAAGGGGTCACAACTAGATCAAGGGAAGTGATCTCACATGGCTGTTTTGTGTCCAAGATTGAGCCTAGGAGTGTCAAGGAAGCCTTGACTGATGAATTCTGGATCAATGCCATGCAGGAAGAGTTAGGCCAATTTAAGAGAAATGAAGTATGGGAACTGGTTCCAAGACCTGAAGGAATAAATGTTATTGGAACAAAGTGGGTTTACAAGAATAAATCTAATGAACAAGGGGTAGTTACTAAAAATAAGGCAAGATTAGTAGCACAAGGATACACTCAAGTTGAAGGAGTTGACTTTGATGAAACATTTGCCCTTGTAGCTCGCCTTGAGTCCATTAGACTATTGCTTGGAGTGGCATGTATTCTGAAGTTTAAACTGTTCCAAATGGATGTAAAAAGTGCCTTCTTGAATGGTTACTTAAATGAGGAAGTATATGTTGAATAACCTAAAGGGTTTACAGATCCAAATCTTCCAAAGCATGTGTATAAGTTGAGGAAAGCCCTCTATGGTTTGAAACAAGCTCCTAGGGCTTGGTATGATAGACTCACAGTATTTCTCATTAACAATGGATACAAGAAGGGAGGCATTGACAAGACCTTATTTGTGAAGAATGAAGGAGGAAAACTCATGGTGGCTCAAATATATGTGGATGATATTGTGTTTGGTGGGATGTCAGATCAGATGGTCGAACATTTTTTAAACAAATGTAGTCTGAATTTGAAATGAGCCTTGTTGGAGAGCTAACCTATTTTCTTGGGCTACAAGTCAAGCAGATGGAAGATTCCATCTTTCTATCTCAAAGCAAATATGCCAAAAACATTGTTAAGAAGTTTGGCATGGAGAATGCAAGTCATAAAAGAACACCTGCTCCTACTCATCTGAAAGTCTCCAAAGATGAAAATGGTGTTAGTGTAGATCAAAGTCTCTACAGAAGCATGATAGGGAGTCTGATATATATCATAACAAGCAGACCTGACATTGCTTTTGCTGTAGGTGTTTGTGCGAGATATCAAGCTGAACCAAAAGTCAGTCACATAAACCAAGTGAAAAGGATACTGAAATATGTCAATGGCACCAGTGACTGTGGGATGTTGTACACTCATGGATCTGGATCTATGCTGACTGGATACTGTGATGCTGACTGGGCTGGAAGTGCTGATGATAGGAAAAGCACATCCGGTGGATGCTTCTTCTTGGGGAACAACTTAATATCATGGTTTAGTAAGAAACAAAATTGTGTGTCTCTGTCCATTGCTGAAGCGGAATATATAGCAGCTGGAAGTAGTTGTTCTCAACTGGTTTGGATGAAACAAATGCTGACTGAATACAATGTCACGCAAGATGTCATGACATTGTACTGTGACAACCTGAGTGTTATAAATATTTCTAATAATCCTATTCAGCACAGCAAGACAAAACATATTGATATTCGTCATCATTTTATTAGAGAACTAGTGGAAGAGAAAATCATAGCCCTGGAGCATGTTGCTACTGAAATACAGTTAGCTGATATATTTACAAAGGCTTTGGATGCTAATCAATTTGAATGTCTAAGAGGGAAATTAGGGATTTGTATCTATGAGAATTTATAGCAGTTAATTTGGAGTGGAAAAGGTAATAAAAATATGGTCTGCCCACTTAAAAGAAAGTGTCCAATTTATGGTTAATCATCACCTAGTATTGGAACTTCCATCTATAGCATTTTCACACGCAACCTCTACTCAAACATTTCCACCTTCCTTCAATTTCATCAACCTTCTCTGTTAGGGAAACATAAACCTTTCCACAAGAACAACAAGATGTCACAACATCCTTCACCATCTGGTTCTAAAAACACCAAACCTGCGCACAAAGCTAGAACGCCCTCTATGGACTTTCTTAATGAAGACATTTTGGACATGATTCCCCTGTCTGTCATTCCAGGCGACGCTCCTGGTTCATCCTCAACTGCATGCCCTACTCAAGGTAACAGTTCCAATATCCCCTCCAACTCTACTTATACTCCTAGTTCTAAGGACGACATGTATCACACTGATCGTGTCATTAGAAATCTTGTCACAAGGATCCTTAATGAAGGACACTCTGTAAAAGGAGTTTCTACTCCTCTATCAAGAAGGGACCCCTCTCCTGAGGTTAGACCTCATAATGAGAAGGAGGATGATTTCTCTAGGTCTGAAAAAGATATAGCTGCTGAAGGATTATGCTCGTCAGGGCAAACTTTATCTAGTAAGAAATATGTGGCATCACCTACTGCCAATGCTTCTCAGTCTAAGAAGCATGACTCTGCTAAGAAGGTGATTGACCTAGAAGTTGAGAGTTCGGATGATGAAGATGATATCTTGCTTCATCACTTGAAGCCTAGTGTGGCTAAGAGGATGAAGACCAGAAAGGGAAGGTCTGTGGCTGAGATGTTGACAGCCAAAACTGCTAAGAAGGCTACTGCTGTAGGCCCCTCAAAGTCTTGGAGCAAAGTGGAGGTGAAGAAGAGAAAAGTAAGAGAAAGTTCTGACTCAGATGAAGATGTTGAAGAAGATGTCCCTGACATCTCTCCTGTCAAGAGGACAATTGTTCGGAAATCCCCTGCAAAAGTTGTTGCTGTACACTTGGATAATATTTCCTTCCATCTTGAAGATGGAGCAACAAAGTGGAAGTTTGTTATCCAAAGAAGAGTGGTTGTGGAAAGAGAACTGGGCAAGGATGCTGTGGAGGTTAAAGAGGTCATAGACCTGATTAAATTTGCTGGATTAATGAGAACTATTACTGGGTTATCTCAGTGTTTTGAAGGTCTGGTGAAAGAATTTGTGGTGAACATCCCTGAGGACATTGCTGATAAAAACAGCAAAGAATTTTGTAAGGTGTTTGTAAGAGGGAAGTGTGTCAATTTTTCTCCAACTGTGATTAATAAGTTCCTAGGAAGAGGAACAGAAGGTGCATGTGAACTAGAAGCCACAGACAATGAGGTCTGTAGGGAAATAATTGCTAGACAGGTCAAGGAGTGGCCTAGAAAGAAACATCTCCCTGCTGGAAAGCTAACTGTGAAATATGCTATCTTGCACAAGATAGGGTCAGCAAACTGGGTACCAACCAATCACATCTCTACAATCTCAAATGCTCTTGGAAGTTTCATATTTGCTGTTGGAACCAAGCTGACTTTTGATTATGGTAGATTCATGTTTGAACAAATTGTCAAACACGCTTCTACAAATGCAGTGAAGTTGCCCATAGCTTTTCCCTCAATGATTTATGGGATAATCCTGAACCAGCAACCTGGAATTCTGAGCACAAATGATCTTCCTAGTAGAAGAAAACCTCCTTTGTCAGTTCATTACAAATTATTTGAAGGCAGTCATGTCAATGACATTGTCATGACATCTGCTGTGAAGAAGCCAGCCTCTAAAGGTGGTCTGATTGCTGAACTGAAAGAAACTTGTAAGGAATTAGAGACTAGGATAAGGGTAGCTAAAGCCAGGAAAGAAGCTTTGGAGGCTCTAATTGTAAGCTTGGAGCAAGTTGATAGAGATAATGTTGGACAGGCCAAGGAAACAAAAGCCCAAACCTCTAGTGAGAGGTCTGAATCTCAAGATGCATCAAGTGGTAGTTCTGGTTCTGAAGCCGATGAAGATGCTAGCTCCTCTGACTAAGTTTTGTTGAAGTTGTCCCCCACTGTTCTGATGGTGTGCTGGTCTGGATGTTCTGATGGTGGTTCTTTTGGCAGTCTTGTCTTGATGCCTTGATGTCTTTTTCTGGGTTCTTTTTGATTTCTCTGGATTTTTATCTCAGCTTGTTAAGCTGTGTATGTTTGTGGTTCTGTAACACCTAACAATATGTTTTGACATTCTGTGTGACATTATGTTTGACTAATAGACATTTATTTTGTCTCATTGGTCTCTTTGGTCTCTTTTGGCTAAAAAGGGGGAGATGTAGCTAAAGGAGCTGTAGCTAAAGTAGCTATGCTATAAACAGATGATGTTGAAAAGGATGTTTGTTGGAGATAATCTGTTTGTTACAGGTGATGTTGAAGGAGATGTCTGTGTTGAGCAGACTGAGGGGGAGAAGGAGCACAAGCGCATGTGTGTTTAATATGTGTTTACTAGTTGCTATTTTAGCTAGTAAACGTGTGTTTTATTACTTCTGCTGCTAAACTACTGATGTGTTTTTTTACTCTTGTGAACAAATGGTCTGATGTATGTTTTAGCCAAAATTTTCCAAAGGGGGGGTTTGTTGGTTCTATGTGTTGGCAGCAATTTTGGTAAAACCTAGAGTGTTCACAAGTTGTCACAAGTGTTGTCTTGATATAAGATAACATGTACCTGCAGGGTGTTTAAAATATGAATATGCAGGATTTTACTGAGATGTCAGACCCGATGTCATGACATCTGTATACAAAACATTTAGTCTGAATGTTATGTATTATGTGATTGCGTTTTTTATGCTAATCTATGTGTGATTGATGTAATGATTGAACGCGCCCTCAATCAGTAATTACAACCAGATTGACTTATTTTCCAACAAGATATAATCAGTTGTCATGAGAAGATATGAATGGAAAATAGTTTTAGGGTTTTATGATGTCCAAGCCCAGCCAAACGATTCTATAAATAGGGCATGGAATACCTGGTTTTATACACAAGAAATAACGAACGAAATATTGAGAGAGAATAAGGGTTTTAGTCTTGTGTGGTAGTGTGTATTGTGAGCCATTCATTCATCCATAGATGATTGAATTGGACTGACTTTTGAGTTGTAATTTGTCCACTCTAAGCTTTAAAGCATGAGTGTGAGTTTACTTGATTGAAGCTTTTAAGCAAGATCAAGTATGTGTTCTTGAATAGTGTCTTCTTTTCATTGTAATACTTATTTTACATCACTGCTGTGATTGAGGGGGAGTGAGTAGGATCTCATATCTAAGAGTTCTTAGGTAGAAGTCACACGGGTAGAGATTAGGTGAAAAGACTGTAACTTGAAGTTGTTTACTGAGAGTCTTTGAACTAATTCTGTTTAGTGGATTTCCTTCCTGGTTTGTTAGCTCCCAGACGTAGGTGAGTTTGCACCGAACTAGGTTAACAATTGCTTGTGTCACTTGCATTACTGTTCTTTATCTTTTATCCTATTTATATTGTTCAGATATTAGTGTCGTGACATTACCTTCGACATCTCATATCTGATACCAGAATTTCACTACTCTTACATGTGGTGGTGTCAGCTATAAAAAAACTATAGTGTTTCTATTCTTCTATTACACTAGATCAATAGATCTTTTGTGTTATGTTCTGTCTTTAGATTTATAGGTTTGAAATAATATAATTGATGTCATTCTTTTGGATTTAAAATTCTCTCTTTCATCCTTATGTTTGTTCTTGTTTCTCAATTTTTTTATTTATCTTCTTCTCTTGATGAATTTTTGTTGATGGATTATGCAATTAAAGATCCCAAATAAACCATCATCTGATACAACCGCCAACCAAAAAATCGAAGGTATGAATGGAAGTGGACGTATAATTTACAACTGTGGTTTCAATCGGATTCACACTTTTGATCTGTCACTGACCATAACCATCCAGTTATCCACCCTTAGTTTATTCGATCGAGTTATCTAATTTAATCTGGTTTAGTAGTACGATTGAATCAGCGGTCCAGTGGTTCGACTAATGAACCTGTCCACCCCTAGTTTATTCAATCAAGTTATCTTATGTAATTTAGTTTAGTCGTGCGGTTCAACCAGTGGTCCAGTGGTTCGACTAATGAACTAGTGAACCAGTAGTCATACTGATTTGATGATTTGTCCGATTTTTGAAACATTGCCCTCCTCCTCTTAAATATATTACACTTCTCTCCTTTGAGAGATGCTGATATTATATCATCCTCCCCTCTTATGCAAAAAATATTATATTTCCCGCTCCTGAGAGATGCTCATATTATATTATTTTTTCCTCTTATATTTTTTTATATAATAGCCTAGTGGCCTTAATTTCACCCATTAAAGGAGAATAAATAGGATGTCACAATTTCAAACTCACTCAGATGTAATAAACAATATTTAAAGGTGAATAAATTATAACTTATATTCCTTCTTCGACAAAACATATTAAAAATATGACACTCTCATCCCTTAAATATGAATAAATGTCATTATCCATTCTTCTTAGCGGCTCGTCTTTCCCCTGTCTGCGGAGCTCGCCCAAGTTGTTGAAGCTTTTAAGGGCCATAATTCCATACTTTCGACTAATTTAGACCTCAGCTAAAGACTAGAGTTAACGTGTACTCCTTCCTCTCATCATTGATTTTCTTGACTAGTATCGCTTCTACGTTGAACCTCTCGATGTAGGATTATATTAACTTGTCTTTCCCTTTGTAAGACCCCAATTTTGACCCTAAGATTCCTCATGCCATCTCATCATATGCATTGGCTTTAGGATCCCACCTTGGCATCCTCCTCACCCCTCATACATTGGGGGAGATCACCAAACACATTTGATTGTATCATACTTTGTTTTTCATTATTTACTAACCAAAATGCCAAAAATATGTCAATGTATAGTTTACTTCTATTGTAGGTAGTGTGTGTGTTCACCTATGCTCCATCAAGCTCATATCTAGGGTTTGAGACCCTCAATGCAAGGAGACTAATCAAGAGATGGTGCACATTGGTTCTAGACATCATATATGGGTCCCCATGATCTTCACATATCTTTTTTATCATGAATTCATCAAGAGTTTGAAGCTTGTTTGCCTTGGAAGCCTTAATTCATCTGGGTATCTTGTGTGACTTCCTCAGCAAGTTTCTTCATCATTTGATCAAATATTTTAAGGTATACTTCATATTACATCATCTTACATATATATGATCCTCCATGAGTCCCAAATATCAAGATAATGTCAAGTTTGCAAGATGATTCATGGCGGTTGACCAGAAAAAGTCAACTGGTCAAAACTGGGGTTCCCTATCTCCTATCTCCTACAATTTTTATCATATGAAAATGATTCCAAGAGAAACGTTACTCCTTATGACATTCCAAACAACTTTCATGTTGAAGTCAAGATCTAGTTTTGCTTGGAAAGTCATTTTTTATGGTGAAAGATTATAGGTCATTTTGTTTGAACCCTAGTTAGGAGGTCAACTTCCAAGGACCATAACTTGCTCAATTTTTATGATATGAAATCCATTCGAGTTCCATGATCAAATACAAGATGTCCTCTCCAACTTTGATGATTGGAAGAAGTTTAAATTCAACTTGAAAATGCATGTTCCAAGAGGAAACATTATAGGTCATTTTGGGTCATTACCATTGAACAAGTGATTTTCCTCAACTTCTAAAATGCATAACTCCTTCATGCCAAATCCAAATAAGGTCAAATGTGACCAAATTTAATAGGTTTGAAATACCTACAACTTTTATGAGGGAACTTTTTCCATTTGAAGCCAATAGCAAAAGTTATTCAAGGTGGAAGAAGTGAACATTTGACTTGGTACTTAGAAAACTTTCAAATATGTTTGATTTTCCAAACTTCCAACTCAAAATTCATCATTGTAACACCTCAAAATTACATGTCCAAAAATGCTTCAAATGAAATTTTGTCCAACAATAAAGTTGTAGATCTTGCTCTCACCTTTCCAAAAAGTCCAAGAACATGAATTTCTCATGTGTGGTTGGCAAGTTGTGATCAAATCATTTTCCAAAAATGCCTAAATTCAAAGTGGCATAACTTTCACATGGAATGGCCAAATTGGGTGATCTTTCTTTGAGCAAACCACATTTCACATGTACTTTCATGATGCATCATCATATTTCATCAAAAATAATCATGGCAAAAAGTCATTTTTCAAGTGGATTATTTGAAAATTGGTGGGAAAATAGGTGATTTTGTGAAATACATGGATTTTGCATACAAGGCCAATTGCTACACATCACAAATGTCATTTAGAGCTTGTTTGCATTGGCTTGGTACTGTTACATTGATTGGTTTTGCAAAAGGACATTTTGGACATTACACTTGGAAATGCATTTCACTAATTCATTTTGATTTTGCTAATTGTGATTAGTAAATGGATTAAGGCATGGTATAAAAGGATAATTATAACAGAAAATCATAATCACACTTCACAATTTCAGATCTAACCAATTTTCCCTCCAAAAACCTCTCAATTCTCCAAACTTTTTCCACATATTTTTCATCATTTCTCATCAAATTCTTCATCAATTATGCTTGTTTTTGTTTGATCCACACTCTACAAGTGTTGGTGCACAACTGTTTCATCCAAATCGTGGCAAAGGAGTGAAGAATTGGAACTGTTGCATTCAAGTTCATCCATGGCTTTTTGCTCGTTCTTGGATCTGGAGCACCTTTGAGCTGAACGACTTGCTTCATTCACTTCCTAGAACATCAATCCACGACTGTTTTGGCATTAGAGACCTTGAAGCTCGCGATTCCAACAGCTGCTCCATCAAGAGGTTAGAACTCGATTTTAATGATTCTCAAAATCTTAATGTGGTTTAGGTAGATCTTGTGATGTAGAACACGATGCAACTTGTATCATTGATTTTCGTTAGGTTTTGAATGAGATATCATGATTTGAACTTTGACCTAGGAAACTTCTTTTGCTCGATCCGGTTGATATGTTTAGAGTTAGGTCAAATGCTTGCCATATCCATGATATAAAAGGATAATTATAACAGAAAATCATAATCACACTTCACAATTTCAGATCTAACCAATTTTCCCTCCAAAAACCTCTCAATTCTCCAAACTTTTTCCACATATTTTTCATCATTTCTCATCAAATTCTTCATCAATTATGCTTGTTTTTGTTTGATCCACACTCTACAAGTGTTGGTGCACAACTGTTTCATCCAAATCGTGGCAAAGGAGTGAAGAATTGGAACTGTTGCATTCAAGTTCATCCATGGCTTTTTGCTCGTTCTTGGATCTGGAGCACCTTTGAGCTGAACGACTTGCTTCATTCACTTCCTAGAACATCAATCCACGACTGTTTTGGCATTAGAGACCTTGAAGCTCGCGATTCCAACAGCTGCTCCATCAAGAGGTTAGAACTCGATTTTAATGATTCTCAAAATCTTAATGTGGTTTAGGTAGATCTTGTGATGTAGAACACGATGCAACTTGTATCATTGATTTTCGTTAGGTTTTGAATGAGATATCATGATTTGAACTTTGACCTAGGAAACTTCTTTTGCTCGATCCGGTTGATATGTTTAGAGTTAGGTCAAATGCTTGCCATATCCATGATCTAGGTTGAAAGACGAATACAGTGATATATGATTTGTTGCATTTGGTGAAGATTTGTTTATATGTGATTTCTGGAATTTTGTTGTTGTTCTTGAGCAAGAACGCGTTTCAGAATCAGTTTGATCTTCGCTGCCTTGGCTGTGTTTGAATTTTATGTTTACCGCCACCATTGACCAATCGCGTGCTGCCATTGCATTTAGTTAAACGACCGCGTTTTGGATTTCGTTGCCAGAATTACAATTATGCCATTATTCCACATTATTTCATTTCATTTCATTTTCTTTTTCATTTTTTCATTTCATTTTGATTCATAACTTCAAAAATTCATAAGTGATTCATTTTTTGTCCAAATTTGAGGAGACTTTTTGCATTATTCTCCTTGTGATGTGTAGTTTTTTATGGTGATTTTTATCATTTTTGTGCACGTGTGAAAAAATAAATTGCCTAGGGTTTGATTGAATGTGTCCAATTTGTGTATGCCATGCCATTTCATTCATAAAATGATGATGCTTCCATAGAAATGCTTGAAATTTTTTGTGCATGTTCTGGACTCTTTTCTGGTGATTTTGATGTATAGTTTTCAATTTTTGGATCCCTGGTTGATGAGATATGAATTTTTGATTAGAGGTATGACAATTTGTGTCACACCATGCTTGGTGAATTTCATGATTTTATTTTCCATGCTTGTGGACATTGGATTGAGCTAAAGTTTTGCATGATTGAGCATATGGATGTTGAGAATACAGGTGAATGTTTCTGGATTTATTGATGGCATTTCCTATTTGATTGGAATTTTCTCCCCTGTTTGGTCATTTGTTGATTTTTTGTGACACATGTTGGCATTTGATTTGTGAAATTCTGGTTATTGATTGGATGAATGTGAAATTTGACATGTGAATTCTAGACACATTATAGGTCATTTTGGATTTGATCCCATTCATTTATCATATGTTGTCACTGTTTTATGATTGATGGAAGTTGATGATTGTTTTGATGACTTGTGTTGGCTTGCTTGAACTTGTCTGAACTTTATGAGTTTAATTTCCATACTTCCTCTGGTCCAAATGGCATGAAATTTGATATGCTACTCATTGAATGTGTTCTGTTTAAGCTTGAATTTTTGTGGAATTTATTGAGCTGTTTTGATATTGATTTGATTGTGATCATTCTGTTTGCTCTAATATGTTTCCAAAATGCATAGTTTGGCATGTTTTGTGTATGAAATGGATTTGGTGCATAGTTTTGGTGTGAGACCAATTGGATTCTCTTTTTGCTTGATAAATTTTGGTTTTGGTTAATTTTCACATGCTGTTTTGAATTTTTCATCTCCTTTGGACCCTAGGCTTGTCCTAGTGGTCTTGTTTCTCACTTTTGAATTGTGTTACAGGTTGAGATGCAAATGCCTTAAAGGAGAAGGATGCAAGTTAATTGAGTTTGATTTGGCTAATTATTATGAACTAACTTGGTATTTTGTAGGATGCTTGGCTCACTTGAGTTGATTGTGCTTTGCACATTGCATTGGTTGATTGTATTGACTGTTGATTCTTAACTTGTCTGTTTTGACTGTGTGATTGGTATACTGACTGTACTTGATTGATTTCAGGTACCATAGTCGCTTTAGTTCTTTAAGAACTTGCTGTGTTGCTGCTTGGTTGTATAAACCAATTGAGGTAGACTCTCTTGTCTCCATGTAGTCTGGAAGACCTGGCTTGTTATTTAGCCAGGCAACTGTCTGAAGTCCTCCTTAAGAGGCGATGTTTGTGATTGTTTAACTTTGTCCCCAAGCAGGTAAAGACCTCTATGAGGCAATTGGCGAATCAAAGAGATATGCAATCTATCTCCCGCTATTCTGTTGAGTCGTCCCTCTGCTCACACCACTGTGTTGATGCATTGGGACATTAACCCAAGATCTTGTACTGTTGTACAGTTGAGTCAGAGTCTTGAGTGTAGAAGGGTTCTCGCTTTCTGGACCCACGCTCCTTTGTCTGAAGCTCTCCCTGGCCAGGGATAAGAGCTGTGAAGTCTCATGTTCACTCACCTTTCATCTGCTTCACCCTGACTCTCAATGTCAGGGTTAAGAGCGAACACTACCCTGTACAGTTGACTTGCCTTGGCAGTCTCACCTTTGTTTGAGCCTCATTTGACTGGATATAGTGTGTGCTATTTGAAATGTTTGCTTTATTTTGATTGAGCATGTGTGTTTTGTGTTTCCTGGTTAGGATTAGCTTGCTGTTGAGCAAGTTAGGATAGAAACCATAACATAGGGCAATGATGCATGATAACACCTAGGCTCGAGTACAGCTCCCTAGTAGTGTGTCTCCCTTTGTATCTGGTTAGAATTTCTTTCCCGTTCAGGGGAACTACGTCGCCCTGATCCTCATACCAGATGAGGTACGTAGGCAGGAGACCGTGCGAGGTCTCTCCGGGCACTTTTTTTTCTTTTTGTGTGTGTTTGCTTGTTAGCCCTCTTGTGTGCCAGGATATGGATGTAAGACCAGCGATTGGCTGTCCGTATCCTGAGTGTGTTTGTTTGGTTCGGAAGCCGATGTAAGTCCAGCGATTGGCGTTCGGGTTCCATGTTTGCCTGTGTTTGTGTGTGTCTTGTTTGGCGTGCGTGAGCCGAACTACGGCAGCTCTGATTCTCGTTCCAGACGAGATACGTAGGCATAGGATGCGATGTCCTAGCGAGCCCTCTCCTCCTTTCCCCCACCTGTGTTATCTTCGGTGTGTGTGTGTGATGTTTGTTTAGCAACCTTTTCTTTCTTTTAGAGCGTGGATCCCGTCGAGTACGACAGACGTGAGGGGTGCTAATACCTTCCCCTTGCGTAACCGACTCCCGATCCCTTTCTCTTTGGTTGCGAGACCATGCTTTTTCCTAGGTTTACTCTGAGCGTTTCCTTTCCCTCTTTTGGGATAAATAACGCACGGTGGTGGCTCTGTGTTGTGTTTTGTTTTAGCCTGCCGGTTGTTTTTCGCGGATGCGACAGCTGGCGACTCCACTGGGGACATACAAGATGTTGACCTGTGTTGGTCCATCTTCCCTAAGCGAGTCTCTCCTAGCGTTCTAGGATAGTTTAGGTTGCTTGTGCTGTTATTTATTGCATTTATTATTCTAACCAGTGTATATATTTGCATAAATATTTGCATGCATCATACTATCATGTCGCCGTCCTCTGTGCAGGTGGTTCCTCTGTTTTGGGGTGGGTGTTCTGAGTGGGGCTAAAACCCAGGCCCGAGTGTACACCTAGGATTAGTGTGGTCTCACGTTCCTTATTTGCTTTATCAGCATATTGTTGCAACGTGACATACCACAAGCCGGACGAGGTTCATTTGATAGTGCCCTTCCTCTATGGAGTATCCACTTTGGTTGTGTCACTTCATCTGAACTATTGACTTCGGTGACCGATCATTTCCCGGATCTTTGGTTTAGACGATCTCAGGAGAGCTACAATGGCACACCCGAAAGGGCAAACCCATTGAGTATCTCTGCCCGATTGTCGAGACTATTATCCGCCTTAGGATGACCTGATTAGAATTTACCTGTGAGGGGAGGGTGATTCTTACAGATGCATGTTCAGATGGTGACTTTGATGGTGACTATTGGTTACGTTGATCAGAGTCATATTTATAAGTCGGATTTATGGTCGTTTATTGCCGAGACGCCGGAGTGCTGTCCGTGTTATTTATCAGTGGGGATCCGTTTATTTCAGGATTCCCCGGGCCGATTCAGAGGATTGAGGTTATCTGCTCAGAGATTGTCTGGTGATGATGATGATATATCTTTCAGTTCCGTTTATTTCGGAACCCTTGAGTGGGATTTGTGGTTACATATTCCTTCAGATGGTTATGATCGGTTCAGAGATCAGGGCTGTGACTCAGAGCAACAGTTGATCAGATGACTTGGAGGATGGTAATGCATTGCATTCATTCATCAGCATCATTAACATTTGCATTTACCTGCATCTAACACATGTTTATCCATATGCAGGGACATTTTGATCGAGATCCTGGTTGAGAGACTTTCTGCTCAGATATGAGGCCCGGTTTGAAAGATGATGTTGCCTACAGTTTCTTCAACCCAGAGATCGACGAGTTGAGAGATATGATAGCATTGATTACACCCGACCATGTGGGGATGTTCAGAGAGGCATACGGTGGTATTCTGAAGATGGTTTTCAGACTCACTGACAGTGACAGAAGCGCCATTCATACTCTTCTCCAGTTCTATGACCCGGGTTTGAGATGTTTTGTGTTCCCGGACTACTTGTTGGGGCCTCTGATGGAGGATTATGCTAGTATCTTGGGTATTCCGATCCGAGATCAGATTCCTTTCTGTGCTATTAGGGGAGAGCCTGATGTCCTTGGGATTTCTCGTGCTCTTTATTTGAGTCCGGAGATGACCAAGGAGGGTTTGAAGGAGAAAGGAAAATTACCTGGATTTCATTTGAGTTTCTTGGAGGCTAAAGCCAAGGAGCATGCTGTTGTGGGTAATTGGAGGACCGTCTGTGCTTTAATTGCGGCGAGCATCTATGGGATCATCCTATTCCCTAATCAGAAGAATTTTGTGGATATTAATGCCGTCCGGTTGTTTATGCAGAGGAATCCCATTCCTACTCTGGTTGGGGATGTTTATTACTCGGTCCATAATCGGAACGAGAAGCGGCGCGGTGGTCTGATCCGATGTTGTGCTCAGATGCTATTCAGGTGGTTTATGGGGTATTTGCCTTCCCGAGGTGCTTTTGCTCATCTCGATCCTACGGTCAAGTGGTCGGTCAGATTGATGGGTTTGCGGGCTGCTGATATAGCATGGACTCATAATGGTTTGGCTGGACGGAATTTTATATATAGCTGCGGGGATTTCCCCAATGTGCCTCTTATAGGAGTTCAGGGCTGCATTAATTACAACCCAACGCTTCTTAGGAGACAGATGGGGTTCGCTATGGAAGTTCCTCCCCTTGAGTGTGAGACTCAGGAGTCCTTTTACTTCCCGGTTGAGGGTAATCAGGCCAAGCTGATGCAGGTGTCTGGGTCATGGCGTAACATTCAAAGAAAGGGCAAGGTTCCGTTTGGCAAGGTCAACAGCCGGTATTTTCCTCTATTCGATGATTGGCTTCGGAAGAGGATTGAGATCACACATCTACCATTTCCGGGAGGTGATCCTTGGTGTCCTATGATTGAGGGTCCGCGTTCTTCTGTCAGTATGGAAGAATTCCTCGAGATGAAGAGAGCCAAAGATCAGTTGCTTGCGGAGAAAGCTGAATTGGAGATGAGTGTTGCTCGGATTCAGACGGCCAACCAGGAGATCAGAGTGAGGATGGAAGATCAAGATAAGCGACATGCATTGGAGGCAAAGCGCTTTGAGATGGATACTGCCTACTATGGGAAGGTCAATCAGGCTTTGACATCTTCAACAAAGGAGCACGACATCACCAAAGAGAGATTGGCTAGGGCTTCAAAGGTCATTGAAGATGAGAAGAGGAGGCAAATCCTCGTGAGGGATCAGAGGGATGACAGAGTCAGAGTTCTCATTGCTGAGTGGGAGGCAAAGCTGAAGATCAAGGAAGCGGAGAATGTGAAGACCATCGCTGAGAGAGATCATTACATCGCCGAGAGGGATCATTACATGGCTGAGAGAGATTATTACTTCAGGCAGATGAAGATTCACCAAAAGGAGGTGGGGAGATTACAGCAGGAGAACACCGAGCTCAGGTTCGCCGCAGAGTTCGCGAAGATGGTTGATGAGATAGGGCCGTCTGGGGGACCCTCATCAGGATAGATCTTTATCATTTGTGTGGATTACCGTCAGGCTTGTTGACGGAATTCATTTTGCTTGTATTTCTTTCCCGATTCTGGAAGATTGTATTGGATTTATATCTGATTTGTATCAGTTGTGATGTATGACTATGGCACTTATTGTGCATTTTGCTATGTGATGATTGTTTTCATTCAGTGGTTGATCTCCAAGCTTTATTTGCTTTACTGTATGCACTCACACAGCACACACACATGGTTGGGGGTATTTTGCTAAATCATATATCTCTGATCTGTATGATGAAATCGAATGATGAATATCAGAATATTGCTGCCAGATTATGTCTCGATGAAGCCAAGATCGAGAGACAAAGTGTTCCTCATGTGGATAAACACTGTATTCATGCATGATCATAATAACTTGTGTTTTATTTTGCAGGTATCCGTTCTAACGTGCTTGATTGTTTCAGGAATCATTGCTCGTGCTCGCAGAGTTGTACCTTTGCACTCAACACGTCCTCACAGATACTTCACGCGACGCAATACTCCCAGACTAATGGATCTCCCGAATACAGATATCCTCGAGCTGAAAGACAAGATGAACGAATTGATCAACATCATGCAAGGGTTTGCAGTTGGTCAGAAAGCTCTAGCTGACAAAGTCGAGAAGCTCGAGCGGGCTTCAGCGGCAAACAGTGGTGTGAACCTGGATGGTGTCTCCAACCAGGGGCTGGGTGGTTCTCGAGATGGTGGCAAGAGAACGACAGTGGGTATAGTGAATAATGCCGCTGGTTTTGGTGCTGCGGGTGGTCAACCGGGTCAGACTATGAAGGACAGTCTGTTCCCGCCTTTCTTCGGGGTTGAGGACGACAGAGAGGAAGACCGAGAGGCTGATCAGTTCTCTATGCACAACGAACCGTTCGGACAGTACGGTGCCCCACCACAGAACAAAGAGATCCAGCTGCTGGCTGAAAAGATCCGAGCTTTGGAGAGTTATGCCACTCCTGGGGTGGTCAACATGTCGAATATGGGGCTAGTGGAGGGGATTGTGATCCCGCAGAAATTCAAAGCGCCTACATTTGATAGATATAATGGGAGCTCCTGCCCCGAGACTCATCTGCAAGCATTTGTCCGTAAGATCTCTGCATACACCATGGACCAAAAGCTGTGGATGTACTTCTTCCAGGACGGTCTGTCCGGAGGCTCACTGGAGTGGTACACCAAGCTCAAGTCCTCAGATGTCAAGAACTGCAGGATCTTGGGGACGCATTCTTTAAACAGTATCAGTTCAATGCTGATATGGCTCCGAGTCGTACCCAGCTGCAGGGTATGTCTCAGAAGAATAATGAGGGGTTTAAAGAATACGCTCAGAGATGGAGGGAATTGGCTGCCAGAGTGCAACCTCCACTTGTGGACAGAGAGATGTCTGATCTCTTCATGGGGACCTTGCAGGGGGCATTCGCCGAAAGAATGGTTGGTTGTCCGGTGACAAACTTTTCAGATATAGTGGTTGCCGGTGAGAGAATAGAGAGTTGGCTGAAGCTCGGAAAGATTCAGGGGGGTAATGCTTCTTCGTCAGGGTCAAAGAAGCCTTTCAGTAATGGCCAGAGAAAGAAAGAGGGAGATACCAGTGCGGTGTATGCACAGAGAGGACCCAGTAGGGATCGTTACTTCCAGCACACTGCTGCGGTAACTATTCCTGCTGAAAATCAGCAACAGCAACAACAACAACCGCAACAACAAAGACAACCCTTTCAGCAAAGGCCTCAGAGGGCTGGTTATCAGGTGCGGGGGAGGATGAATGACCGTCAGTTCGACAGGCCACCTGTGACTTACTCTTTCTTGTTCAAGAAATTGCAAGACTTGGGGTTGGCACAGCTAAGGACTCTGGCACCTTTGAGACCTGATCAGAGGCCAGCCAATTATGATGAAAATGCAAAGTGCGAATTCCATTCAGGTGCTCCCGGACACAATATAGAGAACTGTAAAGCTTTTAAGCACACAGTTCAAGACTTGGTGGATTCGAAAGCTATCAACTTCGCACCATCTCCCAACGTCAATGCTAATCCCATGCCCGCACATGGTCAAAGGGGGGTGAATGCTATCTCTGAGGAGGGCGGAATCGGGTTGTTGAGGGTTGATCAGTTGAAGACTCCTCTGGCTGAGGTTAAGAGGCAGTTGTTGTTGAATGGGGTCAATCCGGGCTGCGGTGTTGATTGTGATGAGTGCACTATTTCTGTCAATGGTTGTGATTTGTTGAGAGAGACTGTCCAGGGTCTGATGGACGATGGGAGTATTTTGATTGAGAAGGTTGATATGGGAAGAGATGAGGTCTCCACCATAACGATTTATTTTGACCCGGTGGATTTGTCTACTCTGGCGGAGGCGGCTCCAGTTACCATCACGGTACCTGGACCAATTCCGTATGACAAAGATGATGTCGTGCCATGACATTATGGGGGAGAAGTGTACTGTAATGGTGAGAAGGTAGAGGATCAGACTGCAGGTGAAACCACCGTGTCAAAGGTGGATAATGCCGGTCCTAGCGGTTTCACTCGCAGTGGAAGACTGTTTGCTCCTGACGCGTTGAGGGGAGGAGAAGGAGAAAAAGAGAAAAAAGAAAAGGCCGAGGCTTTAGCCAGGGCGAAAGGGAAAGCAGTGGTTGGTGATAGTACTCCAGTAGTGACACCGACGCCAGGGGGGTCAGAAGAGAAGCTTGATGATGATGCAGAGGAATTCTTAAGGATCATCAAGAAGTCTGAGTACAAGTTGGTGGACCATCTGCAGCAGACTCCCTCCAAAATCTCGATTCTATCTTTGCTGTTAAGCTCGGAGGGGCATAGAGAGGCTCTATTGAAGATCTTGAAGAAAGCCTATGTTCCTCAAGAGATTACCATTAACCAGTTGGAGACGGTCGTGTCTAATGTGCATGCCAGCCATGGGTTGGGCTTTACTGACATGGACCTGACTGTAGATGGGAGAAATCACAACCGGGCGTTACACATAGCAATGGAATGCAAAGGAGTTGTGCTTTCGCATGTGCTGGTTGATACCGGCTCCTCATTGAATGTGTTGCCGAAGAAGGCTCTGGCAAAGCTGAATTGTGACGGGTTGATTCTGACTCCCACCGATCTGATAGTGAGGGCATTTGACGGGTCGAAGCGGGCTGTATTTGGAGAAGTTGAGCTTCCTGTGAAGATAGGCCCAGAGGTGTTCAAGTCGACTTTCTATGTCATGGATATTCAGCCGGCATACAGTTGCCTGTTGGGTCGCCCATGGATCCATGCTGCTGGGGCAGTGACCTCGACTTTGCACCAGAAGTTGAAATATATCTGGGAAGGACAGGTTGTCACCGTGTGCGGAGAAGAGGACATCTTTGTCAGCCACCTGTCCTCATTCAAATATGTTGAAATGGACGGCGAGATATGGGAGACGCCCAGTCAAGCTTTCGAAACCGTCAAGGTGGAGAATGCTCTGTTTGCAAAGGAAGAAGAGAAACCGTCCATTACTTCGTACAAACAGGCTGCCGAGGTGGTGAAGAATGGAGAGGCTCCTGGTTGGGGCAGGATGATGGATATCTCTGCAAAGAAAGACCGCTTCGGAGTGGGGTACCAGCCTGGCAGAGGCTCGTCAGGACAAGGCAGAGGACGCCGTACGTCAGTCACCTTCACTAGTGCCGGAATGCTGGATCCGGATCACATCTGCATGATGAGTGAGGAAGCTGATAGCGACTGTGAAATAGACCAATGGATAAAGCCGTGCGCACCAGGGATGGGAATCCAGAACTAGAAGGCTGAAAAGATCATCCGGGTCACTCTGCTGGAAGAGTAATATTTTTCCTGTTTTGATTTTATATGCATGAAAGCCATACGTGTTGCCCGACACGTAATGGTCCATTGTAAGGGCCACCTCATGTTTAAATTTGCAAGTTTGCATCATTAATAAAAGGATGTTTTTCAGTTAAAAGAGGTGTTCCCTGTTTTTCATCTATTTTTGCAGTTTAAAAAAATAATAAGAAATAAAAAAGAAAATAAAAATGGCAATGTTTTCATTTTTCTTTTTCAATTTGTCTCTTTCCGGTTCTAAGCAATGCATGAATCAACATTCATGCAGATGCGATCATTCTCCGGATCTCATTGATAACAATCCTGTTACACCCTCGTATGACTTCGACAATCCGATCTATCAAGCCGAAGAAGAAGGTGAAGAAGATTGTGAACTGCCAGGGGAATTAGCCAGGTTGTTGAAACAAGAGGAGAAGGTGATTCAGCCGCATGAGGAACCGATTGAGGTTGTGAATCTGGGTACCGACGAGGTCAAGAAAGAAGTGAAAATCGGGGTTGCTTTGGAGGAAAGTGTCAAAAGCAGAATGGTAGCATTGTTAAAAGAGTATGTCGACATCTTTTCCTGGTCTTATCAAGATATGCCAGGGTTGGATACCGATATTGTTATGCACAAGCTACCGTTGAGAGCAGATTGTCCTCCAGTGAAACAGAAGTTGCGCAGAACTCGACCTGATATGGCGATGAAGATTAAAGAGGAAGTGCAGAAGCAGTGGGATGCTGGTTTCCTTGCTGTCACTAATTATCCTCCGTGGGTCGCGAACATCGTGCCAGTCCCGAAGAAAGATGGGAAGGTGAGAATGTGTGTGGACTACCGAGATCTGAATAGAGCTAGCCCGAAGGATGATTTTCCGCTACCTCACATTGATGTGTTGGTAGACAATACAGCTTAATTCTCGGTGTTTTCCTTCATGGATGGCTTTTCTGGCTATAATCAAATCAAAATGTCGCCAGATGATATGGAGAAAACAACGTTCATCACACCATGGGGCACTTTTTGTTATAAGGTGATGCCATTCGGTCTCAAGAACGCCGGTGCTACTTATCAGAGGGCCATGGTGGCTTTGTTTCATGATATGATTCATCATGAAATTGAATGCTATGTTGATGACATGATAGCAAAGTCCCAAACAGAAGAGGGGCATTTGGTAGATCTGGCCAAGTTGTTCGACCGGTTGAGACAGTTCAGACTGAGGTTGAATCCGAACAAGTGCACTTTCGGAGTACGGTCCGGTAAATTCCTGGGGTTCATTGTAAGCGAGAAAGGAATCGAGGTTGATCCTGCTAAAGTAAAAGCAATAAGAGAAATGCCTGAACCGAGAACAGAGAAGGAGGTTCGTGGTTTCTTAGGTAGATTGAACTACATTTCACGGTTCATATCTCATCTAACAGCCACGTGTGAACCTATATTCAAGTTGTTGAAAAAAGATCAAACGGTCAGGTGGAATAATGATTGCCAAGCGGCATTCGAAAAAATAAAAGAGTATTTGCAGGAGCCTTCGATTCTGATGCCTCCTGTGGAGGGAAGACCGTTAATTCTGTACCTGACAGTCCTCGAGGGGTCTATGGGGTGTGTATTGGGGCAGCATGACGAGTCTGGTCAAAAAGAGCATGCCATATACTACCTTAGCAAAAAGTTTACCGACTGTGAAACAAGATATTCACTGCTCGAGAAAACTTGTTGTGCTTTGGTCTGGGCTGCTCGCCGACTGAGGCAGTATATGTTGGTTCATACCACTTTATTAATTTCCAAGATGGATCCAATCAAGTACATTTTTGAGAAGCCAGCATTGACCGGACGGGTTGCGAGGTGGCAAATGATTTTGACGGAATATGATATACAGAATACCTCTCAGAAAGCAATCAAGGGGAGTGTATTGTCTGATTACCTCGCCCAGCTACCCATTGATGATTATCAACCGATGAAGTTTGAATTCCCTGATGAGGACATCATGTTTCTCAAATCGAAAGATTGCGAGGAACCAATCCCGGAGGAGGGGCCTGACCCTGAATCCGAATGGATTCTGATGTTTGATGGGGCCGTTAACGTGAATGGTAGCGGTGTTGGTGCTGTTTTGGTTACGCCGAAAGGATCTCACATTCCTTTTGCTGCCCGGCTAACATTTGAGTGCACCAACAACGTGGCTGAATACGAAGCTTGTATATTGGGGGTTGAAGAGGCGATCGATTTGAGAATCAAGAACCTCGTCATATATGGAGATTCAGCTCTGGTGATAAATCAGGTTAACGGAAAATGGTATACGCATCAGTCTCATTTAGTTCCATATCGGGATTACACGAGGAGATTGTTGACGTTTTTCACCAAGGTGAAGATGCATCATGTGCCCAGAGAGGAGAATCCTTTGGCAGATGCTTTGGCTACTCTGGCTGCCTTGATTAAAGTACAATGGTGGAATCAGTTCCCTAGTGTTGAAGTTGGACGTCTGGATAGACCGGCTTATGTGTTTGCTGTTGATACAGCGCCTGATGAGGAGAAGCCGTGGTATTACGATATCAAGCGCTATCTGGAGACGCAAGAGTATCCTGAGGGAGCATCTAAGAAGGACTGAAAGACTCTGCGGAGGTTGGCCATGGTGTTCTATTTGAATAAGGATGGGGTTTTGTACAAGCGGAATTTCGATTGGGTCTTGCTCAGATGTGTCGATGATAGAGAAGCAAGCCAGTGGGAATGCAATGGTGAAGAAGCTGCTAAGGGCAGGCTATTATTGGATGACGATGGAGGCCCAATGTTTCAATTTCGTGCGGAAGTGTCATAAATGCCAGATTTATGCTGACAAGGTGCACGTGCCTCCTAACCCGTTGAGTTTGATGTCGTCTCCATGGCCGTTTGCTATGTGGGGCATTGATATGATTGGAAAGATTGAGCCTACGGCTTCGAATGGGCACCGGTTCATATTAGTGGCTATCGATTACTTCACCAAGTGGGTAGAAGCAGCCTCTTATACGAACGTGACGAAGCAGGTCGTTGCCAGATTTCTCAAGAGAGACATCATTTGCCGATATGGGGTTCCCGAGAGAATCATTACTGATAATGGTTCTAATTTGAATAATAAGATGATGGCAGAACTGTGCCGGGAATTCAAGATTGAACATCACAATTCTTCTCCCTATCGTCCGAAGATGAATGGGGCGGTTGAGGCAGCCAACAAGAATATAAAGAAGATTGTGCAAAAGATGGTGGTAACCTATAAAGACTGGCATGAGATGTTGCCGTTTGCATTGCATGGGTATCGAACGTCGGTGCGCACATCTACTGGGGCAACTCCTTTCTCATTGGTATATGGAATGGAAGCTGTGCTACCGGTTGAGGTTCAGATTCCCTCTTTGAGAGTCCTGATGGACGTGAAATTGCAAGAGGCTGAATGGGTAAGGACCCGGTATGAGGAGCTGAGCCTGATTGAAGAAAAGAGGCTGGCGGCTATCTGTCATGGGCAGTTGTACCAGCAGAGGATGAAGCGTGCTTTTGACAGAAAGGTACGACCTCGGGTATATCACGTGGGTGATATGGTGCTGAAAAGGATCCTTCCTCCTCAAAACGATCAAAGGGGCAAATGGACACCGAATTATGAAGGTCCATTCGTGGTCAAGAAGGTTTTCTCTGGTGGAGCCTTGTTGTTAACGACCATGGATGGCGAAGATTTTCCATCCCCTGTGAATGCGGACGCAGTTAAAAAATACTTCATATAAAGAGACCCGCTGGACGAAAAGAATAAAATAGTCCAGGCAAAAATGGGCATCCCGGCGAACCAAAAAACAGAAAGAAATGGTTCGGGCAAAAATTAGGGATAAAAAGAAAAAACTGTACACCCGACAAGTCGAAAACCTGAAAAGGCGACTTGGGCAAAAAAGGGTATCCCGGTGGACTGAAAACCCGAAAGGGCGGTCCAGGCAAAAGAGGGATTGAAACGAACAACTGCGTCTGGCATGATCATTAGCGCTTTGGTTAAAGCATCATGGATAATACCCGGTAGGGATCAGTCAGAATCGTCTTGTTCAGAAGGCAGAGAGCACGGAGAGTCTGAGGACATATGGGGTGTAACCGAGTTGGAACTCGATGAGATTACGGGTTTCACATTGCCATTAGGATAGATTTTTCCTTTTGTGCGCAATTACCTCTTTTCAGGAATTGCTTCCTTTGTATTGCTCGTTTGAGCCACACTTCAAATCAATAAAATGCATATTCAGTCAAATAATTTTGTTTTTGTTTTTCATTACCGCTTTGATTGCAAAAACATCCGATTATCTTTGATAAAGAATCTTGCATTTTAAGACATACAGGTCCCTTCCAATGCATGCTTATAAGATTGAAAATTTGAGATCTTATTCGGAAGGTTGAGTGACCCAAGTGTTGAAATCTTGACACGCCTGGGGCACGGTTTTATCTAACGATCTCTTTTGCAGGTACTGTTAGATATTTTCCCTCACTTGCCGGTTGTGATGTGGAAGCTTTTGACAGGGTAAATCCCCGTGGAGTCCGATCAGGGACGAACGAATGAAAGGACGGTGAAAAGACGACGGTGAAACGTACGACGATCCTTGGAATTAATCAAGAAGACTCTTCAAAGTCTGAAAATTGAAAAGTCTGTATAAGTCCCAGGAGTTCGCTTTCCGTCGAGCGCGAAGCGGTTTGGAATACAAGATGATGGAGCAGAAAAGTCCAGACGAGTCTGGGAGTTCTCAAAAGTGGAAAACTGATAGTGGAGTTAGATGGTGAATGCCAGGGTTCGACGAGTCGGAGGGTGTTCAGTACCAGAATTGCCTCATCTCCCCAAGCAGAGTCGTGAGGACTAACTCCCCAGCAGATTCGAGGTCTCCCTAGCAGGGTCACGATGGTTATCCCCAGCAGGTCTTGGATCAATATTCCCCAATCGCCAGGCCTGAAGGTGACAATTTCCCCAGCGGAAGTATCTGTGTGGTGTGGTTTCCCAAGCAGAGTCGGAATTGATATCCCCAGCTAGTCAAGACTGGTGTATCCCCACAGAGTGCATTGGTGGTGCTACCCCAGCAATTCCTTGAGCGGATCGGGTGCGATGGAGGTTATCCCCAGCAAGGGTTGCCTTTTCCCAGCAGCAGCGCTATTCCCCATCAGGGTGGAGATCGGAGTGTTGACGAGTTCCTCGGCAGAGTATCTCGAGCTCCCCAGAAGAGTCCCTTGAGGGGGATATCTTTTATACATTCATCATGAAAAAATAGCATAGCATGTTGCATAGAAAAATAAATCGCGTAGCATTTCCATAATTATGGAGCATTACGCTGAAAAATCAATCATGCATCATTATTGCAAGCATGAGCTAGTCTCAGACCGTGGTTACCGTTTGAGAAGTGGTTGCCTGAGGGTGAAGGTGTTGCTCTGAGGAGTTTGGCACCGTTTTTTATCAACAGTACTTCCCCAGTAGTGCGATACTGGAGGAAACTTTTCCGTCGGGCAGAGATGGGAATGTTATGCGATCAGCGCGACTCAAGCCGTGGTTACCGTTTGAGATTTAGTTTCGCCGGATGGTGAAGGTGTTACTCTGAGGAGTTTAGCATCATGATGTCAGATCAACAGTACTTCCCCAGTAGTGCGATACTGGAGGAAACTTTTCCGTCGGGCGGAGATGGAAATAAGATGGGAACGTTACGCGATCAGCGCGACTATCGGGGTTCAAATGGAGAAAAGGAAATGTTGAGGCATTTTCTGGAGATCGGGGTTCAAATGGAGAAAGGGAAATGTTGAGACATTTTCTGGAGAGCGGGGTTCAAACGGAGATTGGAGTTGAAGATTAAATCCGAGATGAGGTCCTCAGGGTTATCTTCTGTTCATGTGTCACCTTAGACTTTGGCTGAGGCCAATAGAGGTCGTTATGGGTGTCTTCTGAAGAAGAGATGCACATGTTACCTTCCTTTTATGAAGGTGTACCCTCTGATATGTCGCCCTCAGAGTGGTGTTTGGTGTTATTTCCGGTATTGCCAGCGGAATTATCACAAGAAAGCGGAGAACGAGGTTCAATTGGAGAAAAGGAAATGTTGAGGCATTTTCTGGAGAGCGGGGTTCAAATGGAGAAAAGGAGACACGAGGCATTTTCTGGAGAATGGGGTTCACAATGGCGATCGCGAGTTATCGTCAGGCGACTGAGGTTCAAAACGGAGAATGGGGTTCATTATTTTGGCAAGAAAGATGTCGGGGTTCAAATGCAGTGATCCGGGATCATTTGCGCGAAAGAAAATTTTGGGGTTCAAGAACATAAAAAAGAAGAGCAATCAGAAAATTTCGGGGTTCAAGAAAAAGCAAAAAAATAATAATCCCCAGCGGATGTGGTGTTCAGGCCATGGTTATCCATGCGTTACCATTTATTTTGGTATCCAGGTCGATGTTGCTGTTTCGGTGATCAGGCCGACTTTCTCCGTACCAGACGGATTTTTCTTCAAGATTGTTTCTTTGCCGATTCTGACAGGCATTGATAATTATTTCCCATCAGAGTGCAAATTGTTCTTCTGTTATTGGTATTCAATCACTCTTCATCCTGATCATCTGAAAGCCGAGGCTATTCATATCGTCAGGTTCACAGTGGATTGAATAGGGGCAGCTGTAACACCTCAAAATTTGCCCTCCTCTCTTGGGACTAGCTTAACATATTGCATATCATTTTTTAGGTCATTAGTCATTGCATCTTGGCATATCATGTGGCAACATCAATCAAGTCATCCTCCAAGTCTTGGTCAGAAGATAAGAGGTTGGGATTCAAGCTGAGGGTTTTCATTGGACTGCTCATTAACCATCTGAGGGTGGTGGTACAAATTAGGGTTTCATGGTTCTCAAGGAGATTGATCTGCATCTTGGTTGCAATGGTACATCATCATCATCATGGTCTTGATATCATCCAAGAGATTGATCAGATGCCTTGAGATTAGGGTTTTGACCACTGGTCAACCCTAATCATCTGCATTGGGCCAGTCAGGGTTTGTCAAGGAGATGGGGTCTACAATGGATATGGGGATCATTACATGATTATATTGAGCTTATGGAAGCTAGGGTTTCATCATTGAGCCATTTCATCAGGAGTTAGAGGCTCAAGTTGATCAGTGCATAGCCAGATTCATCTATCAGTCAGAAAAGTCAACTGTGGTCAACTGTGCCTAAAATGATGGATTTGGAGGTGGGAGAGGGTTGGATATACTTCATTCATGTTTAAACAAGTTTCATTTGACATTTCAAACATCAAGAATGAAGAAAATAAAGTCATATGAAAACTTTCCAAAAATAGAAAGTGACCTATAATTGAAAGTTTCCAAAAATGGAAAGTTTTTCACCTCAAAATTACATGTCCAAAAATGCTTTAAATGAAACTTTGTCCAACATGAAAGTTGTATATCTTGCTCTCACCTTTCCAAAAAGTCCAAGAACATGAATTTCTCATGTGTGGTTCGCAAGTTGTGATCAAATCATTTTCCAAAAATGCCTAAATTCAAAGTGGCATAACTTTCACATGGAATGGCCAAATTGGGTGATCTTTCTTTGAGCAAACCACATTTCACATGTACTTTCATGATGCATCATCATATTTCATCAAAAATAATCATGGCAAAAAGTCATTTTTCAAGTGGATTATTTGAAAATTGGTGGGAAAATAGGTGATTTTGTGAAATACATGGATTTTGCATACAAGGCCAATTGCTACACATCACAAATGTCATTTAGAACTTGTTTGCATTGGCTTGGTACTGTTACATTGACTGGTTTTGCAAAAGGACATTTTGGACATTACACTTGGAAATGCATTTCACTAATTCATTTTGATTTTGCTAATTGTGATTAGTAAATGGATTAAGGCATGGTATAAAAGGATAATTATAACAGAAAATCATAATCACACTTCACAATTTCAGATCTAACCAATTTTCCCTCCAAAAACCTCTCAATTCTCCAAACTTTTTCCACACATGTTTCATCATTTCTCATCAAATTCTTCATCAATTATGCTTGTTTTTGTTTGATCCACACTTTACAAGTGTTGGTGCACAACTGTTTCATCCAAATCGTGGCAAAGGAGTGAAGAATTGGAACTGTTGCATTCAAGTTCATCCATGGCTTTTTGCTCGTTCTTGGATCTGGAGCACCTTTGAGCTGAACGACTTGCTTCATTCACTTCCTAGAACATCAATCCACGACTGTTTTGGCATTAGAGACCTTGAAGCTCGCGATTCCAACAGCTGCTCCATCAAGAGGTTAGAACTAGATTTCAATGATTCTCAAAATCTTGATGTGATTTAGGTAGATCTTGTGATGTAGAACACGATGCAACTTGTATCATTGATTTTCGTTAGGTTTTGAATGAGATATCATGATTTGAACTTTGACCTAGGAAACTTCTTTTGCTCGATCCGGTTGATATGTTTAGAGTTAGGTCAAATGCTTGCCATATCCATGATCTAGGTTGAAAGACGAATACAGTGATATATGATTTGTTGCATTTGGTGAAGATTTGTTTATATGTGATTTCTGGAATTTTGTTGTTGTTCTTGAGCAAGAACGCGTTTCAGAATCAGTTTGATCTTTGTTGCCTTGGCTGTGTTTGAATTTTATGTTTACCGCCACCATTGACCAATCGCGTGCTGCCATTGCATTTAGTTAAACGACCGCGTTTTGGATTTCGTTGCCAGAATTACAATTATGCCATTATTCCACATTATTTCATTTCATTTCATTTTCTTTTTCATTTTTTCATTTCATTTTGATTCATAACTTCAAAAGTTCATAAGTGATTCATTTTTTGTCCAAATTTGATGAGACTTTTTGCATTATTCTCCTTGTGATGTGTAGTTTTTTATGGTGATTTTTATCATTTTTGTGCACGTGTGAAAAAATAAATTGCCTAGGGTTTGATTGAATGTGTCCAATTTGTGTATGCCATGCCATTTCATTCATAAAATGATGATGCTTCCATAGAAATGCTTGAAATTTTTTGTGCATGTTCTGGACTCTTTGCTGGTGATTTTGATGTATAGTTTTCAATTTTTGTATCCCTGGTTGTTGAGATATGAATTTTTGATTAGAGGTGTGACAATTTGTGTCACATCATGCTTGGTGAATTTCATGATTTTATTTTCCATGCTTGTGGACATTGGATTGAGCTAAATTTTTGCATGATTGAGCATATGGATGTTGAGAATACAGGTGAATTTTTCTGGATTTATTTATGGCATTTCCTATTTGATTGGAATTTTCTCCCCTGTTTGGTCATTTGTTGATTTTTTGTGACACATGTTGGCATTTGATTTGTGAAATTCTGGTTATTGATTGGATGAATGTGAAATTTGACATGTGAATTCTAGACACATTATAGGTCATTTTGGATTTGATCCCATTCATTTATCATATGTTGTCACTGTTTTATGATTGATGGAAGTTGATGATTGTTTTGATGACTTGTGTTGGCTTGCTTGAACTTGTCTGAACTTTATGAGTTTAATTTCCATACTTCCTCTGGTCCAAATGGCATGAAATTTGATATACTACTCATTGAATGTGTTCTGTTTAAGCTTGAATTTTTGTGGAATTTATTGAGCTGTTTTGATATTGATTTGATTGTGATCATTCTGTTTGCTCTAATATGTTTCCAAAATGCATAGTTTGGCATGTTTTGTGTATGAAATGGATTTGGTGCATAGTTTTGGTGTGAGACCAATTGGATTCTCTTTTTGCTTGATAAATTTTGGTTTTGGTTAATTTTCACATGCTGTTTTGAATTTTTCATCTCCTTTGGACCCTAGGCTTGTCCTAGTGGTCTTGTTTCTCACTTTTGAATTGTGTTACAGGTTGAGATGCAAATGCCTTAAAGGAGAAGGATGCAAGTTAATTGAGTTTGATTTGGCTAATTGTTGTGAACTAACTTGGTATTTTGTAGGATGCTTGGCTCACTTGAGTTGATTGTGCTTTGCACATTGCATTGGTTGATTGTATTGACTGTTGATTCTTAACTTGTCTGTTTTGACTGTGTGATTGGTATACTGACTGTACTTGATTGATTTCAGGTACCATAGTCGCTTTAGTTCTTTAAGAACTTGCTGTGCTGTTGCTTGGTTGTATAAACCAGTTGAGGTAGACTCTCTTGTCTCCATGTAGTCTGGAAGACCTGGCTTGTTATTTAGCCAGGCAACTGTCTGAAGTCCTCCTTAAGAGGCGATGTTTGTGATTGTTTAACTTTGTCCCCAAGCAGGTAAAGACCTCTATGAGGCAATTGGCGGATCAAAGAGATATGCAATCTATCTCCCGCTATTCTGTTGAGTCGTCCCTCTGCTCACACCACTGTGTTGATGCATTGGGACATTAACCCAAGATCTTTTACTATTGTACAGTTGAGTCAGAGTCTTGAGTGTAGAAGGGTTCCCGCTTTCTGGACCCACGCTCCTTTGTCTGAAGCTCTCCCTGGCCAGGGATAAGAGCTATGAAGTCTCATGTTCACTCACCTTTCATCTGCTTCACCCTGACTCTCAATGTCAGGGTTAAGAGCGAACACTACCCTGTACAGTTGACTTGCCTTGGCAGTCTCACCTTTGTTTGAGCCTCATTTGACTGGATATAGTGTGTGCTATTTGAAATGTTTGCTTTATTTTGATTGAGCATGTGTGTTTTGTGTTTCCTGGTTAGGATTAGCTTGCTGTTGAGCAAGTTAGGATAGAAACCATAACATAGGGCAATGATGCATGATAACACCTAGGCTCGAGTACAGCTCCCTAGTAGTGTGTCTCCCTTTGTATCTGGTTAGAATTTCTTTCCCGTTCAGGGGAACTACGTCGCCCTGATCCTCATACCAGATGAGGTACGTAGGCAGGAGACCGTGCGAGGTCTCTCCGAGCACTTTTTTTTTCTTTTTGTGTGTGTTTGCTTGTTAGCCCTCTTATGTGCCAGGATATGGATGTAAGACCAGCGATTGTCTGTCCGTATCCTGAGTGTGTTTGTTTGGTTCGAAAGCTGATGTAAGTCCAGCGATTGGCGTTCGGGTTCCATGTTTGCCTGTGTTTGTGTGTGTCTTGTTTGGCGTGCGTGAGCCGAACTACGGCAGCTCTGATTCTCGTTCCAAACGAGATACGTAGGCATAGAATGCGATGTCCTAGCGAGCCCTCTCCTCATTTCCCCCACATGTGTTATCTTCGGTGTGTGTGTGTGATGTTTGTTTAGCAACCTTTTCTTTCTTTTAGAGCGTGGATCCCGTCGAGTACGACGGACGTGAGGGGTGCTAATACCTTCCCCTTGCGTAACCGACTCCCGATCCCTTTCTCTTTGGTCGCGAGACCATGCTTTTTCCTAGGTTTACTCTGAGCGTTTCCTTTCCCTCTTTTGGGATAAATAACGCACGGTGGCGGCTCTGTGTTGTGTTTTGTTTTAGCCCGCCGGTTGTTTTTCGCGGATGCGACAGGTGTGTCCAAAGATTGAGAAGAACTCCTACCTCATCTGTAGGCTTCCACACAACACTATCAAGGTCAACCTGGATAGAAAAGTCTCTTTCTTTTCCCCTAGAATTGTCAAAACCAACCACAACACCACACATCTTGCAAACCTCTAAAATCTTAACAAAATCTTTAAAGAAATGTTAAATTCAAAACGAATCTCCTCAAAAATCACCAATCTCTAAAAATGTGATTCAGATTCATACAATAATGGAGAAATAATGAGATAAAAGATGAAAAAATCGTTTGCAAGAGTTCAAAATGATTTAAAACACTTTTGAAAATGTGAAAGAATAAGTGGTTTGAGATCTCAAATCAATATTAGAAGTATGTGTTTTCTAAAACTGTGAAGGTTTTGAGAGACAAATGATTTGATAGGTGTTGGAGATCTAACATAAAAATGAGTGGAAAATGATGTTTGATATGTGTCATAAGCAAAAATTATGATTTTAGTCAAAGAGAAAAGTAATTAGAATCAATACATGAAACATATGAGAAATCCATATTTATGATTTGGGTCATAAATCGAGTCATAATTTGAGTCATGAATATGTATGATTCAAATCAAACAAGGTAGAGGCAAAAGATAGAACTCAGATCTCCATGATTCGAGTCAAGTGTAACTCATGTTTCAAATCAAATGGTGTTATGATTTAAATCAAGTACAAGTTGTGATTCGAATGATGACAACTTTCAACAATTCCTACACTATTTGTTTCAATTGTTTCGAGTCATAGGATGTGTGATTCGAATCACAAACCTAGAATCTCAAATTTTTGCAATTTTAAAGAGTTTTGAGATTCTACCAATGGCATGACTTGAACCAGACTCAAATATAGTTATTGATCCACTCTAGAAATTAACTTAAAGCATATCACTTACACTATAATCAAACATTTTTTATTTATGCATACCAAAAATGGATTTAAAACTCAATCCAAAAATGTGCAACTAATGAGGAGACTTAATGATATAAAACTACAAATTAAAAGCTTAAGAGATAAAAAACAAAACCATAACCATTAAGGTAACATAGACATGCCACTTCAAATGCAAAATGTTGGTAGATGCAAGTCTTTAATAAATTATGTGAAGGTACCAATGTCGGAGATTATAAAAACATTATAAGTCAATCACCTCACAAAATTTGAAGAAGATGATGCATATGATAAATATGTAAAAGGAAAAAGGTCAGTAGGTGATGATTCAAATTATACACATGTAAATATTTTCAAAAAGATGGGAGTAAGAACTCAAGCCACAATTAACAACATCTTCAAATGATTTCGAGAGATGTTGCATGTCTAGAAGTTGCTTTTTTCTTCTATAATAATGTCATTGCTTTTAATGTGAGATAAGTGGTGAATTACATAGAATGTTGGATATGCTTTCTAGACACGGCCTTGGGTTTAAGCCACCTTCCTACATTGAAATCAAAACCAAGTATATGAAACAATTTTTTTTGGAGGAGACAATAAAGGTCATTGAAGAACCCAAACTCATTTGGAAGAAAAAACAAGATGTACTATTCTGAGTGATTGATAGACTAATAAAAGGAGAACAATCCTGAACTTTTTAGTAAACAACACTAAAGCTACTCCTTTTTTATGTGGATTGGTTCCTCTCAGATATAAAAAATAGCCGACAAAATATTCTAGATGAATTATCATATTATGGAAATAGTAGGGGAAGAAAATGGGGCTTAGATCGTGACCAACAACATGACAAATTGCAAAGTAACTGGAGCTATGTTAATGGATAAAAGAAAGAAGTCATATTTGACACCCGCGTTACACGTTGTATTGACGTCATATTATAATATTTTGAAAAAAAGACTATTTCTCATCATGAAACAATTAGAAATGGTAAGAATTTAACTCAATATATTTATTATATGTCTTATGTATTTTCTTTATTTCAAAACTTCACTAAGGGGAATCATTTGGAGAGGCTAGTCGTAACATGGTTTACAACATCATATTTGACTTTGAGTTGTCTCATGGAAAAGAAAGGAGCATTGATAAGAATGCCCGCCGCTAATGAGTGGACGTCAAGTAAATTTGCAAAATCAATAGAAGGGAAGCATATTGAAGAAGTTGTCATGGATAACAAAATTTGGAAAAATATTTTCATTTGTTTGAATGGTGCTTAGCCATTAATCAAAGTACTTTGGTTAGTGGATTCAGATGAAAATTCAACTATGGAACTTATCTATAATGAAATGAACAAACCAAAGAAAAAAACATTCAAACAAACTTTAGTAGTGTCCAAAAAAGGATAAATATATTTTGTTGTTGTTTATATTCTGCTTTACATTTTGTAGCCTACATTTTTCACTTCTCTTTACATTTTACATCGCCTAAATTTTGTATTGCTCATTACATTTTCAAGCCTAAGTTTTGCATAGCTCTTTAGATTCTATTATGGTCTTTATATTATGATGTACATTTTTATTTATATTTTGCACCGTGCAACTAATTCACTATTTTTCTTTATAATTTAGTTTGAAACCTCTGTGAGATATTATTGATGATAGGTGAGATAAACAACTTCATAGGCATATGCATGTTGCAGGATATTGCCTCAACTCACAAATATGTATAACGATGATTTTAAAGTTAACTATGAAGTCAAACATGGATTGTATGATTACTTACAGAGAATGGTTGGAGATGTTAGCGAAGTTAGTAAAATTGATGCATAACTTGAGGATTTTAAGACAAAATTAAAAAAATTCTAGTCGGATTGCAATAGATACCCTTAAAAACAAAACTCCAACACCATTGCAGGACTTATATGGGGAAGAGCGTCCATATATTCAAGATTTTGCAACTCACATGCTAAGATTAACTTGGTGTAAAGTTGCATGTTGCATATCCCTGCCTCATGGGTTAAATGTTTTTCTCTTGGTGTAAGCTTTTGGTTTTCTTTATTTTGCTCTTGAGTCTCCTCATTGATTGTGTGTTTATATAGGATTTTTAAATACATTTTTAGCATGCATAAATCAAAGTGTTTGGTTATAGTTTGTGTAATATGATTTAACTCAATCAATTGAGATTTTGGATCAAGAACTATGTTTGAGAATGGTTCAAGTCATGACTATAGTAGAATCTCAAAAATATTTTGAAATTTTGTAAAGTTGAGATTTTGCAAATGTGATTTGAATCACACTGTTTGTCTTAGTTGAATCAGACTCACAGGGAACTCAATAATCATTTTCCAGTTTTCAATATTCAAATCACAAACTTGATGATTCGAATCATGACACTCCAATTCGAATCACAAGAATGATTGATTTGAATCACACTAAATTTAAAAACTTCACGACTTTCTTTTGGAACTCTGATTCTAATTACCATTTTTTCTAACTCAGATCATGTTTTCGCGTCGCGAAAAATACAGAGTCGTCATCAGATTTTATTTATTCCAAAGGAAAGGGAAAATAACGATAAAACCCAAAAACAGAATGTTCTTCACAACCAAGAAAGTATTCGAAAGTTGGTTATGAAATGGGGAGGTATTAACACCCCTCATATCCATCGTACTCAAGGGGAACCACTAGCTTGTATCAATGCGTATAAATGTTTTTTATTTGAATGTTGCTTGCTATCAATGAAATGAGATGAGTAAGAATAAGATAGGAGGAGAAAATAAGTTTTAATTTAGTGCGCTCGCCAAGGATTTGAATCTTTGTGCCTACGTATCCTCATTCATGCAATAAGAAACTCAGAGCTCTGTAGTTCCGTTCATAAACGGAGTATTTGTTTGGTTGTTTTTTATGAACAGTGTTGATGTTTACGTGCTACTGTTCACTTGCTTGTTGAAGCGTCGCGAAAAATACAGAGTCGCCACCGGATTTTATTTATTCCAAAGGAAAGGGAAAATAGTGATAAATCCCCAAATGAGAGAAATGTCTCGTAACCAAGAGCAGATTCAGAAGTCGGTTATGCAAGGGGAAGGTATTAGCACCCCTCACATCCATGGTACTGTTGGTGTAAGCCCTAGAGGCCAATACTTTTGGTACTTGTATCGAATTATTTATTAATAATAAAAGGCTTTTTCTTTATTATGTTTGTTTAATAAAGTCCCTAGAATAGCTAGTCCGTTTAATGTATCAAGTATGACTTAACCATGAGATCACATTAAGCATAAGGACACTATTCTTAAAGTATCCGTAGTCGAGCTTTATTGTGAAGTAGGATAACATTAAAGCATGAAGACTATTATGCTTATAGACTGATGATCACATCTCATGGGTCATGGATAAGGAGTTATTAAGTCTTAAACATAGGTATGAATATTAAGAGTAACATTTATACTGGATTGACCCGCTATGAGAATACTATATAGAATGTTATGCAAAGTGTCATAAGTTATTCTCATGGTGATAATGGTGTATACCACCCTTCGACCTCAAACCACTATGGACCCTAGATGTAGAGTCGAGTGCCTTATTGCTGATCAAATGTTGTCCGTAATTGGATGACTATAAAGACAGTTGATGGGTACTCCACGAAGCATGCTAAGGGACATGAGTAACCTAGATGGAATTTGCCCATCTTGCGTAACAGGATAAATGTCTATGGGCCTAATATTGAATTGGACAAGGATGACACGGTCTATGCCTTGTGTTCAATATAGACATAAGGACAAAAGGGTAATTGTGCACATTAGTATTATCACAGAAGGATTTGTCAGATCACATGACATTTTCGTGTCTTGGGTAGCAGTGATGTATTGCTAGATACCGCTCACTGTTTATTATGTTAAATACGTGATTTAATATAATTGCCAATGCCGCGAAAACCTACAGGGTCACACACAAAGGATGGATTGATGAGAGATAGAGTAACTAAGGAACACCGTAAGGTACGGTGCACTTAAGTGAATTGTATAACATCGTAAGGTACGGTGTACTTAAGTAGAATATGAAATATGGTAAGGTACCACGCGCTTAAGTGAATTTGGCATATTATAAGATATGGGCCACATACACTTAAGTGGGCTTTTTAGCTTGAAGCCCACACAAGTGGTTCTATAAATAGAACCCTTGTGTAGAAGCATTTAGCAGTTGAAATTTCGTTTCTCTCTCTCTCTCTCTCTCTCTCTCTCACTCAAAGCCTTCATTCGTAGCAGCTAGCACTGAGATTGAAGGAATCCGTTCGTGTGGACTGAGTAGAGACGTTATCATCGTTCAACGTTCGTGATCGCTCCGTAGATCTGCATCAAAGGTTACAATCGCCACAAGAGGTAACGATTCTATCACTGATCATGCCCATTCGTAAGGATCATTAAAGGAGAAATTTTAAATTCCGCTGCGTTTTGGATCGCCCTTCTCCTACAGGTACTCCATGGGAACCACTTGCTCGTATCAAATGTGTATGGATGTTTATTTATCTGTAAGTTGCTTGCTATCGAGAATGAGATGAAAGGATAAGATGGGGGAGAAAATAAGTTTTAAGTTAGTGTGCTCGCCAGGGATTTGGGCCCTTGTGCCTACGTATCCTCATACGTGCAATAAGGAAGTCAGAGCTTCGTAGTTCGGCTCAAAAATGGAACATTTGTTGGTTTTTTTTAATGAACAATATTGACGTCCGTGTGCTACTGTTCACTTTCTTGTATACTCTGTCATGGGAGCGGAAAGTATTTACTTGTTTGCGGTAAAGTGGATACGCTTGGATCGCACTCTAGCAGTTAAACATTACTTACTCGCACAGGGAGGCTTAAGCGTCTTTCACGGTAGAACGAAAGTAATACGTTCTTATTGAAAGGTTTTGAAGAGAAGGCCTTAAGGCAAAAGATGATTTGATTCGTTGGGGTTGGTTTTATGTATGGAGACAAGCATCAGACCCTTGACTAGATACAGTCAACGGTCCAATAACTCGGGAGTTGAGAGGACAATGTTGTCCTAACCACTCTTTTTCGTCCAAAAGAGATTTGAATTGTGAAAAGAGTTTGACAAGTCTAATCATTGGAACTTAGAGGGCGACAGGTATCTGACCATTGACTAAGTACAGTCAACAATCAGAGCACTTGGGAATCAAGAGGACCGTGGAGTCCTAACTACTATTTTTCTCCCTCCTAGCACCTAAATCTAACTTGTTCAAATCATTAGATGTTTTAAGGGGGAAAGTCAAGTGCCGGGTCCTCAGGCTAGGTACGACCGACAACCCAATTACTTGAATATTGTGTACAAACACGTACACCCCATTTGCATTCCAATTTGTTATGAAAATGGTTTTGAAAAAGGTACTTGACGTTGGATCAAGCATTTCAATTTATTATGAAAAGCGTGTGAAGAATGAAGGTGAGAGATAGAATTAGGTTGAGAAGAGAATGAAGAAGAGATGTGAATATTGGATCATGGAGTGGATGGAGAATATTTTATGTTGAATCAAATATTCACGTTGCAATGGGGTGGGTTTTATTCAGAAAATAACTTGGTGTTGAATCAAGTACCTTTTGTTTCTTTCGAAATGCTTTATTTATCGTTTTGTATTTTATCTTTGTTATTAACATGCATGGTGAACTAACTAGAAAGCAATAAAACTAAGCTATTACGTGATCATGGGATGGGGGGAACATTTAACCCACAATGGGGGGATGGATCCACACAATACAACATACATGGGAATGGAAGGAAATACAAATTACAAACTATTAAACTATGTACCATGCCTAAGGCATACAAGTGACATGGTACTTCAAACAATACAAAACTATTGAGTGAAAATGAAATGGTTAGGAGCATGACTAGATAGGAATGAACTTGAATCTCCAAGTCACATGTGGACACAAGACAACAAACGAGTTAGCATGAGATAAAGTCGAATGAATGAGAATGATGCAACAATATGTAAGTACATATAATGGTTATAATCGATTCAAAAGATAATAGATTAATCAATGAAAAACAATCAAAGATCTAACCTATGATCATGACAAATGAAATTAGACATACAAAGTATTCATCCCCTAAATTGAAATGAGATTTTCAATTTACAATATGATCATAAACCAACGAATCAATTAAATGGACAATTCAAGTGACTATTAATTCTAAAAGTAGAATATACCTAAACATGAATTAGGATCACAATCAATCAAACGAGAATTAACGATCCAAATTCAAGAATTGAATCTAATGGACATGATCATACAAATCAATCCCACAATAGTCCAATTGAATGCAAATTAACCTAATGAAAAAATCATGGTAAAATCGACCATGAACCATATTAATCCATACAAAATCCACAAAATGAAATAACCAAAATCTAACGACTAAAACCTAATCATGGAATTAAACTAAAGTTGAATCAAATGAAAATTAATTATGAAAAATTAAGAAATTAAAATCCACATGAAGATTAGTCTAATTTCTAAACCTAACCTAGCTCCTAATTACCAATTAATCTAATTAAGCACATGAACTATATTAATTCCTAACTAACAAAAATCAAGCAAGAAACTATCTTAGTTCTATCAAGATCAAAACAAACAATATCAAGTATTAGTCACAAAAACTAGAATTAAAATAAATTAATTAAAGATTACATGGGGATTAAGGGCTTATTAATGAGCATTAACATGGGCCAGCTTGGGGTGTATGGTGGATTGAAGGGGAGTATGAACAGAATCTGCTTCGGGCTTGAGCTATGGGAAACGTTTTGGATGAAAGGCCCAAATCCTTCCATCCGGCTCCAAGATTCGAGTTCCAACATGAATAGGTCAGCTTGAAGGAACCCACACATTCCCACTTACACACTCCGCCAAGAACCCTGTGAATCGCCACCCTACTCGCGAATAGAGGTGTAATCGCTAGAAGAATCTCATGAATTGATTTCTCCGTTTCACAAATAACCAGGAACAAAACACTTTCAACGCTTCGACCCGGGTCATAGATTTAATATCGAGTTGAGAATGGCGTCGAGGTCAAGGTCGACGTCGATGTTTTTTCGCGGAATGAACGTAATCGGAAGGAGAAACAAAAGAAAAGAGCTCACTGACCTCACTATCCGATCCGGGTAACTTTGTCCTTCAATTTTCTTCTCCGCTCGTTACGTTCTTCTTCTCCTGCACATTGCTACCCCTAACTCTTCTCTTTCATCTTTAGACGGTAGCGATTTCGAGGTGCTTCTGTATTGCGGTTCAGTCTATGAAGTAGAGGGTGAGGAAGATGCGATTCCTGGAGGTGATGAAGGTTTTTGTTGAAAGGTTGTTGGAGAGTGAAGAAGGTTCTATATGGAAGTAGGTTTTTTCTTCTTCTTCTCATTTCTGTTCGTGTTGTGTTTGAAGATTGTCGTGAAGTTCGTTGTGAAAGGTTGCGAGGTGGTTCGATTAGGGGATTTTGGTTGAGGTTGCAAGTTAGAAGATGAAAGTTGGAGGAGGTTCTTCCATGGAAGGTTTGTTGCCAGAATTTTGAGGGAGGTTGAGGTTGAAATTGTGAGGAATTTCTGTTCAGTTTTTTTTGGGTAGTGCTGCTTGCAGCGGTTGAGGGTTGAAGAGGGTGAAGGGGGTGAAGAGTTGTGGAAGTTAGGAGGAGTTTTTCTTCTTGAATATTATGCGGGTGGAATCCAGTTATGTACTCTGTTGGAGGGTTCTCATTGTTTTTGGATTTCTATTTTTTGAAGTGAAGTTCCATTACCATTGGTGCAGGATTCTGTTATATATTTTGTTAGAAGTTTTGGTTTTCAGTTATGAAAGTTATGATAGTTCATTCTGTTTGCAGGTTGTTGGATTTTGTTGAAGTTCTGTTATATCGGTTGGAAATTTGGTTAGAGCCAGTTGGAGGAAGTTAGAATTCGGTTGAGTGTTTCAGTTGGAAAATCGGTTATCCATACTGTTGGAGGTTAAAAGGTTAGTTACCGGTTCAATTGTGGTTCGCCGGTTTGAAGGGTGATTTTTGTGAGTAGGTTAAGGGATTTCTTTTTTCAAGCAATCATAGAGAGATGAAAATTGAGAAATTGAAGAGCGAGAGAATATGGGAAGTGATCAATGGATTGAGAGGGAGCAAAAAGTTCCGAACTTTCAACTTGGGTATTGAATTGGTATCCATTACTTGTATAGGGTTTTATGTATGTAGTACTAGAAGGAAAGTTAGGAGTTATCAGCATCTTCAATCTCAGTGAAACACCTTATTTTGTTACGTGGTAGCTGTTGCTGCTAAGTGGTTACTGTGTGTTTTTTTTTGTGTGCAACTTATACATGGATGACATTTGTAATGCGCCATGAATGAGATTTTTGAAATGAAATGAATGAGACTATTTTGCTCCTCTTTGTGGATCCAAAACCGTTTTCCAAGTTTGACTTATTGTTCAATATTTCAATTCCAATTTGTTCCTCAATTAAAACTAAGTAATTTGTACCATAAGTAATGAATGCACCCAACAATTTAAATGACCGAAGACTTGTATCTCGAACGACATGTATCCCTCCCAACTTGGCTTTAAAATGAACAAAGACCTCACAAAATGAGCTTTGCCATGTTATTTGAATGGAGCATGGACAATGAAATTGACATTGGATTATAACGAAAACTTGTGAATGATGCAACTTGAATCATGGATAATGCATGAATGAAAAACGAATTTGAATAACACATGACTTAAATGAATGAAATGGAACTTGAATAACACATGACTTAAATGAATGAAATGGAACTTGAATATGCATTACAATGCCCTTGGATCAAATGAATTATGCCATGCTATGAATTGAACCAAATGATTTTAGTAATGCCATTGCCCTAGACTTGGACCAATGACCACCAATCGAACAACAAATCAAGAACATGTGAAGCCTTGAATGAACCTTAATCGATGGATCAGAACCATGAATCTTCATCAAGAAAATGAACCATCCATAACAGACCATATGAATCAGATGAATCCTCATTCTTGAATGCGCACACCATAGAGGATGATGTCATAATCAGAAACCAGGGCTTCAGGGACTTGAATGATCCTGATGATACTCACGATCCAACACCTCTGAATCAAAGTCATGACCGTAGCTATGACCCCAAAATCAGGGCTTTAAGTTATGCTCCATGATGGAGACCACCAGGATGAAATGCTCACATCCTATTCAATGCCATGTGTGATAAAAAAAACCTTGAATCCATGATTGTATGCTTTTTCAAATGCAAGTGGAATGTGTTATGATACAATGAATATGTAGATGAGATAAATGATTATTAGGATATGCAAATGCTTAGGGTTAGTGACCTAGATGAACTTTGTGAAATGTAGGGTGAATTTTGGGGTATGACACTTGTATGCTTTAACATGGGAGTGTTAAGTGTTTGTTTGTTTGTTTGTGGTAGAATGGATGCGCTTAGATCACATTCTAGTAGTTAAACATTACTTGCTCATGGTAGAATGGAAGTAACACGTCATTTCTGAAAAGGTTTGAAAGATGCCCTAAGGTAGAAAATTGATTTGATTGGTTGGGTTAATTTTAGTATGGAGACAAGCATCAGACCCTTGGCTAGGTACGGTCAATAATCTGAATACTTGGGAGTTGAGAGGACAATGGTATCCTAACTACTATTTTTCATCCAAAAGAGATTTGAATTGTAAAAGAGTTTGGTAAGTTTAATCATTGGTACTTAGAGGAGGAAGTCAAGCATCGATTCCCAAAGCTAAGTACGACCGACGACCCAAGTACTTGAATGTTGTGTACAAGCACGTTTACCCCATTTTTGCATTCCAGTTTATTAATAAATTATTTTGAAAAAGGCATTTGACGTTGGATCAAGTGTTTGGAATTTATTATGAAAATTATGTGTGAATAATGGAGGTAGAGATAGAATGAGACTGAGAAGAGAATGGAGAATGGACTGGATAAGAGATACTTGATGTTGGATCAAGCACTCGCGTTGCTATGAAATGAGTTTGCTTGTGAAAAGAACTTAACGTTGGATCATGTATGCCTTTGTATTTTGAAAATGTTTGTTTTATAGTTTAGTTTTATCTTTTCAATTAGCATGCATGAGAAACTATAAAAGAAATATAAACCTAAGCTATTACACTTGCATGGGATGGGGGACATATGACCCACAATAGGGGGATGGAACCATACAAAGAAAGTTACAAACCAAGCGCCATGCCTAAAACAATCAAATGGCATGGTATCCTCAAACAATACAAGGCAAAGTGAATGGTTAAAGGTCATAATGGATTGGATCCATACTTGAAATTGAACTTGAGGTCTCAATGGTCATGTAAACACACAAACAAGTGAGGTTAGTATGAAATCAAGGAAAGTGAGAATGATGCAACAAATGTAAACATTTTTTAAAGATTTTAATCAATTCAAATGAAAATGGATTAACCGTGGATAAACAATCAAGAACTAATTATGTGATCATGGCAAATGGAATGGACGTACACAAGGCATACATCACATAAATTGTTGGAGGAGTTTTTCGTGGGAGTTAGAAGTTGTTGAAGGTCATGGTTCCGTTCAATTGAAAAATGGTCCATAGGGTTTTTGTGAGCAGGGTTCTGTTATGAATTGTTAGTTTGTGACTGAAGAAGTTATAGTTGGAAGTTAGAGGTTGCGATTTTTGTTATACCGATTATTTATCATAGTTAGGATGTGGATTTTGGAAGGTTGTAGTTAGATGGTGGTTCTGTTGTAGGTTGAGGAGGAGATTGAAAGTTTGTTATGACAATTAATAAGTTGAGTCCCTTGGTTAGCATCCCCCTGTTGGGAATTTTTTGTGTTAGTAATATTATGAGTGAAAAGTATAGGTTTTGACAGTTGGAAAAAAGGGAGTTTCGGTTAGGAGTTTGTTAGGGTGAACCTAAGTTAGTTTTTGTTGGCTAATGTAGCGGCAAATTCATGACCATCAAGCTATAGATAAGCTAGACGTCAATACAACCAGAGTCGCCACCGCGCTTTTATTGTTTCCAAGGGAAAAGGGAAAAATACGAACAAAATCCAAAAATAAGAAGTTTTCAAATCAAAACTAATAAAATACCAGAGATTACAGGTAAGGGGGTTGGTTACACAGAGGGAAGGTGTTAGCACCAAAAGTGTCCTAGGTACTCCTAGGGAGCCCTTTCTTGTGTGCATATGTGTTTTTGTACAAATGATATTTGCAAATAAAAATAATGTGGGGATGAGAAAAGAATTCATTAATTATATTTTTGTGTTTGACAAGACCTTCAGACTTGTGCCTACGTACCAACATAACAATGAGGGATCAAAACCCTGTAGTTCGTGGTAACAATTTCAAAGTGAGTGCGTTGCTTTTAACAAAATTTTAAGTTTAAAAAGGCACAAGGGCCTAAAAATGGTTTGAATGAGTGTTAGTTCTTTTTGGCTTTTGAAATTTTAAGTCAAGTATAGTTAAGTTTATTCACAAGTTTAATTAAGAAAAGGAGTTTAAAAATGCAATGGCATAAGGGCAAAGTTTCTAATTTGCAATATGGTCAAAGTTTAGAAATCAACAAACACAAGCAAAGGAGATTTAAAAAAAGGAGGGAGAGATTTTGAAATTAAAGAAGTGGGGAGGAGATGAAGAGACTAATCCTAAGCATAAATTTAAAATTTGAGAGTTTAAAAGATCTGACCAATGGGCTACAATCCAATAGATAAGAATGTCATATAGAAACCCAAATTTCCCTTGGACTTTAGAATCAAGCAACAAACAATACACATATAACAAGTTGAAGAGCAAGGCATCAAATAAATATAGCCACATCCAAGCTTAGCAACTCCATGATTTTCTTCAAAATTTCCCATGTGTCAGATGAATTCAAAGATGGCATAAGTCACAGTTTCAAAATAACAGCTTCACAATGATCATGTTGCAGATGAACTCAAATGGATCTTCAAAGTTGTATCAGATGAATGTTCTTCACAAGTACTTGGTTACATGAAAATTGGCATTGGCCAAGTCCTTTGCATAGGGAGTGTTGCCTAGATTCTAAGTCCAATAGTCTCAGGTCAAACCAACAGTCCACACAAGATGTTTTTTTAGGGTTTTTGTTCTTATTATGTATATTAAGGTCAAAAGACCATACAAACAAACAAATATATTCAAACACAAAATATCACAAAATATGGTCTAAGTGGACAAAGTAAAAATAACATAAAAGTAACAATTTAAATGGTATGAATAATGGCAAATGAATAAGGCTTAAAAATTAAAGTGCATTAATAATAAATGACTTGAAATTAAATGTTAGTTGTTAGTGAATTAGGGGGTTAGTGTTGCTTTTTCTTTTCTTTTGTTTAAGTCATTCTTTGGAGAACACTCAACCCACTTATCACAAGCATGGATCCTTGAACCAAGACATCTTCCAAAGGAAGGAAAAAAGGCCAAGTTTCCACACAATACCATGAAAGAGGGGAGACTTACAATCTCACTAACTAGAATGTTATGCCTTTTGTGTCAAAATTTAGCGTTATGTTAAGCAATCGTAATTGGACTTATGTAGAAGTCACAACTATTTGAGGTCGGGCAATAGAATTTAGGTGTTAATGCATGTTAAGGCATAGTATAATGGACTATACTCATGAAACACACCACACACAAAAAGAATATGCAAAGTGAGGGACCTAATCTCATCCATACTTATGTTGATTTTGCAATCAACCAGCCTTAGGATATAGAGATATCATAGGTCCATGACATGAATGGATAAAGAAGGGGAATGAGATGAAGAGGAAGGGGAAAATGGATCAAACACAAATTGGTCAAAGGAGGACTTTTACCAAATTAAGATCATTCATTCATTTTGGGAGATGCAATGTGCATTCCATCAATCCCCTAAATCCAATGATCTTAACCTAGCAAAGTCAAATCAACCTTGACCAAGGCCCAAAAACACAAGTCAAACTCAGAAAGTCAAATAAAATGGCTCTACACAATTAATCTGGCATTTAAACAATTAAAAATAATAAAAATATGCATTAAATTAAATTATGGTTGATCAATTTCCTAAAACCTCATCAAAACACCAAAGAAATGACCATGAGATTTATCATAGGTCAAACAAGGTCAAAGGACCTTGGAGAAAAAATTTCCGAATTTTTGGGAACTTAAAAGTATTTTTAAACAATTAAAAATATTCACAAAATCAATTAAATAATGAAAAATATTAATAATGATCCAAAAAATAATTTTAATTCAGAAAATGAAAGAGGATTTTATTTAAATTATTTTGGTGAAACTCTCATATTTTTTGGTTCAGTATTAAATTTAATATGAATTAATGAAAATAAAGGAAATAAAATGAAAATCAATTAATCAGAAAAAACGTGGACCACTTGATCTCCCTCATTAATTGAGGTGGCAGATCAAGTGGATGAAAACGCACGTTCCATGGTGCACACTAGTCAGCGCGCCACACAACTGGTAATAAAAAAGAACGCTCAAGATTAAAACGCATCAGCTTGATCATGTGGCTCAGAACTCATCCATCACATCGCCAGAGCAAACCACCGGTCATCTTCTCCGATGACCCTGGCTGGACTGGTTCTCTCATCACCATCACATAAATGAAAAGAGAGGACATGATCTTAAAGAAAAAATGGCGTAGATCACGAATATGACCTCAATTTAACCTAACACCAAGTATATTGAGAGATACATGGAGTTGAAATTCGAGGTACATGAACTGAGTTGCTTCAATTTGACCTCAAATCAACTCAATCTTCTTGCCTACATTGGTAGGACTTCAGACAACCAAGAATCCAAGAGAATTGGTGAGAATTGAGGGAGAATCGAAGAGAAGAGAAATATGGAAAAATACCTTCAATGATGTGCAAAACTTGATCTCTCTTGCCTCAATTCGTGTTTGATCTTGCTTATGGAGCTTGCAGAAGTAGATTAGGAATGGTACAAGGCTTTGGATCCTGGAGTTTTTGAATCTCCAAACAGTGAGATTCAAACTTAAATTTCAAGTGAAAATTCTCAGGTTTTCCTTTCAATGGTGAGGGTTTCAAATGTGGGAGGCAAAGCTGGCGCGCAAGGGTCCTCAAAACTGATGCAACGGACCTCTATTTATAGCAAATGCAAGTGATATTTGCACCTTTGAAAATTCTTCCAAATTTGGCAATGTGGAGTGCATGCTTGCATGAGGATGTATAGGCCCATGAAGCACCTCAATTAGGTCCAAATGCAAGTGAGATTGAGTCTGAATGTGGATTGTGATGCAAGGCAAAAGTGTATTGATGTTTGAAGAATGATTCTTGCCAACTGATACAACCATGTTCAGGCCATGCGCAGACCCCTCAAACCTTGTCAAAAATGGATGAATTTGGACTCTATGGAAAGGTTAGATCAAGAGGAACAACTCTTATGTTGAACACTTTTACATTTTGAGATTGTATCATGATTAGTTTTAAGGTGGAAGTTTGGAAATTCCAACATGTCAAAATATTTTCTAAGTGTTAAGCCATATGTTCAATTATTCCACCTTGGCTAGCTTTTTATGTGAGCTTCAAATGAGAAATGTGTCTTCATCAAAGTTGTAGCTCTTTCAAAAAAATTAAAAATGGTCACAAATTTGACCTCATTTGGATTTATTATGAATGAGGTATGCATTTTTGAAGTTGAGGAAAATCATTTGTTCAATGGTATTGGTCCAAAATGACCTATAATGTATCCTCATATCACATGCTCATAAAAGTTGAATTACCTTTTCCTCCAAACATCAAAGTTGAAGTAGACACCTTAAATTTGATTTTGCAACTTGGAAATATTTCATCTCATAAAAATTTAGCAAGTTATGGCCTTGGGAAGGTGACATTCAAATTAGGGTTTTTTACAAAATGACCTATAATCTTTCAACCTAAAAAATGACTTTCAAAGCAAACATAGCTCTAGACCTAAACATGAAAGTTGTTTGGAATGTCATTTAGAGTAACTTCTCTCTTGGAATCATTTTCATATGATGAAAATTGTAGGAGATAGGGTCTAGGGAACCCCAATTTTGATCACTTGAATTCCTCTGGTCAACCACCATGAACCACCTTGATAAATTGCAATTCGCTTGACTTTTGTGACTCATGGGAGATCATATATGCATAGGATGATAAAATTTGAGATGCCCCTTGAAATATTTGATCAATTGGTGAAGAAGCTTGTTGAAGAAGTCACACAAGACACCCAAATGAACTAGGGTTTCCAAGGCATACCAACTCCAAACTCTTGATGATTTAATGATCAAAATAACATATGAAGCTCATGGGGACTCATATATGATGTCGAAAGCCATGATGGATCATTACTTGGTTGAGCTCTTAACAATGAGGGTCTTAAACCCTATATGTGAACTTGATGGATCAAAGGTGATCAGGTGCCTTACCTACAAAAGAAATAGACAAGCGCAAGGACATATTTTTGGTATTTTGGTTAGTAAATGATAAAATAAAAAAATATGATACAATCACATGGTGCCTGGTGATCTCTCCTAAAACAAACCCAATGAGTAAGGGGTAAGGAGGATGGCAAGGTATGATCCCAATGCCAATGCATATGATGTGAATAGCATGAGGGATCTTAGGGTCAAAATTGGGGTCTTACAACTGCCCCTATTTAAGGACATTCTAATTGAGGAGGAGAAGGTTAAAATCTTCGTATCGAATCAGTAGAATGGGCTTAAATAACAACATATAGAAATAAATTTTGGTCCCTAAGAGACCTTATGATGCATATGATATGAATGTAAAAATAAATCTTTGTGGGGAAATATTGCCACAAAGGAAAAGAAATCAGAGAGACCGAAAGTCCGCAGGAGTGTTATGCATTTTCTAAGGAAAAACTCACTAGGGAGACAGAGACTCTAGGGGAATAAAGGGTTATGCGTAGGCCAGACTACGACTTAAAGACTGCTGGGGGACTAGAGGAATTCCATGAAAATGGAAAGGCTCGGCCGAGAAACAAAAGGAACGTCTGTAGGGGAACAGGTGGATCAGAATAAAGTTGAAATACCCGAACCTTGCAGGAAAAACGATTTAACTAAGGAAATACGCACTCAACTCAACTGGGGAAGGAATGAACTTCATCATAGGAGGAGAAAAAATATATTATCCACTACCTGCTAGGGATAATAAAAATCTGTCAGAGAGGACATCCGTTACCGGTTAGGGTAAACATATCAAGGATGACTCGCTGAGGGTCGCCAGAAGGTGAATTCATTACCGGTTACAAGGTAAGAATAGACTTGGTGAGGAAAAGCTGAAAATAGGATTTACAACTACCAGTTACTAGGCAGAAGACCAAAGGAGAGAATATCCGTCACGGGTTAAAGTGAACATATCAAGGATAAACTCAAAGGAAAGAAAATTCGTCATCGTTTAAGATGAACATATCAAGGATAGACTTACCTGGGGATGTTAAGGAAGATACCCGTCATCGATTAGGATGAAGATATCAAGGATAAACCACCTGAACAACAAGAATATGAATTATATCTATCAGATACTGGATAGAATACCATCAAAGAGAATATCCGTCACCGGTTAGGATGAACATATCAAGGATAGACTCCGAGGGGAGAAAAAGTAGGATTTACAACTACCAGTTACTGGGTAGAAAACCATAAAGAGGAGAAAACCTGTCATCGGTTAGGATGAACATATCAAGGATTAACTCTCTGGGAAACAAAATAGGGATTACAACTACCCTTTTACTGGGTAGAATACCAAAGAGAGAGAATATCCGTCACTGGTTAAAGTGAACATATCAAGGATAAACTCAAAGCAGGGGAAGAATATATCCATCACCGGTTAGGATGAACATATCAAGGATATACTTCCTGGGGAAACGTGGAAAAAATTCGTCGGGGATAAAAGGAGTTACTTTTGCCGGGTATTGGGCAAGAAGCAACAAAATGCCAACTAAGAAGGATACTACCAGTTACTGAGTAATAAACTCTTAGGGGACCAAAAGCATCTATCTAGGAAAGATCTAGAAAGAAACGGTCAATCAAGACTCAACCCAATGAGAATGTAGCTCAATGGGAGTGGTTTCATCCAAATACTCAACTGGGGAGGAAACTGAAATAATAATCATCCACGAGGAAATAACTTAGTGCGGAAGAGACAAAGGTTAAAGTCTTTCTGCTTAGGGGACCGACACTCTACAATTGAAGGAGGACAAACACACCAAATTTGTACGGGGATAAAGTACCACCATAACGGAGAATAAGAATTACAAGAATGAATTAACAAGTGCAAAAATGAAGTTATATGAATGCATATATGTGTATGTATATGTGATTATGCTGACAAAACGATCTCAAAGGATACAAAGATGTCGCAGACTTAAATCATCGGTATAATTCTCAGCCAATCCACACGAGATGGAAACGACTGTTGGAGAACAGAGAGATCAACTTCCCAAAGGCTCAACCCTAGCTGGAGAAGGAGGAGATCTGCTGAGGAAAGTGTTACCAATTTTGCAGGGAATTTTAGGCCAACACTACATCCAATGGGAGACAACCCTACAGGAGATAAACACAAATAGCTGCTCGGAAACCAGGAGGAAACTCTGACTGGGAGCGGATCTGGTTGCGACTAGTGGGGAAACCAAAGTCCTTCCGGAACCATGTGAACTGCTACATTCCGTTGGAGAACAAATATAAACTCGGCTGGGGAATAAACACCAACTCAGCTGAGGACAACGGAGAATTAACCGCCTGGAGAAATCAACAAACATCGGGTGCTGAACACTGCTGCCGGGGATGAAAGATAAATTGCGCCTACTTCTTGGGGAGAACCAATAATGCTCCACACTTAGGGCTTACTGCTTTCGGACCACTGTTGATATTCCCTTTTGAAATCGATTTCTTAAAATTAATGCTTTTATATGTTTTAAGAAAATATGATTTTGATTAAAATTTTAATTTTCAAAATGATCATAATAAAATTTAAAACTATTTGGCTGAATTAAATAAGAGTAGAAACAATTGGATAAAAGCTCAACTTTATTTAATAGAATGGTAGTCTGTAAATAACAAGACTCCATAGATCTTTACAAAGTTGAAAATGGTAATTTACATGGAAAAGGGTTACATGGAATCCAATGATCACTAGTCCTTCTACCAACTCCTGATATCCACTATGCTCTTGATCGCTACTAGGGATGATAAATCAAAACTGACCGTTATGCTCAAGAACGCCTTCAAATCTGAAGATCAGCAGGATGCAGTTACTTGCCATAATCCCTAATTTATTGCATAAATTTACCCATGGTGGGGTACTCAGTTTATCGGGATAATCCTTTCTGTTTTATGTCTCTAATTTTTGCCTGGATCGCCCTTTCGGGTTTCAATCCACCGAGACGCTCATTTTTGCCTAAGTCGTCCTTTCGGGTTTTCAACTTAGCGAGCTGTTCTTTTCTTTTTAAGCGAAGTATTTCTTGACTACATCGGCATTCAAAGGACGAGTGAACTCTTCACCATCCATAGTTGTAAGTATCAAAGCGCCGCCTGAAAAGGCTCTCTTAACAACATATGTGCCTTCATAATTAGGAGTCTATTTGCTCCTAGAATCTGGTTTGAAAGATAAGATTTTCTTGAGCACAAGGTCACCTTCTCTGAAAACACGAGGCATGACCTTCTTGTCAAAAGCTTTCTTCATTCTCTGCTGATACAACTGATCATGACACATGGCAGTTAATCTCTTCTCTTTAATCAAATTCAACTGATAATACCTGGTCTGACACCATTCAGCCTCAGTCAACTTGGATTCCATCAGCACACACAATGATGGGATCTCTACCTCTACCGGGAGCACAACTTCCATGCCATATACAAGATAGAAAGGGGTTGCCCCTATTGAAGTGCGGATGGATGTACGGTATCCATGCAAAGCAAATGGGAGAATCTCATGCCAATCTTTGTAGGTCACAACCATCTTTTGGATGATCTTCTTGATGTTCTTATTTGCAGCTTCAACATCCCCATTCATCTTAGATCTGTAGGGAGAAGAATTATGATGTGCAATCTTGAAGTCCTTGCGAAGAGCTTATACCATATTGTTATTCAAGTTCGATCCAGTATCAGTAATGATATTACTTGGCACACCATAACGACATATAATCTGGTTCATGATAAACCTCACAAGAACTTGCTTAGTTACATTTGCATACGATGTCGCTTTAACCCACTTTGTGAAGTAATCAATAGCCACCAAAATGAAACGATGTCCATTCGACGCTTTAGGCTCAATCATATTAATTCCCCACATGGAGAAGGGCCATGGGGAGGAAATGACGTTCAACAGTGTCGGAGGAACATGAATCTTATCTGCATATATTTGACACTTGTGGCATTTCTTCACAAACTTGCAACAGTCAGATTCCATTGTCAGCCAATAGTAACCTGCTCGCAACATCTTCTTCGCCATTGCATGCCCATTGGAATGAGTACCAAAGGAACCTTCATGGACTTCAGTCATCAACAGGTATGCTTCGTGTCTATCCACGCATCTGAGCAGAACCATATTGAAGTTTCTCTTATATAACACATCACCATTTAGGTAGAAATTTCCGGCTAATCTTCTCAAATTCCCCCACACTTGAACTTTTGCACTCCGAGCAAAATTATAATTTCAAAACAAAAGGAAATAAAACAGAGCAGGCACTTCCAAAAGTTTTCAAGATACAAGCTACAAGCAAAATTCTAAGTCTAAGCTTCAAGAATATGGTGTTAGTAAGCAACTTTTTATGACATTTAATGTAGATAGGAAAACATATTACCAAAGAGTACATCAACAGCAGTAAGATCCTTACAGGATATAATTCACTCAACTCTCAAGTGTTTAGATTAACTGTTTACACTCAAAGCACAACATGAAAGTTAGTACTACCATAAGCTTGAAAAGACTCTAACATCCATAATTGAAATATATGCGCACAAAGATCAAAAGGACTTTTATTTGGTTGTAACGTGGCCAAGGTAAGGGTGAGATAAATCCTTAGGGACTAGGCTAAAATTCAAAGAGATAAAAGAGACTTGAAAGAAGCTGCAGGAGTTGAATTTACAAAATATTTCATTCACTCGAACAACTCTATAGCAATTGTTTTCTCTTTCTCCTTTCTCTTTTTATTCTTTTTTTTCCAGAAGGAGTATGTATTGACATCCTTCTATTTTTTTCATTTTTTTTCTTTTCTATTTTCTTTTTCTATTTTTCTTTTCTTTTTCTTCCAACTTCTGAAATATTACAAACATAATTATTCAACCCCACATAACTCCAAACAAGACTCTTTCAACCCTTTGAATAAGGTGATAACATTGTTTTTCACTTCTCGGCTTGTAATGAGTTTTAAACAAAATAAAAAGATAATAGGCTCAAGGGGGTTTTAAACAAGGGATGAAATTATTTTAGGGTTGGCTTTTTGGCTAACTGGCTAAAAAGACAAAAAAAAAAAAACAAAATTGCATTTATCATATTAGTGTGCACAAGTAAACAACAACATGAACAAGAGTCAATTCAAGTTCTAGAGACAAACAGACATGAGTGAATCACACAAGAAAGAAAGAGATGGATTTTTGCATGTTATCCATATAAGGCTCAAAGCTCACCAGGGTTAATGATCTACTGCTAAAGATATAAAATTTAGAGTTTAGTCCTACCTACCATACTAAAAATGCACAACAAAATTTTCACATCACACCACAAGACTTTAGTCAAGAGACTTAAGAAAAATACTCATAATTATAAATCAAAAACCAAAGGAAAAAGCATGCAATTTATTTATTTATTTTAAATTTTAACCAAAAACAGAGACAAACTGAAAACAAAACAAAGAAAACAAAACAAATAAATGATTCCCTCCCCCGCACTTAAAACACACATTGTCCTCAATGAAAAAGCATAAATATAAAATAAGAGTGAGAGAAAGGAAAGAACACACCCGAGGAGTCAAGGCGGATAAATGATTGCATAAGTAGCCTTTCTCAAAGAGAGCTCTTCTACAGTCTCTTCTTCCAAAGTCGGGTTCTCATGGAGTAACTTTGGGTAGTGTTCATTGAACTTAAAATTTTGATTAGTGTCTTCGCCTTTTATTCTAGGATCAAAGAAGAATCTTCGATAAGTAAAAGTGTTGAATTGGCACGTGAAAGTGATCTCCTTTTTCACAACATCAAGAATCAAAGGATTATGGGGTTGCCTCACTACTTTTATTTCATCTTTATGTGAGATCCTATGCATATATATGGATGGGCTAATATCACGAGTGTCAGCCAAGGTCCATCCAATTCCCTTCTTATATTTCTGCTTAAGTTGAAGCTTTGATGAATAATATGAATCCTTGGGAAGTGGTTTAGGCTCTATAGAATGTGGTTGTTCAATGGATGATATGTTTGGGGTAGCCGAAATGTCAAGATTTTCAGCTACATAAACAACTTCGTTTACACTGTCACCCTGCAAGGCAACATCAATCTCAGCACAAACAGCATAAAGGTTAGTGTTAGTACAATCGTCACATGAGTAAATATCATCAAAACTAGATAAAGTTGGAAAACCAGCTGAAAACAAATCAGAATAAGCTGCATCAACAACTTCAGAAAGCAACTCTATTTGAAAAATAGAATGCTCTTCCAAGGGATATTTCATAGCATCAAAAATATAGAATTTCGCAACGATGTCACCAAATAACATGGACATGGTTCCATCGTCAACATCAACTTTTGTTTTAACTGTTTTCATGAACGGTCTACCCAAAATGATTGGTGATCTGCTTGAATTTGTTTCTCCATACATGTCTAGAATGTAAAAGTCTATAGGAAAAATCAAGTCATTAACTTGAACAAGCACATCTTCCACTATTCCGGCGGGATGAGCATTGCTTATTTTCGCCAGTTGAATGATTAAACTTGTATGCTGCAAAGGACCAAGGTCAAGATTGAAATTCTGGTATCAGATATGAGATGTTGAAGGTAATGTCACGACACTAATATCTAAATAACAAGTAAAATATGAACAGAATAAAAACCAGGAAACAATTGAAAAACGACACAAGCAATTGTTAACCCAGTTCGGTGCAAACACACCTACGTTTGGGGGCTACCAAGCCAGGAAGGAAATCCACTAAACAGAATTAGTTCAAAGACTCTCAACAAACAACTTCAAGTTACAGTCTTTTCACCTAATCTCTACCTGTGTGATTTCTATCTGAGAACTCTTAGACATGAGACCCTACTCACTCCCCCTCAATCACAGCAGTGACACTAGAACAAATACCAAAAAGAAAGAAGACACAATTCAAGGACACACACTTGATCTTGCTTAAAAGCTTCAATCAAGTAAACAAATACACTCGTACTTCAAAGCTTAGAATGGACAAATTACAACTGAAAAACTCAGCCTAATTCACACATCAACAAGATGGATGAATGGCTCACAATTCACAAACGCACACAAGACTAAAACCCTAATACTCACTCACTTCACCGTTTGTCTTTTCTATCTATAAAACAAGGTTTACATAGTCTTTAAATAGAAGTTTTCTAAATGGGCCTGGGCAGTATGAAACCCTAATTCTATTTATTGCATATTCCCTAAGAAATAGCAGCGAATCATTCCTTTTCAGGAAACAAAATATTCTAGATTTAAATAGAATTACTCCTTGAATAATGCATGCAATCTCCACATAAGCACACAAAGACTTGCATGAATAGCGCAACAACAAAATACATAACATTCAGACTGAATGTTCTATATGCACATGTCGTAACATCGGGTCTGACATCTTGATTAAATCCTGCATAACCATATCAAACAACCTGCAGAAAGCTGATATCACATGTCAAGACTACAAGCGTGACATGTTGTGATAACACTAAATTTTACCAAAATTGATGCCAATTCATAGAACCAACAAACTCCCCCTTTGGCAAATTTTGGCTAAAACAAACAACAGATCACACGTTCACACGAAATCAATCAGAGCATCAGTTCAGCAGCAGAAGAAAACATACACACATCACTAGCAAAAATAACAACTAGTAAACACACAAGACACACAAGTGCTTGTACTCTCCCTCAAGTCCATGCAACTTCCCAAAACACAACAGCTCCCCCTTAAGCCAGTCTACAACAAGCAACAACCACAGAGAATTCTCCCCCTGTACCAAACAAATAAACACCAAAATTCTCCCCCTGTACCAGACAAGCAGAGCAACAACGCTACAACTACAACTACTTCTCCCCCTTTTTAGCCAAAAGAGACCAAAGAGACAAAATAAATGTCTATCTAGTCATTAATAGAAATACTAGAAGTTAAAGAGTAACATCACCAAGTACATACATAGCTGTAAGAATTCTGAGAAACATACAAAAAAAACACACAAAGAAATCCACCAAAAAACTAAGAAAACCATCAAAACAAGAGGGACCAAAGCCAACAGAGCTACTCATTAGAGCTTGAGTTTGCAGTCTCTTCAGCAGCACAAGAAGCAGAATTGCCACTCACATCATCATTGTTAGCAGACCTCTCACTAGAGGTGTGGGCTTCAGCTTCTTCTTCATGGGTGACATTAACATGTTCAACATTTTCACCCTCAGCCTGCTCCAAGCTTTTAATCAAGGTTTCCAAAGATTGTTTTCTAGCTGTGGCTACCCTAATCCCTTCACCTAGATCTTTGCATGTCTCCTTAAGCTCAACAATTGCTCCAACTTTTGAGACTGTCCTCCTCATGGAAGATGCCATGACAATATCCTCGACATGATTGCCTTCAAAGAGTTTGTAGTGCATAGACAGAGCTGGTTTTCTCCTACTAGGTAAATCATTTGAGCACAGAATACCAGGATGTTGGTTCAAGATAATTCCATAGATCATAGAGGGAAAAGCAATTGGCAGTTTAACTGCATCAGTAGTTGCATGCTTGATGATTTGATCAAACATATATCTACCATAGTCAAATTTCACTTTTGTCCCAACAGCAAAAATAAACCTCCCAAGAGTATTAGCAATGGTGGAGATATGGTTGGCAGAGACCCAGTTAGCAGCTCCTATTTTATGCAGGATAGCATACTTGATAGCCAACTTCCCAACAGGAAGCTGCTTTTTAAAAGGCAAAACTTTCACCTGCTTAGTTGTAATCTCCCTACATACCTAATTGTCTGTAACCTCTAATTCTCCTGCACCCTCATTATTTATGCCTAGAAAATTATTAATAACAGTAGGAGAGAATGTTATACACTTACCCCTCACATACACCTTGCAGAACTCCTTGCTGTTCTTATCAAAAATATCCTCAGGAATATTAACAATAAATTCCTTGACTAAACCTTCATAGCATTGAGAGAACCCAACAACAGTCTTCAAAAGCCCATCAGCTTGTATCAGGTCCATGACCTCCTTGACATCAGCAACATCTTTTCCCAATTCCCTTTCCACAACTACCCTTCTCTGAATCACAAATTTCCACTTAGCAGCTCCATCCTCAAGATGGAAGGAGATGTTATCCAAATGAACAACAAGTACTTTAACAAGAGACTTCCTAACAGTAGTTTTCTGTACAGGCGAGATGTCAGGGACATCTTCCTCAACATCCTCTTCAGGCTCAGAATCATCTCTGATCTTCCTCTTCTTAATTTCAACCCTGCTTCATGGTTTGGAGGGACCAATGACAACAATCTTCTTAGCTTCTCTAGCTGACATAAGTTCATCCATATATTTTCCTTTGCGAGTCTTCATGCGTTTAACCACACTTGGCTTTATGTAATGTATCAAGCTTTCCTCTTGATCATCAGAGCTACTATCCTCTAGATCAATCACAACATTTGCAGCATCATACTTCTTAGAGTGGGAAGCATTAGCCGTGTTAGAGGCCACAAATTTCCCTTTGTCAGACACGGTTTGCCCTAGAGAGCGCAACCCTTCAACAGCCAAGGCCTTTTCAGAACTGGAGGAATCATCACCCTTGCCACTAGGTTGTTCAACCTTAGGAGGGGGATATATTTGAGCAAGGGGAGTAGAAACCCCCTTAACAGAGTGGCCTTCATTACGAATTCTAGTAACTAGGTATCTTATAACACGATCAGTATAATGTGTTCCTTCCTTATACTTAGTGACAGGAGTTGAACCAGACGGAATACTAGAGGGATTACCTTGATTGGAACAAGCAGAAGCAGAGGCATCAATGGAGATGGGTTGGTTCAAATCAATGTCCGCGGAGGGAATAACAGAGAGAGAAGAAACATCTAGAATCTCATCATCAGGGACGTCCATGGGAGGAACACTAAACTTTGGAGTAGACTTAGTATTTTTAGAAGCAGATGTATCTTGATATTGTGACATTTTGGAGTTTTTCTGGAAAAAGTAAGGTTGCCCTAACAGAGGTTTATGGAGACGGAAAAGGAAGATGGAATAGTTGGAGTAGATAATGGGGTTATGGGGGTAGCGTGTGAAGATGGAATAGATGGTATTTCCAATACAAGGTAATGATTTACCATAATGGGGGCACTTTATTTTAGGAAAATAGACTGTAATTTGAGTACTTTTTCCACTCCATATTAATTGCTACAATTTTTCATAAATGCAAATCCCTAATCTCCCTCTCAGGAATTCAAATTGATTTTCATCCAAGGCCTTTGTAAAAATATCAGCTAACTGCATCTCAATAGCAACATGCTCTAAGGCTACAATCTTATCCTCCACAAGTTCTCTAATAAAATGGTGACAGATATCAATATGTTTGGTCCTGATGTGCTGAATAGGGTTCTTTGAGATGTTTATAGCACTCAGGTTGTCGCAGTACAATGTCATGACATCTTGTGTGACATTGTATTCAGTCAGCATTTGTTTCATCCACACCAGTTGAGAACAACTACTTCCAGCTGCTATGTATTCAACTTCAGCAGTAGACAGAGAATCACAGTTTTGCTTCTTACTAAACCATGATATTAGATTGTTCCCCAAGAAGAAACATCCTCCTGATGTGCTTTTCCTATCATCAGCACTTCCAACCCAATCAACATCACAATAGCCAGACAACACAGAATCAGATCCATGAGTGTAATAGCATCCCATAGTCACAAGTGCCGTTGACATATTTCAGGATCCTTTTCACTTGGTTTATATGGCTCACCTTTGGTTCAGCTTGATATCTAGCACATACACTTATAACAAAAGCAATCTCAGGTCTGCTTACTGTAAGATATAACAGACTCCCTATCATGCTTCTGTAGAGACTTTGATCCATACTGACACCATTTTCATCTTTAGACAACTTTAGATAAGTAGGAGCAGGTGTCCGCTTGTGGCTTGAATTCTCCATGCCAAACTTCTTAACTATATTCTTGGCATATTTACTTTGAGATAGAAAGATAGAATCTTCCATCTGCTTGACTTGCAGGCCAAGAAAATAAGTTAGTTCTCCAACAAGACTCATCTCGAATTCAGATTGCATTTGTTCAACAAAATGTTGAACCATCTTACTTGACATCCCACCAAACACAATATCATCCATATAGATCTGAGCAATCATGAGCTTTCCTCCTTCATCCTTGACAAATAAAGTCTTATCAATGCCTCCCTTTCTGTATCCATTGTCAATGAGAAACATTGTGAGTCTCTCATACCAAGCTCTAGGAGCTTGTTTCAACCCATAATGAGAAACACATGCTTTGGAAGATTTGGATTTGTGAATCCCTTTGGTTGTTCAACATATACTTCCTCATTCAAGTAGCCATTTAAGAAGGCACTTTTCACATCCATTTGGAACAGTTTAAACTTTAGAATACATGCCACTCCTAGCAATAATCTAATGGACTCCAGGCGAGCTATAGGTGCAAATGTTTCATCAAAGTCAACTCCTTCAACTTGAGTGTATCCTTGAGCTACTAACCTTGCTTTATTCCTAGTAACCACACCTTTTTCATCAGATTTATTCTTGTATACCCACTTTGTTCCAATAACATTTATTCCTTCAGGTCTTGGAACCAAATCCCATACTTCATTTATCTTGAATTGGCCTAACTCTTCCTGCATGGCATTGATCCAGAACTCATCAGTTAAAGCTTCTTTAACATTCTTAGGCTCAATCTTTGACACAAAACAGGCATGTGAGATCCCTTCCCTTGATCTAGGGGTAACTCCTTTATTTAGATCTCCTATGATGAGATCTTTAGGATGATCCTTCTGAATTCTGATAGAGGGTCCCTTGTTTACTTGATCAGCTTCAAGTTCAGCCTGGATGGACTCACTCTCACTGCTTTTATCAGAGGGTTCAACTGGGGCATCATTCAGAAATGTTTCAACATCGTCTGTGACATTAGTCTCTTGATCATCAATAATAACATTGATAGATTCCATCATAACTTTAGTTCTGGAATTAAAGACTCTAAAGTCTCTACTATTTGTTGAGTAGCCCAGAAATATTCCTTCATCACTCTTGGGGTCCATTTTCCTTCTTTGTTCACGATCATCCATGATATAGCATTTACTACCAAACACATGGAAGTATTTGACAGTAGGTCTTCTTCCCTTCCAGACTTCATATAAAGTGGTTGAGGTCCCTTTTCTCAAGGTTACTCTGTTGTGAACATAACAAGCAGTGTTCATAGCTTCAGCCCAAAAGTGGTAAGGCAACTTCATAGCATGAATCATAACTCTAGCAGATTCTTGGAGAGTTCTATTTTTCCTTTCCACCACACCATTTTGCTGAGGGGTAATGGGAAAAGAGAACTCATGTCCAATCCCTTCAGATGAACAGAAATCAACAAATTTATTGTTTTCAAATTCTTTCCCATGGTCACTTATGATTCTGATAACACGACTCTCTTTCTCTGTGAAGTCTTTGGCAAAGGTCTTTGAACACATCAAACACATCAGATTTTCCCCTTATAAAATTCACCCAGGTATATCTGGAGAAGTCATCCACCACAACATAAGCATACCTTTTTCCACCAAGACTTTCCACCTGCATAGGCCCCATCAAGTCCATGTGGAGAAGTTCCAGCACTTTAGATGTGGTGTCATGTTTGATCTTCTGATGTGACATCTTTGTCTGCTTTCCAATCTGACATTCACAACATACTCTTCCTTCTTCAATCTTTAATTTTGGGATTCCTCTGACAGCTTTAACAAATATGATCCTCTTCATCCCTTTAAGATGCAAATGACCCAGTTTTTGATGCCATAGTTTCACTTCTTCTTTAGCTAGAGCACATATTGATGAATAGCTAGTTTCTTGAGGAATCCACATGTAGCAGTTGTCCTTAGATCTGACTCCTCTCATGATCACTTCATTTTTGGCATTAGTAACCAAGCATTCAGTTTTTGTGAAGTTCACATTGAGACCTTGATCATATAGTTGAATGATGTTGATCAGGTTTGCAGTCAATCCTTTAACCAGCAACACATTATCAAGGTTAGGAACTCTAGAGCAGTTTAGCTTTCCAATCCCCTTGATTTCACCCTTTGCTCCATCACCAAAAGTTACATAGCTGGTGACATGAGATTGGAGGTCAACCAACAGATTTTTGCTTCCAGTCATGTGTCTGGAGCATCCATTGTCAAAGTACCAATCTTCTTTGGCTGAGACTCTGAAGGAAGTGTGAGCTATCAAGTTAGTAGAACCAACCCTAAGAACCCATTGTTTTCTATTAGAAGAGATGTGTTGTTTGGGTCTAGGTTGATGAGTTGGACTGGGATAACCATACAACCTAAAGCAGAATGGTTTTATGTGACCAAATTTCCCACAGTAGTGACATCTCCATCTTTGATATTTTCCTTTTGAGTGCTTATGTTGTCTTCCCTTATGATGTTGAGACACCTGATATGACATATTTGGTTTGCTATCAGAGGGACTACAATCAGGAGAAAATTCATTGAACCCAAGGCCAGTCATGTCTCCTGCCATCTTTCCAGCCTGAAGGATTTTGTCTAAGGTGTCAGATCCACTATTTAGCATTCTGACAGACTTAGTCATCTCATCCAGTTTGGAATTCAGGAACAAGGCTTCAATCTTCAAATTAGAAATGGTTTCTAAGTGTTCTGTCTTCTCAGCCTCTAGTTGGGTTATCAGTTTTTTCTGATTCTCCACTTGACGACACACTTCTTCACTTCTGAGACACGACTTCCTGTAATAAGTAGCTAATTCATCAAAGCTTAATTCATCATCACTGGTATCTTCATCAGGATCACATCTCCCAGTCAAGGCAATCACAAGATTGGCAGATTCTCCTTCTGTTTCACTTTCAGAGTCATCACCAGACCAAGTAGCAACAAGACTTTTCTTCTGTTTCTTAAGATATGTCCCACATTCAGCTCTAATGTGACCATACCCTTCACATTTATGGCACTGAATTCCTTTGCCCTATTTGGATTTTTCTTCAGATCTTGTTCTTCTTCCAGCATCATTGGACCTACTGATGTCAAATGAGTTATTCTTGACATTAGACTTTGACCTCACATCCATCCTCTTTAGGATTTTGTTAAATTGTCTTCCAAGTAACACTAAGTCATTTGACATACCTTCATCAGTATCCTGACTAGTTTCTTCCTTTTTATCTTCAGTGTTGGACACAAAGGCTATGCTTTTGACTTTCTTTTCAGATCCATCACTCATTCCCAACTCGAATGTTTAGAGGGATCCAATTAGCTCATCCACTCTAAATCTTGTAGATATCTTGAGATTCTTCTATGGCTGTCACTTTCATGGAAAATCTTTTGGGAAGTGACCTGAGAATTTTCCTCACAAGCTTTTCATTTGACATCTTCTTACCCAGAGCACCTGAGGAATTAGCAATCTCAAGAATATTCATATGGAAATCATGAATACTCTCATCTTCTTTCATCCTCAAATTTTCAAACTTGGTAGTAAGCAGTTGCAATCTAGACATCTTCACTCTAGAGGTACCTTCATGAGTGGTTTTGAGAATATCCCAAGCATCTTTATCCACCTCAAAATTGTTCACCAGTCTGAAGACGTTCTTATCAATCCCATTGAATATAGCATTAAATACTTTAGAGTTTCCAAGAGCTAGTTCATCCTCCTCCTTGGTCCATTCTTCCTTAGGCTTCTTATCAGTTGTAACTTCTCCATCCTAAGTAATGAAAGGATGTTCCCAGCCTGTTAGAACAGCTTTCCAAGTCTTATTGTCCAAAGATTTCAAGAAGGCTACCATCCGAGGTTTCCAGTAATCATAGTTAGATCCATCCAGAATTGGTGGTCTGTTTACAGATCCTTCGTCTCTGTCCATAGTACCAGAAAGTAACGTCCCAAGATCTCACCCAGAACCAGAGCAGGATGCCTGCTCTGATACCAATTGAAATTCTGGTATCAGATATGAGATGTCGAATGTAATGTCACGACACTAATATCTGAACAACAAGTGAAATATGAACAAAATAAAAACCAGGAAATAATTGAAAAATGACACTAGCAATTGTTAACCCAGTTCGGTGCAAACACACCTACGTCTGGGGGCTACCAAGCCAGGAAGGAAATCCACTAAACAAAACTAGTTCAAGGACTCTCATCAAACAACTTCAAGTTACAGTCTTTTCACCTAATCTCTACCCGTGTGATTTCTATCTAAGAACTCTTAGACATGAGACCCTACTCACTCCCCCTCAATCACAGCAGTGATACTAGAACAAATACCAAAAAGAAAGAAGACACACATCAAGGACACGCACTTGATCTTGCTTAAAAGCTTCAATCAAGTAAACAAATACACTCGTACTTCAAAGCTTAGAGTGGACAAATTACAACTCAAAAACTCAGTCCAATTCACACATCAACAAGATGGATGAATGACTCACAATTCACAAACGCACACAAGACTAAAACCCTAATACTCACTCACTTCACCGTTCGTCTTTTCTATCTATAAAACAGGGTTTACATAGTCTTTAAATAGAAGCTTACTAAATGGGCTTGGGCAGCATTAAACCCTAATTCTATTTATTACGTATACCCTAAGAAATAGCAGTGAATCATTCCTTTTCGAGAAACAAAATATTCTGGCTTTAAATAGAATTACTCCTTGAATAATGCATGCAATCTCCACATAAGCACAGAAAGACTTGCATGAAAAGTGAAATAACAAAATACATAACATTCAGATTGAATGTTCTGTATGGACATGTCGTAACATCGGGTCTAACATCTTGAATAAATCTTGCACAACCATATCAAACAACATACAGAAAGCTGATATCACATGTCAAGACTACAAGCGTGACGTCTTGTGATAACACTAAGTTTTACCAAAATTGATGCCAATTCAGAGAACCAACAAAGATTATTATACACAGAAGTAGGCATAACATTAATGCTTGCTCCTAAATCAAGCATGCAATTTTCGAATTTACTATCCCCAATGGTACAAGGAATAACAAAAGTTCCTGGATCCTTGCACTTTTGTGGCATGTCTTGAGTGAGGGCTGAACTAGTAAGTGAAGTGTTAGGCTGAATAAGGGCTGAAACATTTCGCCCCAAATTCACTATCTCATTTCTGGTAAGCCTCCTCTTGTGTGTACACAAATCCTTTAGAAATTTTGCATATTTCGGGACCTGCTTAATCACATCAAGTAGTGGAATTTTCACTGCCACCTTTCTGAATACATCCAAAATCTCTCTCTCTCTCTCTCTCTCTCTCTCTCTCTTTGTCTTCCTCGTCAATTTTTTTTTTCATAACTCTTTGTGGGAAAGGGATTGGTGGTACATACTCTTTTTCAGCCTCAATAACAACAGAAAGTTCAGATGTTGCACGAACAATTTTTTTATTTTTTTCTGGGGCTGGTTCTGCAACTTTTTCGGATCTCAAGGAAATTGCACTCACATTGAGGACTTTTGGATTCACTACTGTTTGGGCAGGTAATTGGTTCGATCCTGGAGCTTGTAGCATGGCATTCATTGAAGTGGCAAGCTATCCAATTTGTGTTTGCAAAGTCTGAATACTAGAATTTGTTCGTTGTTGAAAATGAAGATTATTTACAGTCATTTGCTTGACAAGTTCCTCTAGTGAAGGTTTAGAAGGTGAAAAGGTGGTTACTTGTGGAGGGTTATATGGTGGTGGTGGTGGTGGAATGGGTAGAATCAATTGTTTCACTAAAGAGGTAAGTTCATCAATCCTGGTTTCTAGAGCTTTGTTGGAAGAAGAAACCTGAATCTCATTCACACCTTTTGCTTGGACCATAAAATTATCCCTTGTTGTGAACTGTTAGGAGTTAAGTGACATCTTCTTAATCAAGGATTTGGAAGCAGCTGGAGTCTTATCAACAAGTGATCCACCACTAGTAGCATCTAAAATGTTTCTTTCCATTGGTAGCAATCCCTCATAAAAGTATTGTATTAGCAATTGTTCAAAAATCTGGTGGTGAGGACAACTCGACACTAACTGCTTGAATCTCTCCCAATATTCAGTCAATGATTCCATGTCAACCTGTCTAATACCACATATTTCTTTTCTAATTGAAGAAGCTCTTGAAGTAGGGAAAAATCTTTCTAATAAGATTTTCTTCATATTATTCCAACTTGTAATAGAATTTGGCTCAAGATGATATAACCAATCTTTCGCAGCACCTTGTAGTGAGAATGGAATTGCTCTAAGATTGACATGATCTTCAGTAATTCCTTGAGGCCTCAATGATGTAGAACACACAATCTGAAATTCTTTTAGATGCCTATGCAGATCCTCACCTACAAAACCATTAAACCTTGGCAACAAGTGTATTAAACCAGATTTCAATTTGAAAGGTACAATAACAACAGGAAATTCAATACATAAAGCATTATAATTAACATCAGAGGCAACAAGTTCTCTGAGGGTTCTTTGGTCAGCCATGTTAGACTCAATAGAAAAGAAAATAAAATCAACAAACAATGAGAAAACACAACTAATTCAGCAATGCAACAACAAATAAAAAAATATTGACAATGTCCCTATTAAGTAAAAACAATTGAAATACGAAAAAAGTGATTAAAATAAAATACAAAAATACAAAAACACGAAAATTAATTTAATAATGTCAATTAAGAATTTTAAGAATTTTTGAGGAATTTTATGAAAATACCAAAAAAGAAAATAAATCATAAAAAATAGAAAATAGGGAATTTCGATTTTTTAGGGCGGCGTCCTCTATTTAGGCTTTCGATCCTTGATTTTTTCCTAATAAATCGACAGAGAATCGGAATAATCTGAGACGATTTTCTTAAAAACAGATTTTTTTCCTAAACCGCAAAAAGACCAGAACGCAAGAAAGTTAAGGCAAAAAAATGCTAAAAAAAATAATACCTATGACTATAATAATGGTTAGACTATAATAATGGTTAAAAACTACAAGAGTCCCCGACAACGACACCAATTTGATCCGTTGTCGCACACGGGTCAAAAACGAGTAATAATATATAGTAAACGGAAAACGACACCTCGAGTATCGTATCGCAAGGACTCTTGGCAAATTAACCAAGTATGAAAATAAAATATGGGGGTTTTGATTCGATTTAGAATAAGTGATTATAGAAAGTGATTAAAAAATGTGATTAAAATAAGAGATTATAAAATAAGTCAATCTACTGTTTTGGGTTTCCGGCTAATCACTTATTTTTACCTACCAATTCCCTAAGCGGCTTTGATCTCTACTCGATTCAATTTCGATTCACAAGCGCAATAAATATATGATAGATTGATATTCCTATATTCCTAATTAAGCAAACAGGTTACTACAATCGTGAATTAAGCAAACACGATTTACAAACGCAATTTAACGACAAAGCGACGAAAACGGCGATTAATAGTTAGGAATGCAATCATACGAATTTAATCAAAACCATTCCATAAAATAAAGATTAAGAAAATAAATTTTCATAGAATAGAATTGAAAGAGAAACGAAATTAAATTAATAGGATAAAAATCTCAAAGCCTTGGAAATTCGGTTACAGTAGATTGACTCTAGAAGATTAGTTTCTCTTCATGATCGCATAAAATAAAAAGTTATGGTGAATAAGGTGTGTTTGCTACAGTACCAGGGCTGCTCGATTTAAACAAAATAAGGGTTGCATTTATAATTCAAGTTGGGACGGAAAATCTAAATTCGGCCCAACAAATGGCCCAAAAGAAATTATTTCCTAAAGTACGAAACTCCAACAAATCATTTGATACTTCTGCACTCCGAATCAGATTTTGGCTTCAACACAAAAGTTGTATCTCTTTCTCTTGTCTTTTCAACGCATGTCAGAACGCACAAAACGGCATCCCGTAGCTCAAGTTATGATCCGAACAGTGAACAGGTATCAAATAACCGCTAAAACTGAAAATAACAAACAAAAATAGATTAAAGGAAATCATGAACTTAAATCTAAAAACATAATAAAATAGTAAAATAATCAAAATAAAGTAGATAAATGTTTAAGTACAATTATAGAAGAATGTGCATCAAAATACACTGATCAAAGTCTTCTTATCTTTCAAAGATGCCCCAGACGGGTAAATCTGACTTTGGAGGAAACACTTGATATCATAATTCCACGTCTTCTCATCTTTGATCTCTTCAACAACGAACACATGAGTTGGCTTATCAAGACGCATTACAGTCAAGTTGGGAACTTCATTCCAATATTTCACCATAATCATTGAAGTTAACGTTGCAAGAGCATCTGCCATCAGATTTTCATCTCGAGGGATATAATGAAACTCAACCTTTGTAAAGAAAGTTGAAATCCTCTCGCGTAATCTCTATATGGTATCAAACCGGGTTGATTAGTCTCCCATTCACCTTTGATTTGATTCACCGCCAAAGCTGAATCTCCATAGACGTCCAAATACTTGATTCTGAGATCAATGGCCTCTTTAAGCCCCATAATACAAGCTTCATATTCTGCCATATTATTTGTACATTGAAAGTCAATCTGGATGTAAACGGAAAATGCATGCCTTGAGGAGTAATAATCACTGCCCCAATGCTATTACCATACTAATTAACAGCTCCATCAAATACCATGCCCCAACGGGAACCAGGTTCTGGCCCCTCTTCAAGCAATGGTTCATCACAATCTTTCATCTTTAAGTACAAGATCTCTTCATCAGGAAAATCATACTGCACTGACTGGCAATCTTCAATCGGTTGGTGAGCCAAATGGTCAGCCAAGACACTACCTTTAATTGCCTTCTGAGATCGGTATTCGATATCATACTCTGATAACAACATCTGCCAATAGGGAATCCTCCCAGTTAAAGCAGACTTCTCAAATATGTACTTGATTGGATCCATTTTGGATATCAACCAAGTAGTATAATTTAACATATATTGACGCAGACGCTTAGCAGCCCAAGCCAATGCATAACAAGTCTTCTTAAGCATAGAATATCGAGTCTCACAATCGGTGAACTTCTTATTGAGGTAGTAAATAACAAACTCTTTCTTTCCAGTCTCATCTGATGACCTAGAACACAACCCATACTCTCATCAAGCACAGTCAAATACATGATCAATGGTCTTCCTTCCACAGGCGGAGACAAAATAGGAGGTTCAAGCAGATACTCTTTGATACTTTCAAAAGCTTTCTGGCAATCTTCGATCCAATCACAAGACTGGTCTTTCTGAAGAAGCTTGAATATAGGTGCACATGTGGAAGTCATGTGTGAAATAAATCTTGAGATATAATTCAAGCGGGCGAGAAAACCTCTGACTTGCTTCTTAGTCTTGGGCGCCGAAATCTCTTGTATTGCTTTGACCTTGGCAGGATCAACTTCAATACCTTTCTCGCTGACAATAAAGCCCAACAATTTACCAGAATGAACACCAAAAGTGCACTTATTGGGATTCAAGCAGAGTTTATACTTCCTCAAACGTTGGAAAAGCTTCAACAAATGCTCAACATGTTCCTCTTCATCGATAGATTTAGCAATCATATCATCAACATAGACTTCAATCTCTTTATGCGTCATATCATGAAAAAGAGTAGTCATTGCTCTCTGGTAAGTTGCACCAGCATTCTTTAAACCGAAAGGCATCACCCTATTACAGAATGTTCCCCAGGGTGTAATGAATATGGTCTTCTCCATATCTTCGAGTGCCATCTTAATCTGATTATAACTGAAAAATCCGTCCATAAATGAAAAGACTTTGAATTTAGTTGTATTGTCTGCCAACATATCAATGTGTGGTAGAGGGAAATAATCTTTCGGACTAGCTTCGTTCAAATCTCTATAACCAACCCACATACGAACTTTTCCATCCTTCTTCAGAACAGGTACAATATTGGCCACCCATTACGGATATTCAGCGGTAACAAGGAAACCAACGTCAATCTGCTTCTGCACTTCTTCTTTGATCTTTACTGCCATATTTGGATGAGTTCTCCTCAACTTCTGCTTGACTGGCGGGCATTCTGGCTTCAACGGTACTTTATGCTCCACAATCTCAGAATCCAACCCAGGTATGTCTTAATAGGACCAAGCAAACACACCCGAATACTCTTGGAGAAGATCAACCAACCCCTTCTTAACATCAGGACACAGTCGAGACCCAATCTTAACCTCCTTCACATCGTCTTCGGAACCCAAGTTGACTAGCTCAATCTGCTCTTCGAATGGCTGAATGACTTTTCCTCCATACTCAAGAAGACGAGACAATTCATCACTTACTTCTTCATCACTTTCCTTCTCAGCCTCAAACACATGGAATTCAAAATTTGGAGAAGAAGAAGGATCATTGTATTCAATGTGGTTAGAAACCAACCTGCATAATAATTTGACTTTTGATTTTAGAGAAGTGATATGTGACCAAATATTATGCAGATGGACAATTTATTGTTTATTTATGTTTTTTGTGATTACCATTTTCAGAATAAAGCAAAAAGTAAAAACAAAACATCATAGATGTGGATGAATAGAATTATATTTTATTGATGATCGAATTTAAAATGCCCAACAATATTCACTTCTCCCTTAGGCATAGGAGAAGGATTTTCAAAAACAAATAAAAGTAATTACTTAGATCGATGCATAATAACAGGAATATCAACAACGATCCAATTGTTGCAAGCCTTTCCATGCGTCACAAAATTGGTGCACTCTTCCGCTTCATCATCCTTTAGCACATTAACTAAGTGTTGTTCATTACCATGAATGAACCCTCCGCTATGGAACTGAGTTGTACATCTTCAGATCTAACCACTGGTAAACCTCGTTGGAAACCCAATTTGGCTTTGCTCTTATTGTCGGAGACCTCTACCATCTACCCCCACCGATCTGACTGACCCTCGTCAATAATCTTCAATGCATCTTTGAATGAGGACATGGGTTCCCCAACTCTCTTTTCTTCAGCAATAGATAAGGCCTGGAACGGAGTTCCAACCTCATCCTCACCTTCAACATAAGAGAAAGATGACAGGTGGCTAACTAATAACACCTTCTCCCCACCAATAATAACAAGCTTCCCATACTTGACAAACTTCAGCTTCTGATGCAACGTTGAAGTAACGGATCCTGCCTCATGAATCCATGGCCTTCCCAATAAGAAGTTATAGGTCGGATGGATATCCATTACTTGAAAAGTAATTTGGAAGTCACTTGGACCTATCTTCACTGGAAGGTCCACTTCTCCAATTACAGTCTTGCGTGAACCGTCAAAAGCTTTGACGATCACGCCACTATATCCCATAGGCGCTCCTTGATATGATAACTTAGACAAAGTCGACTTTGTAAGTACATTTAATGAGGACCCGATGTCTACTAACACATTTGACAGAGCGTCATCTTTGCAATTCATCGAGATATGCAAAGCCAAGTTATGATTTCTACCCTCCTCGAGGAGTTCTTCATCACAGAAACCGAGATTATTGCAGGAAGTGATATTAGCCACAATATAATCAAACTGATCCACCATAACATCATGTTCCATGCAAGCTTGCTCAAGAACTTTCTGCAGTGCTTCTCTGTGCGCTTCTGAGTTCATTAACAGAGACAGTACTAAGATCTTCGAGGGGGTTTGGAGCAACTGCTCCACTACGTTGAATTCACTTTTCTTGAGCAGTCTAAGTACCTCATCATCATCACTAGGCTTTAAACTGTTGGACTCACCAGACTGACACTTTGGAGCGCTTGTAGGATCTACCCTAGGCACTTCCACATTCTTATTGCCAGACAAATCCCCCACGTTCTTTGGGAACACCGACCCAAATACACGACCACTGCGGGTCACCTTGGTAACATCAGCTATGCTTACATCAGAATTGGTCGTAGGCAAAGGAACTTCTTGACCATTCTCTAACATAGTAGCATTGTACTGATATGGGACAGCCTTATCGGATGCATACAAGACTGGATCCGCTAACCGTATTACCAACGATGATACCAATCGATTGCTGACGCTGTTACTGCTGCTACTGTCGTACTGAATTACCACCTTCTCAGGAGTTCTGAAGACATGGACTATAACATTGACATCGTCATCTATATGACGGGATTGAACAATCTGAATCAAGCCTTCATCCATCAACCACTGGATGTCCATCTTCACAACCATACAACCTCTAGGATTGACACTACAGCTAGCACAACCATCATGGTCATGCTCACAATCGCTAACTAAGCAAATATCCTTGTGCATTGTCACCAAGGACCTTCTAATGAAGCGTACATCGAATACCTTGAACTCCCCTGGACAACCGTCCACCATATTAACAGATTAATTTCCATGGGCAGGCAGTGGACTAACTTTGACATTCGGCGCACGGTCCTCAAAGGAAACCATTCCACTCTTTACCAGCTTCTAAACTTCATACTTTATGGGGTAGCAATTCTCTATATCATGACCGGGGGCTCCTTGATGAAAAGAACAACGGAGTTCGGGCTTGTACCGCCATGGAAGTGGTTCAGGGATTTGTGTAGGATTTCTTGGTTGCAACAGGTTCTTGAGAACCAAAGACGGATATAACTCTACGTATGTCATCGGAATTGGGTCAAAAGAGACCTTCTTCCTCTCAAAATTTGGTTGTTGATGATTGTTGGTATTGTTGTTGTTGTAGGTGTTTGTTCATTGCGGTGGTTATTGTTGTTGACGTTGTTATTGAATTGGTGTTGACTGATTTGCTGAAAATACTGGGATTACTGATGATACTTGATGATGGTGTTGACGGGGTGGTTGACTTCTTCTTACCTGAGGCCTCCTTTGCCTCCCAACTGAAACTGCATTAGCTTCACTCTCCTTCTTCTTGCTGAAATCGTTGCCATACCTCTTGCTGGATGACATCCCCTCTCTAGATAACCGTCCCTCTAAGACACCTTCTTCGAGCCTCATCCCCATGTTTACCATCTCGGTAAAGTCACGAAGGGCATTAGCAATCATCCGCTCATGATAAAATGAGCTCAGGGTCTTGAGAAATATCTTGATCACCTCCTTTTCCTCTAAAGGAGGGGTAATCTGAGCAACAAGCTCTCTCAATCTTTGCGCATACTCCTTGAATGTCTCCTTATCCTTATGAGACAATGATCTCAATTGGTCTCTATCTGGAGCCATATCAACATTATACTTGTACTGCTTCACAAATGCTTCACCCAAATCATTGAATGTGCGGATGCTCGCACTATCCAATCCCATGTACCACCTCAGAGCGGCACCAGTCAAGCTGTCTTGAAAATAATGGATCAAAAGATGATCATTATCGGTTTGTGTAGACATCTTTCTAACGTACATCACCAAATGATTGAGTGGACAGGTATTCCCCTTGTATTTTTCAAAGTCAGGCATTTTGAATTTCACCGGAATCTTGACATTTGGAACCAAACAAAGTTCCGCAACACTCTTCCAAACAGATCCTTACCCCTCAAAGTTTTCAATTCCTTGCACAGCTCAAGGAATTGGTCCTTCATCTCATCCATCTTCCCATATACATCAGGGCCCTCAGACGGCTCAGAATGATAGGTGGTGTCTTCTACACGAGGTAAAGTATGCACAATAGGTGGCGACACTGACATGATTGGGCTAGATGCCGACATGGAAGCAAAGGTAGGCGCAAAGCCTTCAGGCACAGAATTTGGAGGCATTCCCCATGAGAATCCGGTAGGCATGTTAGGGGTAAAGTGAGCAGCAGTAGCTGGAATGATAGAGGTAATAACCTCTAAAATGACAGTCCTCTGAGGAGGAGGAGTTGTAGGCGTTAGAGAAGATTGGCTCTGAGCAGCTAGGACTGACTCCATCATGGCAATCAAACGGGAAACCTCTTCCTTCAGGTCTCTATTATCTTGTTCAAGATGCTCCATAATTCTTGAGTGATTGGCGTGGGTATTATATCAATGAGTCAGCTTGGCTGAAGCACAAAAGAAACACCAATGAAACATCTGGCAAAAGAGAAACCTGCTTATGTGGATGATGCATGAAATGCAATGCTTGATTTTTATTTTTATTTTCAAGGAACTTACTATATTATTTGCAAATACATGTATATTTAACAATAAGTGTAACAATTTGATATGACCATAAAAAATATCTTTTATTTATATAATTTGGAAGGATTACACTGAGTACAATTTCAGAAACCAAATGAAAAATACAAGAGAAAAGGAGACTAGTCATCCTAAGGATCCCTAACAACGATGTCAGAAGATCTGGCTGCAGGCACGTACTTCCTTCGAATGCGTCGGATCTCAGTCTCAAAAGAAACCTTCATCTGAGTCTTCTCGAGGACAAGCTGGTCAACAATCTTCTTCCAAGCAATGGAAGGCTGAGGCATACTAGAGGAAGATGAAACCTATGGTTCTCTCTGTCTCTTCGTCACTCGATCTTCAAGTAGCTCAATAAGTGCATCTTTATCCTTAGACTCAATCTGCAACTCTTCATGCTTTCTGCTCAAAGCATGGAAACGCTCTTCGCACATATCCTTCTCTTGTTTCATCTTGGCGAGCGCGTCTTCCAACTCTTCTACATCTTGGTTAAGGAGAGTTAATGGCTCAGCCACAACCACAGACATAGGTCTTTCACAAGTATAAGGCATCTTCAACTCCAAAGCTCTCTTCTTCACCCAAAGAGTGTAAGCTTCCAAAGCTACACAATTATACGGACCAAGCTCGGATCTTCCTTTCCTATGCACATTATGCCAAGCATGCACCATCTTCTGCTTCAAATGTTGGGGATCTTTACCCTCTTGATAGAAAAGACCTTCTAACAAAGTGTTATTAGGTTTGTCTCTTAAAGGGAACCCAATTTGACGACGAGCCAAAGTAGGGTTGTAGTTAATTCCTCCTTGTGTACCAATGAGAGGTACATTAAAGAATTCACCATAACAATCAATAATCTCCACGCTACTCAATGAAGAATCATACCAAACTATATCATTATTAGTGAGAGACATAAGTCTCTGAGACCACCTTAGACATTGTTTGTTTTCCATAAAAGTAGGTGTCTGGGGCAAGTGCGAAATAAACCACTTGTACAGAAGAGGAATGCAACAGACAATAGTTCCACCACCCTTAGAATTCCTTAGATGCAAAGAGAAGTACATATCACCTAACAGGGTAGGATAGGATTCCTAATCAAGAAAATTCTAATGGCGTTAACATCAATAAAACCGTTAATGTTAGGGAACAAAGCCAAACCATAGATGAGTATCACAAAGATAGCTTCGAAAGCATCCACACTACCGGCTTGAGCAAAAGCAGTAGCTTCCTTGATGAGGAACTCAGAAGTTAACCCAAACAATCCTCCTTTCTTCACCCAATGAGCCTCTATCTCAGACTTCTTCAAGTGAAGAGCTTCAGCTATGATGTGAGATCTAGGAATCTCCTCCAATCCACTAAAGGAACTTTGTTAGAAACAGGCATTCCCAAAAGATAGATAGGGTCATAAAACTGAACTAGCACACTCAGAAGTCCTTCAACCACATCAGTAGATAAGATAGATAGAAGCTTCCCATGGCGTTGTTTGAAGTCCAAGGGATCTAATACAAAAGATGCTAGCTTCCTTAACTCTTTCAAGCCGGGACATCTGAAACTGTACTTCTTAGTGTTCCTTCGTCCATAATCCATGGTCTGAAAATATTTGCAAATAATACCTTAGTTCCTTGAAATTTTCGTGTGATGAATGTCATGATGCGCATGAATACATGAATGCAACAATCACAAATAAAGGATCACACACAGGGCAAACAAGCCAAGGTCAAGGGATGAATCAAGTCATTGTCAAGATCAATCATCCATTTTGGTGGATTATGGTTTACACCTTATCAACACCCAAATTCCATTGATATTGACAAGACTTGATTGGATCAACCAAGAATCAAGGGTTTATTGTGAGTCACGAGCATGGAGTATGGGTAAGAACCATCCCAAAGGAGTGAACTAAGGATAAAACCTGTAGATCATGTTCTAAAAAGTTCCCAGAGTCTTAATTCCATATATAGGATATTACAGGCTAGGATGAATGACTCATCAACCCATAATATTCTCAAGAGAAACTCGTCTGAGTGTAGTATCGCGTAACAACTGTTATCAAGTCTACACTTGAACAGTCTCCGCACTACGTCCTAAATAGGCCAAGAGGGGTTAAATGTTCTACAGTCCTCGACTTCTCGGGCCCTAAATCAGAGATAGTAATGCCCAACCACAAATAACTTGTGTGACATTACCAACTCCAAAAGGGTCTCCACTGAGTAGATGGATCTCAAGCCAACTTGTTAAGGACTATTCCACACAAGTCGAACATGACTATACCATCCTCCTATCTTAATTGCACTCAAGTTCGGGTTAGAACTTATCTCACCACTCAGAGATCACCAAGCACAATAAATAAATTATATCACACAAACAAATATACATACATCAAATATACAAATATATACACACTAAAAAGTAGGCTAAACCCACTGGAGACTACTCCCCAGTAGAGTCACCACTTAATTTCTGTAGCAGTAAATTCATGACCATCAAGCTATAGATAAGCTAGACGTCAATAAAACCAGAGTTGCCACCGCGCTTTTATTGTTTCCAAGGGAAAAGGGAAAAGTACGAACAAAACCCAAAAATAAGAAGTTTTCAAATCAAAACTAATAAAATGCCAAAGATTAGGTAATGGGGTTGGTTACACAGAGGAAAGATGTTACCACCCAAAGTGTCTTAGGTACTCCTAGGGAGCCATTTCTTGTGTGCATATGTGTTTTTGTACAAATGATGTTTGCAAATAAAAAGAATGTAGGGATGAGAAAAGAATTCATTAATTATATTTTTATGTTTGACAAGACCTTCAGACTTGTGCCTATGTACCAACATAACAATGAGGGATCAAAACCTCGTAGTTTGTGGTAAGAATTTCAAAGTGAGTGCGTTGTTTTTAACAAAATTTTAAGTTTAAAAAGGCACAAGGGCCTAAAAATGGTTTGAATGAGTGTTATTTATTTTTGGATTTTGAAATTTTAAGTCAAGTATAGTTAAGTTTATTCACAAGTTTGATTAAGAAAAGGAGTTTAAAAATGCAATGGCATAAGGCCAAAGTTTCTAATTTGCAATATGGTCAAAGTTTAGAAATCAACAAACACAAGAAAAAAAGATTTTAAAAAAAAGGAGGGAGAGATTTTGAAATTAAATAAGTGGGGAGGAGATGAAGAGACTAATCCTAAGCATAAATTTAAAAGTTGAGAGTTGAAAAGATCTGACCAATGGGCTGCAATCCAGTAGACAAGAATGTCATATAGAAACCCAAATTTCCCTTGGACCTTAGAATCAAGCAACAAATAATACACAGATAGCAAGTTGAAGAGAAAGACATCAAATAAAGATAGTCACATCCAAGCTTAGCAACTCCATGATCTTCTTCAAAATTTCCCATGTGTCAGATGAATTCAAAGACGGCATAAGTCACAGTTTTAAAATAACAGCTTCACAATGATCATGTTGCAGATGAACTCAAATGGATCTTCAAAGTTGTATCAGATGAATGTTCTTCACAAGTTTTTGGTTACATGAAAATTGGCATTGGCCAAGTCCTTTGCATAGGGAGTGTTGTCTAGATTCTAAGTCCAATAGTCTCAGATCAAACCAACAGTCCACACAAGATATTTTTTAGGGTTTTTGTTCTTATTATGTACATTAATGTCAAAAGACCACACAAACAAACAAATATATACAAACACAAAATATGGTCCAAGTGGACAAATTAAAAATGACATAAAAGTAAACAATTTGAATGGTATGAATAATGGCAAATGAATAAGGCTTAAAAATTAAAGTGCATTAAAAATAAATGACTTGAAATTAAATGTTAGTTGTTAGTGAATTAGAGGGTTAATGTTGCTTTTTCTTTTCTTTTGTTTAAGTCATTCTTTGGAGAACACTCAACCCACTTATCACAACATGAATCCTTGAACCAAGACATCTTCCAAAGGAAGGAAAAAAGGCCAAGTTTCCACACAATACCATAAAAGAGGGGATACTTACAATCTCACTAACTAGAATGCTATGCCTTTTGTGTCAAAATTTAGCGTTATGTTAAGCAATTGTAATTGGACTTATGTAGAAATCATAACTATTTGAAGTCGGGCAATAGAATTTAGGTGTTAATGCATGTTAGAGACATAGTATAATGGACTATACTCATGAAACATACCACACACAAAAAGAATATGCAAAGTGAGGGACCTAATCTCATCCATACTTATGTTGATTTTGCAATCAACTAGCCTTAGGATATAGAGATATCATAGGTCCATAACGTGAATGGATAAAGAAGGGGAATGAGATGAAGAGGGGGGGGGGGATGGATCAAACATAAATTGGTCAAATGAGGACTTTTACCAAATTAAGATCATTCATTCATTTTGGGAGATGGAATGTACATTCCATCAATCCCCTAAATCCAATGATCTTAACCTAGCAAAGTCAAATCAACCTTGACCAAGGTCCAACAACACAAGTCAAACTCACAAAGTCAAATAAAATGGCTCTACACAATTAATTTGGCATTTGAACAATTTAAAATAATAAAAATATGCATTAAATACAATTATGGTTGATCAAATTCCTAAAACCTCATCAAAACACCAAAGAAATGGCCATGAGATTTATCATAGGTCAAACAAGGTCAAAGGACCTTGGAGAATTTTTTTTAGAAGTTTTGGAAACTTAAAAGTATTTTTAAACAATTAAAAATATTCACAAAATCAATTAAATCATGAAAAATATTAATAATGATCCAAAAAATAATTTATTTCAGAAAATGAAAAAGGATTTTATTTAAATTTTTTTGTTGAAAACTCTCATATTTTTGGGATCAATATTAAATTTAATATGAATTAATGAAAATAAAGGAAATAAAATGAAAATCAATTAATTAGAAAAAACATGGACCACTTGATCTCCCTCATTAATTGAGGTGACAGATCAAGTGGATGAAAACGCACATTCCATGGTGCACACTAGTCAGCGCGCCACACAACTGGTAATAAAAAAGAACGCTCAAGATTAAAATGCATCGGCTTGATCACGTGGCTCAGAACTCATCCAGCACATCGCCGGAGCAAACCACCGGTCATCTTCTCCAATGACCCTGGTCGAACTGGTTCTCTCATCACCATCACATAAATGAAAAGAGAGGACATGATCTTAAAGAAAAAATGGCATAAATCACGAATATGACCTCAATTTAACCTAACTCCAAGTATATTGAGAGATACATGGAGTTGAAATTCGAGGTACATGAATTGAGTTGCTTCGATTTGACCTCAAAGCAACTCAATCTTCTTGCCTACATTGGTAGGACTTCAGACAACCAAGAATCCAAGAGAATTGATGAGAATTGAGGGAGAATCGAAGAGAAGAAAAATCTGGAAAAATACCTTCAATGCTATGCAGAACTTGATCTCTCTTGCTTCAATTCGTGTTTGATCTTGCTTATGGAGCTTGCAGAAGTAGATTAGGAATGGTACAAGGCTTTGGATCCTGGAGTTTTTGAATCTCCAAACAGTGAGATTCAAACTCAAATTTCAAGTGAAATTCCTCAGGTTTTCCTTTCAATGGTGAGGGTTTTAAATGTGGGAGGAAAAGCTGGCGCGCAAGGGTCCTCAAAACTGATGCAATGGACCTCTATTTATAGCAAATGCAAGTGATATTTGCACCTTTGAAAATTCTTCGAAATTTGGCAATGTGGAGTGCACGCTTGCATGGGCATGTACAGGCCCATGAAGCAACTCAATTAGGTTCAAATACAAGTGATATTGAGTCTGAATATGGATTGTGATGCTAGGCAAACGTGTATTGATGTTTGAAGAATGATTCTTGCCAACTGATACATCCATGTTCAGGCCATGCGCATACCCCTCAAACTTTGCCCAAAATGGATGAATTTGGACTCTTTGGAAAGGTTAGATCAAGAGGAACAACTCTTATGTTGAACACGTTTCCATTTGGATCTTGTATAATGATGAATTTTAAGGTGGAAGTTTGGAAATTTCAACATGTCAAAATATTTTCTAAGTGTTAAGCCATATGTTCAATTATTCCACCTTGTCTAACTTTTTATGTGAGCTTCAAATGAGAAACGTGTCTTCATAAAAGTTGCATCTCTTTCAAAATACTTTAAAATGGTCACAATTTTGACCTCATTTGGATTTAGGATGAATGAGATGCATTTTTGAAGTTGAGGAAAACCACTTGTTCAATGGTATTGGTCCAAAATGACCTATAATGTATCCTCATATCACATGCTCATAAAAGTTGAATTAGCTCTTCCTCCAAACATAAAAATTGAATTAGGCACCTTAAATTTGATTGTGAAACTTGTAAATATTTCATATCATAAAAATTTAGCAAGTTATGGCCTTGGGAAGTTGACTTTCAAATTAGGGTTTAGACAAAATGACCTATAATCTTTCAACATACAAAATGACTTTCTAAGAAAAACTAGCTCTAGACCTAAACATGAAAGTTGTTTGGAATGTCATTTAGAGTAACTTTGATCTTGGAATCATTTTCATATGATGAAAATTGTAGGAGATATGGTCTAGGGAACCCTAGTTTTAATCAGTTGAATTCCTCCGATCAACCACCATGAACCACCTTGCTAACTTGAAATTATCTTGACTTTTGTGACTCATGGGAGATAATATATGCATAGGATGATAAAATTTGAGATGCCCCTTGAAATATTTGATCAGTTGGTGAAGAAGCTTGTTGAAGAAGTTACACAAGACACCCAGATGAACTAGGGTTTCCAAGGCAAACCAACTCCAAACTCTTGATGATTTAATGATCAAAATAACATATGAAGCTCATGGGGACTCATATATGATGTCTAAATCCATTGTGGATCATTCCTCGGTTGAGCTCTTAGCAATGAGGGTCTTAAACCCTAGATGTGAACTTGATGGATCAAAGGTGATCAGGTGCCTTACCTACAAAAGAAATAGACAAGTGCAAGGACATATTTTTGGTATTTTGGTTAGTAAATGATAAAATAAAAAGTATGACACAATCACATGGTGCTTGGTGATCTCTCCCAAAACAAACCCAATGAGTAAGGGGTAAGGCGGATGCCAAGGTATGATCCTGTCGTAACCTGAAAAATACAGTGCGCAAAAAAAAACAACCGGCGAAAGAAAAAGACAGAAGAGTCGCCACCGTGCGTTATTCATCCCAAAGGAGGGAAAGGAAACGCTCGAAGTAAACCTGAAAAAGGAAAGGACAAGACCGGGTCTCGCAACCAAATCTTGGGTTCGGGAGTCGGTTATGCGAAGGGAAGGTATTAGCACCCCTACGCATCCGTAGTACTCTACGGGATCCATTTTTGTAGTTCTTGTCTAAAGGGTGTGATTTTATCTTGTGCTGTTTACCAAAAAAAAAGGGTTAAATGAAAATGACTCGCGCGGATGTCGCATCCACTGCATACGTATCTCATCTGAATATGAGAATCAGAGTCTTCGTAGCTCGGTTGACCTATGGGTTGGGGGATGTGTGCTCGCTAAGACATCGCGTCTTATGCCTACGTATCTCATTTGGAATGAGAATCAGAGCAAGCCGTAGTTCGGCTAACTACGAGGTTGTGGATTGGGTTTTGGACGAACGACGTCACTACGCAATCTACCGGATGCTCGACCTTTGGAGACTTACTCGCCTGTAGTAGAAGGAGTCAACGTGTTGCTTTGGGTTTTAGGGTTTGGGATGCTCAAGGGCAAAAAGGCAGTCCTTGATGAAGGAACCGTGCTACCTGCAGGGATACGAACACATACAAAACAAACATGTATAAAGTAAATGTGCCAACAAGGGGCTCAAAAGTAAATAAACAAAAGAAAACAAATGCCTCCTATCGAGGTCTTTCCAGCTAAGAAAGCGATAAAATGCGAAAAAGAGGTAAAAGTACCACACGGATGAAGATCCGAAGTAACAGCAATTAAAGGAGTAAGAAACCCAGGGACCTCCCAAGCTAATGCCATCAAAGAAAAGTGAGTCAGTACAGGTAATCGGAATGAACCTCCAGGGGGTATCCCACAAATAAAGTGGGAAACCACGCAAGTTATCCCTGCAAAAGTCATGTGAGCCCTCACAAAAACTCAACAAAAGGGTTAGTGAAACACCATAAACATTTTTTTCATGGATAACAGTATGGTTTCAGAAACCTCAAACCCTGTGGCATACATTTCAGAAATCATGTGATTAAACATTCAAGGCATAAGTTTCACCCATTCATGCATAATTAAACCCGTGGGCAAAAACATAATGAAATTCATCCATCATACCTCATACATTCAGATGATCCAAATTAAGAGCATAAAATCATGGGAATGAGGCAAACCTGATGGGAGAGCTTGATTGAAATTGAGTTGCACCCGTGAGGCCCTTCAAGGTTTGAAGGCTGCTCTGAGTTCTCTGTCAGGTTTCTCTTCAGGTTTTGTCCAGGGTTTTGTTCCAAGGAAACCTCAGAGTATTTTGCTTCTCTTCCTTTTTCCCAAGTGAAGCCTTGGTATTTATAGACTGAATTTCATGGTTTTGTGGGCTCAAATGAGAGAGACCCAAGTCCAAAATTTTTTATTATATTTTATTTTATTTTTTTTTATTATTTTTATTTATTTTAATTTTTTGTAAAAAAATTATTATTATTATTATTTATTTTTTTTCGTTTTATTTTTTCATTTTTTTTTCGTTTTTTTTTTTTTTTTTTTTTTTCGTTCTTTTTTTTTTATTTTTTTTTTATTTTTTTTTTTCGGATCTAATTCTGATTGACATGATGAAATGCAATATGAAATGAATGCATGAATGAGGAGGGCAAATTTTGGGGTGTTACAGCTGCCCCTATTCAATCATCAGCTAAACCGAGTAGGATGAAAGCGAACAGCTTATCAAACAAACGGGGTGAGCTGTGATTGAATACCGAAGATAGACAGAAAATTTGCGCTCCGAGAACACCACAAAAACGCGAAAATACACCGTGCTGTTTATTTTTCTTCCGATCCTCTGGCTTAATCTGGAGTTTCGATCCTCTGGCTGAACCTATACTCAATTTAGTCCTCTGGTTGGATATTAATTTTGATCCTCGGGCTGGATACGATTTTGATCTTCTGGCTAGATCTTCTTCGATCTTCTGGCTAGATCTCCTCCGTTTCGATTCTCTGGCTGAATCTATTTCCTTTGATTCTCTGGCTGAATCTACTTCGATCTTCTGGCTAGATCTGAATTGTTTCGATTCTCTGGCTGAATCTATTTCCGATCTTCGGGCTAGACCTGACTTCGATCTTCTGGCTAGATCTTCTTCGATCTTCTGGCTAGATCTCCTTCGTTTCGATTCTCTGGCTGAATCTATTTCCTTTGATTCTCTGGCTGAATCTACTTCGATCTTCTGGCTAGATCTGAATTGTTTCGATTCTCTGGCTGAATCTATTTCGATCTTCTGGCTAGATCTGGATTGTTTTGATGATAAATTCCCATCATTAGGATCCCGCATCTGAGGCATGCGCTGGTTGACCCTCTTTTGAAATCTACACCCAACCTTCATATTAGATATGCAGCTTCGAGCATATTCCACTTTTGGGCTTCGTACATATTCTTCGGGCTAGAACATGTTGTAACGACTCCTCAATTAGACTTGGGCTTGCTGGGGAAATAAAGCTTGTAGGCGACTTCACTGGGGAATCTTCAAATTGAGCCTTAGGCTGGCTTACTAGAACACGATTCTCAGGCTGAATCTTCGAAATGACCCTCAGGCTGGATCACTGGAACACGATTCTCAGGCTGAATCTTTGAAATGACCCTCAGGCTGGATCACTGGAACACGATTCTCAGGCTGAATCTTCGAAATGGACCCTCAGGCTGGATCACTGGAACACGATTCTCAGGCTGAATCTTCAAAATGACCCTCAGGTTGGATCACTGGAAAACGATTCTCAGGCTGAATCTTCAAAATGACCCTCAGGCTGGATCACTAGAAAACGATTCTCAGGCTGAATCTTCAAAATGACCCTCAGGCTGGATCACTGGAAAACGATTCTCAGGCTGAATCTTCAAAATGACCCTCAGGCTGGATCACTGGAAAACGATTCTCAGGCTGAATCTTCAAAACGACCCTCAGGCTGGATCACTCACGCTTGATCCTCTGGATGGATCTCATGACCTTGGTTGTAAAGTAATTCTTCAGTCTGCTTGGAAGAACCTGTTTATCAGCTTATGTGTATGCTTGATATGATATGCATGCAAATGCAAATGTTATGCATGGTGTAAAAAGAAATCTGCTTGGGGAAGCAAACTCCGGTAGGGAACAGATCGTTGTATCAATCCTTGAATGCTCTGTGGGGAATGATCCGTCTGCCGGGACCAATGAGCCACCAAAAATAAATTGGCTGCTTGAAAAGTTGACCTTGCGGGGGGAGTATCAACTATGGAAACTTTGTTCGGCGAGGCTCTGTGAGGAGAGTCTGTGGGGAAAACACTTCTTGGGGAAATGTCGTAGGAAACGACCTTTGCTGGGGATATGAACTTGCTAATCGTCCTCAAGCTGGGGATTAGAACAAATCTGTTAGAAATAATCTGCTGGGGATGAGATGAACACTGGGAACACCACCCTCTTGTCCGTTGGGTATGCAACCACTCCGCTGTTGCTAGGAAGATACAGTCTGACACTGTCAACTCCACTGGGGATATATAGTCTGGATACTGTCAACTCTACTGGGGATAGACAGTCTGGATACTGTCAACTCTGTTGGGGAACATGCTCTGCTGAGGAGAGACTTTGTCAACCGCTTAGGGATGAGGATTCATGACTTGGCATCCGGTTCCTGTGACCTGCAACCAAAAATACACGTATGCCTCGGGGGAATTACTCGGTTTGAATTCACCGTTCGGGATTAAGCACATTCAAAGCAATTTTAAATGTTTTCCTGTGCAAATCATCTGCAAAAGCCACCATTATGTTCATATGCAATATGTTTTATCAAAAATTCGGACATTTTTGCAAACAAACTGATAAATGAAAAATAAAGAGGCTCTTTAACTGAATTATTCGACTCTTAATGGGGAGAAAAATTGTGCCAGGAATAGGCGAGGGTATCAGGAAGCTGATCCCTGAAAAGAGGTGATCGCTATAAAAAGAGAACTATCCTAATGACAACGGGGATACGGGGTCCCACTGAGTTTCGACTCTGCTATGACTCGTATGTCGTCAAGACGCTCTGCTCATCTTGCTTTCTGAAGTGGATGATTAGTCGATCTTTAACCTTCGAAGATTGCCGGATTGAATGAAACGGTGATATAACACTGATGAACTCAGATCACAGTCATTCGCTTATTCCCTAACTTTTGCCTGGATCGCCCCCTTTTCGGGTTTTCAATCCATCGGGATACCCATTTTTGCCTGAGCTGCCCTTTTGGGTTTTCGACTCACCGGGTGTACTCTTTTTTTATATCCCTAATTTTTGCCCGAACCTCTTTATTCTCTTTTTTTTGGTTCGTCGGGATGCCCTTTTTTTGCATGGACTATTCTTTTTATCGTCCAACGGGTCTATTTTATGCGAAGTATATTTTAACTGCGTCTGAGTTGACAGGGGACGGGAAGTCTTCGCCATCCATGGTTGTTAGCATCAGAGCTCCGCCAGAGAAAACTCTTTTAACCACGTATGGACCCTCGTTGTTCGGTGTCCATTTTCCCCTGTGATCTGTGTTGGGAGGAAGACATATTTTGAGTACCAATTCACCGACTTGATACCCCCGAGGGCGCACTTTCTGACCAAATGCTTTCTTCATTCGTCTCTGACTGAGATACGTCAATTCTGGGTACGTAGTTCCAGCATAGCACCTTAATCATCGAAGACAAGGTAAGCAAAGCATCAGCAAATTGGTTTTCTTCAAAAGAAAATTAACAATCTTCTCGTGTAGTCTCTGTAAGGAACCAGATGAGGCTGAGGTGTATACCATTTCCCGTTGATTTGATTGATGACCAAAGCTGAATCCCCATATACATCCAGGGTTTTAATCTGTATATTGACGGCTTCCTCAAGTCTTAGGATACAAGCTTCGTATTCGGCTTCATTGTTGGTGCAGGGAAAAGTTATTCTGGCACCAAATGGCATATGAACCCCCTTCCGGTGTGATCAACACTATACCAACTCCGCGACCATTGGCGTGGACCGCCCCATCAAAATCATAACCCATTTGGATTCAGGGTCAGGCCCCTCCTCCGGGAGTGGTTCCTCTCAATCTTTCGATTTGAGAAACATGATGTCCTCATCAGGAAAGTCAAACCTCATAGGTTGGTAATCATCAATCGGTTGCTCTGCAAGATAGTCTGACAAGACACTTCCCTTGATGGCTTTTGTGAAGTGTATTGGATGTCATACTCCGTCAGTATCATTTATCACCTAGTAACCTTTCCGGTAAGTGATGGCTTTTCAAAAATATACTTGACTGGATCCATTTTTGATATCAATAGAGTCATGTGAGTCAACATATACTGTCTTAGTCGGCGAGCAGCCCATGCCAAAGCGCGGCAAGTTTTCTCGAGCAATGAGTATCTTTGTTCACAGTCGGTAAACTTTTGCTAAGGTAGTATATTGCATGCTCTTTTCGACCTGACTCGTCATGCTGACCGAGCACACAACCCATTGACCTTTCTAACACAGTCAAGTACATGATCAACGGTCTTTCCTCTCGGCCTGTAGACTGGCCCCGATCTTGATCTCTTTCTTGTCGTCTTCGGTACCAACGTTGATGGTCTCAACCACCTCCTGATAAGGTGTAATAGCTCGGTCCTCCTGTTTCAACAATCTGGCTAACCCTTCAGGCAATTCACAATCTTCCTCAGCCCCTTCTTCGGCTTGATAGATAGGATTGTCGAAGTCATACTTGGCCATAGCAGTGTCGTTAGCAGTGAGATCCGAGTGGTCGGCTCTGCATGATGGAGGATCATGCTTTACCTTAGAATGAGAGATTTTTTTTGAAAGAAAGGAAAAACGAAAAAAGAAACATTACCATTTTTTTTGTAAAAAGTAAAAAAAACTGAAAGAAAGAGAACACAAAATTGTTTGCAAAAGCCGTCCTTTATTGATGATAAAAATAATTGCGAAACGTAACTAAATGGATGGCCCTACAAATGAGCTGTTACACCTTGGGCAAAGTGTAAGACTTTATTATGCATGTAATAAAGGAAAACAATAAAAATCACTCTTTCAGCAGAGTAACCCGGACGGTTTTTTCAGACGACCAATTGTCGAGCTTTTCTCCTGGGACACACGGGCGAATCCAGCTATCTAAGTCACAGTCGCTGTCAGCCTTGTCTTCATCTGCAGCATTGACGATGTGGGGGGAAACCAAACCCCCGCTGGAGAGAGTACCGGTTTCATTCTTCTGAGATCCCGGAGCATACCCCAATCCAAACTTGTCTTCTTTGATGACTGGCTCCACAAATTTGCCCCAGCCTTGGGCATTACCAGCTTTAACCACTTCGACAGCTTGCTTGTATGAAGAGATAGAAGTCCCGACCTTCTCAAACTCAGGTGAAAAGACACCTTCGGGCGCGACCTCATTGATGTTTGTAGTTTCGAAGCCCTGACACAGCATCTCATGCATCTCGCCGTCCATCTCTACATACTTAAATGTAGACAGGTGGCTAACAAAAATATCCTCTTCACCACATACAGTGACGATCTGACCTTCTAGTTCATATTTGAGCTTCTGGTGGAGGGTAGAAGTAACAACACCGGCAACATGAATCCAAGGCCGACCTAGCAGACAGCTGTAGGCAGGCTGGATATCCATCACATAAAAGGTGCTCTTGAACACCTGCGGTCCAATCTTAACTGGCAACTCAACTTCGCCAAAAACAGCTCTCTTAGAGCCATCAAAAGCCCTCACAACTAAGTTACTTGGCCTCAGGATGGTGTCATCGCAATCCAACTTCATTAAGGCTTTCTTTGGAAGAACATTCAGAGAAGAGCCTGTATCAACCAAAACATGGGAAAGCATCACCCCTTTGCACTCCATTGTGATATGCGAGGCTTTGTTGTGATTCCTGCCCTCAGACGTCAGGTCATTATCGGTGAAACCTAGCCCCCGGCTAGCGTTTACATTGGAAACTACCGACTCCAGCTGGTTAACAGTTATCTCTGGTGGAACATAGGCCATATTCAGTACTTTCAACAAGGCTGCCCTGTGCGCCTCAGAGCACAGCAATAGTGAGAGAATGGAGATCTTTGAGGGTGTCTGATTTAGCTGGTCGACTACCTTGTAGTCACTTTTCTTGATAATTCTCATAAACTCATCCACTTCCTTCTCGAATGCGGTCTTAGGAGGATCTTCCTCAGTAGTAACCTCTTCGGTGGATACCTGTTTCCCTTTAGCCTTGGCAGCTGCCTCGGCTTCAGTATTCGCGCGTAATGTTGATGGTGCAAATAGGCGTCCACTGCGAGTGAAGCCACCAACCCTCCAACATTGTCTACAGCGGAGCTACCAATGTCAATGTCTTCTTCGTTAACTTTCTGCCCCTGGCAGTAGATATCAGCCCCATAGTGCCACGGGATAGCACTGTCTTTCTCATACGGAACAGGTCCTGGTACCGTGATGGTGATTGGACCAACCAAAGTCGGTTGAGGGCTGTCAGAGTAAATTGCGACTGGTGCTGAACTTTCGATGTTCACCGCTGCTGGTTCTGTACTTTCTGGGAAATATATTGTTGTCGGAGCGAGTCTCTCGGGAACATATATTTCTTCAGGAGTGAAATAAAACGTCACCGTCGATACATCATTCTTCACCGGACGGGCCTGATCAAACTGAAGACAACCTTCATCTATCAGCTGCTGAATACCCCTTCTCAAACTGTCACATCCGTTTTCGGCAGCTTGACAATTTCTGCATTCTTCCCCACAGCCCGGGAAAATCTGTCCTTTCAGAAGTCGGTCTTTAACCACCGATAGCGAAGTCTTCACCTTAGTCACATCAGAAACCAAATTCAAAGTTTCCCCACTATCAACAGCATTAATCCTCTGTCCACCGTGAGTCGGCATCGGGTTCTGGATAACATTAGGCACCGGAGCAAAATTGATAGCCTGGGCATCTCTCAAATCTTGTACCTTTAACTGGAGAGCCTTGCAATTATCTGTAGTATGGCCAGGTGCGTTGGAGTGAAAGGCACATTTGGCGTTGACATCATAACCTCTAGGCAAATTATTGGGATCGATTGGTGGGGCCAGAGTTCTCAACGTAACCAGATTCATGTCAATCAGCTTGGGAAGTAATACTGAATAAGACATTGGGATTGGCTCGATGACCCGGTCCGTCTGCCTTGGACGTTGTTGATAGTGTCTCTGCTGACCCGGATTACCTCCTTGTTGTTGATTGTTGTACCTGGGTTGTTGTTGCGGATGATATTGCGGTTGAGGAACAGGTGTTGGAATAGTGACTGCGGCCACTTGATCTTGATAATAATTAGGGCGTCCTCTACCCCTGCCTCTGCCGGCATACACAACGCTTGCCTCACCTTCTTTTCTTCGCTGACCGTTACCAGCAAACGGTCTCTTGGGACCTGATGAGTTGGAAGCACTATTGTCTTGAATTCGGCCCATCTTCAACAGACTCTCGATTCTTTCTCCAGCAATTACTATCTCTGCAAAGCTGATTGACGGGCAAGCAGCCAATCTCTCAATATAATTGCCTTGAAGAGTGTTCATGAACATGTCCGCCATCTCCCTTTCGGACATAGGGGGTTGGACGGACGCAGCAATCTGTCTCCAACGCTGAGCATACTCTCTAAAGGTTTCCTTGGCAGTCTGAGACATACCTTGCAACAAGGTCCGATTTGGAGCCATGTCCAAGTTGTATTGATATTGCTTGATAAAAGCCTCTGCCAAGTCTTTCCAGCTCTTGATGGTAGTACGAGACAAATGAGAATACCATTCACGAGAAGCTCCAGTTAGACTGTCTTCAAAATAGTACATCAACAGCTTTTCATCTTCCGTGTGAGCTCCCAACCTTCCCAAATAAGATTGGAGATGAGTGCGTGGGCAAGAAGCCCCGTTGTATTTCTCAAAAGTAGGGGGTTTGAACTTGTGAGGAATCCTTACTCCCTGAACCAGATCAAGATTTGTGACATCAAAGCCTAAGGAATTTTGAGACTCCAAAGATTTGAGCTTCTCAGCAAGCTCATCCATACGGCGAGTGGTCTCGAGGGCCTCGTCGTGCAAAGAAAATTGATCATACTGATAATCTTCAGTAACGGGGTGCCCGTTAATCCGAATTCCTTGATTCACATTGTACCTTCCGCCAATACCATTTCCAACATTCCCTGTGTTGCCAACATTACCCGGGTTTCCATCAGCATTTGCGTTACCCGCGTTACCAGTGTTCACAGGGTTATCAGCGTTCCCAGGGTTACCAGGGTTTCCCTCAGCATTTAGTATCTCCACCTCAGGCCTCGGTTGCCCAACCAATTCCCTCAACTTTTCTTGACCTGCTGCCATACCAGTCATCAATGTCATGAACTGATCCATCCTTTCACGCATATCAGCCAGCTCTTTCTGTACTTGGTCCATCGCTAGTCGTGGACGGTTTTCCTTTGTCGGGTACCTGTGGACTCGCTTGGGACCAATAACTGCCTGATACAGGGAACAAACATTAGACACTGCGGTGACACCTGCAAAACAGACAAGGGTTAATATGTATGGTATGCGATGCACTGCTTGTTCAGTTTTAAGGCACCCCCATTTTGAAAGGGAATACCCTGCAAATGAATAAGCATGAGATGTTGGATGAAAATATGCAGATGATGTTATGCAATGCAAAGGCATGTCAATCAGAATTGATGGATCTGCTTGAACATCTGTCAGGTTGCACTGCTTGGAGAGAAATTCACTGAGGAATATAATACAAGACCAAAAATCTGCTCCAGAAAACCGGGTTGGTTGGAGGTTAAGGTTTCCTGAATTTAGCCCGCCCCTCACTGGTAGGTTCTAAGAATAGAAGTTCGTCAGCTTCAGCCCTTCAGTCGCGAATAATACATTTACCACTGAAGGTTTGGCATTATTACGGGATAAAAGACCTCCACTGACTCCCCTCAACAGGACATCCTAAAGCAAGTTCCCAGTCTCGGGGTCCTCGGATTGATCAGCGAGAATGCGCCCACCAGAGCTAACATAATCACGTCTCGGAGGAGAGGCCTCGACTGAGTTCTCGGGAAATGGTCACCAGAGTCGACGATTTCTAAAGGAACACCATGTCGTTACGGAACATCCGTAGGACATAATATATCCAAAAGAAACCTCGTCTGGGTGTGGTTCTTCACGAACGACTTAACGTAGCAACATGCCACGCAAGCCTCATGATCATCCACTCTAAAACCTGTGTGTACACTCAAGCCTGGGTAATGGGCTTATCTCTCATAGAACATCCCATCCCAACAAACAAACAAACAGATCCAATAGATACAACAGATGTATGCAAGCAGGTAAGCAAATAAATGTACAAAAGCATGAACACCCAATAAACAAGAAATCACACAAGCTAGGAGGGACTCGCTTAGGGAAGATGGACCAGCAAGAGGTCAACTTCTTAATCCCCAGCAGAGTCGCCAGCTGTCGCAACCTGAAAAATACAGTGCGCAAAAAAAAAACAACCGGCGAAAGAAAAAGACAGAAGAGTCGCCACCGCGCGTTATTCATCCCAAAGGAGGGAAAGGAAACGCTCGAAGTAAACCTGAAAAAGGAAAGGACAAGACGGGGTCTCGCAACCAAATCTTGGGTTCGGGAGTCGGTTATGCGAAGGGAAGGTATTAGCACCCCTACGCATCCGTAGTACTCTACGGGATCCACTTTTGTAGTTCTTGTCTAAAGGGTGTGAGTTTATCTTGTGCTGTTTACCAAAAAAAAAGGGTTAAATGAAAATGACTCGCGCGGATGTCGCATCCACTGCATACGTATCTCATCTGAATATGAGAATCAGAGTCTTCGAAGCTCGGCTGACCTATGGGTAGGGGGATGTGTGCTCGCTAAGACATCGCGTCTTATGCCTACGTATCTCATCTGGAATGAGAATCAGAGCAAGCCGTAGTTCGGCTAACTACGGGGTTGTGGATTGGGTTTTGGACGAACGACGTCACTACGCAATCTACCGGATGCTCGACCTTTGGAGACTTACTCGCCTGTAGTAGAAGGAGTTAACGTGTTGCTTTGGGTTTTAGGGTTTGGGATGCTCAAGGGCAAAAAGGCAGTCCTTGATGAAGGAACCGCGCTACCTGCAGGGATACGAACACATACAAAACAAACATGTATAAAGTAAATGTGCCAACAAGGGGCTCAGAAGTAAATAAACAAAAGAAAACAAATGCCTCCTATCGAGGTCTTTCCAGCTAAGAAAGCGATAAAATGCGGAAAAGAGGTAAAAGTACCACACGGATGAAGATCCGAAGTAACAGCAATTAAAGGAGTAAGAAACCCAGGGACCTCCCAAGCTAATGCCATCAAAGAAAAGTGAGTCAGTACAGGTAATCGGAATGAACCTCCAGGGGGTATCCCACAAATAAAGTGGGAAACCACGCAAGTTATCCCTGCAAAAGTCATGTGAGCCCTCACAAAAACTCAACAAAAGGGTTAGTGAAACACCATAAGCATTTTTTTCATGGATAACAGTATGGTTTCAGAAACCTCAAACCCTGTGGCATACATTTCAGAAATCATGTGATTAAACATTCAAGGCATAGGTTTCACCCATTCATGCATAATTAAACCCGTGGGCAAAAACATAATGAAATTCATCCATCATACCTCATACATTCAGATGATCCAAATTAAGAGCATAAAATCATGGGAATGAGGCAAACCTGATGGGAGAGCTTGATTGAAATTGAGTTGCACCCGTGAGGCCCTTCAAGGTTTAGAGGCTGCTCTGAGTTCTCTGTCAGGTTTCTCTTCAGGTTTTGTCCAGGGTTTTGTTCCAAGGAAACCTCAGAGTATTTTGCTTCTCTTCCTTTTTCCCAAGTGAAGCCTTGGTATTTATAGACTGAATTTCATGGTTTTGTGGGCTCAAATGAGAGAGACCCAAGTCCAAAATTTTTTATTATATTTTATTTATTTTTTTATTATTATTTTTATTTATTTTTTTTTTGTAAAAAAAATTATTATTATTATTATTATTATTATTTTTCGTTTTATTTTTTCATTTTTTTTTCGTTTTATTTTTATTTATTTATTTTTTTCGTTTTTTTTTTGTTTTTGTTTTTTTCGGATCTAATTCTGATTGACATGATGAAATGCAATATGAAGTGAATGCATGAATGAGGAGGGAAAATTTTGGGGTGTTACAGATCCCAATGCCAATGCATATGATGTGAATAATATGAGGGATCTTAGGGTCAAAATTGGGGTCTTACAGCTACCATATTCATGTTCGAATGCCTTAATTCTCACTAAAATTAGTCAATACAAAAAAAAGAAAAATAATCAATTAAATGGACTACGATTAATGTCATGGCCTAAGGTACAGACAATCATCAATTAACCATTATTGAAATGATATGACACAAATTAGGTTTAGAAAAATCACCATTTAATTTGTTGACTTTGGTCAACTGGTTGACCAAAAAGTCTACAATTGACCAAAAGTCAACTTAAGTAAAAATCACGCAATTTCATGTACAATGCTTGTGATGAATCTTGACATAAGTGGGTAATGGATGAATGGATCAAAATGACAAAAAAAGTTTGTAAGCTAAGCAACCAAATGACTTATGCTATGCTCTAAGACAAATTGAATCAATGAAATGCAAGCCCTAGGGCAACTTGCAATGAGATATGAACCATGAACAATGAATGTATGAACCTCAATCTAGATCAGACAAATGTTATGATCAAGATGACCAACCTATGAACTTGATCCAGCAAAAACAAAGGCCAATGTGGTCACTCCATAAATAGACTTACTCAAATAGATGAACCTCAAGATTGACCAAGTGATATTGATGAATCTTCAACCCCAAATGCCAAGATCAGGGATTAAGGTTTTGAACTAGTTGAGCATACCTTGAGATACCTTAGCTTTCCTTAGGTACAAACACCATACCTTGAATCCAAGATACCTTCCCTCTTATTTTGAACAATACTAATGCAAATAAGATGGTTAAGTATGAATGCACACACATGAATTAGGGCCATGAACTAGATGAAAATTGTGAAAGGTATGGAAAATTTTGGGGTATGACAATTGCCCCTATTTAATCTTCTCATACCTGAATGTATGGATAACAACAACTTTCAAACATTCGAGGTAAGAGAGGTTTAAATATTGGAATATCCAAGAAATTTGCCCACTGGGAATGAAAGAGAGTGCAATGTGAGGTAAGGGTATTAATGGGAGACTGTTTAATGGATGTCGTATATGTTTTTTTTTGTATATGAATTAGCCGGGGATTAACTAAGACGTCAGTGGGGAGAATGAGTCAGCTAAAGGAGATGTTAGACATGCATGACGTATGCAGTGTGCTAATGCAATGTATGATCAATTTTTTGTTTGATATCTACTAATAAGCTTTAGCAGGCACTCAGAAAGAAGTTTTTCCACTGGGGGATATATTGTAAGATTTTTTATAGTGGTTTGCCAGGTAGAACCTGGGCTTTGGGGTGATAGATGACTTCACTGGGGAAGATAGTATGGGAATTCGAAAGCAAATAATATGACGCCAACTCTGAGGTTGGGGATAGAAACACGACTAATAGTAACTGATGGGGATTGAAATGTTCTTGACCTCAATACTGTGAATGGGGTAAAACTAGACATTCTTAACTCTAAGGTTGGAAACAAATGATGATCAACATCAGCTATGGGGTCGGGGATAATGATATGATCAAGATTAATTCAATGAGTGAAAGTGGGAATGGTAGACACCAATTTTGTCACTGGAATACAATTGATAATCAACAACTCTAAGGTTGGGATAAGATGATCAACATCAACTCTACGGCCGAGAATACTAGTTATCAACAACTCTGAGGTTGGAAATAACAGATATACAACAACTTTGGGGTTGGAAATGAAATTGATCATCAACAACTCTGAAGTTGGGGATTAAAGAGAGACAATCATTAACTCTGAGGCAAAGGGATAGAAAAGGTAGACATCAACTCTGAGGCTGGAGGAGAAGTGATCGATATTAACTTTGAGGTTAGACATAATAGGATAGCCATGACATCAACTTTGAGGTTGGGGATAAAAAATGATGGACATCAACTCTGAGGTTGGAGCTAAGAAAGATCGACATCAACTCTAAGATTAACATTGACAAATAACCACTCTGAAGTTGAGGTAAGAAGTAGATGTTGGTTCTAGGTGTTGGCAGCACTTTTGGTAAAACCAAGAGTGTTCATAAGAAGTCACATGTGATGTCTTAACATAAGATATCTTGTACCTGCTGAATGTTGAAAATATAACTATGCAAGATTATTTCAGGATGTCATACCCGATGTCATGACATCTGATATAATGTACCTGCTGGATATTTAAAATGGAATTATGCAGGATTGTTCCAGGATGTCATACCCGATGTCATGACATCTGTATACAGAACATTCAGTCTGAATGTTATGTATTATGTGATTGCATTTTTAATGCAAATCTATGTATGATTGAAGATCTGATTTACACACGCATTCAATCATTAATTACAACCAGATTTACTTATTTTCCAAAGAGATCTAATCAGCTGTAATGAGAAAATTAAAAAGGAAAATAGTTTTAGGGTTTTATGATGTCCAAGCCCAGCCAAATGCTTCTATAAAAAGGACATGGAAAACCTAATTTGATACACAAGAAATACAGAGCAAAATATTGAGAGAGAATAAGGGTTTAAGTCTTGTGTGGTCGTGTGACTTGTAAGCCATTCAATTCATCCATAGATGATTGAATTGGTCTGATTTTTGAGTTGTAATTTGTCACTCTAAGCTTTTAAGCATGAGTGTGTGTCTACTTGATTGAAGCTGCTAAGTAAGATCAAGTGTGTGTCTTTGAAGAGTGTCTTTTTTTCATTGTAATTCTTGTTTATATCACTGGTGTGATTGAGGGGGGGTGAGATGGGATCTCATATCTAAGAGTTCTTAGGTAGAAGTCACACGGGTAGAGATTAGGTGAAAAAGACTGTAACTTGTGTTGTTTACTGAGAGTCTTTGAACTGATTCTATTTAGTGGATTTCCTTCCTGGCTTGGTAGCCCCCAGACGTAGGTGAGTTGCACTAAACTGGGTTAACAATTGCTTGTGTCTCTTGCATTACTGTTCTTTATCTTTATCCTGTTTGTATTATTGATATATTAGTGTCGTGACATTACCTTCGACATCTCATATCTGATACCAGAATTTCAATTGGTACCAGAGCAGGCATCCTTCTCTGGTTCTGGGTGAGATCTAGGTATGATACTTTCTGGTACTATAGAGAGAGATGGAGGATCTGTTCACAGGCCACCTATTTTGGATGGATCCAACAATGCCTACTGGAAACCTCGAATGATAGCCTTCCTAAAATCCTTGTATAATAAGGCTTGGAGGCTGTGTTAACAGGCTGGGAACATCAAGTAGTTACTAAGGAAGGAGAAGCTACAACTGATAAGAAGCCTGAAGAACAATGGACCAAGGAGGAGGATGATCTAGCCCTTGGAAATTCTAAAGCATTGAATGCCATATTCAATGGAGTAGACAATAATATATTCAGATTGGTAAACAACTGTGAGGTGGCTAAAAATGCTTGGGACATTCTCAAAACCACTCATGAAGGTGCCTCTAGAGTGAAGATGTCTAGACTGCAACTGCTCACTACCAAGTTTGAAATTTTGAGGATGAAAGAAGATGAAAATATTCATGAATTTCATATGAATATCCTTGAAATTGCTAATGCCTCAGGAGCCTTGGGAGAAAAGATGTCAGATGAAAAGTTAGTAAGGTAAATACTCAGGTCACTCCCTAAAAGATTTGCTATAAAGGTGACAACCATAGAAGAGTCTCAAGACATCTCAAATATGAGAGTTGATAAGCTAATTGGATCCCTCCAAACATTTGAGATGGGAATGTGTGATGGATCTGAAAAGAAAGCCAAAAGCATAGCATTCAAGTCAAACACTGAGGAGGAAGAGGAGGAAGGTGGTCCAAATATTGATGAAGATCTGGCAAATGATGTAGCAATGATGAGAAGACAGTTCAATAGGCTTATGAAAAAGATGGATGTAAGATCTAAGGCTAATGTCAAGAACATCGCATATGACATCAGTAAATCCAACAATATTGGAAGAAGAACAAGGTCAGATGAAAAGCCCAAAGAAGGAAAAGGAGTTCAGTGCCATGAATGTGATGGGTATGGACACATTAGAACTGAATGTGGGACCTACCTCAAGAAACATAAGAGGAGTCTTGCTGCCACTTGGTCAGATGAAAGTGAAACAGAAGAGTCGCTAAATCTTGTGACTGCCTTGACTGGAAGATGAGGTTCTGATGAAGACTCAAGTGATGATGAAGTAACCTTTGAAGAGTTGGCCATTACCTACAGAGAGTTGTGTCACAGAAGTGCAGAAGTTTGTAGACAAGTTGAAAGCCAGAAGAAAGTGATAGCACAGCTGGAGAATGAGAAGGCAGAACATGTGGAAACCATCTCCAAGTTGAAGACTGAAGCTGTATTCTTGAATTCTAAACTGGATGCGATGTCCAAGTATGTAAGAATGCTAAACAATGGATCTGATACCTTAGACAAAATTCTCCAAACTGGATAAATAACAGGAGACAAGTCTGGCATTGGGTTCAGTGAATCTAAGCCTGAGTGCAGTTACACTGGTGGCAAACCTAAATCCAAACCTAAATGTAGCCATACTTATAGCAAACCTACGATGTCACATCATATGTCACAACATCATAAAGGAAGACAACAAAAAGGAAAACACCAAAGATGGAGATGTCATTACTGTGGAAAATTTGGCCATATAAAGCCTTTATGTTATAAGCTGTATGATTATCCTAGTCCTGCTCATCATCAACCCAGAACCAAACATCACATACCTGTCAACAAAAAGCAATGGGTTTCTAGGACTAATGTTACAAGTCTGATAGCTCACACTTCCTTCATAGTTTCAGCCAAAGAAGATTGGTATTTTGATAGTGGATGCTTCAGACACATGACTGGAAACAAAAACCTGCTAACTGGTCTACATCCTCATGCCACAAGCTATGTAACCTTTGGTGATGGAGCAAAGGGTGAAATCAAGGGGATTGGTAAGCTTGACTGCCCTGGAGTTCCTGACCTTGACATTTTCCTACTTGTTAAGGGATTGACTGCAAATTTAATAAGCATCAGTCAACTGCCTGACCAAGGTCTAAATGTTAACTTCACTAAAATTGAATGTCTGATTACTAACAAAGAAAGTGAAGTGATCATGAAAGGAGTCAGGTCTAAAGACAACTGTTACATGTGGAGTCCTCAAGAAACTGGTTACTCTTTAATGTGTACTTTAGCCAAAGAAGAAGAAGTGAAGATATGGCATCAAAGATTGGGCCATCTGCATCTTAAAGGTATGAAGAGGATTATATCTGTTGAAGCTGTTAGAGGAATTCCCAACTTGAAGATTGATGAAGGAAAAGTCTGTGGGGAATGTCAGATTGGAAAACAGACAAGGATGTCACACCAGAAGCTTGGACATGACACCACTTCCAAAGTTCTGGAACTCCTCCATATGGATTTGATGGGACCCATGCAGGTTGAAAGCCTTGGTGGGAAGAAGTATGCATATATAGTAGTGGATGACTTCTCCAGATACACCTGGATCAATTTTATAAGAGAAAAATCTGATGTTTTTGAAGTCTTCAAAGATCTTTGTCTAAAACTTCTAAGAGAAAAGGAAAGTCAAGTTGTCAAAATTAGAAGTGATCATGGGAAGGAATTTAAGAACAACAAATTTGTTGAATTTTGCTCTTCAGAAGGAGATCATCATGAGTTCTCATCTCCCATTACTCCCGAGCAAAATGGTGTGATGGATAAGAAAAATTGAACCCTTCAAGAATCAGACAGAGCTATGATTCATGCTAAGAAATTGCCCTACCACTTTTGGGCTGAAGCTATGAACACAGCCTGCTATGTTCACAACAGAGTGACCTTGAGGAAAGGGACTCCTACAACCCTATATGATGTCTGGAAAGGGAGAAGACCTACAGTCAAATACTTCCATGTGTTTGGTAGTAAATGTTATATCTTGACTGATCGTGAACAAAGAAGGAAGATGGATCCCAAAAGTGATGAAGGAATTTTTCTGGGCTACTCAACAAACAACAGAGCTTACAGAGTCTTTAATTCTAGAACAAAAGTAATGATGGAATCTATCAATGTTGTGGTTAATGACCAACAGACTGATGTCACAGACGATGTTGAGGCATCTCCAAATGATCCCCCAGCTGATTTCTCAGACAAAAATAATGAGAGACTCACCATGTTCCTCACTAACAATGGCTACAGGAGGGGAGGTATTGACAAGACCCTATATGTGAAAAATGAAGGAGGAAAGCTCATGGTAACTCAAATAGATGTGGATGATATTGTGTTTGATGGGATGTCAGATCAGATGGTAGAACATGTTGTTAGACAAATGCAGTCTGAGTTTGAGATGAGCCTTGTTGGAGAACTGACCTATTTCCTTAGGCTACAAGTCAAGCAGATAGAAGATTCTATCTTTCTATCTCAAAGCAAATATGCCAAGAACATTGTTAAGAAGTTTGGCATGGAGAATGCAAGTCATAAAAGGACACCTGCTCCTACACATTTGAAAGTTTCCAAAGATGAAAATGGTGTTAGTGCAGATCAAAGTTTGTACAGAAGCATGATAGAAAGTCTGCAATATCTCACAGCAAGTAGACCTTACATTGCCTTTGCTGTAGGTGTTTGTGCTAGATATCAAGCTGAATACATAGCAGCTGGAAGTAACTGTTCTCAACTGGTTTGGATGAAACAAATGTTGACTGAATACAATGTCACATAAGATGTCATGACATTGTATTATGATAACCTGAGTGCTATAAATATTTCTAAAAATCCTATTTAGCACAGCAGAACAAAGCACATTGATATTCGTCATCACTTCATTAGAGAACGCGTGGAAGAGAAAATCATAGCACTGAAGCATGTTACTACTGAAATACAATTAGCTGACATATTTACAAAGGCTTTGGATGCTAATCAGTTTGAATATTTAAGAGGGAAATTGGGGATTTGTATTCATGAGAATTTATAGCAATTAAAGTGGAGTGGAAAAGGTAATAAAAATATTGTCTGCCCACTTAAAAGAAAGTGCCTCATTTATGGTAAATCATTACCTAGTATTGGAACTAGTATCTATACCATTTTCACACGCTTCCTCAACACAACCACTTCCATCTTCATCAAACTTCTCAGATCATCTCTGCTAGGGCAACAAAGATTTTCTCAAAAGTTCAACAAAATGTCACAACATCCCTCATCTTCTGGTTAAAAACCCACTCACAAAGCAAGGACTCCCTCCATGGAGTTTCTGGATGAAGACGTTTTGGAAGTTATTCCTCTTTCAGTAATCCCAGGCGACGTCCCTGGCCCTTCTTCCACTGCTGGAAACACTCAAGGTAACTTTTCTGATAACCCTCCTCCTAAGGATGACATGCATTATACATATCGTGTCATTAGGAACCTGGTAACAAGGATCCTAAATGAAGGACACTCAGTCAAGGGAGTTTCGACTCCTCTATCTAGAAGGGACCCCTCACCTGAGGTGGAACCTCAAATTGAGAAAGATGATGATTCATCAAGGTCAGAGAAGGATATTGCTGCTGAGGGACTGTGTTCTCTAGGAAAAACCATGCCTAGCAAGAAACCTGTAAATGCTTCTCAGTCTAAGAAGCATGAAACTATTGAGAAGGTGATTGATTTGGAGGAAGAGAGCTCAGATGAGGAAGATGACACCTTGGTTCATCATTTGAAACCAAGTGTTGCAAAGAAAATGAAGACCAGGAAAGGCAAGTCTGTGGCTGAGATGATGACATCCAGAACTAGTAAGAAGGGTGTTGCTGTAGGTCCTTCAAAATCATGGAGTAAAGTAGAGGTCAAGAAGAGAAAGGTCAGAGAAAGTTCTGATTCTGAGGATGATGTCGAAGACGATGTTCCAGACATATCTCCTGCCAAAAGGCAATCTGTTAGAAAATCTCCTACTAAGGTTGCAACTGTGCATTTGGACAACATTTCCTTTCATCTGGAAGATGGTGCAGCCAAGTGGAAATTTGTTATACAGAGGAGAGTTGCTGTGGAGAGGGAACTAGGGAAAGATGTTGTGGAAGTGAAGGAGGTTATGAAGTTGATCAAGTGTGTAGGTTTATTGAAAACAGTTAGTGCATTACCCCAATGTTTTGAAGGTTTAGTGAAGGAGTTTGTGGTGAATATCCCTGAGGATATTTCTGACAAGAACAACAAAGAACTTTGCAAGGTGTTTGTGAGAGGAAGGTGTGTTAGGTTCTCCCTAACTGTAATCAATAAGTTCCTAGGAAGAGGAACAGAAGGAGTTGTTGATTGGAAGTCACAGACAATGAAGTCTGTAGGACTATCACTGCTGGTCAAGTCAACGAATGGCCAAGCAAAAAGCATCTATCTGCTGGCAAATTAACTGTAAAATATGCTATCTTGCATATGATAGGTTTAGCCAACTGGGTACCAATAAATCATATCTCAACAATATCTAATGTTCTTGGAAGGATAATCTATGCTATTGGAACCAGGCTCAAATTTGATTATGGAAGGTTCATGTTTGAACAAATTGTTAGACATGCCTCCACTAATGCAGTAAAGCTGCCAAGTGCCTTTCCCTCAATCATTTGTGGAATAATTTTAAGCCAGCAACCTGGTATTTTAAACACAAGTGATGTCCCCAGTAAAAGGAAGCCTCCATTGTCCATTCATTACAAGTTATTTGAAGGCATTCATGTCAATGACATTGTCATGACATCTGCAACGAAGAAGCCAGCCTCACAAGGTGGCCTGATTGCTCAATTAAAAGAAACCTGTAAGGAGTTGGAAACTAGGATTAGGGTGGCCAAGGCTAGGAAAGAGGCTTTAGAGGTTCTCATTAATAGCTTGGAGCAATAAGAGATGGATAAGGTTGGTGAAGCCAAGGACACAGATGCCCATACCTCAAGTGAGAGTTCTAATTCTCAAGATCAATCTAGTGGCAGTTCTGAATCTGAAGGTGAAGAAGATGCTACCTCTTCAGACTAAGTTGTGGTGATGGCCCCCCTGTTAATGATGTGTGTTCTAGATGTTGTTTTGGATGCTTGGATGATTTTCTATTTGATGTTTGTAATTTTTTTGGCAGTCTTTCTGATGCCATGATGTAATATTTGGGCTCTTTATGAGTTCCCTGGATTTCTGATTATCTCAGCTATTGCAGCTGTGTATAATTTGGTTTTGTATCTCCTGACATTGTGTTTTAACATTTTATATGTTATAACATCCTTTGTGACATTCTCTACTGGACTGATTGGCATTTATTTTTGTCTAATTGGTCACTTTGGTCTATTTTGACTAAAAAGGGGGAGAAGTTATTATGTGGAGAGCTGCAGTTAATGTGTGGAGATATGGAGAGCTGCAGTTATTATATGTCTGATGGTGAACAGAATGATGTTCTATGATGTTCTGTTCTGTGATGTTGAAGGAGATGTCAGATGTTGAACAGAAGGATGTTATGTGTTGTACAGGTGGTTGTACAGGTGATGTTAAAGGAGATGTCAGAATGTGATTCTGAATTCTGAATGTTACAGATGTTGAAAGAGATGTCTGTAGCTGAACAGACTTGGGGGGAGAAGAAGTACCCATGTGCATTTGTGTATTACTAGTTGCTATTATAGCTAGTAATTGTGTTTGCTTCTGCTGCTGCTTAAACTGCTGTAATGTTGTTTAACTGCTGATGTGTTTTTTTCTTGTGAACAAAATGGACTGATCTATGTTTTAGCCAAAATTTGCCAAAGGGGGAGTTTGTTGGTTCTAGGTGTTGGCAGCAATTTTGGTAAAACCAAGAGTGTTCATAAGAAGTCACATGTGATGTCTTAACATAAGATATCTTGTACCTGCTGGATGTTGAAAATATAATTATGCAGGATTGTTTCAGGATGTTATACCCGATGTCATGACATCTGATATAATGTACCTGCTGGATATTTAAAATGGAATTATGCAGGATCGTTCCAGGATGTCAGACCCGATGTCATGACATCTGTATACAGAACATTCAGTCTGAATGTTATATATTATGTGATTGTGTTTTTAATGCAAATCTATGTATGATTGAAGATCTGATTTACACACGCATTCAATCATTAATTACAACCAGATTTACTTATTTTCCAAAGAGATCTAATCAGCTGTCATGAGAAGATTTAAAAGGAAAATAGTTTTAGGGTTTTATGATGTCCAAGCCCAGCCAAATGCTTCTATAAAAAGGACATGGAAAACCTGATTTGATACACAAGAAATACAGAGCGAAATATTGAGAGAGAATAAGGGTTTAAGTCTTATGTGGTCGTGTGACTTGTAAGCCATTCAATTCATCCATAGATGATTGAATTGGTCTAATATTTGAGTTGTAATTTGTCACTCTAAGCTTTTAAGCATGAGTGTGTGTCTACTTGATTGAAGCTGCTAAGTAAGATCAAGTGTGTGTCTTTGAAGAGTGTTTTCTTTTCATTGTAATTCTTGTTTATATCACTGGTGTGATTGAGGGGGAGTGAGATGGGAAAAAGACTGTAACTTGTGTTGTTTACTGAGAGTCTTTGAACTGATTCTATTTAGTGGATTTCCTTCCTGGCTTGGTAGCCCCCAGACGTAGGTGATTGCACCAAATTGGGTTAAAAATTGCTTGTGTCTCTTGCATTACTGTTCTTTATCTTTATCCTGTTTGTATTATTCAGATATTAGTGTCGTGACATTACCTTCGACATCTCATATCTGATACCAGAATTTCAGTAGACATCAACTTTGAGGTTGGGGAAACTAAGATATGCATCAACTCTGAGGTTGGAGATGTGAAAAAGGTAAATGACGATTCTGAGGCTGAAGATAGAAAAAGATAGACGATAACTCTGAGGCTGGAGATAGCAAAAAAGGTAAACGATAACTCTGAGTCTGGAAGATAAAAAAAAGATAGATGATAACTATTAGGTTGGAAGTCAGATAGACAAATAAATCTGAGGCTGGAGGTAAAATGGATTATCATCTCTGAGGCTGATATTAACATATATGCATTAACTCTGAGGTTGGGATGCTGAATAGGTGTCAACTCTGAGGTTGGGGCAAGAGAATATAAACAACAACTCTGAGGCTGAGGCAAAAAGGATAAGCATCAACTCTTAGGCTGAAGGCAAAGAAGAGAAACATTAACTTTGACGCTGGAAAAATGATAGGCGTCAACTCCGAGGTTGGAAATAAAATGGATTATCAACTCTAAGGCCGATATCGAAAAGGTGGGCATCAACTCTGAGGTTGGAATCAAAAGTAGGTATCAACTCTGAGGTTGGGGGTAAAATGGTAGGCATCAACTCCGAGGTTGGATATACATATGTTAGAACAACATTTGGTTATGCATCCATATCTTGAGTTTTGATGATAACAATGTTGTATTTGTGTGGGAACAATTTTGGTACCCTAATGGTTTGTTATTGTGTAGCTTTAATAACCAGTTCTGATTCAGAATATATGATGTGCAACATCATCAGTTTTTGAACTATGTGTTCCAAATCCACTTCCACACCAACCATTAGAAGTTCTGAAAGATGTTCAATATTGTTGCTGCAATGATTTTTTTGCTTCTGTGCTAATTCTCTCATGAGAAGCTTTCGAGGAGACAATATGTTGTTGCTGCAATGTTCTCTTAGTTCATACTTCTGGATGTGACTCTGATCCCCAAACTTTTAAAGAATGACGAGCTTCTAAAGTTGTGTTATATAGCTGAAGATTCTGAAGATCTCAAGCCAGATGATTGGAGTTATCAAGGTTCTAACTGAAGATTCTGAAGACTTTGAAGATTCTAAAGATCTCAAGCCAGACTACTGACACTGTCAAGGTTCTGATTAAAGATTATGAAGTTTCTGAATCCAGCTTTATGTTTCTTCATTTCATGCTTCATCAACTTTCATCAGAATCCAATGAATGTGAAGATAAGATCAAAATGGGAACGTGATCAAATAGAACATAGTACAAATTGAACATCTTTTCCACTACCTGATTTCATGGGCAAGGACATTACTATACATCACACATGTCACTGATTTTATGGGCGAAGGACAATACATAATATCACTCATTTCCCATCCAATAGTGGACATCCTCTCAAATGAGCTTTCCCCATTTTGCCTTCCAACGGTCTTATGCTTATGCTATATAAGTAAGACTTGGAGACTTGAAAAAAATGCCGCATATACAATATTTTGACAAATCTATTTCTTTGTGAAAAGCTATCATTCTTTTGTATACAATTTTTTATTAAGTGTTTGTTATTCATTTATGTAAAAGCATCTTGTAACACACAAAATATTATTCAAATTGGTTGTTTGATTCCTTAAGAAGGTTATCTTGAGAAGACAAAGAAGGTTGTTCTGTGTGAGTCCTTAAGGAGACTAGGGTATAGTTGGATCCTTGAGAAGACAAAGAAGGGTATTCTTTGTGTTTGTTATAATCTGTTGATTATAGTGGATTAAGTCCTTGTGTATAAAGAAAAATCACCTTGGCGGGTGGACTGGATTAGCTTTGAGTTTTAAGTGAATCAGGATAAAAATACTTGTGTTTTTATCTTTTTGTTATTAACTTGTTAGTGGTGTTCTTGTTTTGTAAAAAGCTTTTGCTTGTAAAACCTAATTCAAACCTTATTTCTGGTGTATTTCACACATTCGATTGGCATCATAGCTCTACTTCTAATTGTGATAAAATATTTATCAACACCTTAAAATTTTCAGTACCGATCCAGTTTGTGTGATAAACAACGGTCGCTGCTAAAGTTGTTAATAATAATGAAAGAGATCATTACAATGAAAAACCACCAATCTTTGATGGTGAGAAATTTGACTATGGGAAAGATAGAATATAAAGTTTATTTCTTGGTTACGATGTTGATCTTTGGGATCTTGTAGTAGATGGCTACGTTCACCCAGTAAATGCTGAAGGAAATACTATAGCAAGAAGTGTTATGACTGATCAAGAAAAGAAAGATTTCAAAAATCATCATAAGGCCAAAACCATATTGCTCAATGCTATCTCTTTTATGGAGTATGAGAAGATAACAAGTAAAGATTATGCCAAATCCATTTTTGACTCTCTGAGAATGACTCATGAGGGAAATGCTCAAGTAAAGGAGACAGGCCTTGGCCTTAATCTAGAAATATGAGGCATTTAAAATGGAAGATGATGAAATAGTTGAGACTATGTTCTCAAGGTTTTAGATGCTTGTTGTGGGACTTAAAGTTCTAGACAAAGGATAATCTACAAATGACCATGTCAAGAAAATTATCAGAAGTCTTCCCAAAAATTGGAGACCTATGGTAACTTCCTTGAAGTTGGCAAAGGATCTCAACAACATCAGTCTTGGAGAACCTATTAGTTATTTAAGAAGCCACGAGATTGAGCTTGAAGAAGATGAACCTCAGAAGCGAGGTAAATTTGTTGCCCTAAAATCCAAGCCTAAGAAGACAAAAGCCTATTAAGATGAGGAAGAATTAGAAGGAACTAATGAAGACTCAGAAGATGATGATGAGTTGTCTCTAATATCAAAGAGAGTCAATAGACTCTGGAAACATAGGCAAAATGGTCAAGGAAAGTTTAGAGGAGTCAGAAGGACTGTTGGATAGAAGAAGCAAGGTTTAGGAAAATTAGTTATCTGCTTCGAGTGCAAGGATCCAGGCCACTACAAAAATGATTGTCCTAAGCTGAAAAGGGACAGAAGGCCCAAGAATAATTTCTCTAAAGTCAAGAAGGGGTTGATGGATACTTGGGATGACTTAGAATCTGAAGAAGAAGATTTTGACGAAGAAAAAGCCAATGTTGCACTGATGGCAACTATAGAGGATCCCACAAGTTCTAAAGAGCCAGAAGACAAGGTATTATAAAAATCAGAATCTAACTCCGAATCTGAAGAGGTGTTTTCTAACCTATCTCGTTCTGATATTGAATCATGTCTCTCTGAAATGCTGGAAAAGTACGAGAGTCTTAAGAGTAAATACAAGGACCTTAAACAAGTCCAAGTAATTGCTTCTGAAACTCGGAGAGAGCTTGAGAAAGATATTTCCTCTCTAAATGAAAAAGTATTTTCTTTAGAAAGTAACAACTCTGCTTCGAAAATCAAAATTTCAAAACTAGTGGATGAAATAATCTCTTAAGCTTCTGGTATTGATTGCGTCATTAAATATGACAGAGCATTCCAGTAATTTCTGGCTAAAAGCATAGATAGAAGCAAAATGGCTTCCTTGATCTATGGAGATAACAAAAATGGAAAGAAAGGTTTAGGTTGTACATAATCTATAAAACCTGACGAAAGTCAAAAGGTGAAACCAAAACCTCTCTACGTGTATTTCGTGCCTGCTTGCACTGAGCTTGATACTTCTACACTAACACAGAAACATATAAAGGTTAAGTAATATGTTCTAAAACCTAAGTATCATGCATAAATGCGTCATGATTATCCTTCTGCTAAAAGATCCAAAGTTGTAAGAAACTCTGGGAAAACTAACGAGAGAGGATCCAGAAAGTGGGCACCTAAGGATAAAATAATTTATGTTGCAGGCATCCTTAATCACTCAGCTGAAACACCAGTCATGGTACCTAGATAGTGGATACTTGCGACACATGACGGGAAAAAGTTATATGTTCCAAGATTTGGAACTTAAGCTTGGAGGCTTCGTTGGTTTCAGAGGAAACCAAAAAGGAAAGATCATTGACTCTGGAACCATTGGTAACGGTAAACTTCCTTCTATTACTATTGTTATTTTAGTTGATGGTCTGATGTAAAACCTATTGTCTGTTAGTCAACTTAGTGACAATGTTTATGAAATCATCTTCAATCAAAATCCGTGTAAGGTTGTCATTCAGAAAGATGGTGCAATCCTTTTTAGCGGAAAGAGAAAGAATAACATTTATAAAATTAGACTTTCTGATCTTAAAGATCAAAATGTAAAATGTTTAATGTCTGTTAATAAGGAGCAATGGGCATGGCATAAATGTTTATGCCATTTTAATATGAAAAGGATTTCTCAGCTAAATAAGCTTGGATTAGTCAGAGGTCTACCCAACCTAAAGTTCGCTTCAGATGCTCTTTGTGAAGCATGTCAGAAAGGCAAGTTTTATAAAACATCTTTCAAAGCAAAAATTGTTATTTCTACCTCTAAACCATTAGAACTTCTGCATATTGATTTGTTTGGACCAGTGAAAACTGCTTCTATCAATGGAAATAAGTATGGATTGGTCATAGTTGATGATTACAGTCGTTGGACAAGGGTAAAGTTCTTGAAACATAAGGATGAGTCACATTCTGTGTTTCCTACCTTCTGCTCACTAGTGCAAATGAAAATGAATTGCAAATTAGTCAAAGTCAAAAGTGATCATGGGGGAAAATTTGAAAAGAAACATTTTGAAAATATCTTTGATTCAAATGGTATTTCCCATGATTTCTCCTTTCTTAGAACTCCACAGCAAAATGGAGTTGTATAAAGGAAGAATATGACTTTGCAAGAAATGACTCGCACCATGATCCAAGAAACTGATATGGCTAAGCATTTTTGGGCAGAAGTAGTTGACACAACTTGTTATATTCAGAACAGGATTTCTATCCGATCTATTCTGGGTAAGACTGCTTATGAATTGTGGAAGAACAGAAAGCCCAACATTTCTTATTTTCATCCTTTTGGATGTGAATGTTTTATGTTAAACACTGAAGAGAATCTTGGCAAGTTTGATTCTAAAGCACAAAAGTGTTTATTTTTAGGATATTCTAAACACTCTAAAGGCTACATAATCTTAACACAGAAACATGAATTGTTGAGAATCAATTCATGTTAGATTCAATGATAAGCTAGACCCTGAAAAGTCAAAGCTAGTTGAGAAATTTGTAGATCTGAAGATCAATCTTTCAGAATCCAATGATACTGATTATGTAGAAAAAGACTCCAAAGGTAAAGCTAAATAATCCAAGGAAACGACTCAACCAGAAGCAATCACTGATCCAAATCATCCGAAGAAGAGTGGATTAAGAACTCCTCATTCTGAAGAAATGATTCTGGGAGACAAGAATGCTCCGGTCAGAATAAGATCTTAATTCAAACCTTCTGAAAAGACTCTTCTAGGTTTGGTATCTCTGTTAGAACCCACATCTACTGATGAAGCTCTTCTAGATAATGAATGGATTCTAGCTATGCAAGAAGAAATGAATCAATTCACCAAAAATGATGTTTGGGATCTTCTTCAGAAACTAAAGGGTTTCCATGTCATCGGAACCAGACGGGTCTTCAGAAATAAGGTATAGACTATATAGAAACCTTTGCTCCAATTGCCAAGTTAGAGTCTATTCGTCTTTTAATTTTATCTAGAGTCAATCATAAATTCATCCTTTATAAGATGGATGTTAAGAGTGAAGGAGAAGGGCGATCCAAAACTCAGCGGAATTTAAAATTTTTTCTCATTTAGTGATCCTTACGAATAGGCATGATCAGTAATAGAATCGTTACCTCTTATGACGATCGAAACCTTTGATGCAGATCTACGGAGCGATCACGAATGTTGAATGATGAAAACGCCTCTACTCAGTCCACATGAATGGATTCCTTCAATCTCAGTGCTAGCTGCTATGAATGAAGGCTGAGAGAGAGAGAGAGAGAGAGAGAGAGAGAGAGAGAGAGAGAGAGAAACAAAATTGCAACTGCACAAATGCTTATGCACAAGGGTTCTATTTATAGAACCACTTGTGTGGGCTTCAAGCTAAAAAGCCCACTTAAGTGTATGTGTCCCATATCTTATAATATGCCAAAATCACTTAAGCGCGTGGTACCTTACCATATTTCGTATTCTACATAAGTACACCGTACCTTACGATGTTCTACAATTCACTTAAGTGCATCGTACCTTACGGTGTTCCTTAGTTACTCTATCTATCATCAATCCATCCTTTTATGTGTGACCCTATAGGTTTTCGCGGGATTGGCAGTTATATTAAATCACATATTTAACATAATAAATAGTTAGCGGTATCTAGTAACACATCACTGCTACCCAAGACACGAAAATGTCATGTAATCTGACAAATCCTTTTGTGATAATACTTATGTGTACAATTACTCTCTTGCCCTTATATCTATATTCAACACAAGGCATAGACCGTGTCATCCTTGTCCAGTTCAATATTGGGCCCATAAACATTTATCATGTTACGCAGGATGGGCAAATTCCATCTAAGTCACTCATGTACCTTAGCATGCTTCGTGGAGTACCCATCAACTGTCTTTATGGTCATCCAGTTACGGACAATGTTTGATCAGAAATAAGGCACACGACTCTACATCTAGGGTCCATAGTGGTTTCAGGTCGAAGGGTGGTATACACCATTATCACCATGAGAATAACTTATGACACTTTGCATAACATTCTATATAGTATTCTCATAGTGGGTCAATCCAATATTATTCTTAATATTCATACCTATGTTTAAGACTTGATAACTCCTTATGCATGATCCATGAGATGTGATCATCAGTCTATATATAAAATAGTCTTAATGCTTTAATGTTATCCCACTTCACAATAAGGCTCGACTACGGATACTTTAAGAATAATGTCCTTATGTTTAATGTGATCTCATGATTAAGTCACACTTGATACATTAAACAGACTAGCTATTCTAGGGACTTTATTAAACAACCATAATAAAGAAAAAGCCTTTTATTATTAATAAATAATTCGATACAAGTACCAAAAGTATTGGCCTCTAGGGCTTACACCAACAATCTCCCACTAGCACTAGAGCCAATCAGGCATACCCCTAATGCCCATAGATCTAGTATGGCCATCATGCTTCTGTTGTGCAAGAGGCTTTGTCAGTGGGTCAGCAATATTGTCAAGTGTAGATACTCTATTTTCACATCTCCTTTATCTATTATCTCTCGAATAAGGTGATAACGTCTAAGTATGTGTTTGGATCGTTGGTGAGATCTAGGCTGCTTAGCTTGTGCGATAGCACCATTATTATCACAATAGAGACCAATGGGATCCACAATGCTAGGAATTATGCCAAGTTCACTAATGAACTTTTTGATCCAAACAACTTCCTTTGCTGCACTTGAGGCAGCAATATACTCAGCCTCGGTTGTAGAATCAGCAACTGTATCTTGCTTTGAACTTTTCCAGCTCACATCGCCACCGTTTAAGCAAAACACATAGCCAGATTGCGATTTAAAGTCATCCTTATCTGTCTGAAAGCTAGCATCGGTGTATCCAATTACAACAACCTCTTCCTGAGCTCCATATATCAAGAATGAGTCCTTATTCCTTCTCAAATACTTAAGGATATTCTTAACAGCTACCCAATGAGCATCACCGGGATCAGATTGGTACCTACTCATTGCACTTAAAGCATACGAGACATATGGTCGAGTACATAACATGGAATACATGATAGATCCTATTGCATATGCATATGGAATCTTATTTATGTGATCCCTTTCTTCCTTATTTTAAGGGGATTGTGTTTCTGATAGACACATGCCATGTTGCATGGGTATGAATCCTTTCTTGGAATCATGCATATTAAAGCGTCTCAGCACTTTGTCTATGTATGTACTCTGACTTAGGCCAAGCAGTTTTAGTGATCTATCTCTATACATTTTGATTCCTAATATATAAGCTGCTTCACCTAGGTCCTTCATAGAAAAGTATTTCCCCAACCAAGACTTTACTTGTTGTAGGGTAGGGACATCGTTTCCAATGAGTAATATGTCATCTACATATAATACCAAGAAAACGATCATGCTCCCACTAACCTTCTTGTAGACACAAGGCTCATCTTCATTCTTGATGAATCCATACTGTTTTACTATTTCATCAAAACGAAGATTCCAGCTTCTGGAAGCTTGCTTCAATCCATAGATTGATCTTTGTAACTTACATATCTTCTGGGCTTCTTCTGGTATGTCAAATCCTTCAGGTTGTGTCATATACACATCCTCAAGAAGATTCTCATTAAGGAAAGCAGTTTTGACATCCATCTGCCATATTTCATAATCATGATATGCAACGATAGCAAGTAAAATCCGAATAGATTTATGCATTGCAACTGGTGAAAAGGGTTCATCATAGTCAACCCCATGAATTTGTTTATATCCTTTTGCAACCAGTCTTGCCTTATAGGTATGTACCTTACCATCCATGTCATCTTCTTTTTGAAGACCCACTTGCATCCTATAGGGTTAACTCTTACAGGAGGTTCTACCAAGGTCTAAACTTGGTTTGTGTACATGGAATCCATTTCAGATTTCATGGCTTCTAGCCACTTCTCAGACTCGGGACCAGTTATGGCCTCTTGGTAGGTCACAAGCTCATCTTGATTCATGAGTAATACATCACCTTGATCAGTTATGAGATATCCATATCTCTCAGGTAGGTGACGTATCCTGCTTGACCTACGTTGGTCTTGTTCTACTTGAGCAGGTTGCTCTTCCACAACTACTTGTGTTTCCTGCTCTAATTCCTCCATTGGTATATCAATGCTTTGTGATTCTTGAATTTCTTCAAGCTCTACTTTCCTCCCACTGATTCCTTTGGAAATAAAATCCTTTTCTAGGAAAACTCCAGTTCGAGCGACAAACACTTTGCCCTCAGAAGGATTGTAGAAGTAATGCCCTATTGTTTCTTTAGGATACCCCACAAATAAGCATTTTTCAGATTTGGGCTCAAGCTTAGTTGAAATTTTCCGTTTCACATAAACTTCGCAACCCCAAATCTTCATGTAAGACATATGTGGTTTCTTACCACTCCATATCTCATATGGTGTCTTCTCAACCTTTTTGGATGGAACACGGTTAAATGTGTAAGTTGCTGTCAATAGTGCATGTCCCCAAAAGGAGTTTGGAAGATCGACGTGACTCATCATGGGTCAGACCATGTCTAACAGGGCTCGATTTCTTATCTCAGATACACCTTTCCATTGGGGTGTTCCAGGAGGAGTAAGTTGGGATATGATCCCACACTTTTTCAAATGGTCATCAAACTCTAGGCTTAAATACTCACCACCTCGATCTGATCAAAAAGTTTTAATATTCTTACCTAGTTGGTTTTGTACTTCATTCTTGAATTCCTTGAACTTTTCAAAGGACTCTAATTTGTGTTTCATTAAATACACATAACCATATCTACTGAAATCATCACTAAATGTGATGAAGTACTGAAAACCTCCTTTCGCTGGTATGTTCAGTGGTCCACATACATCAGTATGTATGAGGGCCAAAAGATCATTAGCTCTTTCACCTTTTCCTATGAATGAAGACTTTGTCATCTTTCCAATTAAACAAGATCTGCATGTCTCATATGATTCATAATCAAAAGAGTCCAAGAGTCCATCTTTATGGAGTTTGGAAATGCGTTTCTCATTTATGTGGCCTAATCGAAAATGCCAAAGGTAAGTTGGATTTAACTCATTAGGTTTCATCCTTTTAGTATTAATGTTATAAATAGGAATATCAAGATCAAGGACATATAGTCCATTGTTCATTTGTGCAGTAGCATAGAATATATCATTCAAATAAATTGAGCAACAATTGTTCTTTATTATAAATGAAAAACCAAACTTGTCCAAACCAGAAATGGAAATAATATTCCTGCTAATTGCAGGTACATAATAACAGTTCTCTAACTGAATTATTAAACTACTAGGTAAAGTCAATACATAAGTTCCTACAGCTAAAGCAGCAACCTTTGCTCCATTGCCAACTCATAGGTCAACTTCACCTTTTGCCAAATCTCTACTCCTTTTTAGCCCCTGCGCATTGGTGCATATGTGAGAACCGCATCCAGTATCTAACACCCATGATGCAGAAGTAGATAAATTAATTTCAATAACAAAAATACCTGAAGTTGAAGTCTCCATTGTATTCTTCTTATCTTCCAGGTACATTGGGCAGTTTCTCTTCCAGTGTCCGGTCTTACCGCAATCGAAGCAGGTGCCTTCCTTTCCTATGCCTCCACTAGGCTTCAAAGCAGCAACAATGGGTTTGGGTTTGGAAACTTCCTTGCCTTTCCCTTTATCACCCTGCTTGGTGGGTCTTTTGTTCTGTCTCTTTCCATTTCCGATCATCAGAATGGACTTCCCTTTTGACTTCAGATTCTGCTCAGCAGTTCTTAACATGGCTAGCAGTTCAGGAAGAGATTTGTCCATATCATTCATATTGAAATTAAGGACAAATTGACTGAATCTACCTGGCAACGATTGCAAGATCAAATCAATCGCAAGTTCCTTTCCGAGGGGAAAACCCAACCTCTCAAGGTTTTCCACATACCCAATCATCTTGAGCACATGGGGACCTACAGGGGCTCCCTCAGCTAACTTGCCTTGAAAAAGGGCTTTTGAAACTTCAAACCTTTCATGCCTTGCTCGCTCTTGATAGATCATCTTCAGGTGTTTGATCATATCGAACGCTGCCATATTCTCATGTTGCTTTTGCAACTCTGAGTTCATGGTAGCTAGCATGAGGCAATCGGTTTCATTGGCATCATCGCCATGCTTCTTATAAGCATCTCTTTCTGCCTTAGGTGCAAAACTATGAGGTTCCTCTTCAGGAACAGGTTTCTCCAAGACATACAGCTTTCTATCATGTTTGAGGATAATCCTCAGATTTCGGTGCCAATCCAGAAAATTTGTCCCCAGACAATTTTTCCTTGTCAAGGATTGATCGCAAAATGTTGTTAGAGGTATTTGTTGTCATGGTAATCTACATGAAAATAATGAAAATATAAGTATCAATAACATATTTAATTAGGCCTTTAATTAAATATGCTCCCACTATTTTACTCAAAATAAATGACCCTCACCATTTGATTCGGAAAATCCCGTTAGAAGATTTTCTAGTGGGTAGAGATCCACATTTCACTTTGTTTTAAGTCTGCGTAGGCGGATTACACAAAACTAGGTTATTTAGATAGGAACTCCTTCCAATTGTATCTAATACAACTCTCGAATATTTTAGTTGGGTGAATAACTCTTTATTCCAATCCGTCACATGGATCATTTCCAACTCTTGCTTCTAAACATATATAATCTTATTATAATTTGTTTAGTTAAGTTTGACCCATTATTTTAGCAATTGAATATTACAATTATCCCATCGCACCTTACTAATATAGAACATGCACCTCGCGTAGGCGAAACCTACATTATCCGATACTAGTCTTGACGAGTGCTAAAACATGGAAAGCATAAACTTAATATTTAATTTGAGGGAATTTGCAATTATTTTGATCTCACCAGCTTATTTATCTCATAAATCGTCTCTCACATGCATCAACATACATTCACATGCATCAACATACATAATGAAACAGTTATGGCCCCTAGGGCAATTGTTCTCCCAAGCCAATGAGAGAACCTAAGCTAACATAATAACGATTTAAGCTTCTCCAAGCAAGATCTTCAAGGTTGTCCTTCTTTGATATTGTATTCTTCTCTTTCTTCATAATTACATTACATAAAAGAAACTCTTTTTACATACGAGGGAGTGAGATGAGAAAAGAAGTTACATTAAGAGATTAAAAGAGAGGCACGACACGCATGTCGTATTTTAAAATCCAAAAACAAAATAAAGGAAAACTAAGGCCATAACCGATCACCACAAGACAATAATAATAAACACATTATTATTATTAATTTAAATTCTGTTAATTAATTAAAACCAAATTAAATTTCGGCGACCGATCACACTACGCAGAGTTAGCCGGGGATTCCGCTGACCGATCAATGGACGGGGGTCAAGGGGGCAGCGCCCCCTTGCGGGGTTACGGGGAAGCGCCCCGACTCAAATTTTAATGAATAATTCATTTGAAATCGACGTCGTTTTTCGCATCAACACTTGATACTTTAAAGCACAACTCTTGTGCAGTCACAACCCTAATCGCATAACTCTTTGACAACACAACCCTTGTTCCATCATTAACCCTAACGCACCGATTTCAGACCGTCAAACACACCTCGATTGTTAATTCAGTATGATTGATCAACACGTCATTGCTTCACTATACTAATGTCGGATCAAGAAGCAAATGACCATTGATCACTCAAAGGAAAACAACCATTAAATGTTTGAATGAACGAAACAGAAACAATATATTATATATACCGTATTTTGCATCAGGATTACTTATATCATATATATAACTTGATCGATCTCAATTGCGTAACCTATGGACGATCGATGTATCGCTGCTTCACCATACTAATGTCGGATTCCGAAGCATAGTCAACATCAACCATCCAAATCTTACACACATGATGCCAAATTTAATTACTCGTCTATTCTTTGATTCATTCTGTATTTTAATCGTATTAATACAGAAAATACAGAAAATAAACAGCTATCAGATGCATGGTTTCGTAAGTGGCTCTGATACCACTGAAGGAGAAGGGCGATCCAAAACGCAACGGAATTAAAAAAAAAACTCCTTTAGTGATCCTTACGAAAGGGCATGATCAGTGATAGAATCGTTACCTCTTGTGATGATCGAAACCTTTGATGCAGATCTACGGAGTGATCACGAACGTTGAACGATGACAACGCCTCTACTCAGTCCACACGAACGGATTTCTTCAATCTCAGTGCTGGCTGCTACGAATGAAGGCTTTGAGTGAGAGAGAGGGAGAGAGAAACGAAATTGCAACTGCACAAATGCTTCTGCATAAGGGTTCTATTTATAGAACCACTTGTGTGGGCTTCAAGCTAAAAAGCCCACTTAAGTGTATGTGACCCATATCTTATAATATGCCAAAATCACTTAAGCGCGTGGTACCTTACCATATTTTGTATTCTACTTAAGTACACTGTACCTTACGATGTTCTATAATTCACTTAAGTGCACCGTACCTTACGGTGTTCCTTAGTTACTCTATCTCTCATCAGTTCGTCCCTTTGTATGTGATCCTGTAGGTTTTCGCGGGATTGACAATTATATTAAATCACGTATTTAACATAATAAGCAGTGAACGGTATCTAGCAACACATCACTACTACCCAAGACACGAAAATGTCATGTGATCTGACAAATCCTTTTGTGATAATACTGTAACGGGGTATTCGTTACCATTAGAGATATTGATTAAATCCAAGGTAAACCATACAAGTCGAGTCGCCACCGCACTTCTATTTATCCAAAGGAATGGTTAGAAAGCGAACAAAAACCTAAAAGTTTTATCAAATCAAAAACTAGTAAAAATGTCAGAGATCTGGGTAAGGGGGTTGGTTATGCAATGGGAAGGTTTTAAGCACCCAAAACATCCTAGGTACTCCTAGGGAGCCCTTTTCATACTTGTTGTAAGGTTAGTATTTTGTGAAAATTTGTTTGTGCAAACATGATTGAATAGATGAGAAGAGAATATACAAGTTTATTTACATTTTTGTGTTTGGATGGATAAACCCATTGCCTACGTACCATCTTACAAAAGATTAAGATCAAAACCTCGTAGTTCGGGGTAAAAAATCTCAAAATGAGTTGGTGAATCGATTGGTCCAAAAGCCTTAAGGTCTTTTGTTATCCAAGGGAGAAAACTCAACCTAAAACCACAAATCCACCATATGAGGATAACTTCAACATGCTAGTGAGGGGTTAACCCTATAATAAGCATGGAAGGCTCATTGTCCATCACTAAGGATATAGGTGAGTATTACATCTACCTCAAGTATAACTCAAACCTAATAGCTAAGGGTTATGAAAAATTTGATTAAGAAGGTGGCCATTGAAACCACAAAAAGGCATTTGAATGGGTTACATTTACCAATGAAAAGTATGTACAAAATATGGTCAAAGTTGATTTAAGGATTCAATTCAAAATAAGTGTTATGAAAAGAGTTTGAAAATCAAAAGCATAAGGCTTAGGTCTCTAATGTTTGAAAACAAATGTTGAATGTTTGCACAAAAGTTTTAGCTTTGGTTAGAGTGGAGGGAAGAATAAGAATGGCTAAAGTCCTAGACATACAAGAGATAAGGGATAAGAGAACAAGACCACAAATGGAGTTCCTCTCTTGAGATCATATTGATGATCCAAGTAGCTCCCATCCTTTGGAATATACAAGCAAAATAATAGTAAGCTCAAGCAATCAACAATCAATTTAGCTCTGGGAAAGTTCCTCAATGGCTCTTAGATCTCTCTCTCTTGGAAGCTCATGGCAATGGTTCCTCACTTAGGCTCAATGTTGGAATCCCTAGCACAAGAACACACATTAAAAAGTTCCATCAAACAATCAAGAATGAACAAGAAGGAGTTTTAGAGGTTGGTCCTTTCAAAGTTCTCTTCAACATTTATAGCATTCTAAAGGTCCAATGCCTAGTTGCTCTTTGAATTTTATAGCACTCTAAAGGCTCAATGCCTAGTTTCTCTTTGACTCCACATTTTCATAGGGAAAGTCCTAAAGTCTAAGTCCATTTTGTCCATTTCTTTGCATTTGGTCCACAACAAACAAAACAAAACACAAGCACAATGATATATACACAAATATGTGCTTAAGTGAGCAAAAGGCAGATTGCATTAACATAAACATGTGCCCAAATGAGCAAAGGAAAAAGGAAATGAATAATATGTACAAGAATAGTAAATTGCATAAAAGTAAAGTGCAAGAAGTAAAGGTTAATGGTTAATGGTTAATGGTTAATGTTAGTAGTTAGAGTGCCATAAGGCAAATTTAGCGCTATGTTAAGCAATCGTAATTGGACTTATGTAGAAGTCACAACTATCTGAGGCCGGTCAATAATAATGTAGGCAACAACACAAGTTAGAAGTCTTGATTAGTGAACCAAGTTCCAACAACTTGCCATGCCAAAAAGAAGATGAGAAATGATCTTGTATTGGTTTAAGTCCTTTGCATGATTTAAGAAGCAATCTATCCTTAATGCAAAGCCATTCACTTGATCATTTGATCAAGATGAATTAGATTTGAATCAAGGAAGATTAAACTTCCCTAATCAATGCTAACTTATCAACCTTTAACTCATTGATCAAAAAAGAAAAGAAGAAGAAGAAGATGAAGGAGATGGATAAAAGAAATGAAGAAAATAAAGTGCATCCAATGAAAAGGAATGTACCAATCCATAAATGTTGACCAAAGATAGGGAAGATCAAGGTCAAACCCTTAAAATCAGAAAAGAGATGAAGATTGGAAGTCAAGAAATAAACAAAGTATTTTTGGCATTTTTAATATTTGAAAATAAACTTGAATTAAAATATTAAAGAAAGGTCAAACTTCAAAATCACCTCAAATCAACTTTAAAAAGTCCAAGTGAATTATCCCAAGTTCAACAAGGTTAAACAAAGTTTGACAAAAAAATTTCAGCATTTTTAAAAGTCAGAAACTATTTTTTATCAATTAAAAATGAAGAAAAATAACCTAATTGAACTAAAATCTCAAATAAATCTCAAATAAATTAATAAATTGATGAGAATATTTTTCATAGATCTATCATCATTCAAAGAGGTTGAGAAAATATTTTTGTATTTTTTGAATATCAAAAACTATTTAAAATGAAATAAAAATAACCAGAAAAGAGAAAATTCACAAAAAATATCAAATGATAAAATAAAAAATATTAAAAATCATTTTTAGAAACTAGAATTAAAAAGAGAAATAATGCAATTGGTCCGATATTTTTTGGAATTAAAATGAGAGAGTTATGAATTTTTGAAATACAATGGAATTAAAGAATATAAACAGAACTTAAGGAAAATAGAAAAATCAGGAAGCGTAGGATGACTTCATTAATTGACGTGGCAACATCCAATGGACCAGGAGCGCGCGCGTACCATAGTCATTAGTCAACTGAGAAACATATTGAATTAAAAAAAGTCATAACAATGGAGCGTGGAGATTAGATTTGGAGATTGAGATCAATGGCTCACATTGAATCTGGCAAAGAGACGGTGGCCAGCGCCACCGTCTTCTCCGGTGAGCTTCGGCGAAGGTCAAAATATGCAGAGACTCAAATGCTCACTAAAATGGACGATCCATGCACCATTCGAAAGGTTAAGTGATGTACATCACTCCTATATCACTCACTTCCACTCTAGATTCCTATTAAGAGAGAAATCAGAGATGGAAGTTTGGTGATGTTCAACTGAACTTGCTCGATTTCAAAAATTAAGCACTCAATAATAATGCCTCTATAGAGAGGACTTCAGAGCACACAATATCAAGGTTAATGGATCAAAGAATAAGGAGATTCGAAGCAAAAACCAGTTGATCCAAACCTTTGGATTATGAAGATTTGAGTTCCTTTCCTTGGTTCCTTTTGCAAAACAGAACTTCAATAGATCAAATGATGAAGGTCTAGGAACTTTAGATCTGAAAATTCAACCAAATGCAATTGAATTTTAGATCTGAATTTTTGAAAAAAGGTGAACTTGTTCCTTTAGGTATGGCTAGGGATTCAATCTTGCAGCATTTCAGGCGCCTTCAGGTTGGAGAATTATGAAGCATATCACATGTATTTATAGCTGAAATGGATGCAAGCAAGTGAGGAACTCGTGTGCATGGCAAATGGATTTTTCATTGCATGGGCTTGTGTGATCATGTGGAAGGCCCAATGAAGACTGAAATGACCGGCTGAGTTCATGTGAATTGCAAATGGACGTGCACATTAAGTGTAAACAGCTCATGCATGGCAATTTGAATTGAATTTCACAAAGTGCACTTAATCTTCATGCCTTCGAAAATGGTGCTTCCAAACTCCAAATGCTACCTCATGAGTAATGGTTAGAAAGCTTGTTGCATAAGGAACAAATGATATGTTGATCAAAATTTCAATTGGGCCTTGGAAATTAGTGAATTTTGAGTTTAAAGTGTAGGGTGCAAAACATGCATAAGTGAAGTTTCCAAATTTGGCCAATGTTCAAGCCCTTCTGTCTCAATGATGAAAGCTCCAAATGGAAACACCTCTAACATCAAAGTTGTAGATCTTTTCAAGACAATCAATTTGGACTTAAATTTTGCATCACTTGGATTTTTAATGAAGAAGTTATGGGCACTTGAAGTTGGACTTTTTTCCATTTCAATGACTTTGGTCCAAAGTGACCTATAATGTTTTGCATTATCACATGTATTTATTTTGAGATTTTGAAATTTTTCTCAACATAACATTTGAAGTAGACACAATAAGATTTCCAATGCATTTTGTTACACTTCAAAATCATAAGAAATGAATGAGTTATGTTCTTGGGAAGTTGACCCAAAATTAGGGTTTCAGTCAAAATGACCTATAATGTCTTGGAATGGATGATGATCTTCCAAGCCTCAAATCAATTTTTGATGAACATGAAATTTGTTCATATTGTCCTTAATAACATGTTTTCTCTTGGGATAATCTCCATTTGACCAACACATAAAAATTTAGGTCTTAGTGCATTTCAAAATAGTCAGATGAATTGACTGATCAACTTCTCAAGTCCAACACTCATATCTTGATGAATTGATGATTGATGGCACTCAAATAAGTTCCAATAGGCATGGAATGATGAATTAAAGAACTTCCCTTGATGGTATTTGACCATGGGCTGAGGTTGTTTCATGAGCAAGGCATTGTTGATGATCAGATGAATTAGGGTTTCCTTGGGAGACAAACCTCAAACCCTTTGACTTGCTTTGATAAAAAATGATGAATTGAGATATTAGGGAGGCATATTTGATGGATGAGAAATTTGGGAACCATTGCCATGCCTGCTTTCATCTTCTCTTGACTTTGTCATTGCACAAAGGATCTCCTAGAAGCTTTTAGACCTTGTGATTGCTCAAGCTACAAACAAGAAATGTTAGTGACATATTTTTGTGCTTTTGGTTAGTAAATAAAATTAGAAAAGCAATGATATACAATTCAAACATGCTTGGTGATCTCAAACCACTCACAAGAGGTCCCACCCAAAGGCAAAAGGGAACCCAAATGCTCATGATCCTTGAGGCTTTGCAAATGTAATGTTTTGATGCCATGAGGGATCTTAGGGCCAAAATTGGGGTCTTCCAGATGCCCCTATTTAAGGTCATTCTAGCCGGAGATATGAAGGTTAAAATCTTCATCTCGACGAGGTAGAATGGGCTTAAATAATAACAAAGAGATGAATTTTGGTCCCTACGAGACCTCATGATGCGGATGTATGTATGCAAAAGGGTAATAAAAAGAAAAGAAGTCAGGAGAGACTGACAATCCACATGAGTAACACACTCAATGGGACAGAGACTCTGGGACTCTTATGGGGATAATGAAGGGGTAAAATGGCGTGAGCAGGGCACGACTCAAAACTTGGTGAAAGACACGAGCAAAATTCCAAAAAATAAATCAATGGAAGGACTCGCGCTGACTCAAAGATGCATGTATTGGGGAATATGCCAATACAACGGAACTATCCACAAAGGGTACTTCGGATGAAAATCCGGACTCAGATGGGGAGAATCCACTAAAGGATCTCGCTGGGGAACATCCAAACAGGATTCCTCTAGGGGAAGCAACAAGATGAGGTATTACCGGTTACTGGGTAATAAGCTCAAGGAGACATGTGATCAAAACGCCGGTATAAGGGTGAGAGAATAACATGCCTGGGGAGAATGAATATCTAAGACTGGTATAAGGGTGAGAGATATCAAACATCCAGAATCATCTGAGGAAAACCTAAAAGGTATATTTCAACTCAGGAAAATCTGACTCCACGGGGGACAAAAGTCATAACAGGGAGCAGTGAGGAAGGAACACCAGGGATACCGGTTACTGGGCATATAATAGGTGACCGACCAGGGCGTGAATTGGGGAATATTCCCAAGACACTCATCATCAAAAGAGGGCTAAAAAGCAAACTCGATAACAGGATGGGCATTCGACTCCGCAAAAAGGGGTACGAATCTTACTCGACTGGGGAAGAACAAGAACTTTGACCGAAGAGTGCATGAGATATATTATCTATTACTGTCAGAACATAGATAACATACTCACATGGAAGATTATCCACAACCGGTTACTGGGTTAATAAAGGATAAGTCGACCGAAAAGAAAGGACATCGGGAATACCAAAAACTAGGTATAAAATGATGATCGATCATTACCGATAAACGACAAATGAAAGATAACTCGCCGGGGATTCATTGACAAAGGCAATGATCCGGGAGACAAACTCAAAAAGGGTGAAGGACTATCAATACCGAATATTGGATAATGATAACCGCCAAGGAGGGGATTACATCTACCAAATACTGGGTAGAAAACCATGGAAAAGTAACCGTCATCGTTTAGGATGAATAAAAGGCTAACTCTGACAAGGGGATAAAAAGTGGGGTTTACAGCTACCAGTATGAGGGTAGAAAACCAAAGAAATGGGACTTATAACTACCGGTATGAGGTGTACGACCCCAATTTTGTCCCTAAGATCCCTCATGGCATCATATCATTGCACTTGCATTGCCTCAAGGATCATAAGCATCTTGGTTCCCTTTGCCTTTAGGTGGGACCTCTTGTGAGTGGTTTGAGATCACCAAGCATGCTTGAATTGTATATCATTGCTTTTCTTATTTTTGTTTACTAACCAAAAGCACAAAAATATGTCACTAACATCTTTTGTTTGTAGCTTGAGCAATCACCAGGTCAAGAGCTTCAAGGAGATCCTCTGTGCAATGACATGGCCAGGAGAAGATGAAAGCAAGCGTGGTATTGGTTCCCAAAGCTCTCATACATCAAATATGCCTCCCTAGCATCTCAATTCATCATTTTGATCAAAGCAAGTCAAAGGGTTTGAGGTTTGTTCCCCAAGGAAACCCTAATTCATCTGTGCACCACAATGCCTTGCTCTTGAAGCAACCTCAGCCCATGATCAAATACAATCAAGGGAAGTTCTTTAATTCATAATTTCATGCATATTTGAACTTATTTGAGTATCCTCAATCATCAATTCATCAAGACATGAGTCATGGCATTGAGAAGTTGATCAGTCAATTCATCTGACTATTTTGAAATGCACTGGGACCTAACTATTTATGTGTTGGTCAAAAGGAGATGGTTCCAAAATCCAAAAAGTTCTTAAGGATAATATGGACAACTTTCATGTTCATAAAAAATTGATTTGAAGCTTGGAAGGCCATCTCCCATTCCAATACATTATAGGTCATTTTGATTGAAACCATAATTGTGGGTCAACTTCCCAAGGACATAACGCATTAATTGTTTATGATTTTGAGGTGGGATCAAATGAATTGGAAAGCTTAAGATGTCTACTTAAAATTTTATGTTGAACAAAATTTCAAAATCTCAAAGGAAATACATGTGATAATGCAAGACATTATAGGTCATTTTGGGCCAAATGCATTAAAAGGCAAAAAAGTCCAACTTCAAGTGCCCATAACTTTTTTATCAAAAATCCAAATGATGCAAAATGTAAGTCCATTTTGATTGCCATGGAAAGATCTACAACTTTGATGTTGGAGGTGTTTTCATTTAAGGCTTATATCATCAAGACAAAATGGCTTGAACATTGGCCAAATTTGGAAACCTTGCCTTGACATGTTTTGCACATTACATTTTAAACTCAAATTTCACAAATTTCTACACTTCAAATGGATTTTTTCCCAACATAACAATTATTCCTTACATCAAAACCTTTCCAACCATTACTCACATGCCTATGTTTGGATTTTCTAAATGGGACTTTCGAAGAAGGGAACATTTAGGTCCAAAAATGGAATTCACATGAAATCTTGATACACAAGCAAATGCCATTCAAATTACACGTCCAATTCAACTTGGTTTGTGTTCAACATTCATTTGCATCAACTTTTGGGCCTCACATGCGCCTGTACAGGCCCATGCATGGAGGACCCAATTCTCATGCACACGAGTATTGCCTTGCATTGCTTCAAGCTCAGCTATAAATACATGCTCCTTTTCATTCAATTCTCAACCTAATGGCGCTTGAGATGCTGCACAACTGAATCCATAACCATTACCAAAGAAGCTATTTCACTTTTCTTCAAAATTTTCAGATCCAAAATTCAATTACATCTGGTTGAATCCTTGGATCTAAAGCTTCTAAACCTTCATCCTTCAGCTCATTGATCTTCTGTTTTGGCAAAGCAAGCAAGGAATCAAGCTCAAATCTCCAGAATTCAAGTTTGTTCTCCAACTAGTATTTTCTTCGAAACTCATCATATATTGATCCATTTGCCTGGCCAAAGTGTTTTCTGAAGTCCTCACTTGAGAGGCAAGCTAGTGGTAGCTTCAATTTTGTTTTTCTTTGATCTGCATTTTTCATACCTGAATCTTCCACCTCAGATTTCTTAACCTATAGGAATCTTGAGTGTGATTCAAGGTTACAGGGGTGATGTACATCACCCTAGCTTCATATTGGTATAAGGATCGTGCAAAATGGTGAAGGTTTGAAAACCTGCAAATCTGGTCGGAATTTGGAAGCTCAACGGAGAAGAAGGTGGCTCCGGTGGCCGTCCATTGCCAATTTGAAACCCGAAAGGGTGGCTTAGGCAAAAATGAGCGTCTCGGTGGATTGAAAACCCGAAAGGGCGGTCCAGGCAAAAGTTAGAGACATGAAAAATGAATATAGGTATCCCGCTAGATTGAGTACCTCATCCTGGGGCAATCTAGGCAAAAAAATAGGGATTTGGCAAGTAACTGCATCCTGACAAGACTTTGTTCTACAACTGTCATCCATTAGAGATTCTCGCCCATTCGTCATCAACCGAAGCTTTGAATACATCGAATTCAGAATTGGTGGAGAAATGGTCATTATGTTCAATGTAGCCCTTTTCCAATATATATCACCAATTTCAAAATTGTAAAGATCTATGGAGTCTTGCCATTTGCAGACTACCATTCCATCAAATAAATTTGAGCCTTTTATCCAATCATTTGCACTCTTATTTGTTTCTATTCGACAAATGTTTTGCATGTTTTAATTGAGAAAATATCATTGTTTTGAAGAAACGAATTTTTCATAACTTGTTTTTAAACCAAGTGAACATTCACAACGACGAAAAGATACTTAGGAGATCCTCAGTGCTCTCCCAAGGGTGGTATGATCTCCAACAGGGTAAGACATTTGTTCATATTCCTGGCATGACTGTATCTTCTTCCTCCGGAGCCTTTTGTGGTTTATCCTACTGAGTGGAATGCTTGTAGAGATATTCACCACTCTCCCCTTCAGCGGAGTAGCGACCTTTCCTCCTCAGCAGATGTGATCTCCTTGGTCGGTACGATACTTGGTGGTTGATCCCCAGAATGCCTTTATCCCTTCGGATAGATTCCCCAGTGGAGTTGCTTACGCGACAGGTTTTTTCATTTGTGTAATAGCTCCTGTCCCCAGCTGGAATGACTGATGATTCATCCCCTGCAGAGATTTTGTTGCTTCTTGGTTTCTCTTGCCCTCATCACATTGGATACTCTCTGTGGAATCTGGCTTTCTCTCTTGAGATGTAGTACTGGATGTTTGTGTGCTTATTTCTTTGAAGCTGTTTGTGTTAGAAATGTCTGTTTGTCAGCATTCATCATACATAAACCATGCATACGTGCATATAATTTTCAAACATTCGGATATTCATATTGCATTCTTTGCCATATATCTTTGTTTGTTATTTCCTGCTAGTCGGTAATACATTTCCCAAGCAGATGTCGGTGTCTGATCCCTCAATATAGAGTCAGCCCCTTAAGCAGAAAGTGTTTATCTTTCCTTCCGCACTCCCCATTGAGTTATATCCTCGTGGACGATGGTTGTTTTTGCTTCCTCCCCAACACATATATTGGGATGGGTTTCCCTATTGAGTTATATCCTCACCAGGACGAGTCTTGATTCAGTTTGCCTCTTTAGTTTGATCCTAAATGGGCTTCTTGTGATCTGTTTCCCATGTTTCCCCGTGGTATAAATGAATAATTGCTCAGTAATTAGTAATCATTCATCTTATCCTCGGCGGAGTCTGTGGTTTTCTACCCTTATACCGGTAGTTGTAAACCCTATTTTCTCCCCTTTGTAGAGTTAACCCTTTTGTTCATCCTAATCGATGACGGTTACTCTTCCGTGGTTTTCTACCCAGTATCTGGTAGATGTAATCCCCTCCTTGACGGTTATCATTATCCAACATTCGGTGTTGATATTCCCTTCTTTTTTGGTAAATTGCTCTGATTAGGCAGTTTATCCCCAGCAAGTCATCATTTATACCGGTTGTCGGTAATGTTTGTTGCTCGCTTTGATTGGTCATCATTATATACCTAGTTTCGGTATCCTGATGCCCTTCTCTCTCGGTCGATCTATCCTTTATTAACCCAGTAATCGGTTATGGATAATCTTCCATGCGAGTATATTATCTACGTTCTGACGGTAATAGATAATATATCTCATGCACTCTTTGGTCGAAGTCTTTTGCTCTTCCCCAGTCGAGTAAGATTTGTTTCCCTGTTTTGGAATCGAATGTCCATCCCATAATTGAGTTTGCTTTTTGCCCTCTTTTCGGATGATGAGTGTTTTGGGAATATTCCCCAATTCACGCTTTGGTTGGTCACCTATTATATGCCCAGTAACCGGCATCCCTGGTGTTCCTTCCTTTTGCTCCCTATTATGACTTTTTGTCCCCTGTGGAGTCAGATTTTCCTGAGTTGAAATATACCTTTTTAGGTCTTCCTCGGATGATTTGGTTGATTGATATCTCTCACCCTTATACCGGTATTAGATATTCATTCTTCCGGGGCATGTTGTTCTCTCACCCTTATACCGGTGTTCAGATCACACGTCTTTTTGAGCTTATTACCCAGCAACCGGTAATACCTCATCCCGTTGCTTCCCCAGGAGATTTCTGTTGGGATCTTCCTCAGTTGAGTCCTTAGTGGACATCCCCACCTGAGTCCAGATTTTCATCCGAAGTATCCGTTACGGATATTTTTTGGATGTATTGGCATATTCCCCAATACATGCATCTTCGAATTAGCTCGAGTCCTTCCATTGATTTATTTCATGGATTCTCTTCGTGTCTCTCAGCAAGTCTCAAGTCGTGACCTGCTCACGCATTTTCACCCTTTACTCCCCCAGAGTGTCTGTCTCCCTAGTGAGTGTATTACTCCTTTGGATTTTTAGTTTCTCCGGATTTCTTTTTCTTTTGTGGATGCCTATCCCCACAGAGTTTTACCATTTGCATGCATACATCTGTATCATGAGGTCTCTTAGGGACCAAAATTCGTCTCTTTAATATTATTTAAGCCCATTCTACCCCGTTAAGACGAAGACTTTAATCTTCACTTCCCCGGCTAGAATGACCTTAAATAGGGGCATCTGTAAGACCCCAATTTTGTCCCTAAGATCCCTCATGGCATCATAACATTGCACTTGCATTGCCTCAAGGATCATAAGCATCTTGGTTCCCTTTGCCTTTAGGTGGGACCTCTTGTGAGTGGTTTGAGATCACCAAGCATGATTTAATTGTATATCATTGCTTTTCTTATTTTTTTTACTAACCAAAAGCACAAAATATGTCACTAACATCTTTTGTTTGTAGCTTGAGCAATCACCAGGTCAAGAGCTTCAAGGAGATCCTCTGTGCAATGACATGGCCAAGAGAAGATGAAAGCAAGCATGGTATTGGTTCCCAAAGCTCTCATCCATCAAATATGCCTCCCTAGCATCTCAATTCATCATTTTGATCAAAGCAAGTCAAAGGGTTTGAGGTTTGTTCCCCAAGGAAACCCTAATACATCTATGCACCACAATGCCTTGCTCTTGAAGCAACCTCAGCCCATGATCAAATACAATCAAGGGAAGTTCTTTAATTCATCATTTCATTCATATTTGAACTTATTTGAGTATCCTCAATCATCAATTCATCAAGACATGAGTCATGGCCTTGAGAAGTTGATCAGCCAATTCATCTAACTATTTTGAAATGCACTGAGACCTAACTTTTTATGTGTTAGACAAAAGGAGATGGTTCCAAAAGAAACAATGTTCTTAAGGACAATATGAACAACTTTCATGTTCATCAAAAATTGATTTGAAGCTTTTAAGGCCATCTCCCATTCCAATACATTATAGGTCATTTTGACTGAAACCCTAATTATGGGTCAACTTCCCAAGGACATAACTCATTAATTGTTTATGATATTGAGGTGGGATCAAATGCATTTGAAAGCTTAAGATGTCTAATTCAAATGTTATGTTGAACAAAATTTCAAAATCTCAAAGGAAATACATGTGATAATGCAAGACATTATAGGTCATTTTGGGCCAAATGCATTAAAAGGCAAAAAAGTCCAACTTCAAGTGCCCATAACGTTTTCATCAAAAATCCAAATGATGCAAAATATAAGTCCATTTTTATTGTCTTGAAATGATCTACAACTTTGATGTTAGAGGTGTTTTAATTTGAGGCTTACATCATCAAGACAGAAGGGCTTGAACATTGGCCAAATTTGGAAACCTTGCCTTGACATGTTTTGCACATTACACTTTAAACTCAAATTTCACCAATTTCTACACTTCAAATGGATTTTTTCCCAACATAACAATTATTCCTTACATAAAAACCTTTCCAACCATTACTCACATGCCTATGTTTGGATTTTCTAAATGGGACTTTCGGAGAAGGGAACATTTAGGTCCAAATATGGAATTCACATGAAATCTTGATACACAAGCAAATGCCATTCAAATTACACGTCCAATTCAACTTGGTTTGTGTTCAACATTCATTTGCATCAGCTTTTGGGCCTCACATGCGCCTGTACAGGCCCATGCATGGAGGACCCAATTCTCATGCTCACGAGTATTTCCTTACATTGCTTCAAGCTCAGCTATAAATACATGCTCCTCTTCATTCAATTCTCAACCTAATGGCGCTTGAGATGCTGCACAACTGAATCCATAACCACTACCAAAGAAGCTATTTCACTTTTCTTCAAAATTTTCAGATCCAAAATTCAATTACATCTGGTTGAATCCTTGGATCTAAAGCTTCTAAACCTTCATCCTTCAGCTCATTGATCTTCTGTTTTGGCAAAGCAAGCAAGGAATCGAGCTCAAATCTCCAGAATTCAAGTTTGTTCTCCAACTAGTATTTTCTTCGAAACTCATCATATATTGATCCATTTTCCTGGCCAAAGTGTTTTCTGAAGTCCTCACTTGAGAGGCAAGCTAGTGGTAGCTTCAATTTTGTTTTTCTTTGATCTGCATTTTTCATACCTGAATCTTCCACCTCAGATTTCTTAACCTATAGGAATCTTGAGTGTGATTCAAGGTTACAGGGGTGATGTACATCACCCCAGCTTCATGTTGGTATAAGGATCGTGCAAAATGGTGAAGGTTTGAAAACTTGCAAATCTGGCCGGAATTTGGAAGCTCACCGGAGAAGAAGGTGGCTCCGGTGGCCGTCCATTGCCAGTTTGAATCTGGATCGTTGGATCTCATCTCCAGATTCAATCTCAGCCTTTGAATGTTATGACCTTTTTTAATTCTTTGTGTGACGCGTTTGACGAAGACTCACCATGAGCGCGCGCTTCAGGACCATCAGATTGGCCACGTCAATTAATGAACGTGATCCAACGCTTCCTGATTTTCCGTCTTTTTTTAATTTCTGATTTTATTTTCTTTATTTCCTTTTATTTCAAAAATTCATATCTCTCTCATTTTTAATCCAAAAATTATGGGACCAATTGCATTAGTCTCCAAATAATTTCTAGTTTCTTAAAATGATTTTTAATATTTTTTATTTTGTCATTTGATATTTTTTATGAATTTTCTCTTTTCTGGTTGTTTTTAATTCATTTTAAATAGTTTTTGATATTCAAAAAATACAAAACCTATTTGAATGATGATGGATCGATGAAAAATATTCTCATCAATTTTTTAATTGATTTGAGATTTATTTGAGATTTTAGTTCAATTAGGTTATTTTTATTCATTTTTAACTGATTAAAAATAGTTTCTGACTTTTAAAAATGCTGAAATTTTTTGTCAAACTTAGTTTGACCTTGTTGAACTTAGGATAAATCACTTGGACCTTTCAAGGTTGATTTAAAGTGATTTTGAAGTTTGACCTTTCTTTTATTTTTTAATCCAAGTTTATTTTAATATTAAAAATGCCAAAAATATTATGCTTATTGTTTGATCTCCAATCTTTATCTCACTTCTGATTTCTCATTGTTTGACTTTGACTTTAAATGTCATTTAGTCAATACATATGGATTGGTACATCTTATTTCACTTTATGCATTTTGATCTTTCCATTTTCATTATCCTTCCCTCATCTTCTTCTTCTTCTTCTTCTTCTTCTTTCTTTTGATCAATGAGTTGAAGGTTGATAAGTTAGCATTGATTAGGGAGACTTAATCTTCCTTGATTCAAATCTAATTCATCTTGATCAATTGATCAAGTGAATGGCTTTGCATTAAGGATAGATTGTTTTCTAAATCATGCAAAAGGCTTAAACCAATACAAGATCAATTCTCTTTTCCTTTTTGGCATGGCAAGTTGTTGGAACTTGGTTCACTAATCAAGAATTCTAACTTGTGTTGTTGCCTACATTATTATTGACCGGCCTCAGATAGTTGTGACTTCTACATAAGTCCAATTACGATTGCTTAATATAGCGCTAAATTTGCCTTATGGCACACTAATTACTAACACTAACCATTAACAACTAACATTTACTTTTTGCTCTTTACTTTTATGCAATTTACTATTCTTGCACATATTATCCATTTGCTTTTCTCTTTGCTCACTTGAGCACATGTTTATGTTAATGCCATTTGTCTTTTGCTCACTTAAGCATATAATTGTGTATATATTTTTATGCTTGTATTTTGTTTTGATTGTTGAGAACCAAATGCAAAGAAGTGGACTTAGATTCTAGGATATACCCTATGCAAAGAATGGAGAAATGGACTTAGATTCTAGGATATTCCCTATGCAAAATTGGAGTAAAAGGACCTTAATGATGAATATGGACCAAATCTCTAAACTCACTCTTGTCCATCCTTGGTTTACTTCATGAAACTTTTGATGTGTGTGCTTTTGTGCTAGGGAATTCTATGAGAGCTCAAATTGGAGGGTCATTGCCATGTTCATCCAAAGTGAAAGACACAAGATACATTGGGGATCTCTTAAGAGACTTGTTTGATTGCTTGAGCCTACTATTATTGTGATTGTTTATTCCAAAGGATGGGAGCTACTTGGATCATCTATATAATCTCAAGAGAGGAACTCCATTTTGGTTTTGTTTCTTTATCCCTCCTCTTTTTGCTTTGCTTAGGAATTTAGCCCTTATTCTTCTTCTCTCCACTCTAACCCAAGCCAAAACTTTTTGTGCAAACATTCAACCATTGTTTTCAAACATTAGAAACCTAAGCCTTAGGCTTTTGATTTTCAAACCTTCTTTTCATAACACTTATTTTGAATCTAATCTTTAAGTCAACTTTGACCATTTTTGTATATACTTTTAATTGGTAAATATAACCCATTCAAATGTCTTTTTGTGGTTCCAATGGCCACTTTCTTAATCAAATTTTCCATAACCTTTAGCTATTAGGTTTGAGTTATCCTTGTGGTAGATGTAATACTCACCTATATCCTTAGTGATGGATAATGAGTCTTCCATGCTTATTATAGGGTTAACCCCTCACTAGCATGTTGAAGCTATCCTCACATGGTGGATTTGTGGTTTTAGGTTGAGTTTTCTCCCTTGGATAACAAAAGACTTCAAGGCTTTTGGACCAATCAATTCACCAACTCGTTTTGAGATTCTTACCCTGAACTACGAGGTTTTGATCCTAATCTTTGTGAAGATGGTACGTAGGCAATGGGTTTATCCATCCAAACACAAAATGTAAAGGAACTTGTATATTCTCTTCTCATCTCTTCAATCATGTTTGCACAAACAAAATTTTCACAAAACAACAACCTTGCAACAAGTATAAAAAGGGCTCCCTAGGACTACCTAGGATGTTTTGGGTGCCTAACACCTTCCCATTACATAACCAACCCCCTTACCCAGATCTTTGTTCCCCTTTTACTAGTTTTTGTTAAAACTTTTAGGATTTTGTTCGCTTTCTAACCATTCCTTTGGATAAATAGAAGTGCGGTGGCGACTCGACTTATATGGTTTACCTTGGATTTAGTCAATATCTCTAATGGTTACGAATACCCCACTACATGAGGGTAGAAGGCCACAGACTCCGCCGGGAAAAAGATGGATAATTACTGGTTAATGAGCAATTATTCATCTAAACTACGGGGAAGCGCGGGAAGCGGACACAAGAAGCCACTCTGGGATCAAACCAGAGAGGCATGATGAAATAAGACTTGTCCCCCCGAGGATATAACTCAATGGGGAATTCCATCCCAATATATGTGCTGGGAGGAAACAGAAACAACCATCATCCACGAGGACATAACTTAGTGGGGAATATGGAAGAAAGGATAAACATTTTCTGCTTATGGGGCTGACTCTACATGGAGAGATCAGATACAAACAACCTGCTTGGTGGAATATATTATCAGCTAGCAGGGGATAACAAATAAAGATATATGGAAAAGGATGCAACATGAATATCTGAATGTTAAAAAAAAAGAATATGCATATATGCGTGGTTTATGTATGATGAATGCTGACAGAACAGACATATCTAACACAAACAAGTCCACTGATTGATTGAACAAACATCTGGTACTACATCTCAAGAGAGAAAGCCAGGTTCAGGGGAGAACGTCCAATATGTTGAGGATCAGGGATACACGAACCTCTGCAAGGGAATGATCAACAACCAATCCAACTGGGAACAGGATCGCGACACAGATAAGTTCTGCTGGGGAAGCCGCTCCACCGGGAAAATTATCAAAGGGGTGATGGATCTTCGTGGGGATAAAGCCACCCATCAGAAGCTTCCAAGGGCATCAAATCAAGAGCTCACACCTGCTGAGGAGGAAGGAGGCTGAATACCTTTACCACAAGCTCTGCTCGGGAGAGAAAACCAATAAAAGGCTCCGGAGGAAGAAGATACAAACATGCCAGGAATATGAACAAATGTCTTACCCTGTCGAGAATCCTACCATCCTTGGGAGAGCACTGAAGACATCCTAGTATCCTTTCGTCATTGTGAATGTTCACTTTTCTAAAAACTAGTTATGAACAGTTTAATTATTTAAAATAATGATATTTCTCAATTAAAACATGCAAACATTTGTTAAGTAGGAACAAATAAGAGTGTAAATAATTGGATAAAGGCTCAAAAATTTATTCGATGGAATGGTAGTCTGCAAATGGAAAGACTCCATGGATCTTTACAAATTTGAAATTGGTGATATATATTGGAAAAGGGGCTACATTGAACATAACGACCATTTCTCCACCAATTCTGAATCCGCTGTATTTGAAGCTTTGGTTGATGATGACTGAGCGGGAATCTCTGACGGATGACAGTTTGTAGAACAAAGTCTTGTCAGGATGCAATTACTTGCCAAATCCCTATTTTTTGCCTAGATTTCCCCAAGGTGAGGTACTCAATCCAGCGGGATACATATATTCGTTTTTTTTATGTCTCTAACTTTTGCCTGGATCACCCTTTCGGGTTTTCAATCCACCGAGACGCTCTTTTTTGCCTAAGCCGCCCTTACGGGTTTTCAACTTAGCGAGCTATTCTGTTTTTATCTTTTAGGCGAAGTATTTCTTGACTGCATCTGAATTCACAGGACGAGTGAAATCCTCCCCATCCATAGTTGTAAGTATCAAAGCACCGCCTGAAAAGGCTCTCTTGACAACATATGGACCTTCATAGTTTGGAGTCCATTTGCCCCTTGAATCGAGCGCGAAAGACAAGACTTTCTTGAGCACAAGGTCACCCTCTCGGAACACGCGAGGCTTGACCTTCTTATCAAAGGATTTCTTCATCCTTTGATGATATAACTGGCCGTGGCACATGGCAGTCAATCTCTTCTCTTCAATCAAATTCAGTTGGTCATAACGACTCTGAACCCATTCAGCATCAGTCAACTTGGCTTCCATCAAGACTCTCATTGATGGGATCTCCACCTCTACTGGGAGTACAACCTCCATGCCGTAAACAAGAGAAAAAGGGGTCGCCCCTGTTGACGTGCGGACAGATGTACGATATCCATGTAAAGCAAATGGCAGCATCTCATGCCAATCTTTATAGGTAACAACCATCTTCTGGATAATTTTCTTGATATTCTTATTAGCCGCTTCAACAGCCCCATTCATCTTGGGTCTATAAGGAGAGGAATTATGATGCGCAATCTTGAACTCGCTACACAGCTCTTTCATCATCTTGTTGTTCAAGTTAGATCCATTATCAGTAATGATCTTATCTGGCACACCATACCGGCATATGAGTTGATTCTTGATAAATTTCACGACCACCTGCCTGGTCACGTTTGCATACGATGCCACTTCAACCCATTTGGTGAAGTAATCAATTGCTACGAGAATGAATCTATGACCGTTGGACGCTTTTGGCTATATCATGCCAATCATGTAAATCCCCCACATAGAGAAAGGTCATGGTGATGAAATCACATTCATAAATGTCGGAGGAATATGAATCTTGTCCGCATAGATCTGACACTTATGGCATTTCTTCACGTATTTGCAATAGTCAAACTCCATTGTCAGCTGATCGCGACTTTATGAGTCTATTGGGGTATTAACTCCAAGTTCACAGTCTAATCGCGTAGTTTTAAAAGATATCGATCCCACAGGGACTTAATGAATCGATATACCGTTTTTCTAATGTTACTTCGTAAAGCTAAGGCGGATGATACTTTGATGATTAGGGGGAAAAGTAAAACTAAAATTGGATCTAGATTAAATATCAAATAACGCGGATATCGGTATGTAGTTTGTCGTAATTAGGGAATCAAATCTTCGTTGGTTTCTTAGTTTTAAAATAAGTCTTTTCAGTAGACACTATCAATTAAAAGTTTTTTCTCAAACTCTCGCTCTGTTGAATCAGACTATGACTTTATATTAACGTACGCTCTCACTATTTAGTTAAATCTAAAATCACTTTTTGAAAACAATAGAATCTATAGAAACTCTTTTTAAGAAAATACTAACCGTTTAAACGCCCTCGTCTCAAACTCTCGCTCTGTTGACTTAGACTATATGATTAAACTTAAATGCTTAACTCTCGTCCTCACATTTAACCTTTAAAAATAATTTTTGAAAATGGTTAGAATTTAATTAACTTTAAAAATTGCTTTCGCCCTGATTTAAAGTTAATGTTCAATTTACAATGTCCAGTTAAAAGCTCAAACTGTCGTTCTATTGATTTTAACTTCTTTATGTCTTTTACTCTCGTACAAAAACTTTGGTATTAACTCTGTAAATTGAGACCATAAAAAGAGTGACTATATTTTGAAATAAATTTAAACCAACTCAGTTTTGATTCCTTTATTCCGCTTACTTTACATACCAATATCTAAATTAATTAGCCGGACATGGCAAACACGCATAAACAATAACCATGCATAAATACAGCCATATCAAACAGACAATATGTATAAATAGCAGCACAAAGCATATGTAAATTAAAACAATAACTCAATTAATTAATGAACCTGGTAAATTACTAGAAATCTTGGTTTAGTTCCTAGCTTCGATGTTCGAACACTCCACCACAAGTCGGTTGGATTCGTTCTTCACAATTCTTGAGCAGACAGGTAAAAACAAAGAAATAAAAATACTGTGATCCGACGTAAGGTTAGATCCAGTGAAAAGTACACAATAGTTTCCGGTGTAGAGACTATTGTGAGAAAATAAATTGAATGCTTAGTAAATTAATCTAGCAAAGAAAAGAAAACAAAAAGAAAAGAAAATAAAATGCTGAAGAAAATGGAATGCTGAAGAAAATATATTGCTGTAAAAATATTGCACGGCATGGAGAGATACGGCAGAGAGAGCCACGGCAGAGAGAGGAGACCTAAAATTGGATCCCTTGAGGTCTATTTATATTCCTCTATAAAGTAACCGTTTCCCAAAAGTTCCTTCAGTATGGTTTCTAACACGTCAACGAGTCAAGCGGAGAAATAGGGGAGAAGTGCTTCTGTTACGCGCGTCAAAGGCAGAAAAATAGGAGTGGGGGTGTGACGTCCGTCACACCATGTGTTACGCTCGTAACACTAAGTAGAGGGGCGTGACGCTCGTCATATGAGTGTGGCAGTCGTCATAGGCCATTTTCCTTGTAGTTGGCGTGGGCTGGGCTTTAGTGAAATGCTTTTCCTAGAGAATCCTCTTTTTGCACCCCTTTTCTTTCCTTTTCACACATGCTTCAGTTTATGTTACCTGAAATAAATAATAATAGAATACCAAGTAATATTGAATAATATAAAATAAATTGAATCAAATAATAATATAATTTAATTAAATCAAGTCCAAAAATGTGATATAGTTTCATGTTATCAAACTCCCCCATACTTAGACTTTTGCTTGTCCTCAAGCAAGATACAATGTAGAAATAGGTTTAAAATATTAGCCAGATGAAATTTCCAAACACACATCAATTCGTACTAGGTTGCAAGTAAATCTTATTTAGAAATAATCCGAGCTTAATCTTAACATCAAAAATTACTGTAACAACACTAGATGACCCCACCTTATGCAAACCAGTTCGAGTCATGCTATTATAGCTAGCCTAGTTCTTTTACTCTTATTTCACCCGTTTTCATTCTAGCGAAATCACATTAAGCCCTTTATCTTTTCGCGCACATAGTGGAGTAACCGGTTAGCGATTCTGATCCCCTTTTAGCTAGAAGTTCTGGTACATAAGTTGGATAACTTTGTTATTTAGTCCATTGCAAATCGCGGGGGATCGGACCGTAGTCCGCCCTACCAAGTTCAGCACCAGAAACCGCTGAACCAACTCACAATGGATCGTTCATACTATGTTTTTTTGTAGGGTCCGCAACCTTTGGATTAAATGATCGGGTAAGGATCACCTAACTTAACTAGTGCATTTCCTGATTTTTAATATGTTGTCTTGGGAATCATTCACTTATATTCATCGGCTCTCCACGTAGTTTGCTATTAAGATGGTGTCGACTTCTCGTATAAACTACTCGGGGTTACTATAAAACTAAAAGTGCAAGGAATTGGTATAATAGGTACTTATCCTGATCTAACATGTTGAGGTTTTTAGAGCGTTGGGGCAGTAATAATTTTTGTCTTGATTTCACTCAAGTTTTATAACATACGCAACCTTTATACTTATCGAGTGTGTTAAATTTTTGTTATGGCTCAAGAAAATTGAGGGGAATAAATAATAAAAACTTTTCACACTAGGGACTTGACTTAAAATAAATTATATATATATATATATATATATATATATATATATATATATATATATATATATATATATATATTTGTATATGAAAGGGAAATAACATACTTGAAAGGGAAATATTGAAAGGAAAATAAATATAACTGAAACAAAGTTTTCCCCCTACACTTAAATGAAACATTGTCCCCAATGCTTCAAAAAGATGAAAGAAAAGGAAAAGAAAAAGGAACCCAAACTCAATTCTGCCTGCGTTCTCTTGTTCTCGGACCCGGTGATCGTTGACGTACTTCCAAGTCATCAAACCTGTTAAGCAAGTCAGTGAACCGCTGGTCGGTTATTGCATTCCTCTCTGCTTGTTGTTGTTGCATCTGGCGCATCAGTTGCATTACTTCGTTATTCTGCGCATGCATGGCATCAAGCCGTTGGGCTTGATGTTCGATAGCATCCATGATGTCATCATTTGTTGCAGGCCTTCTTCTTCGACGACGTCGGGAGGATGGACCAGCCACATTATCGGAAGGATTATGTGGGGCCGACTGTTGTTCAGGACCTTGATCACCCTGCTCCATTTCATCAAACTCGTCTTGGGGCGGGTTTGCTTGTGTAGGCTCGGTGGGTTCGTGGGCATTCAGATCGTAGATGAATCGGTTGGGGTTGGTGACATCTGTGAGGGCAATGTTTGGCAAAACAACGTTTGGGACTTCTTGGTTATTTACCATAAGATAATATCTTCCGCCTACCCTATTTTTGATTAAGCGGCTGGAGCGACAATAGCTTACATCCATAAATAGGGGTGGCAGAGATTGTAAATTCTGAAGTCGGTCCCCTAGATGTAAGCCGAGTGCGATGGTGGTTATTAATCCTCCAATCACAAAAGGTTGACGGCCTCGAGCACAAAGTGTACGAATATGGTGAAGTAAGAAAGAGGCGGCATTTACCTTTGTGTCGATAGAAAAGATGCAGTGGAGGAAGAATAATTCCTTCGTGTTGACTTTACTGTTGTTGGGTCTTCCAAAAATGGTTTTTTGCAGGATACGGATAAAATACCGGATAGCGGGGTTGTGTATGTGTGAAGCAAGTAGTGCATCCCAATTAGTGGTTTCCACACCGGATATTTTTCCAAAGAGGTCGAATGCGTTTATGTGCCACTGTGAGTTTGGAGGGATTCTTGGGTGGACTTGGTCTCCTACAGGAAAGTGTAGCATGGCACTCAACTGGTCCTGGGATAGTGAGTACTCGGTGTTGAACATGCGGAAATTTGTGGTACCGGTTAAGTATTCGTTCTCACCGGGTGGAGTGGTGTAAGAATAAGAACTTAGAAACTCTAAGGTGAGTGATGGGTAAGTAGGGTGATTTTGTGTGCAAAGAAAGGTTAAATCAGAAAGCCGAAGCATCCATTGCACACCCTGAAGTAATCCTAATTCATGTAAGCAATTTAAATCCGGGTACCTGGTAGATACGACGCCGCGTTGTTGGAACCAAACAAACTGCTCCTGTTGATAGTTGTCATCTTCAGATCGGAAAATAATATTTCCGAATTGCGCTTCTTGGTGTTGGTTCTCCGCCATATTGATAGGTAGGTAGAAAGAAGGAAAAGATAATGAGATGTATTTGTATAGAATGGTTTTTTGGAATGATGTGGTGTAGGAAGGAATGGATGGTAGGTATTTATAGGAAAAGTTTTGGAATTGGGAAGAGGAGTGGGTGAGAGGAAAATAAATGTGGATGAATGTGAGTGGAATGGAGTAAAGAGGTGAATGAATGGGGAAAATAAAAAGGTGGGGGGGGGTAACGGTCATGACCCTAACGGTCGTCAACGTTCATGAGGAAACATGATGTCACGCTCGTGACAGAATGTGTTACGGGCGTCATGGGTTGCGTGGCGACCGTGACAGCTTGTGTGACGTTCGTCACGCTGGTGAGGTTGCAACGGTCACTACGCTCGTGACATGGCATGCGTGGAAGCTCAATAACTTTTGTTATTATTATTTTTTATTGTTTTGTTTATTATATTTGCTACTGTTATATATTTTTGAATTGCCATGTATGATATTCTACTACACCATGGTGTATATATATTTTTCTCTAATAAGCTATGCAAGCAGTAGCATATAATAAATATCATTATTGGTAATTGTAGATATTGCATAAATCAAAATAAAATAAAATTTAACCAATAATGCCAATAGCTTCAATAAAATAAACATAATGTAATATTTGAAAACAAAATAAAACATGCGAAAAATAAATCCTAAGGTTAAAAGCAATGTTAAACGAAACTATAAATTTCCTATGACTAAAACTAATTAACTCCAATTCTTCTAGCCACTTGTAGAATCTCTGGCCGGAGGGGCGAAAGAATTGACACGGTGTAGCAACTCGTGGAATTGATTTGTCATTCCACTCATGTATTCCAGAAATTCATGTCCCATCTTAGCTACCTCTCTCTGATGGCGTCTTGTTCTGACATCAAGGCTTGAATAACGGTATTATAATCAGTTCCGGGTATATGATGTCTAAGATCAGGTATTGCTGATTCTGCAGACGGGATAGGATGAGGTGGAGAGGAAGCATCATGGTAACCAGTTGGTGTCTGCGTATCAGCCTCAGCATAAGGAATCTGGTTGCCAAGAATCTCATAATCTTGGATGGTTTCAACAGATCTAACAGGAGAAGGTATCAAGGTTGTAAAGCCAATTATTTCGGTTATGGACACTAGTCATCGAGCTAGGCATGGTGAATAGGTAAAAAGCTTGGTTATTAATTAATAGTTCAAATTCTTCGGGTCCAAGATTTCCTATAAACATAGTGTTGAAGAGGAAAAGTATATTCATAGGCTCAATACCACAAAAAGGGTTCAAATCAAGCATGGGTTGGCGCAATCCAATAGCATTAGCAATCATAGTTATCAATCCTCCTATTTGGATCGGTGCACGGTCGTCTTGAATAAGGAGGTCAAAACTCGCCAACATATAAGTGGCACCATTCACTGGACGGTTCTGGGAAGCACAAAATATTATGAAAAGTTCATCACGTGATACTGTGGTAATGTTTGATTTCTTCCCAAAAAGAGTGTGTGCTAGGATCTTGTGGAAATAACGAAAAGTCGGGTTATGTATGTTTCCAGAAAGAAACTCATGTTCCTCAGGGTCTTCATTTCCCGTTAAACTTCCCCAAAAATGCTCAAGCTCTCTATATTCAAAAAGGTCTTCTTGCCTCATGGTGAATGTATCAAAAGAAGTAGGGAACCCTAAAAGGTTAGTAAATTCTTGAATGTTAAACTGATACTCCATATTGAACATCCTGAATTGAATGAAACCTCGGTTTATTCCTTTTCCATGGTTTGGTAAATAGATCAGGGAGCTAAGGAATTCTAGAGTTAGCCTCCGGTAAGTAACAAATTGTCTCCGAATAGGGGTGGTTTCCCACCCTATTTGACTCAGCAGATATAGGGCGCTATCTCTTAGCCCAAGAACAGTCATTGCACCATCATCAGCATAAAAACTTGGGTGCATCTCTCTCTCAGCTAGTTCTTCAAATTTTTGTCTCTGAGCTCTCTCTCTGAATTTGATACCCATGCGATCAATATGTCCCATCAGGTTAGTGTTAGCTAAAGAAAAGAAAAACAAGAATTTAGTCAGGGTTTGGCCAGATGCCGAAAGAAGAAAAGAAGAAAAATTTAATTAAAATAAAGAATATGAAGAATGAAAACTGAATAAAATCAAAAAGAATAATCAAAGAAAATATAAAAATTTGTGGGTTGTCTCCCACGAAGCACTTTGTTTAATGTCGCAAGCTCGACATAAAACTATTAAATTAATTTTGGAGACAACACTTCTAAGTGCAGGACTTGCGAGTCTTCATTGTTTTCATCATAGTGATAATGTTTTAGACGCTGCCCGTTTACGATAAATGATTCAATAGATTTTCCTTTAATTTCTACAGCTCCACTGGGAAAGATGTAACACCCCGATACAATAAGATAATTATTTAATTTAAGTTAATAATATATTTATTAATTTAATTAAATAATTGGAATATTATTGGATTGTTATTATTGGAATTATTATTATTATTGGAATAATATAAATTGGAATAATAAAGTTGGAATATATATAAAGAGTCCATTTGGTAAAAAGGGTTTTTACGTGAAAACCAGAGAAGCGACAGAAAGTGGAAAAAGGGCAAAGAGGAAGAGCAAGAGAGCAAGGGTTGAAGAAGGGAAAGCTTGAAGCTAAAGGATTGCCGGATTAACTCAGGTAAGGGGGGTTTATCGTCGTTTAATGGGTATTATGGGTTAACATGTAATGGGTAGTGATAAGCCATTGATTTGACCCTAATTGGGATGATGAGTACTGAAAAATTGAGATGAATAAGTTATGTTAAAGCTGTAATTGAATCTGTAATTGGATGAGTCTTGATTTTTCGAAAGTGTAGCTTTTTACGGAATTGGAATCGGAGGTCCGGAAGTCCTCCAACGGCGGAAAATGCGGAGAATTCTGCATTCTGCTTCGTGTTAGCGCAGGAACAGCTTTCTGTCTTGCGTTAACCGGTTAACCCAGGGTGTTAACCGGTTAACACTGTTATGAATTGTGAAATATTGCTGTCTGTCTTGCGTTAACCGGTTAACACTGTTGTGAATTGCCAGGAAGCGTGTTCTGTGTTGCGTTAACCGGTTAACCCAGGGCGTTAACCGGTTAACACTGTGTGAAAAGTGAAAAATTTATATTTAAATGCGGTGTGCATGTTTGATGTCTGGCCTATATTGGCGTATGATATAATAGGGATCATTTCCCGTTGTTTTGAGCGGTAGGGGTATTAGTAGGGCGTGCTAATACTGTGATTGATTATGTGGCATGATATGATTATGTGATAAATATGTGGATGATGTATGATTGTATGCATAATGCTGTGGATGTATCTATTATGTATGCAATTGTGAATGGACTGTTTATGGCTTAGAGTGTGAGCATGTGTCCATTGTGGATGATTGTTGATGTTTGCATGACTAAGTGATTTAGCTTGCATAATATGGCCTTTATGGTGGTAGCTAATTCCCATGGTGAGGAATTAGTGAGTGAATTATGGTGGATTGTTGTTGATGTTGCATGCTAGGTGATTTAGCGTGCATAGCATAGCCCTTGGGATGGTAGCTAATTCCCATGGTGAGGAATTAGTGATGTGAGTCACTAGGTCTCAAATGAGTGGGACTAGTGAGCTTGGTAGCCGTATCTGGATTTGATCGGTGAGGTTGAACTATTTGTTCACGAATAGTCGGTACCGCATGCATGGAGTCTCATTGCATAATGTATGTGTGGCGTATAATATGAATGGATGTATTCCAATATTATACGTGTGTTTGTGTTGTGTTGTGTTGAGTATGATTATGAGTTGATGTTGTCGTTGCTGAATGTGTGATATGATTAGGGTGATGAAATGTGTTAATTTACTTAGCATTACATGATATTTTATAATGCTTATTATATCGATTGAGGAACTCACCCTTACAACTATGTTTTCAGGTAACGAGCAGTGATTGAGTAGAAGCTAGTGCTTGGAGTCTAGTGTAGTTCCTTAGTGAGTCATGCTCTGGTAGATGTAACATCGGGACGGAATGTTTTACTTGTTTTCATTTGGTTGTTGAACAACTTTACATGTAATGTGTTACATGGTTTGCATGATTGATTAGATCTCTATCCGCTACGAATTATGCAATGTTTTATTTTGATTAATAAATGAGCATGACGAATTATTATGGTGAATGGTGTGAAGTGTCAAGTGTGACACCCTTAAATTGCATATATACTCTGATTTATGTTTGGTTGTTTTAATTATTTATTGGGGTATTTTAGAAGGGTGTTACATTAGTGGTATCAGAGCATAGTCGGTCGAGTCGAGTCGTAATTATTTTGTTCCCCTGTACGTGATAGGTGTTGTGTAACCCTATCAGTACTTATTGTTTTAGCTTGTTGGGTTTTCAGAATAGAGATGGCTGGAAGAGGTAGAGACGATGCTGCGATTGCTGAGGCTCTGGGTATGCTAGCTGGAGTACTTGGAGGAAATCCGAATGTTGTGGGACTGGGAGCTGCTCGTCAACTGAGTGAGTTCCAGAAGAACAATCCTCCAATGTTCAAGGGAGCATACGATCCAGATGGTGCTCAGAAGTGGTTGAAGGAGATCGAGAGGATCTTCCGAGTGACTGAGTGTGCCGATAACCAGAAGGTCAGGTTCGGTACGCATATGCTGTCAGAGGAAGCAGATCATTGGTGGGTTGCTGCCCGCACTGAGTTGGAAGCTGCTGGGAGTGCTGAGGTCACTTGGGCGGTGTTCAGAGAGAGATTCCTGAGGAAGTACTTTCCAGAGGATGTCAGAGGAAAGAAAGAGATAGAGTTCTTAGAATTGAAGCAGGGCAATCGGTCTGTTACTGAGTATGCTGCTAAGTTCACAGAGCTGTCGAAGTATTACACTCCCTATGATGAGGCTACTGGGGAATTTTCAAAGTGTGTGAAGTTGTAGAACGGGTTACGTCCTGAGATCAAGCAGGCTATTGGGTATCAGCGGATTAGAATGTTTTCTGACTTGGTGGACTGCTGCAGGATTTTTGAACAGGATACCAAGGCCAGAGCGGAGAGCTATCAGCAGAGGGTTGATAGGAAAGGCAAGAATCAGAATGATCGTGGGAAACCGTATGCAGCTGGCAAAGGTTTCCAGAGACAGAGTGGGATGAAGAGACCTAGTGGGGGAGACTCTAGTGCCCCTGCTAAGTGTTACCGATGTGGTCAGGCTGGACATCGTTTCCATGAGTGTACCAGTGCTGAGAAGAAGTGTTTCAAGTGTGGCAAGGGTGGTCACTTGGCCGCAGAGTGCCGGTTGAGGACTATGACTTGTTTCAACTGTGGAGAGGTGGGTCATATCAGTCCACAGTGTCCTAAGCCGAAGAAAGAGAACCAGTCGGGAGGCAAGGTCTTTGCTTTATCGGGTTCTGAGACTTCTACAGATGATCGTTTGATCCGAGGTACGTGTTATATTAATGGCTTTCCTCTTGTAGCTATTATTGACACAGGTGCGACTCATTCCTTTATATCGTTGGATTGTGCTGTGAAACTTAAATTAGAGATATCTGAGATGCATGGGAGTATGGTGATTGATACTCCTGCGAAGGGTTCAGTGACTACTACTTTAGTTTGTTTAAATTGTCCTTTGAGTATTTTTGGTAGAGACTTTGGGATAGACCTCGTGTGTCTTCCACTAGTGCAGATTGATGTTATCTTGGGTATGAACTGGTTGGTGTTTAACCGAGTTTATATCAACTGTTTTGATAAGACTGTGATCTTTCCTGAGATTGAGGAAGGAAAGAGTTTGTTTCTATCAGCAAGGCAGGTGAATGAGGCAGTAGTAGATGGGGCAGAGTTGTTTATGCTGTTAGCGACGTTGGAGGCTAAAGATAAACTGGTAATTTGCGATCTAGCCGTGGTGTGTGATTTTCCTGATGTGTTTCCTGAAGAAGTGAATGAATTACCGCCAGAGCGTGAAGTTGAGTTCTCGATTGATTTGGTACCTGGTACTAGGCCGATATCGATGGCTCCGTACCGTATGTCTGCTATTGAGTTAACTGAATTGAAGAGTCAGTTGGAAGATCTGTTGGATAAGAAATTTATTCGTCCGAGTGTGTCACTGTGGGGTGCACCAGTGTTATTGGTTAAGAAGAAAGAAGGTACTATGAGGTTGTGTGTGGACTACAGGCAATTGAATAAAGTGACGATCAAGAATCGGTATCCTTTGTCGAGGATTGATGATTTGATGGATCAGTTGGTTGGTGCGAGTGTGTTCAGCAAAGTAGATTTGAGATCGGGGTATCATCAGATACGTGTGAAAACTGAGGATATTCAGAAGACTGCTTTCAGAACAAGGTATGGACATTATGAGTATTCTGTAATGCCTTTTGGTGTGACTAATGCGCCTGGGGTATTTATGGAGTATATGAATAGGATTTTCCATCCGTACCTAGACAAGTTTGTTGTGGTGTTTATTGACGATATTTTGGTGTATTCGAAATCTGAAGAAGAGCATGCTGAACATTTGAGAGTGGTTTTAGGAGTTCTACGAGAAAAGAAGTTATTTGCTAAACTGTCCAAGTGTGAATTTTGGTTAGAAGAGGTTAGTTTTCTTGGTCATGTGATTTCAAGAGGTGGTGTTGCTGTTGATCCTTCTAAGATAGAAGCGGTATCTAAGTGGGAAGCTCCGAAGTCAGTTTCTGAGATAAGGAGTTTTCTTGGACTTGCAGGTTATTATAGGAAATTCATTGAGGGATTTTCTAAGTTGGCGTTACCGTTGACGATGTTGACTAGAAAGGGGCAAGCGTTTGTTTGGGACTCAAAATGTGAAGAAGGTTTCCAAGAGTTAAAGAGAAGGTTAACTACTACTCCTATTCTGATATTACCAAGTCCGTCGGAACCATTTGAGGTTTACTGTGATGCTTCTTTGTTGGGTTTGGGTGGTGTTTTGATGCAGAATAAGCAGGTTGTAGCTTATGCTTCGAGACAACTGAAGGTTCATGAGAGGAACTATCCGACACACGATTTAGAGTTGGCAGCTGTGGTATTTGTTCTGAAGTTATGGAGGCATTACTTGTACGGGTCAAGATTTGAGGTTTTCAGTGACCATAAAAGTTTAAAGTATTTGTTTGATCAGAAAGAGCTGAATATGAGACAGAGGAGATGGTTAGAGTTTCTGAAGGATTATGACTTTGGTTTGAATTACCATCCGGGTAAAGCAAACGTAGTGGCTGATGCATTGAGTCGGAAATCATTGCATATGTCTATGTTAATGGTTAAGGAGTTGGATTTAATTGAGCAGTTTAGAGACTTGAGTTTGGTGTGTGAGAGTACTCACAATAGTGTTAAATTGGGAATGTTAAAGTTAACGAGTGGTATTCTGGATGAGATTAGAGAGGGTCAGAAATCCGATGTGCTTTTGGTTGATAAGTTGACTCTAGTGAATCAAGGTCAAGGTGGTGACTTCAGAGTTGATGAGAATGGTGTTTTGAAATTTGGTAATCGGGTGTGTATTCCGGATGTTACCGAACTTAAGAAGAGTATTCTTGAGGAAGGACATCGTAGTGGCCTGAGTATTCATCCTGGGGCTACGAAGATGTATCATGATTTGAAAAAGTTATTTTGGTGGCCGGGAATGAAAAGGGAAATTGCGAGTTTTGTTTATTCTTGTTTGACTTGTCAGAAGTCAAAGATTGAGCATCAGAAGCCGTCTGGGCTAATGCAACCGTTGGCTATTCCAGAGTGGAAGTGGGATAGTATCAGTATGGATTTTGTTTCTGGTTTACCGAGGACAATTAAGAATTTTGAAGCTATTTGGGTGATTGTTGACAGATTGACAAAATCGGCTCATTTCATTCCGATCAGAATGGATTATCCGTTAGAGAGATTAGCTGAGTTGTATATTGAGAAAATTGTAAGTTTGCATGGTATTCCGTCGAGTATTGTTTCGGACAGAGATCCTAGATTTACATCGAAGTTCTGGGAAGGTTTGCAGAGGGCTTTGGGAACTAAGCTGAGATTGGGTTCTGCATATCATCCGCAGACTGATGGTCAGACTGAGAGGACGATTCAGTCACTGGAG